>NC_090847.1:13475000-14125000 GCF_024217435.2 Syngnathus scovelli
CTTAAATTGATCACTTGTCATTGGTCTTTTTAACCACACTGTGCACATTATTTTGGGGATCAGATTAAATCCTTTAGATGGACATTCTGCTACCAAATTGTGACTTCGGCTGCGCATCAAGATTAATAAATATTTTGTCTGATTTAGTGCACTTATGTTTGTTTTTTAAATGCAGCTTATTGCTGATCTGGAAAACAACAAGATGTTCTCTGATGATCTGGAATGCCAAAAACTGTTGATGGAGGCCATGAAGTATCATCTTCTGCCTGAGCGCCGTACCATGTTTCAGAGCCCAAGAACCAAACCCAGAAAGTCCACAGTGGGGGCACTTTATGCCGTTGGTGGGATGGATGCTACCAAGGGTACAGTATGACCCATTTATACCAGATATTCACACATAGCAAAGCAGTCGATCTACAATGAGATTTGTGTCTTTTAGGTTCAACCACCATCGAGAAGTATGACCTGCGCACCAACACTTGGGTCCCACTTGGAGTTATGAACGGACGCCGGTTGCAGTTTGGTGTGGCTGTTATAGAAAACAAGCTGTATGTAGTTGGTGGAAGAGATGGGCTCAAGACCTCCAACATGGTGGAGTGTTACAATCCAGTCAACAAAGTGTGGTCAACCATGCCCCCCATGTCAACACACCGACATGGACTTGGTGAGTGGACGTCTGTCTGGTTCGGTCTGGTTGGTTGGTTGCTTGGTCAAAGTATTTTACAACCGTTATTGGTCCAAGACACCCATTTTACATTAGAAAAAAAGTATGAAATGAAATCAATGAACTTGTCTCAATTGACTTGTTGTCTGTGATTCCCAAAAACAATTTGAAATGTGGGCTCACCAGACCACTTGTGGTCACACTTGTCCACTTTGTGGCAGTTCATTTTAGATGAGCCTTTAAGGAACTCAATCATGGCACTCCCCTGTTTTCAATTTACCTGTTCAATGTTCCCAAAAATAATTTTTATTTAATCTAGTTTCATACATTTATTTAGCATTTATCAACTTAAGTCCTTTATTTAGCGTCCATTTTTGGGACCGTGTTGCAGTCATCAAATTCAAAATAATTCAAAAGTATTTGCAAAAAAAACTAAATAAAAATAATGTTCATGGTCCTTTCTATTGTATTCAGCTATACCATGAAATTTTGTTTTTACATTTTACACAGTGAGCCATCTTCATTGGGATAGATAGATAGATAGATAGATAGATAGATAGATAGATAGATAGATAGATAGATAGATAGATAGATAGATAGATAGATAGATAGACTGAAAAACTAAAAACACACCTTTTTTTTATGTCATGTTTTTGTTCAGTCAACAAAGTTTGATAGCGATACAGGACATTTTCTGGATGTATGCTCCAACCGGTACCTGCTAACATGCTGTGAATTTGAAATTAAACATATCTTTAGAGATACACCTTTGATATATTCTATTTGCCTGATCAAAGCAATGTGGGCAGTGCTGTCCCGGATCTTCCTCAATCCTCCCTGCCCGACAAATCTCATATCAGAAGCGTTTTGATTTATGGTTGAAAGAGGTCTGGGTAACAGAACATCGAGATCTTGTCAAAGCTTCGTGGGGCCTGGGGTTTCAGTAAACCCGAGCGGGAGCACACTTTACACATCACCTAGGTGTTTCTTTGATGTTTCGTTCAGCCCAAATATCTGCCTGCTCTGATTGTGCCATGCTTATTTTCAGTGGAAATATATTTGCGCTGTACGTTTCCCAGTGTCCCCACAGCTTACAGGGTAGACAAGAAAAAAACAATTCATCTTAATTTCTCAAACCACACTAAAAGAGAGGTTCACCCTTCAGAATTGCTTCTTGACGACAGTGTTGATTTAATTCAGACCTCTCTTCGTGCAGCATTGTCCTTTGGTTCCTCCCACAAAATAATTAAACTTTCACCACTTAGAAATATGTTGTGCGCTATTGTAAAACGGGCTTCCGCTGTGATTTGAGACCAAAGAAAAACAAGGCGGTTTCATTATCTTCCTGTTTGAAAAGGTTTGCCCAGTTGCAGCTCATAATTTATGTGTTGTTTAGGTTTCCTCTGTGATTTTTGGTTGACTTAAGATGTCAAGCAAGCGTCACTGCAGATAGGTGCCACTACTAAATAAAATGTTATGATTATATTTGTAATAGTAGTAGTAATTGAAGAAGTAGCTTGCCATTGCAGTGGAAGTTTTGCAAGTATGAGGTACATGCATGTTATCATGCATAGCTCTCAGTTTATTAGGCACAGCATCTGTCTTGGCTCAATATGTGCAGGTATTGCTGTGCTGGAGGGCCCCATGTATGCTGTAGGCGGTCATGATGGTTGGAGCTATCTCAACACAGTGGAGCGTTGGGACCCGCAGGCCCGACAATGGAACTATGTTGCCAGTATGTCGACACCACGGAGCACCATGGGAGTCACCGCACTCAATGGGAAGTACGTTGTTTGGCCTTTTCTGACCCTTGCCGACAGCCTGTGCAGGGCAAAATGCTGATTAATGCAATATGTAAGGAAAAACTTCCTGACCATCTGCTGCTTAGTTTCGAGCCTTGGGACAAAATTGATGGAAATGTGAGGTGGAAAAAAACAACTGGGAGGTAGGGGTGTGTGTGTGTGTGGGTGGGTGGGTGGGGGGCGTGGGGGGGGGGGCTAAAAAACCCCAAAACATACCACATTCAGAGGACTCGAACAGTACTTGTAAATTATTAATGCGTAGTGCCGCTTAAGAAGCTACTACTTGGTTGCAAGAGCTGTAATAAATATCGTGTCCTTACAAAGACAATGATTTTAATCTAATTCCTACATTACATTCATTGACACATTGTGAAATAAAAAGCTCTCTGATAGTGTCAAATAAAATGATGCATTATTAGAAGTAAATGATCAATTAACTGAGTGAGTGAGTGAGTGAGTGAGTGAGTGAGTGAGTGAGTGAGTGAGTGAGTGAGTGAGTGAGTGAGTGTGAGTGAGTGAGTCTGTGAGTGAGTGAGTGAGTGAGTGAGTGAGTGAGTGAGTGAGTGAGTGAGTGAGTGAGTGAGTGAGTGAGTGAGTGAGTGAGGCTGATTTTCTTCAGGTGGCTTTTTATTTCCACTGTATGTAGGTCCGAGTAACGTTTTTCTATGTAGCACTCAGAGGCCCTTGAAAGTGCTTCACGTAAAGTGTTGTATGTTCTGCATGTGTTGTGTGAGCAGAAAGCCTAATTTGTGATGCTCTAGCCCACAGGTGTCAAACTCAAGGCCCGGGGGCCAGATACGGCCCACCGCATCATTTTATGTGGCCCGCGAAGACAAATTGTGCATCAAATTCGTGTCATTACTAGAATTGCTAATTGTCTTCACTTTTAATAATATATTTTTTTTTAATATTTGACCAGTTTTTACTCGTCTGATTTAAAAACGAGTCATTTGTCAGTTTGTTTTGTAGCTTTTACTGTATATAATATGAGGCGCTCATACATTTATTTGGGTTGACAGTCATAATGGCCCTCTGAAAGAAGCGATGACTACAATGCGGCCCGCGAAAAAAATGAGTTTGACACCCATGCTCTAGCCAGATTACCAAAATCTAGTCAGTCAATAACAATCATTATCAGAAATTAAACCCTTACAAAAGTAAACAAGGACTGGACCACAGCGGTTGACTGCGCTGGTTTAGATTGTAGTCTACTTTCAGGAATGCAAGTATGCAGTAGTTGCATAATTTTATGTGAAATACTGGAAATGATGCAGCAATATATATATTAGATGTGTGACTTTAACGCCACACATTTAATCCAAATCAGTACTTTGTCTGACAATTCAGCCCCAGTATGTGAAAAGGACTGTGACAATAAAGCTCTCATTTGACTTTAAATATATTGGTGCTGAAAACCAAAAAAAGAAAGACAAAAACAAACGAGGTTTCTATGCTAAGATGTTGTGTTGGAGTTATTTTGAAATGTAGGTCAAAAAAGACAACAAGGAAACTGTTTTCCAAGCCTCTATTGTCTTGCTGTTGGGCTTGTGGGCTCCCGGCTCTTAAAGCACTCGTGATGATTCTGGGTGGAAACATAGCCGACAAACTCTGCTTCTCAGCAGTGGGACAGTAGACTTGAATCATTACGCTACTTTTCTTAATATCAGTGGTGGGACTTGCATTTGGTACCGGGGCCCTCAGTGGGGTCTTACTCAACTTAGTCCGTGTCTCAATACTGTATTCCTAGTAATGTTTCCATTATAGAAGCCATCAGTACGATCCAAAATTACCACATAATTGGACACAAATGTGTCTCGTGGATATTTTGGACCAGTTCACAATCAAGATTTATACAATAATGTATTTTTTGTATTGATGTATGTTTATACAGAAGAAGGAAGGTCAACCAGTCGTTTCTGAATTGCTGTTTACATTATTACACGATCCATAGTGAGGTTTTTTTTTTTTTTTATCTTGCACTCGTCAAATACTCTTAAAATAATTAGTAACCAGATAATTACCAGTACGAAAAGGTTTATTTCCATAAACCTCTTCCATTGTTTACATTTTCAAATGAACACTTCTACAACAATCCTAACAAAATCTCAATGCCCCATCACTCGTAGACTATTTTTGTAACACCCCGTGGGCTACTCATGCGAACCTTGAGGGCTACCTGATGGTGATCCCTATTTTAGAGAAAGTTTGTCAGTTTTTATTTTTGTAAAATTGCTTACTTTGTTTGAATTTTTATTAGTTTTAGAATTACTTTTAATATGTTATATACATGGAATATTCATGGAATATTTGTTGAGTGCAAGATAAAAAAAAAAATTCAATCAAACTAGAATTTTCAAATACCTGTTTGATCCTCTTTCTATGCGGATGTACTACATCAGTACCAACATAAATACATTCCAAATGACAAAGACACAACCAAAGTAGAATTTCATTCTGATTATAATTAGTTTTGTAAACATAAGGCGCTGTTGATTTTTTCTATATCAGTAACTGAGATCATTACACATTTGTGCTTTTACATTCCCAGATTGTTTGCAGTGGGTGGTCGGGATGGCAGCTCATGTCTGAGATCAATGGAATGCTTTGACCCTCACACCAACAAGTGGAGCATGTGCGCCCCGATGGCCAAGAGGCGAGGGGGAGTGGGTGTGGCCACCTACAATAATTTTCTCTATGCTGTGGGTGGACATGACGCCCCGGCCTCCAACCACTGTTCCCGACTCTCGGACTGTGTTGAGAGGTGGGAGAAATTATTTTCCTCCAGATAACATGCACAGAGAAATGTTACACAGACAAAATTTGGTTTTGCGCGAGGAATTCACTCATGGGTGTGGACACTGATGACTTTCTCTCACTGGAACAAAAGATGATTTGTTTCCCCAGCTGAGGTCATGGTTTCCATCCGTTCGTATATTTCCTGGTGTCTACCACCACCTGGTGGTCCTTATGGATATATAAGTGAGTTTATACCAGTAGTAGTAATTCCTTGCTCAGCCCCTCTTATAAAAATCTGCAAATTATTTATGATATATGATAATATTCATATAGATAATATTATTAAAATAATGGTAATAATGCATTAAAGTAGTGAATAAATATGAATTATATTACCCGCTTTTGGGGTCTCTCCAAGTAGGAGTTGTATGGTTTATATGAAATTAAGTGTTGACAGACTCACTGTAAATTTTCAGTTTTGTTTGAGTGGCAGCTATAAATTGTTATTTTTGTTATAATTATCCATTTGGCTTGCCCAAACACAAATATTTAAGGCATGTATGCATTTATTCTTTGTCACTTTTTAAATGTAATGACTTTGCACTTTGAAAATCCTTAATCATCTTGATTATTCATTATAAAGGAATTCTTGAGTGATCTCCACAGATTGGGAAAGTAACTGAAAGCTGAGGTTTGACATAAAAAACCTGAGATTTTACAGTGCGAACACGCAGCACTAGATATATAACAAAGCAAACTGCATTGCTCCAATTTACAAGTTAAAATCATTAAATGTAGTTCAAGTCATAAATCAATAACACATCACACGGGAGGACTTTAGACCGCACAAAACCAACCGTCAATATGATGCTCCCATATTTAATTTGACTCTTTTTGGACCTATCGTCTGCCAGCTGCTATTTCCAAGAGTTTCACTTTTTCGAGAGCCAAAAGACCCATTACTGAATCCTAAGGCCTCTGTTATTAGTCACTGATGGTGTAGCAATATAGTCCCCTGGTTTGGGTGCAGACAGAGCAGATTCAATTTGCACTTAGTAAATGTGTGACTGAGTGTGAGTGGTTGATTGTCTCGATGTGTACCTACTAAGTGACTGGTGACCAGTCCAGGGTGCTCAGCTCACTGAAACCCTTGACATGATAAAAAGTATTCCGTTGTAGCAGTACAAACACAAAAATAAAGTATGTTGTTGATACTCCTGAAAAGAAACAGTTCATTATTAAAGAAAATGTATTTTACTTATACAACTGATCTGTATGAAACAAATGTAAATACTGAAGTAAAAAAAGTTAAATCCTCTTAAAAAAAGTTAAATCCTCTGAATTACAGTATTATGCACAGGTTGAATATTCATTTAGTTATTCTTTTGCACTCCAAAAGAGGGAACCCACATGATACTCTTTCCACACTTTGAGAATCACTGCATAGAAACTTGAGCTGAACTTGATACATTTGAAAACATTACAATTTTGTGTACTTAATTCCCAGAATTTTGGGAACTGCGTTCAGTATATTTCACAACGTTTAGACTGGAATTAAAAAAACAACAACATTGGTCTAATTACAGGTATGACCCCAAGACAGACACGTGGACAACTGTGTCCTCTCTCAGTGTTCCTCGAGATGCAGTGGGGGTCTGCCTGCTGGGTGACAGGCTGTACGCTGTGGGCGGATATGATGGGCAAGCCTACCTTAACACTGTTGAGTCATACGATGCGCAGAACAATGACTGGACCGAGGTACTATGCTGAACTACACAAATTTACATTGTAGCCATAACAATAATTCTGAAATTATGAAGAAAAGTAAAAAATGCACATACTTCTCTATACCAATGCAAATTGAATGACTATTTGTTGTAAGCTTTTTTTAATTAGACTGTGTTTTTCTAATCTTGTTTTCATCACGCTCGAGGCATAGTGGAACTATTTGAATTCCTGAAATGAGAAACTGCATGTTAACCTATTTTTTTCTTCTGCAGGAGGTCCCTCTAAACATTGGCAGGGCAGGTGCTTGCGTGGTTGTGGTGAAACTGCCTTGAGCGCTTTTTGTCCCACACCCGCTTGATATATAAACAAATGAAGAAGAGCGGACCACCAAAACAACAAAGACACGTCCTCTGAGAGACACTTGTTTTTATCCTTACTGCTTTCCAGATTTTTGCGAAAATAAAAAAACATCCCCCCCCCCTATCCATCATTGGCGCACGTGTGGGCCCACTCGGGAGGACCCGCTCCCAAACTGGAATGTGCATTCTTGACATTCTCAATCGATCAACAATTTTCATATTCTTGGCCAAGCTGTAAAAGTTTGTCAAGAAGTTGATGTATTGCTTTGTTATTCTGGTTTTACAAAAAAGGAAAGAAAGCTCTGTGTAAGATGACATTTTGGTCACATCATCTGAACTACAAATTTATACGTGAACATTTTCTTATGGTTGTTGTCTCGACTATATATTTTTGGGCTACTTTTTTCCCTTTACAACAATTCAAGCAAACACGTCACTGTGAATAATAAAAACAAGGAAGGTATTAGGTTTTTTTGGTGGCTAATGTATTAAAATATGTTGCTTCCTGTCAAGCCTGTAGCGTTACAGAACATCAAAGTCATCTGCTTGTCTTTCAAAGTCTGGCGGATTGAATAAAAGTTTACACAATTGTGAATTACACAAAATATATCATATTGATATTTCACATTGCTACAATTGTGTTGATGAGTCCCGTTTAAAGCTGTGTGCTCAGATTACTGCAGTTATTTCTTATTTCTTTTGTGCACACAAGGTGAAAGTATTTAATCACGATATCAAGTTTATTGTGTTCTGTATGAGACATCTAGGATCACATATGGTTAGCGCTTATTGTCCAAGTTTATGATACAATATCCAAGGCCTGACTGCCAAAACTGGGATGTTTTTATTACTGTAATTTATATATCCCACTCACGAGAATAAAAAAAGTAAAAATTTCTATTATTATAGTATGCTTCCTAGAGCAAATATTACTTTCTATGTTTTTAATAATTTTGTACAGCAAGTTAGCATCTGAATACAATGGTTTAAGTTTACTACATGTTCAAATCCATGTTTCAAGGTGGATGTGGAAAGATTATTGCGGGAGCAAATTAAACATATTTACCCAAACAACCTCAGAAGCTATTATGTCAGTTTTGTTCCTGGTGCAGCAATTTATAAGCCAAGTATGAGTGTCTCATCGAGACACTGAGAACCAACTCCTCCTGGTTATCTCTTCTCCCTCACTCATTATTTACCTTCCAAATTTTACCTTTTGTCACCGATCGGAATGGAGCAGGGCGACCAAATGCAGCTTGGACCGGGGTTTATTGAGGGAAAAGGTAGTTGGAAGAGAGGATAAGGGGAACAAACTAACAGAACTGGCAAACTGACATAACTTAACTGACCGACCGACAGACTGGCTAACTGAAACAGACTTGATAACGACAGGAACCAAAAAGACATTAACAGGGAGTGACACGCAGACAGGACTTAAATACGAGACAGGACCATGACAACTTACATATAATAACACAACCGGGGACGAGTCGTAACACTTTTGTGTTCCAAAGTTTTCAAAGCTCCGCTACAAACAACCTCCTCAAGATTGGGGTAAATGGACTTTGCATACAAAATACTATCTTCAGTGTCAAGAAAGAAAATGTAAATGTGAACTTGAGGTTCTTACACAAAGTATCAAGACTTAGAGCAAAAAAAAAAAATGGTTTGTGCATTATCTCTTTGGTTATTTTATAAATTAAGAACTGTAAAGTTGATTAATACCTCACAGCATAATGGTACAATCCACGAGCTTTTCAATATGGTCTCTAAGGGCATCTATCAGGAAAAATCTATCAGGTCAATCTAATTGGACACTACTGAAAGTGGAAAGACAGTGTTGCCTTTGAAATCTTGTAGTTCAGTGTCTTTGGGAAATGTGTGCACCTCGGTGGGCATTCCGATGCACCGAGGGCATTTTCTTAATTTGTTTGCTGAGCATAGACTAGACCTTAAGCCATCTAAAAGCAGGTCCAAGTTGTGGCACTGATAGTGTTAACACAAATTTGGAGGATTTGATTGAGGCACGGGCAGATGCTCCACAGAGTTCCGCAGACGAGTGTGGTGGATGTCATCGTATTCCATTCATAAATATAACAGCGTGCATTGAAGCCCCTGAATTATTATAGAAAGTGCTTCATATACCCACTTCACAGTGGTGGTCTGTGAAAATTCTTACCAACTATATATCACCTTGCTGTTATTTATAAAAGTACTGTGTACTGTGCACACCTCTTTTGCACTAAAGTTTTAAGGGAATGAGAGGAGACGCTTCCAATGGCCGGTAAACCAGCTGTGTTCACTCCCACGATGGCGCAAACGCCCCTTTATACTTGTTTATGAAAATATCAAAAGAAACATTAGTCCACCCATCCGCACCGTTAGACTGCACTTTGCATTAGGTATAAAACATTTAAAATAGTTTTGCTCATTATTTATCAATATCAATGAAATTCCGAATAACACGTTCTTAGATCTACAGGAACCCCATGAAAGCACTGCTACACACAGTTAGCAGAATTCAAAGAATAATGTGTGATGAACCACATTAAATATAAACAGTACATATTGGCTGAAAGAGTGTCAGTGGACATATCCAGACAGATTGATAGTTTGCACGCTTGGAATTCCTGACATACTACTGTAACGTGGTGTTCTGAGCAGACAGACTGGCGTGAGGCTGAGGAGGGCTGACATTTTTACTGAAACTTGCAATAACCAAACCAAAAGTAAAGCTCAAAATCTCTAACACAGCCTACATTGTGTTTTGGTACTGTGTGTTCATACCGCTTTTGTGGCGGAAACCAGCCTATCTAGAGAGAAATTTGCATTTCAGCCTCAAGATGAGAACACATGCAAAATACCTGTGGCAGATGAATATAAGAAAATCTACTTTTTAAAGGGAGATTTTCAAAACAAAGTAAATTTATTAATAACGTTTTTCTTTTCTTGTTTTTTATACTTTTATTTCATTTTTATTTAATTTCTTTAAAGCCCACCACACACGCACGCACGCGTACACACGCGCGCTCACGCACACACGCGTACACACGCGCGCTCACGCACACAATGTTATATTTGGTTTTCTCATTACTATGAGGGGGAGAATCACAGTCACACGCACATATGGCCATGCGCACGCACGATCACATAGTCGCACACCACCCCCCAAGGCAATGTACCGCCCCAGCTGTAACGCATTATGAAGTGTGATGATTAAAAAGTGCATGCATTAAACTCGAATGTCCCGTGAGGGTTCTGCCTTGCAACATTTACAATGGAGGAGGATTAGACTACGATCACTCATTAATTGAGCACGCTTCCGCACGGTGACATTGCCATATTGTAAACGATCAAGAGAGGGTGTTGTTGTACCGCAGACAGCGTCATGCTTGGCCACGACGCACACCAGAGCACCGCGATTATTACCGTCAAGTGACATTAAGAAAGCCAAGGACGAATACTTGAGCTAATCACCCCGCAAAAATATTAAAATGATGAAATGACAGGAAATTGGAAGCAGAAGTGTCTTCTCTCTCTTCTTTCAAATGAACATCTTGCTCAGTTTTAAGGAGAAGCCTACAAGCAAAACGACTCTAGAGATGATTTGTCAATTTTTAAAGGGATGGTGATTTCACAGACTTTGAAACAGTCGAGTGTAATTGCTTGACAAAAGCAGACAGATCGTGCTATTTTGGAGCTCTGTTCCCAGACTTTTTTTTCTTATATATAACTCTTTTGTCTGCCTCTCAGTTTATTTATTTTGTGTGACAGTGAGCTGCAGGGATGAAACGAGGTGTGACAAATAGGCAACAAGACACCACGAGTCGGAAGCTGTTTCATATCAATAGCTAGTCTTGCAAGAATATTTATTTATACAACATATTTTTGAGCTTGGAAGAAATTAAAAACTAAATATTCCTGTAGTGCAGAATTAGCCAGCCGGCTAATAGTGGGAGATTTGCTAAAGTGGACCTTGTGTTTTGTCTATTTGAATAATTAATGAGAAAAAGAAACTGAGAGTGGGTTTCCTTTAATGACCTACTGTGAAAAGCACAGTAAACAGTCAATTTCGGGGCAGTGGTTGAACAGGAAACAAACTGGAATGGAAAATAGAAAGAATTTCTTCCAGGGTTATCTTGGAACCGTTGTTCGCTGTAGAGGCAATGCTTTAGGTACGATTCTAACTGTTTAACAAATGTAAAAAAAAGTTAAAGGGGGAGTCGTTCATCCTGTTCCTCCAAACAACACTTTTTTTTGGTCCTACTTGTTAAAACTTTCAGTTGTTTTCTCCCTGACACTAGTACATTAGTAAAACGATATGTGGGGGGAAAAAATCAACTGCCTGGCTTCATGTTTCCCCTTCCATTTGATTAGCAAGAAAGCAAGGCATCAGAGTGCCCGTATACTTCTCCGTCCTGGAGTCGCTTATGCGGTGTCTTATTTTTTTTTCCAGTAAAGAACAAGGGTTATGTTTACATGCTTTTTTTTTGTTTGGGGTTAGAAAATTCATATAAACAGACATCCCATCTTCGAATATATTTGAGAACAGGTCCATTAGGGAATAAGAATGCAGAACATAAAGCTATTCCATGCAAGGTTAAAAAAAAAAGAAAATGCATTGAAAATAAAATGTAAGACTGACGGATTGACGATTACAGTTCCGTTCAGTTTGCAGAAATGACGGATTGACAATGATGGATGGGTGCCCAGGCCGTTGACGAATGATGGTACATCTCAAAATTTTGTATATTGCCCACCTGTGAAAACTACCAGTCAGAGACAGAGGGAAGGCACGCCTGACTATTGCTGCATTCATGCTTCAGGGCGTGATGCCCAATTAGGATTTTTTTTGTTTCTGTTAAATCTG
This sequence comes from Syngnathus scovelli, assembly GCF_024217435.2. Taxonomy (NCBI): domain Eukaryota; kingdom Metazoa; phylum Chordata; class Actinopteri; order Syngnathiformes; family Syngnathidae; genus Syngnathus; species Syngnathus scovelli. Next base: position 13,487,160 of record NC_090847.1, read on the forward strand.
ATCTTTTTATGTTCTCATCCACATCCCAAAACAACTTTTAATGTGAACAGAACACATTTGTGATGTGACATGCATGCGTACAAAAGACAAGATTGAGTGACACACACAAAAATGACAGTAGTATAAATGTTCCTGCATGTAGGGGCTCATCTGTGATCGACAGAGGCACAAGGAAGTGAAGTTATTGGAAATATTTGGGGGAAATGAGGTGACACATTTTGATACTCGTTTTTCATGGAGATGTCTACTAAAAATTGACTTTATTGTCGCGAATAATAAATGCTGAATTACGACTATCACCACAATTGTCAAAAGTAACATTAAATTAAAGTCAAATATGAAGTCAACACTGTTACTCAAAACAACCTTGCAGATTCATGATAAATTTTAAGTAGTCACTCTCCTAAGCAATATGCCCTACCTGCATTTGGGCTTTGATGATGCATAGCTATGAGTGTTCATACTGCAGATGCATCTCATACATACCCAATTCATATCCACATATGAACAAGGGCCGCGGGTCTGATTTGAATTGCACTTCAGTGTGAACATAGTCTATGTCATTCATTGACTGCCACCCTCACGCTGATCTGTTATGGAGAGCTGCAGAAGCTTTACGGACACTATGGTGGAATAGCCATCACTCGTTTGCCAACTAGAGGCATATAATTAGCAAACAGAAGCAGAGCAAAGGGACCTCAGGCTGCTGGGAATATTCAAATGCCATGTACAAATTGCAACACATTTGCTTGTCAGATACAATTACCTCGTTTTGGCTTTTAATTGACTAATTGTGAATTTCGCACGTTTCAGTGTGTATATAAAATGTATTTATGAATTTTACTGTCGGGGTGGGTAAAATGTTACTAATTTGAATTGTGTTTCTTAGGGAGTCTTGAAACACTTTACAATGACCGTTCATCCGTTCAGCTGCCTCTACCAAATCTAAAAGCTACAAAAACACGACTGTGGGGAAGAAGGGTTTATATGTCACAAAAAATAAACTGCATGTAGGGGATCATCTTCACCGCAGGGACAAAAGACAAGGTAGATCCTTGTACAAGTTCTTCAAGAAATTGTCAAGCTAAAAGAAATCAGTGTCATGCAAGCCGAAGTAAGCCCAATAACACAGCACTTTTGGCGTGCAGCACTGGAGCCATGTCAAAAAAGATACAGTATGCTTGCCTCTTTCTTTTTGGCTGTTGGCAAATTGATTTTATACTATCCCCCCCGATTTGTGTGTGTTTAGGGGGGCAATGTGACTGCATTCATAGATTTCTACTACACTGACATTCGAAATGCATGCTCCTGTTTTGCTATCTACACTGAAATGGGTTCAAGAGCCACAAAAGCAACTCCAGCCTTTAAGCCACACTAGCGGCGATAAAGTAGATAGCAGAGCTTTCATGAGTCCACATACAAAGAATGACAGTTGCTACTCTTGGCTGATCAAAGGCGGCAGACGAGTTCTGTCGAACTTTCCTCCCGCCATCCTTCCCCCTTGGAAGCCTGCCTCTATCTAATGATAGTTGAATTCATTGTCATCTCATTATCTTTGAAGAGGGGAGCGATCCCTCCCGTACGAGTGGGCACCATGTCTCTTGCCATCAGACGGGCCGTGGGATTGCTGAAGCGCGTTCTCATCTTATTAAATTGAGTGAGCGATATCAGACACGTCCCATCTGCCCAACGCTTTCACGCACATGCCGTCATGCTTGAGTCACACGGGCCGATACGGAGATGCTGCACACAGCCCATCTGCAACAAGGAGAGGCTGGTACCATGAGCAGACTGGGACTCTAAATCACTGCATTTTTGTTTATCTCACTCTCAGTGAAAGAAACCCTTTGAACAGCGGGTGGTCTAAAGAGCTCTTGACATGCATCAATAGTATTGCAACACATGAGGCAAATGTGGAGAGTGGTTGGTTCTTGATTGCACCAATGGACGTAGGAATACGGGTACGCCTGCATCCCCCCATCACAGAGATCCTCTCGAGCAAGGCACTCGCCATGTGTCGTTGTTCGCTTGCTTTGCTCATTGCTAAATGGGGTAAATACAGAGCTCGCATTCAAAGTAACGCATGCTTTATTGTCAATAAGTCTTGCACTTGCAGCTGGATAATAATAATTTGTCCTTATTTGATATTACCTCAGATTTCTCTAACCAAAAGTTCCATTTTCCTCCGATGTGACCTTTTCACAATATCACAGTACAGACAGAACAGCATTTTAAGACATCTTTTGACAAATAGCAATAAAAATGGATCTTGACTTGTCATTCAATTATGGACTGACACTATTTTCCGCCATCTCACTGTTGTGTCAAAACGCAGTATGAAATGTACCGTAAAAATGGAGTTTGATTCCAAGGAGCGATGAGAGACACGCCATTTTGGGGCCTCACATCATCTCAACCGATCAGTGTTTGGACTATATTGTAAACAGGCTTTTCAAAACACAAATAGTATGTACTTTTGACTGAAGTCGGGCCGTTATGTAAAATGTAGAAAACTAAATAGAATGATTTGAAAATCCTTTTCAACTTGCATTCAATGAAATTGACTACACAGAGGATATATTTAGTGGTCAAACTGTTAGTGTTCTCAGTCTACAATGGTTGAGTGTTGTTGAAAGGTTTATATAAATATTGGACTGTGGGAGGAAGCTAGAATACTTAGATAGAAGACACACGAGCATGAGAGAACATGCATTTAAGATTGCGATTCCAACCATCTTGCTATAAGACGACAATCCAAACCACTACTGTCCATTGCTTTACTGTAGTCTTTCAATACATTGAATGCTGCTTCACTGGTTTCTTTTATATCAAACAAATTATATTAGGTGCATTACCTGATAAAGACGCGTCTTAACCACATCGGTGACACTCTGATGAAGGCGGAAGAAACCGCCGAAACATGTCAGGTAATGCACCTAAAATAATTTGTTTGATATAAAAGAAACCAGTGAAGTGATTAAAAAAGGAAAAACAAGATGAACTTAGTACAACTATTGAATGCTGCTGTTAATTACGTATGGTGAAATGAATGTTAACGTGTATTTGTGACAATGAAAGGTTGGAGGTGTGGTTTTGAACTGCAAACCTATGCACGACGGACCTCGCTCAACAGGCTTAGAGGCTTCTTCTCTTTCCTCCTTACAAGTGAAAAGAAGAAAAAAAAATCCCTTCCTGCGTTTTTTCCGATTTTCCAATTTGCAAATTCTCCCTGAGGGTAAAGAAACTGCACAGACAGCGAACATTACAGAATCTGATGCAATTTCACCGCAAACGCAGAACCTCAACATGACTCACTCACGCTATAAACACATCCACTGCTTTCCTTTTATCGTTTTTAATTTGCATCCTCCACAACGTTAAGACAAAACTAAGTGGAGTATTTTAATGTTGGTACTTGTGTTGCTATTTCAATTCACACAATTAGCACCCAGACTCAGAAGAAAGTGTTTCAAGAAAAAAGCCAGCTTGGTCCCAGGATGTCACGGGCCAATTGCCTAAACATCTTGTGGTGGACACAGTACAGTGAAACCACTCCACTCATCTACGTGACACACGTCAGATCAAAATGAATCCAGTCATGGTTTTACCAGCTTTTAATTCATGCATGAGGAAGCCTGTCAGTGGTGGGACGACAAGGATGTGGATTGTAGCTCTCTCGGTGTTTGTCAAGATTTTACATCCTATCTCCACGGCTACTTGTTTGAAGCCAGTCATCTGCTTTCTCACAGCTTGCTGCCAACATGCTTGAGAATCCAGGTTCAACATTTGTGGAGCTCTCAGAGGAACGAATGCAATTAGGATGCTTTTGTGGCTGTAACAGATCCCTTTGCATGCATCCAAAAATTTGTATTTTAATGGGCCTGAATGTACTTTCATGACTTGTCTATCACTACTTTCTTTTTTTTTTTGCTTCATTAATGGCAATCATTTTATGTAGCAGTTCTGGTTCCTTGAAAGACTTGGCAATTCTAAGAAGAGTGTACTTTTCAAGGCAGTTTGTACATCACATGGACCAATAAGAAAATAGAAACCTACACGCAGAAAATGTCCAACTGCACTAAAGGTCTACATTTTCTGTATTTTCCTCATTTCTCTTCTCAAAATGACTTTCTATTATCCAGTAATAATATATCATCATGTCCACTTACACTAACATTCAAAAGTTTACCAAAAGGTCACCCAGACAATTCACTGTTTTCCATGAAATCTAACATAATTGCACAAGTTTTTTTTTAATAATCCATTAGCCTTCTAACACAATTAGCAAACACAATGGACCATTAGAACACTAGAGGGATGGTTGCTGGAAATGGGCCTTTATACACCTATGTAGATATTGCATTAAAAAACAGACGTTTGCAGCTAGAATAATCATTTACCACATTAACAATGTATAGAGTGCATTTCTGATTAGTTTAATGTTATCCTCAATGAAAAATATCAATTTTATTTGATTTATAAGGGTATTTTTAAGTGACCCCAAACCTTTGAATGGTAGTGTATGTTTAATAAAAGCCTTACTCTTGAAAGGCACTCAAACATTCAATGCCTCTATTTTTCAGATTTACCTTTGCAATGAAAAAGTGAAAAATACTTTTGTGTTACAATTGTACTGGCTGTATGCTTATCATCCTGTGTCATCCTTCTCAGCACATTACTGTTGTCCCTGCAATACACGTGTATAGATTGCCTGCAGGACTTAACTGTTTCTTTTGTCAAGCACGACTGCTTTTTTTGTTCCCCCTCACCCTACACTGCCATTGTTGAAGATGAACGGCGGTCGATAATCAAAGGTGTGGACCATTACCTTCAGCTGTAAGGAAAGTTAGGTGCCATGCTTTTCAGCAGAAAGGAGAACACTGCGCTGTCCGCATTTCAGGCAGAATTGAAGAAACGTTGCTAAAGTATATGTTAACATGAGCGTTAGGCTAGCTCCATTGTGAGTTGCTAAGAATCCATTAAAGAAATTGCATGTGACCAAAGGTTTATGGGGACCACTCGATTTCATTAAATCTGTGAAGGTATGAGCCACATGGGGGAAGTGGTTATACATACTTTTTATTGCACCCAAAATTATATGTATATTTAGGCTGTACAGCAACGTTACCGACATAAGCACCAACATCGACGGCATCATTGTGCATTGTCACAATACTGTACGTCACCTGTTCGGCAGGGGTGCAAATAGATCTATAGACAAGACGTATACATGTGATTCGTATCCGGGGATAAATAGATGAAAGGGAGGAGTATAGTGGAGCAAGGAGGGAGGAAAGGGATGGATGATGAAAGGTTCCATTTGTATCATTTTAATGTTTACCATCGCTCCTGACATCCTCCAACAGAAGCTCATCCAGCTCGCGGTGCCTGCCTCCACCTGTCAGTGGATCACCAGCTTCCTGACCAACAGGAGACAGCGTGTGAGGCTGGGGAGCATCACATCTGACACCCGGACTACCAATACTGGCGCCCCTCAGGGGTGCGTCCTCTCCCCACTGCTCTTCTCTCTCTACACCAACAATTTCTCCTCAGGTGACTCTCCTGTGAAGCTTCTGAAGTACGCAGACGACACCACTGTCATCGGACTGATCCAGGACGGTGATGAGACTGCATACAGACAGGAGGTGGAGCGGCAGGTCCAGTGGTGCAGCCAAAACCACCTGGAGCTGAACCCGCTCAAGACCGTGGAGATGACAGTGGACTTCAGGCGAGACCCTTCACCACTTTCACCCCTCACTATCCGCAGTAATACTATTCTCTCCACAGACACCTTCAAGTTCCTGGGAACCACAATCTCTCGGGACCTGAAATGGACCGGCCACATAGACTCTGTACGGAAGAAGGCCCAGCAGAGGCTGTACTCCCTGAGACAGCTGAAGAAGTTCAGCCTGCCGCGGGAGCTGCTGAAGACCTTCTACACTGCCATCATCCAGTCTGTCCTCTGCACCTCCATCACTGTCTAGTTTGGATCGGCCTCCAAACAAGACAAGCACAGACTGCAACGGACAATCAGGACTGCAGAAAAGATAATTGGAATCAACCTCCCATCTATCCAAGACTTGTACCTGTCCAGGACCAGGAAATGTGCAAGTAACATCTCTACAGACCCTTCTCACCCAGGTTTCAGTCTGTTTGAACTACTCCCCTCCGGACGGCGTTATAGAGCTCTGTACGCCAAAACCAGCAGACACAGAGACAGCTTCTTCCCCCAGGCTGTTGCTCTGATGAACTCACACCACTCTTAGAGTCTCAGAGTCATTGCTGTGCAATAACATCCTGCTCTCCACACCTTTTTTGAATTGTCTACACTGTTTGTACTATGTGTCCTCTCTGCATCCATTGCAGCCTGGTCATCCTGGAAGAGGGACCCTCCCATCTGTGGTCTCTTCTTAAGGTTTCTCATTTCCCCTAACTGGAGTTTTGAGTTTTTCCTTGCCCTCCTGGGAGTTTAAGATCAGGGGATGTTTGAGAATATTTGTCATTTTTCACATGTCCTGAGTGTTGTTAGTCACCTAAATGTTGAACAGAGGCTGTGATGTACTGAAGTCAAATTCCTTGTTTGGCACGCTCAAACATGGCGAATAAAAACTCTTGAATCTTGATGTTCATGTTAACAGGGATACCAAGAAACATCCCCTTTTACAAGTACGCAGCTTTTGTATTTCAAGGAACAATGTTTTACAAGGTCTCAGCTTTCATGTTTTCTTTAGGCCACACAAAACATTTTCAAGACTTCGTTTGAAAAAAAAGCCAGCCTTTTCACTCATTACTGTATAATTGTGTTTGAAAAATAAAAACAGATTTAAGGAAATGACTTATTTAACAGACTTGGAAAGGACTTGTATTCATATGGAATACCTTAATCTTGGAAGGCAGGGTGGAACGGATATCTGGAGGGAAAAGAAAAGGTAAGAGGTGATTGGGTCGGGCATTGAAAACCGGGAATCAAGTGAGAACCAGAACCATTATTCCACTTCTCCCAGAATCGTTCAGATTTTAGAATGTAGAATTAATTTGTTTAATTTTGATTCCTAGCTAACTGCGTGGAAGACGCACAAACAAAGAAAGATCGATAGAAAATGTGTGTTACTTTTCAGGCTGAGAATGTTTAAGGTTAAAAGGCCATGGTGTGCCATCATGGCATTAAAATCCTTCTGTGCTGGCCTAAAAATGATTAAAAGCACTGACCTGTATTCAAAAAGTGTGTAAAAAGTGTGTAAAATTTTGTATACATTTATTTCCAACAGTCTTTTGTCGCCATTTAATAGCATTTGTCTTGGGTGCGCAGCTTAGTCGTTTGTGGGTTGTCATTATGTAGTCTAATTATTGTTTTGTGTCCAATCAGATTTCAGCTTCTGTCTTGCTAATCGCTGTAAACATCACAAGGCCTTCAGACACAGGGTTGCTGGTGCTGTATAATTGAAACAAAACAATAGATTTTTTAAAGAATGTGAGTCAATCCGATTTGACTGTACAGGCCTTACGAGAACACGTCGGGCTTGATTGTCATCATTTCTGTCCTCTGATCGGTTCGGTGCTCCTCAAGTGGCGTTAATTGTGTAAAGCTGGGAGCAGACGACTGTAAATACATGACTGTAAATTAAGTTTAAAGGCAGTCTTTCGAAAAACTCCACAGAGGTAACAATTGCTTTCAATACAGAGGGAATGGGCATTGAATCTCAGACGTTCAACTTAGTATCGTAGCAACCCGCTAATACTTAAGACCTCCATCATGAATAGTTTTGACAGTTTTGTCAGACCACTTGAACTGTTTGTGTTGTGTTGCGTCAGTAAAATGGCTTTTTGTGAAACTACACACCAACGCTTCACAGTGGAAGCCTGTGAGGTGACAGCAAAACGTAAGTGAATGTTTGAGCAGTGGATTCACAACTGTATAAGACCACTTAGTCTCAGAGGTTTAATAGAGGGATTAATCAATTTGTCTTTGTGATCAGTGGAAAATCATTTTTGAGATGTGTTAGAATAGTTGAAGGGGGAATTCCGGGGCGAGGGGTTATAAAGTATCCAAAACCAACAAATTGTGACTAACACATCTGCTAGTAACTAATTTTATGCTACAGAGGCAAATACAAATGACGTTTTATTTAGCAACTAATATTACATATTGTCGTTAAATTCAATAAAATTCAAAATAGGTTTACACCAGTCCTGCATTTAAATAATCGAGTAATGTTTGCAACAGTGCTATATGACTATATGATAGGTGGAGGCTTGGGGGCGCCGTTACTTGCGACTCGGTTGAATAGAAGGACCTGGGGTTAAAGACAAACAGGGGCAGGGTCTTTACTTTCTGGACCGGGATTTCACATTTCTGCACTTCAATTAGTGATTCAGTGATCAGTGATTTGGCCTGGAGAGGGGGCTAGGAGACGACCGAACTGAAAGTTGGCATCTGGATTCTTCAACTGACTGGGACAAGATCTGAGGTGGACCACCTCCTCGCAGGTGCTGCCATGATGAACGAAGGTGTTTTGTGACAATGCTTCGTTTGATTGAATGGAATTTTACGTGACTTTATCTCATATTGTTTTGTATTACAATATGGGTCAAAATATTGTTCACTCTGCATCCATTGGAGGATGGTCATCCTGGGAGGGGGATCCTCTTACCATCTGTGGTCCCTTCTCAAGTTTGTTCAGTTTTACCCCAGTTTGGATTTCTTTTACTTTTTCCTTACCCTTCGGTGGGTAAAGATCAGGGAATGTTGTTTATATGTGTCAACTGTGGACATGTGAAGCTCTTTGAGACATTTCTATAATTAAGGGCTATATAGTAAATAAATTAGATTTGATTTGTTGCTTTGTCCATCTAAAGATAAGCCGGACTAAACTCGAGCAACAGTGGACTTTTCTGGTGTGAATCCACCCTAAAAAACTACTTTTGCAACGAACATATTGAAACAACGTCAGAATCGAAGGAAAGTCTCAACAGACCGGTGGGACCTCAGCAGAAATAAGGAGATTCCTTTCCATTATGTCAGGAGTTATCATTTTTCATATATTTTAAAATTGCTTCAAATCCTTCAAGAGAGAGAAAATGAAAGAAAAAGAAAGGTTTGTTGAGCTACTTTGGAGTAACCTCTCCCTTGACAGTGCAGATATGACACAAGTGCAATGAATTGACAGCTACGTGACAAGAAAGTCTAAGTTCTAAAGTATTACAATACGTAAGTGTAGTGAAGTGTTAATGCAGAAATCCTACTGCCACAGCATTTCTGCTGTAGGCAAGCCTATAATTACCTACAGATGAGATCAGAGCAGAGACACACTAGGGTTGATTTAATAAATTTTTTGAACATTTTTCTTCTTGCTTAACCCCGGGCAATCGGAATCACACAGGCGAAAACCCACACTGCGTTTTGCCACAAGGATTGCCCACGGTAGACGAAATCCGTACCTTTCTCTTCCTCCTATAGCCTGGTGCCAGAATCTGAGGACCCGTGTATGCAGATAACAACTTCAAAAGATTAATTCTTGTCTTACTACAAAGTGTCTGCAAGAAAACCCATGTCTTTTGTTACACAGCCTTTAGCTTGGGAAAAAAAAACCTTGCCTTCAAATTCATCCTGAGGCTCATGCCTGCCTGATACCCCAGTTGGACTTGCTGCAGCATTGAATTATTTAGGTGGAATCTGCGTTTTACCAAGGGATGGAGTTTGGAGGAAGAATACATCTATGATTATGAGTGACTGAAGCCCCAATATTGATCGAGTTGACCTGTTTCTGCAGCGTATCATATTAGGGGAAGCATTCGTGGGGATGGAGGAGCATAAAACAGCCAGGGCATACAAAACTAAGCCATGAATGTCACTCTGTTTATTGTCTTCATTGTATCGTCCAACCGAAGTGCGGCATGGCTACAGTGTGTCGCAGAGCACGAACCCTTGACTGTGCTTTGCAGCACGCCTCGAGATTTTCCACAGATTTGCCAGGAAGATGCAACGCTGTGAAAGGTGCTGCCTCTTATACTCTCATGTGTGGCATGTTAAGCAATGGTAATCTGCTGCAGTGCAGAGAATAAATTCCGCCGCATAACCAAGCGTCGCCATGACATCGTATTGTACCTGTATGGAATAAGATATCAGTGAATTGAGACGGAGGGGGGCTGCCCTCTGCAGAACAAATACGCATTACTGATGCCGACAGACACAAAAAAAAAAAAAACACACACACACAAAGGAGAATATTTGATGACCACTCGCTACTTGTTCACATTTTGTTTTAGAGAGGGTGGGAAAATGTGCATGAGTCCTCATCTGGTCAACAAGGGATTGATCAGTGCATAGCAAACATCGAGCTGGCTGTACTGACAAATCTGAAGGACTGTGCTGTCTTCCCAGTTCCCCCAAAGCTTAACAGTGTGCTGCGCGGACTGATGCAACGCTTAAACACTGGATAACTTGAGTGCACCAGCACAAGCCGCTTTTGTCAGGGCAGAGAAAAGAAAGAAGGGGAGAGTCAGACAGAAGGACTCAAAGGACCTGATTAACACATATCATCTCGAATAAAACTTGTACCGTGCAAATCTCCAGTGAGATCCCAACACTGCGCCAGCATGATAACAGAGAGGAAAAGCTTACTCTGTCAGAGCTTGCAATGGAAAGTGATCTTCGAAACAACATTCTGCAACATTCACTGCAGTTCGTTGACAAGCAGAAAGCCATTATGGGAGGACCCCGTGGCAAAGCATAATCCCCAACTACCAAATGTTATTATTTGCAAAGAGACCTGCCAAAGTTTTGCTTAGTCTAAATGTGAGGATTTGCCATATTTCTCCTCTGCATTTTTCATCAGGTTGCTCTTTTGTGTGTTCACTTTTCCCGCATACGGGCTGAAGGATCGTTTGCAGTAGGAAGTCAGGTAACCTTTTATAAAATACTTCTTTGCATTGATATTACTTATTACAAGGGCCCGTTTTTACATGAGACAGCAATCTTCCAAATGTAATGACAAATTAGATCTAGAGAAACCATTAATGAGATTTTTACCCTTTTGCACTAATCCATTTGTATGAACCCTTCCGTAAATGGGATTGGCACCCTTTGGCATGTACTAATTATTCCGAATATTTAGATGCGCATTTATTCACACAAAGCGTCGCTTCTCTCAGGGATTTTCATGAAAATGGTAGCGTTATGAGAGTATACCATCAAAATTGAAGAAGACATGACATAAATAATGAATTACATTTCAGGCTGATCCATTTTGATAATCACGCATATTATTTTGATATCCATGAAGTAATTTAAATACCATTACAGTGCCTGAAACATGATACAAATTTTATGAATTGATCCATGGGCAGACTTTAAAAGCAATTGCTCACGTGAAACGCTTTACAATTCGGAGACTCAGCAGCCTTTAGTTACCCACCAACGAGCATGATGTTTATTTGGTAAAATTGTAATTATTTAAAAATGAATCAATCGTGAAATGAGATCAGATTACTTAACGCTCTCACGAGAGTAATTCCTTTGCGGTATCTTTATTATTGCATTGCGTAGGAATCAGAGTTTTATAGAGAATGTGTCATAAATCTTCCAGGATTTAGATGTCGATGAAATGTTTGCCCTTCGTGGTGTTTTGAAAAGGAACATATGTCGCTCTCCTCAATAAGTTCCACATTAGACTGAAAAGAATATTCATTTGGAAGAAAACAGCCCCAGTGTCGTGTTGCTGTGAAGTACCATACAAGCGGTGCCTGCTATCCAACGGACATGGTTGATTTTCTATTTCAATTCTGATCACAAGGCAATTGGTTGCGGCCCACACAAACCCTCTTTCGCTATGCATGGCACTCTAATACTCTCAGCCCTTGTGGACAAAAGGCATAACGGTGAGCCAGGGGCATTTCATTTCATGCTCTGCCTCCTCAACCCCAGATGTTCACCTCCAAAACATCTCCAGATACAGGTAGGGGGCTTAATGACCTGCAAATTGCCCCAGGTTCAGGTAGTGAAATGCAAGCCCCATATAATTTTAATTGAGAAATTTGGATGAAAATCAAATGGTAATGTGCTGTATGCATGGAAAGTTTTCAAGTCACTGTGAGATTTGGGTGCAGCATGGTCTAAGGTATGGCAGCCCTTCTCCTCATGAGACACTCCTCTCATATTCATAGTGGATTGCACTGTGTAATAAATGCTTTGGTCATGTAATAGCATCTGGTAAATGAAGCAGAGACATAGGCCCCTTTGAATGCACAATGGTACCATACATTTACAATTCAATCTGACAGGGTGCCTATTAGAAGCCATAAAGTTGCTCAACTGTTGTGAAGACACCCTCAATAACCCTCCTTGCACACACACATAGGCATGCACGCGCACACGCACACACACACGCACGCATGCACACACACACACACACACACACACACACACACACACACACACACACACACACACACACACACACACACACACACACTTAAATTGATGTGCTTAACATTGCAGTTTATGTATTTCAATTTATTTTACATGCTTGTTCTACTTCACCTGTCACCTGTATTTGTGGTGGCTAATAGCTTAAGAGGAGTGACTAAACAAGCTTTTTGCCTGCAGTAAGACATTGCTGTATATTAAGGGAACCTACTTACTGTAAGTACCAATGACCACCAAGGCACATAATCCATAGTCTCTCGAGACTGACGGAAGCCAACAAAATGACTTACTGTAAGTGTACTTCAATTGTTGCTATGCTGATCTTACAAACATCACAATGAAGCAAACTGTATCTTAAATGATTCAAGTCACAACTTTATTTCAGTCTGTTATTTTCTGTTTTTTTTTTGTTTTCTTTTCATGTGTACTGCACTTTTCATTGACTTTCCCGACACCCTTAAAACTGCTGGGTTAAAAATTGGACCGAATTTGAGTCAACTTTTTCTTTTTTCTTTTTTTTTTTTTGAGAAGCTGCTAATTTCTGTGGTTAAATTTCAACCAAGCACTGTATTACTGCATTACCTTAAAATGACCCACCATCTAGTGTGGATGGATGAATGGGTTACATAGTGTTTCTTCTTTCACTGTTGTGAATATTAATGCTGTCAAGAGTGATGGCTTTGAATCAGGCCCAAATGTCTATTAGATGGTGGCTGATTTTAACCTACGTACAAACCATCCATCCAGCCATTTTTTTTCAAAAAACACTCGTCCTTCTGGCGTACCCTACTGGACTTTAGATGAGAATAGTTGCACACACGGGATTTGTCGGCAGTCAATAATAGGGCACATACTGTGTAAACAAGCAACCTACACAAGCACAGGAAGACAATGCCAACTCCACACAGTTTCGAATTATGTGGCAGATGTGCCAACCACTAACTAACTGTGGTGCCGCTGCAAACCATGTACATACGGGTTTGGAGGAGAATGTAAAATACTGACTCAAGTGCACATGCACACACCTATCCTGCAAATGCACTATAGGCACGCATGAAGCCCTTTGGGAAGCCTTCTAACAGGCACCAGCCAATGGCGCGATGGCCAGCTGCTCCTTTCCCACCTCCGCTCAGCTGTCCGAGCCCAGAGCAGCCTTTGAACAGCCTATTACCCGGACATAACACCAGGGGAAAGCAATCAAGTCCAGAGGTACAGCTCTTTCATACCAGATGGTTTGGGAGATGAATCGAGCCATTACATTATTGCAGTATAATTTCTTAGATGAAGCTAATTAAAAAGAGAAAATAAGTACTATCCTCCTCATTAGTACCTTCTTTGTAACCAGAAAAGAAATTCTCCAGATACACTTGCACTATTTAAAACGAATATGGGTAACATTTGGTTAACATTCTGCACAAGTCCGAATTTGTATCCAATTAAAGAAATCACAGATATAATGTGTCACATGAGACAATACATTTGATCCAACTTGTTGAAACAAATGTCATAAATTTCGACCCAAGCTAAATAAGGCACTCTTAGTTAGATACTCTTAAGATTTTTCAGTACAAGGTACCTTCCAAGCTTGTGTCAATTCTCATTCAATTGCTAGACTTTATAAGCTCTACAATTTGACAATTTTTAATTTTGAGCAATTGCAATCAGGTAGCTATTATCAAAGTCAAGTCTTGAAAACAAACTTATTTTCTCACATTTAGCGTTGGATCTCACACAGAATTGAGTTGACACTATGACACTGAAAGGTAACTCTCGATGTTGACACAGTTAGTTGAAAATTATGAACTTAACAGCAAGAAACTCCTACAGTTGATGCAGGGTGAGGTAAAATATTATGTTGTATGTCATGTTTGTGACGAATCATCACGCAGACACACAGTGACATATCATCATAAAATGCCATTTGATCATCATAGATAACTTTAATTCAAAAAGTATCAAGCAAAATTTGAATTCTTCCAGAGCCTATGGACCGTTTTGATTTAGCGCAATTTATATAACAAACAAAACTATTATTGTCAAGTTTTACAAACTAACTTTTAGGTTATTTCTTAAGACAAAAAGCGCATCCAAGTATGTTTAATACCTGCACTGGTTTAAGCAGAAGTAGCAGCAGCAAGAAGCTCCAACGCAATGCGCGTCGTAGCTATATTTTAAGGATTCAGGTAAACTCTCAAACAGTGCTTATTGCACTCTTATCCACTTTTGTCTTAATGAAAAGCATGTCCTGAATCTGTCAAGGAAGATTAGGTGAATATCATTACTATTGTCCTTTTGCCAATGTGGAATCACTGTATCCACAGGGATTACCGCTCAAGCCGCCTAAGTCAGTTTTAACGCTCCACTGAGAGAATGTTGAGCTAAGTACCTCGTATAGATCACCTGCGTTGGAGAATTCCAATCAAATAGAAATATTAGTCATTTGTAGTCAAATACAGTTGCAAGAAGAAGAAAATAGCATGTGAACCCTTTAGAATTACCTGGATTTCTGCACAAATTGCTCATAAATGTGATCTGATCTTCAGCTTAGTCACAACAGAAAATTCTGCTTAAACTAGAACCACACAAACAATGTTTTAATGGTTTGATTGGGAAAACAATGTAAAAATTCACAGTGCAGGTTGAAAAGATGTATTAGCACTTGATGAACTTCAAGAGCTAATCTGAATCAGGCATCAGCCAATCTAAACTTCAATTAAAGTGACCAGATTGAACACATTAGGTAAAGCTGCCCTCCCCGAATGCCATTGCCTGATGTGAGTCAAGCCTCGTGCAACAGAGCTCTCAGGATAATGAGGGCCCTCTTTTGGTTGACAGGTACAGCCATAAAAAGTGTACATTTTGGTGGCGGGCAAGTCTAGTCTCGTGTTTGGGATCACGCTGCGACTCACTGGGAGTTCTGGCACACCAAGCTGCTCTGCTCCTGACACACTGACAGTTTGGTCAGAGAAACTCCCTTTCTGTGCTGGAGGAAGTCTGGTTTAGCTTATTGTAGCGTATTGTGAGGCGTTCAGGCGGACCAAGAATATTTTTCATTACATTCTTCCCGTAAATCTGCCAATTTGGTGTAAAACAGCAGACAAAATCATACATTACCCAAAACTGCGTCTAACTTGAGGTGCAGGCGGCGTAATGCAATTTTGGTGTGTTTGGTTGAGGCACAGGCATAGATTAGGCATTCTGCGGTTGTGTGTGGTGGATGTTATCCCCCTGAATCATTGTAGAAATCAATTTATTGAAAGAATTAGAATCTTCTCCTTTTCACTGTTTTGCCGGTCTGATCAGCAACCACATTAAACAGTTGGTTGTAGTCGTAATTGTTGCTAGAGAAGGGTCAGTTATTGAGAACTTTCAAAAAAAGTTCACATGCTTTTTCCACGCTACACTGTAAAACATTTCACATTCATCTTTTGACGTCAACGTTTTCAGTATACAGCAATAAAGGAATTGGCTGCACCTCGTTTCAAAAGCTGTGTATTGGTGGAAAGAAATCATTTTCTCAGCAAATGCAAATATGCCAGTTACAAATTGTACTGAATTCCTGTACAATTTCTTTATGTGCTTTACATAACATTGTGTACGAATACAGATAACATTTGAACCTAGCATTCAATATTTGGTTCCTCCTAATGTCAGTTATGGTTTAAATACATTTGCACTTGACAAAGCTTCCCTCCAGGAGTAAGTAACAAGCTGCAGTATAAGTGTGATAACTGCAACATACATTCTGTATCTTAAGACCAAAACAACATGCAGTAGGTCTTCATCCCCATGACGACCATATGATCCACAGTGGCCTTTCCTCGTGTGTAAAGACTTTGATTACATTCTTGTTAGCGGAGCAAAAAAGAAAGTCCTTGGTTCAACACCACAGGCTGACTGTCATGGTAACAGTAATACATGTGTCCTATGATGAACAGTGGCCTGCCATTCCAGTTTCTTTGTGACTCATTCAAGTAAAGTGTTACCTTTGTGTTGTCACAAAGCTGAGTCATTAATTTAGTTAGGTCTGTTCTACAAACACAACATACAAAATTCAAGCTTTTCCAATACAAATGGTCTAAAAGATTTTGCTCTGTAGAGTTCCGGTTGGAATTCAAACTGCCTGCCTCACTTGTGGAGTTCATATGTTTCAGTTTTATATTTTGTCACTTGGAGTGGGTGCAGTGCTCAAATGCTTAATTATTCATAAAGGACATTGGGTGCTTGCTAAAACGGACCTGAATCTGGCTCTGCGCCTGTGAGCACATTTTTGACACACACGCACGCACGCACACACACACGCATGCACGCACGCACGCACGCACACACACACACACACACACACACACACACACACGCTATTAGATAGATAGATAGATAGATAGATAGATAGATAGATAGATAGATAGATAGATAGATAGATAGATAGATAGATAGATAGATAGATAGATAGATAGATAGATAGATAGATAGATTCATCGGTTCCATTAGTGCTCCTATAGCTGTCATTTCTTCCATATTTTCAAGAGCTCTGACACTCCGTTTTGGTATCTTGAAGCTACCTGAGCTCCATCCAGCCATGGCGATGGTTTGAACTCTAACTTTTAGTTTCTTCTTGTTTCCTGTGTAGTTTGGGTCTAAAAGTAAAAGAAACATCAATCAAAATGGTAATACCACTCTCAGTATGACAGTAATTCAAGCCCAGCTATTCAGTCAAGAACAGCAACAACGGCCAATCATGCAAATTCCATCTGGAAAACACTTGTTTCACTCAATAACCCACACAACATACACACATCAGCGTATAATAAACACATACTGAGTAAACAGAATTTCCATAGTTGTCATCAACACTGTTTTTATCCGACAGAAGAGGTGCAACTGTGACATAAAATCAGGAGTAATCCATGAAATAGTCATGTACTACTGTGAGGTGTAATTTCCATTCAGGATGTGATTGGATGCACTTGCTACATGATTTCAAACAATTGTTTATGTTGTTTTTCATGACTGGTTCCTGATCACCAAGTAGATATGGTTTGGATAAAAATGTTTTCTTGGTTCCATTATGCCTCTTACCTCTAAGTATTTTACATACAGAAAACAAACAGACAAAAACATCGTCTTCAGCAACACAAATGAGACATTGTCCGAAGCCTTTTTCTTCCTAAGAGATTAAAAAAACAACCACATAAACTTTAAATAGTACATATGCAAAGCTCTGAACATAGTGTAAGTGCAACCTTGAAATGCTAATATTTTCAAGTCTCAAGAGTTTCTCTGACAGATACTCTGAAATATAGTTTGATGTTTATGTAAATCATATCTTGCTGACAGATGTAATGCCGTCTTCTCAAGTGCAAACAAAGAAGCAGAGGCAAAGAGGGAGTAAGCAAAAAAGAGCATGCCTATTGTTTCGACAGCTTGTGTCCCCAGCATCTGGCATCGGGCAGGAACAGCTTGTCAAGATTAATGAAATGTTGCTTTTATTGATCTACAGCATGTAGCATATAAATACATACTTTACAACAAAAAAATGTCTGCAGTCACTTATATGATACCCTGCAGTGAGTGCGGCTTTAGTTTGTAAAGTTTCTCAAGCATTTTTTGGGGCATCCAACTAAAATGACAATTCTGTCAACTGACACACAATTTGAAAACAAATGTGTAGCACCCGTTTTCGCGAATAGATGATCTTAATGCCTGCCATATTCCGGGGCTTTAAATTCCATTCAATGAGGTGAAATTCAAGACCATGTGAATGACTTTCAGTGTGACTTGTTAACGGGTGCGGGGACACGATGACAAGATCGTGACAATGACTGCTCCCTCACTTTCCTCTCCCCATTTAATTTTCCAATTCACTTCCTCCACATAGTTAGAAGTGAGTTTTGTTCTGGTTAGATAACCCACCTAATGAGAGTTACTAGGAGCTTGTTGGAATCATTCCCTGATAATACGCACATCCGGAAGGCAACGAATGAGAATTTAATGTTTTTTTATTTTATTTTATTTCTATCGGTGGTAAGGCGGAGGGCAATTAGTACGCATCACTCACAGTTCTGTAATTGGGATTCAGATCTGGGCTCTGGCCCTCCTGTGCGGCGTTTGCATGTTCTTCTGGCTTCTTCAGTTCACTCCAACATGACAACATGCTCTTCAGGTTGATAGTATTTAATTGTCAGAGGTGTGATTGTGAGAGTAAAACCAAGATTTTATGATTATGTTTGATAATGTTCCTGATTAAGATTTCAGCAAACTTGGCCCACTTCTTTTAAAGCCCTACAGATGCGGAAGGTTTTTAAAGGGCTGTTCTGTTTTATGCAAAAAAAAAAAAAAAAAAAAAAAAAACACTACCCCAAATCATTTTTGAGGTTTCTTGGTGACGTTAATTTAAACCCAAACAGTCAACACAGCCACAAATAATATAGTATTACAACCCTGTTTATCAGGTAATACTTTATGTGGGTGATGTACTCTCTAAAGAATGTAATATTCAACAGCAATAGATGCCCTGTTGAACTCAACGAGACATGACAGTGTAACATGTCAACCCTGAATTCATTCTACTTGCATGACACACTGTGGTTACAACAAGAACAAGTGACCCGACCTAGCCTCCTCTACCGTCTGCTTAAAACTCCTTGGTGGTTTAAATGTTATCAGTTTGAAAGATAATGCACCTCCCTTTCACTTCCTGGGGCCAGGGGTATTAGTTACAGTTGAAACAGTGGATTGGTATTCGGTCTGAAATCCCACAATTGTGTTGGCACCTTGATGTTTGATTGGATCTGTGCAAATAAAATGTAAATGCAAATTTGCTTGATATCAGCTCTTGCTCGGGGTGGAATAGGAAACTGGTTACATTCAGACAATCTGGCTGCATGGACTAGTACCTTCCCTCCCTTGTCGTTTTGAGCGCAGCATTTGCGTGATTTATAAATTTCCAGTCAATTTCAGATCCTGGGCGCCTTCCTTGACATTTTCACACTCCCACATAGCATATTTCTAAGCAGGTGAAAATCTATAATCTGTGTCAATGGTATCACATGGTGTATTCGCAGAGGGGCTCTACACGCACTAAACTGGCCAAGATTGCAGTGTAGCGGCTCAGAGGAGGTAAAATGTTTGTTCTTACTTCTCCTGTCATACCTGTGCCTCAGGGCCTACAGCAGTTACTCATAGGCTGCAGGAGCAGAGACAATCCAATATTCTGCTTTGCTTTCCGCAGAGCTTACCATGCTCCCAAATCTCTTTTCATAGAAAAGAGGTGTGGAGCAGAAATAAATTTACAAATGCTGGAACGTGTTAATCTTCTTCAATAAGGGTTTGATCAGGTCAAATCCTAACTTCTCATGGCATGGTCCACAGTGGTTAACAGGAACACTTTTTTTTTCCAAAAATCCTTCAATTATTTGAGTTATCTATTCATGTCTGTGCCACAGATTTCCTTCTGTTGACCACACAGCTAAGGATTTTTTCATCATATATTATCGGCTGCGGCTTTTGTCAAAGCATCATAGCTTTACTTTCAACAGTCAACTCCGGCACAGGATAGGCGGAGTAAACTTTGGAAACATCCAATAGGACACTTGGGCATATTTTGCGATTCATACTACAACTCCTCAACTTGCAGGCTTTTTTGAGATATAATCTGTCGCTTGGATAATTTTTATGATTTTGAGTTGTTAACCAAATTTCACGAAGGAGTACTTCAAGAACAGATCTCCAAAAAGCTGGCCAAGTCCTTAAGTTGTTTATTGGCACTCACAATTAAAGTTTACTGGAATACTAAACATGCAACAAAGAGAATTATCTGTTGTGTATTTACCCAAACACCTGGGGGATTTGTCCAACGCAAGTCTGCAAGTTTGATGCTGACACACAACGCAAAACGTCATAGACTGGATAATGAAATGGCCTAGCTGTGTGGGTGCGGCTAATAAAGAATACCGTAATCTCTGGACTGGATAAGCCGCACCCGAATATAAACCGCACCAGCTAAAATTAGGTGAATATCCTGTTTTGTTCATATAAAAGCCGTATTGGACTATAAACTGCAGGTGTTTTAATGTTTAATTTTCATATATAAGAAAATATGCACAAATCATAAAAGATCATAAAAATGAAAAATCCATAGATAAGCCGCACTGGGCTATAAATTGCAGGGTTCAAAGCTTGTGCAAAAAGTGAAGGTTTATAGTCCAGAAAATACAGTAATTAATTATTCTGGACTGGGCAGACCTTTTTTCTGCATCTAGCAGAAAAGGCTCCATGTCCATGGTCTTTTTGCCATGTTGAATTATGTTATTAGGGTATGTTTTTATAAAATTCAATACCATTTTTTGTAGGAATTGTATGGTTGGCTGGAATAGATCAATAGCATTTCCATTCATTTCAATGTGGAAAGATGATTTGAGGTACTAGTGTTTTGGGTTATACGCATGGTCGAATTAAATTTATGAGTTAATCCAGCAGTGTATCTGATTACTCAACATTTGATGTTACCTCCTGAAAAGCCGGTATATATTTTCTTAAGGGAAAAGTAGAATAAAGCCCACATTTTTTTACTGTAATAGCAAGTCAATCTGTATATGTGAAAATACTTAACATACCCCACACATATGGAATGACCTGTCTGAGTCACGTGTGGTAATTTGATTTAAATTATAATCATTTGTGGCATTTGGATTGAGTTGTAGAGCTACTTGTGACATTAATTCTCGCAAGTGAGTAGAAAAGATAATTGTATATGATGGCCACTAAAGAGCGTGTACCCGCTACCTCTGTGCATCTATTCATTGTGACAGTCACGATCATTAGTCTTTGCCTGATCTTTGCGGCTAATCTATCTTGACGTGATCATTTGCATCCGTTCAGAACGAGGCGCTTTCGTGAACCTTTGCTCAGTAGGGTGGCACGACGGCATGCGCAGCAGAAGAGACAAGAGGATGTATTCAGCGTTCCATTTTGTCAGAGCTACACAGGCTGTTAACAGCAGAGATAAGAACAAACTGGGCCGCCGAGGTTTTGTTCATTGTGTCACCAAATTACACTTGACAAGTGGAGAGAAAATTGCTTGATTGATGTACAGAGTGTTTTTCTGCGTGCAATTAATACACTACTAATAGCCCTCCATCTGTCCTCTACACCGCACAGTAAAACTGAGAGGAAGCCACGGCAACACATTCCGTGGAAGGCACCAAAGTGACCGTCCGGCGATGTGAAATATTATGTTTCCTTACAGAGATTTTGTTACCTAATGGCTTGTCCGTATGCCATGGGGAAATGTAATGGAGCATGTAATGGATAAAGGATTGTATTTATGGGCATGTGTTGACTTAACAATATTGATCTGGAATATAGTATATATATAAAAATAAACGCTGAAACATTTTTCAGGGAAATTGTAATGAAGTGTTTCTGAGGTATGCTATGAATAACCCAATAACTTACATCAACATAAAGTAGCTTTCTCTTATTTAAAAAAATAGCCAATCAATCAATCAATCAACCAATTAAAATATTATAATGTTGAGAAACAACCCGGTGGGAACGGTGATATTGGCGGTGTGTTTTGCTAACTGGAGTTAAATAATCCGCTAAGAAATTTGTTGTATGTGGGTGTGAATGCAGGATTGATTGACACGCGTTTTGGCCTTTACTCTTGTCACGGCATGATGTGTTTTAAAATAATATTTAAAAAAAAGATGGGGGCAGATTAGCTGATTTTTCAAAAGATCATTTTAATAATATTCTACTGTCAGCTCATACAAACAGTTTAAAAATATAACACGGTGATAAAGAGAATATCCTGAAGATTTCAGCAGCATAAAAAGACATGCAGACCGAGTAAAACAACATGCCGTTAATTTACATTTAAAAAGAATTAGGATGCTTCCATCAGTACAAAGATGGATGAGAAGGACATTCAGATGGATAAACAACAGAGCACCCAATCAAACAATGGGCGCAAATGATGATGATATGGAGGAAGAGCGGCAAAGAAGAGAGCAGCAGGATTGTGATGGATGACAACATCCAGGATAGTATCATATCTCTGTGGATTAATGTTCTGGGAAGCTGGCCCCGGAGTGTGCTTGTGCATATCATTAAGTCTCTGTGAAAAGGGGAAGGGAGGGCAGCATCGGAGCTCTCTCTCGGCATAGTGCACGGATAGGGTACATTTTACAGCTGTACTTGGAGAGTCTAAAGGCAATCCAGGATTGGGTTTTCTTTTGTTTCACAAAGCATTTAAGATAATATAGGCTTCATGTGACTTGAGAAAGAAAATCTGAGGTATCGTAGGCCATCAGGTCTCTCTTAATGACAAAAATATTTTTGGGTGTTGCAAACATATTCAAATTTTTTAGCGTAACAAATTGCATGCCATCCAATAATTTACTTGTTTGCATTGATCTGTGCACTGTGTGTCACTCTTCCAGAGGGCAGTTTTAAAAACATTAACACATTAAATCAAACATCAAATATTGGATGGCAACCGTATAATTTGTACGCTGAGCCCGGCTGTGGTATGAAGCATTGATTGTTCATCAGCTTAGTATGCTGCAGTGCAGACCCGACATTGGTCGAAAGGAAACCTGAAGGCCTAGATCGATAGCTGCAGGCCTGTAACGCTTTCCATCAGGTCTGGAGTGAAGGACTCCAACCTTTTTCTTCCAGGCCATAGCATAACCTTTGCCCAAGGATGATTAAGAAGCTCGTCATTTCTAATGAGAAATTAGGCCACTGAAAATGACTGTCAGCACCACATTGCCAGGTTCTCTCGGACTGGGAACGTCTGGGAACTGTCTTCATCATAAAGAACATGGAACATTTCTGAATTGTACATGAGTGACAGGCAGCAAGCGTCAAATAGTAGCCACAACAGTAGCCTGCCATAACATTTTCTATTCTGCGAACGGGGAAATAATGAGTATTGCTGCACAATCGTCAAATTGTGGCAGCAGAAGAACGTAATATCTGGAAATACATAGCTCTCGCCCTCACATACACTATTTTGATCATCTTTAGCCTAGAAGACATGCACTTGTTCTCCACAAAGAACCCTGAATTACACCCTCTCTCAAATCACGTGTTCCATGCTGAAGCAGTGAATCAATCCAATTGACAGAAACATAGTCACATTAAAAATGTAATTGCCTGCACTTTATCCATTTAGAGAAAGATGAATGTGAATTCATTAGGCATCCTCTAAAAAACAGATGTTCATTAAATTATGTCTATACAAAAGCCATTGTTCAATAGATTACCAGAATATATGCTTCCAGTAAAATGTGAAGTAATTCATCCCTTTAAGCATTTTAACGGGTGGAAGACAGCAAAAATAACCAATTACTGCAGCTGTGGCAATGTGATTTTTTTTTTGTCTGGTATTTTATTATATAACACAGTATATATTTTTCTATCTGTTAACTCATTAAGTCATTATTTTTTTTTTTAAATCTGAAATGAAACATGCGCAAAGTCATTAATTTTAACTAAGGGATCCAGTATTGTTTTTCTAAATAATAAATTATACATAAATGACGCAACCTTTGTTGTCCCCTTTTTTTGCAGATATGAGCTTGAGAAATCAAGTAACAAATCTTAAACTTGATTCTACATTTGGTAAAATTTTTTAACTTTGCTGCTCTAATTTATCCTTTTTACCCCCACACAGATTCTTCTGTCCCTCTCACATGCATACGCATTACCTCATATTCTATTTTAATGATTTTAACCAAGCCAACACATCTCTGGACCTCAAATAGTAGATAAAGCATAGAGAAAGTAAAGGGCATCATGACAGTTGGGTACATCTGTTTTCATTGTTACTTTAGCACAAAGAGAAGGAGCATTGCAGTATGTCTAATTAAACGCTTTAGCTACTTTACCATCCATGTTGGGCAAGTTACGTTGAAGTTTACCTTGAAAATGTGAAGATCTTGTGTGAAGAGAATGATTCGTGTGTGAGCATGGCACCAATGAGACTGGACTAGCTTGCTAACAAATTGCAGGCCGATCCAAGGCAGCTTTATTTCCATAGCGTGTTTCATACACAAGTTAACTGCTTTATGTGATTTAAAGTAGATAATTTGAAAGCATTTTAACACTGAACATTTAAGAAGGGTCACGCCTTAGCCCCAGCTGTTCCACTAAATGTCGGTTGTCTTGGTTTCTGTCTGTGTGCTCGCCCCTCCCTTCCTGTGTGCCCATGATGAGTTTGATTATTCCCACCCGCCTCTTGTTACCTGTCGTGTATGTAAGTCCTGTCGGATCATTGTTGTGTGTTCATGTCATGATGTCTTTTTGGTTCCTGTCCCTGTCATTGGTAATGTCACCCTGTCTTTTTGTTTCACGTCTTTTTGGTCAGTCACTTTGTTAGGTTTTGTTAAGTCATGTCAGTTGCAGAGTCTGTTAGTTTGCCTTCTTCAATAAACCCTGGCCCAAGCTGCACTTGGTCGTCCTGCTCCATTTCCACTCCGATCCTGACAAGAAGAAAGTATGGAAAAGAGCTTATTAAAATTACCAAAAGGTCATGCAGATTGTATAATAAATAAATAAATATTATATGACGTGAAAAAAAGAAAAGTGTTTAATCTTATATAAAACATCCACATTTAGAGCTGACTAAGGAGTGAGAGTCATAAACATTTCAAATACAACTCAGAAATGAAACGTCACACCTTCAATGGAAAAGTCACCAAAGCTGAAGACAGCAAGACAGTAGTAGTCCAAAGTCACACAGTCATGTCGATCGTATTCTTTGAGGCGCTGGTCAATGCGCTCCAAGGTCTTGCCACAGGGCCAAACAATCAAACAGCAAGGAGATACTGCGATGTTTTCTTTCCGTGTGCGGGAAGAGGCATTGAAGACTATATTGGCAGAACTGGTGCCTGCTCACAATGCCCTCAGCATCGGACAATTCCTGGCCGATAAGATCATCGCCGTGTTGGAGCAACATACCCACTCGCCCAAACTGACTCTGTGCCCCCCCCCCCCCCCCGCCTTTTTTCGGAACGGAAGCAGGTCAACAAGTGGACCTGTTTTTATATTATTGTTGTCCATTATCCATTATCACAAAAGAGCTGCGGAGAAACCAAAGAAAACACGTGTGGAAGAGAAAATGTTTGAGACTCCAGAGGGAATCCTTACAAAAGAGGAAAACTTGGGATGTGTAGTTTCGATTTGAAGTACACCGTTTTGTGACACTAGTCCTGGATTTTTCTGAACACAGCTTGTACATGTCAGGATTTGAGAAAGGCGGAACCTCAATAGATTATTCTTTTTTTAACTATTTGAAAACAAAGACAAAAGCTCAAATCCGTACAATGCATAGGATTGCACTTAATTTGATTAGGGTGTTTTTTTTTTTTTGTATGATCCTCAATAGCCAGAAGCCACTATAGAAGTGTTATGTTGTGCCTAAACTTATTCAAATCTATATTAAATATACATGTTACACTGACAGAAGAGTTTTATGAAATCTTACAATCCATATTTTACGAGCTCCTTTCAGGAGGTTCTCAGCTGAATATCTGAAAATGACAGCACACCATCTGCTGAAGAGAAGACTCGTCACTCACACATCACTGTAACCAAAACTCTTGCAGTTGTATTACACTCTGACAAGTGAAATATCTTCTCTCCCAAACAAGGTATCTGCATCAACAGAAGACAAAGTTTTATCATTAAAGCAAAAAGTAGACCACTATCAAGAATTAAGCAGGCCACTTAGTGACTTTGATAGATCATGAGTTGAAAAGCCGGTATTTGTTTTCGGCTGCCAATGCCAATTTAAAAAGCTGTTCATGTGTGTTAACTGGGATTAAGGCAACATTGGAAGATTTTGCTGCAGGGTGCTATTTCTATACATTTCAAAATAAAAGCAAATGATTAGAATTTACAAATGCAATGGTGTAAAATCAGTCTACTTTTGCAACATTTGATGTAAAACTAGCAGATAGAAATAGTGATAAAAATCATTATTCAGCAAATTTAACAGAACTCATCAATTCTGTGTACTATTCCCAGCAAGAAACATATTGACATTAAAGACTGAGAAATGTGTGGCCATCAAAGGAGCTTTAAAACTGATGTCATGCTCAAAGTAGCTGCATCCATCAGTTGCTCACAGAAACAGAGCCCCTCATGAGCATTCACTGGGGGGCAGTCAAGTAACATAAACCCTTGTTCGCTGATAGGCGCCTGCAAGTTAATGGAAAGACAGGGTGATGAGCTCATATAGTACAAGTTACATCATTGCTGTGTATGAACTTAAAAGTGATGTGAGATTAAAAAGTGAATGACAGAAAATAACATCCATTTCTTGCATTGTTTTTCAATGAAGAAGCACTGGCAGATGAAATGGACAGAAATGGTCTTCTTCCACTTAACAGTCCTATTTTTGTAGAGAGGCGTACATGCACTCATCTTTAAAACTGCCCTATTTTCATTTTTGTAGTAGGGCAATCTAGTTTACTGTGTTTGGGAATTTGGCAGACTGCGTCACCACGCTTTGCTGGGCATTTCAGCAAAACAAAGGCATTTTCCATTCCGTGCCCCGGGCACACCTTACTAATAGGTGACTTAAAGTAGTCCAGATTTCAAAAACACCAGGTTCAGATTGTGGCACAGGCAGTGTAATGTGATTTTAGATTTGATCCTGGCCAGGCAGACAGATTCTGTGCTATGCTATGTGAAGCAGATGTCATCAAATTCCATCCATAATCCTGATCTCAGTGTGTATCGAACGCTCTGAACTATTGTAGGAATCAATTTATTTTATGCATTGTTATTATCATTACTATTATTATTATTAGTAGTAGTTGTCGTATTATTATTATTATTATTATTATTCATTATTCTTATTGTTACACCTAAATCTCGATTTTAGTCACTTCTATCCTACGCGACTTTCTAACGTGGTTTGGTCATGGACCCCAATTGTAAATGACCCCTTCCGCTGCCCAACAACAGGCCTGAACTAAATTAACGTAGCAAAAGATCCCTTTGGCTGTCTAAAAACACAAGAGTTTCCATATAACGCGCTTTCGGGGTTTATGCAATTCCCTAATTCTGGACACCAAATTCCATGTAAAATCAAGATTTAGGTGTATTATTATTATTATTATTATCATTATTATTATCATCATGATCATTATTTTAATTCATTATTATCATCCTTAATATATTTTTAAAAGCCCCCCTGTGTCACGGCACAACATGCTTCAAATGTGAGTTGAAGGCGGTAGTATGTAGTGGTCAACTTAACATCATGAGTAAGTAGACAAATTGCAATTCCTTTTCAACATATCTTGTGCGCATCAATTTCCTGCGCCGACTCAAGCGAGTCCGTAATGTTTGTGCCATGCTGAGTCCATGCCTCTCTTGCGCTGAATTTAAAGGGAATCTGCTTCGATTTGCCCAGAATCAAGTCAGCTGTGTTCAGTACCACAAAGGTGCATATACCCATTTCAACGACAAACGACAACAAAAATGCCAAAAGTAAGAAAACTTCACCTATTCACAGTGCGCATGGACTGCACTTCTGCGCTTAACAGAAAAGAGGGGCCCTTAGAATTTGTCTCGCTTCATTGAAGCCTATAGAGACACCCTTGAAGTTTATATGGATGTTTTGGGCAGATCGATATTCCACTTTTAACCAAACCAAAGCGAAAATAGATGTGCTGTACTTCTAGGTGAGAAGTGGAACTCACCAACAATTATCACGTGCTGACTGTTGTCTTGTCATAGTATCTTGTGAGGTAGGTGCAGCACACACATGTCGATTTCTGTTCCTTTTCTATTTGGCATACTTCCAATGTGGAAAAGTGACAGGTGCTCAAATATACAATCTGAGATGGAAAATCACACCATCTCTACCAGGAACTTATTTGGATGAGCTGAAAATTATCCTTCACACAAAGTTGGTGCCAATTCTGACAGAACTCAACATTGAGTATAATAGTCGAAGGAGAGCCAAAGAAAGTGTGATTCAATAAAAGTGCTTCTGGAATTGGTTATGAAATTAAATATAATAAGTCTGAAGCTATTATTGATTCTTAAAATATGATGAATACCTATTCATTTTTATAAAAAACTCACTCTTGGAGAAATAATTTCAATTTACGACCAATACTGCTATTGATGTTACACTTTTGACAGTTACCTTGAAAAAAATAATTTAGTTACCTTCTTGATTCATTGATTTTAAAGGGAACCAATTTAGATTACAATTTCCTTTGTTAAGTGCTGTCTATATAACTACTACTATTAAGAAATGATTTATGCAGCATAAATGCTACTGGCAACGAGCAACACATTATTCCCCTCTGGAATTGCCTAAGAATACCGTATTTTTCGGATTATAAATCGTGTTTTTTTTTTTTCATACTTTGGGTGGGGGGGCGATTTATACTCAGGAGCAACTTATATGTGAATTTTTTCACAAATTTTTACTTGATCATTAACACTTTAACACTTGATCATTAACACTCATTAACACTTTTTTTTATTAACACATTAAGAGCGATCCAGGGCACTTGCATGTGTTGGCTCACATGTTGCGGTTTTGATTTGTGAAATAAAGAGCCGGTTATCAAACCCAAGTCTTGCCTGGTACTTTGGTAACGCTACTATATAGTTATATACGTAGATCCGTAGAATAATTGGAGCCGCTAACTGACAACGAGGCTGACGTCAGCGCGCACGTAGGTCCAGATCGACAGCTGTTTTTTTTTTTTTTTTTTTACATAAAGGATGAATATGCCGGTGGATTTAATTATTTGGAGTGACATGGATGGTTCGTTAAAATTGTTGTTTATATTACATTCATTTAATATATCTAGTCTGACGTAAACAGCACACGTAGTTTCGGTGTCAACAGCTGTTTTTTTTTTTTTTTCTTTAAAGTGACACGGAAGACGAAGATTCTGATGAATTTGTTGATTTGGAGTGACACAGTTGGTTCGATAAAATTGTTTTTTTTTTTTCAAGTGACACGGAAGATGAAGATTTTGATGGATATATTGATTTGGAGTGACATGGATGGTTCGATAAAATTGTTGTTTATATTATTGTTATTTCATACATAGTTTATATATTGTTATATGGGCCCGTAGAAAATTCTGAACTGCAACGCGCCGCTGACGTCGGACTTGTTTACATAAAGGAGGACCAACTCGATCGATGGCTTTAACGATTTGGAGTGACACAGATGGTTTGATCAAGGTGTTATTTATGTTATAGTTATTTGAATAACTGTTATTGTTACATCAGGCCCGTACTCAGCTTCTCGCTTGTGTTTATGTCACATTAGCATACCGTATCGTTTAGCCTGTTGTTGCTCATTCATGTCTGTCCTTGGTGTTGGATTTTGTCGAATAAATTTCCCCCAAAATGCGACTTGTACTCCGGAGCGACTTATATATGTTATTTTTCACTTTATTATGCATTTTAAGGCTAATGCGACATACGTATATTCCGGAGTGACTTTTAGTCAAAAAAATACGGTACATTTATTCCAGTGTGATTTTACAGTATTTTTTTCTCTCATTAAATATCAAACATTTAACCCTTTAGTAGTCCCACGGACTGCAAATATGTAAGTAGCTATGACAGGAACCACTGAGAACTTTTTCCCTACTTGAAATAAAACCTCTGTACCGATCATCACACAGACGGCCAAATTATTCTTTTAAATATATAGCAAGGACAAGCATTCTCATCTCTCTTTTTTCACTGATGCAAACCATGACCGCTTGAAGATTTTTGTGGTGTTTTAGCTTACCACGGTTTTGCGATCATATATTTCCATCAGCCGAAAACATGAAAAACACATCTAAGGTTTTTAATAATGCAGGCAAGAGAGACACTTTACTCCATCTGCACAGTGTATCAAAAAATGTGTCAAATCACATGCAGCTCTTTTAATATCATAGCAGCCAAAGTGAACTGGAAAAAAAAACAAAGTTAAACGTCTTGGTATTGTATTATTCTAATGCACTGTTGTGCAGAGGAAGTATTTGCAAAACAGCCATTCCATATACACAGTACAGTATATGCATTGTAGCGATATGCAGTACAAGCATAATCTAATTCAGGACAACTTTGAAGATCGAAAGAGCCACATATTTTTATCTACAGCCCTTGGTTGTCACACTGATCATGCACCACCTACCAACTAACCCCATATATGTGGTGGGATTTCTTTCTCAAATTTTGAGTTACTAAACTTGAATTGGTGGTTGGATAGGATACACGATAGGAGCACAGATCTGCTACCGTGGAACTGTTTCGTCCTACAAGCACATGGCCAATAACTGGCTGTGAGAGGAAGTTTCTGAGCTTTCACTGTTTTTAGATATCTCCATGTAAGAGCTGTAAACCATTAAAAGTGAAATCACATGGTATGCACCAATTCATGGGTCACACTGAGCAAGGCCACAGGCGCCAGTTGCTTATGTCTGATCTAATTAGACGATGCTATTAGATGTGCTGCAGTCTTTTTTGATCAATACTTAATAAGCTCTCGTGTCAATTAATGATGATTGGGAGTAAACCATGCAAGAAAACATTGTCAACTTTTTCCCTTTAGGTACACAGCAATAAAGTCAATACAGGAAACATAAACATCACGATATAAGTAAATAACGCAACGAGAGTGTAACTTGAGCTGTAAACACAGTATTGACATGAATTAAATATTTCCAGCTTTTGACATGAGTATTGAGAGGAGTTTATTTTGTCTGCAAGAGAAGAGCTGACAGAAAAGTAAAAGAATGATCCATGGATCAACCATAAATAACTGCATTATATTCATAGGCTACACACCATAAACCAAAGCCAACCTTGTTATTCAAACTAATAGTAATGCGGGGTTATATGCACAGCTATCAATCGACTCATAACTACAAGTCTGCCCTGCACAAGGATCTCAAACAGGCACTAAAGCAAGATTGTAATCCAAACCTGTAATGCTGCTGGTCATGTAACAGGGGCAGTGCATGTCCAAATGTGTGTGTATGTGTGTGTGTGCGTGTGTGTGTGTGTGCGTGTTTATGGAAGTCACTGAAGCAAAGACAGAGCTCACACTTGAATGATTGAGGTTACCTGGGTGACCTCATAAACCAAAACCCATGGCAGTCTCCCAAGGTGAGCACTGAATTATGCCGTCATTAAAGGACAGGCTCAGTTGCCAAGGTTAGTATGTAAAGTATAATCATCTCCCCCCCCCCCCCCCTTTTTTTTTTTTTTTTCCCAGTCACTCATTAGTCCCCCCTCATGCACCAACAGAGATTATACCTTGAACTTGCTTCACTATCACTATCTGCCTGTTGGGAATTGTTCCGCTATGGACCATTTATATCCAGTCTCACTGGCGTCAGCTAGCTCGGCCTACAATTCTGCAGGTGTAGCATTTGTATGTGCACTTGTGTGTCACCTCGTATCCACTCGGGACACAGCTCATTGAGTTTGTCCCATAAAAAAATGTATGCTTTGACTTACCGACACATTTTGGCCCAATTTTTAAGAGAGCCACCAGGAAGAAGCCGCGGGCATTCCAACTAGTAACTTTTTGGGAGACTCACTGAGCTCTCAGACCGGATTTAGTTTCTGTGCTTGCAAATGTTCACATAGTAAACTTATACATAGAGATTAAATACATGTTCAACATAATATTCATTTGAAAAGGTATGTGTCAAAAGTGATGGCAATTATTATACTTCGGAGATTTTAACATAAACACTATGCCGTGCTTCATCAAATTGGTATGCACACAAGACAGCCAAGTTTAATCAAGCTCCGGAGAGCGACTAGCACTTTTGTTTCAGAGGACATCACATGCTGTCAGAATCAACGCAAGTACTCATTTGCTTTTGTTTACTCAACATTGGCCACTCAGACACAAGTGTCTTTAAAAGCCTTGGAGATACAGAAAATGAACTCCTTTGTTTTGACTTGTCCTATACGGACATTGTTTTTACATTATACTTCTATAGGGATAATTAGCATTTTTTACTGCAGTCTTCAAGAGTGCTGCACAAATTGTTTTTACCATATTTGACCACAGGGAGAATCTTATCATTTTTACTATTGTTTTCCACTGGGCCATACCTTATTCTCTCTTAGCCCAAATTAGTTTTGTATGTTCTACCTCAAGTTTAGGCCTCCAGTTTTTAATACATTCTCCCATAGTGTGAACCTTGTGTTTTTTACGACTTCCTCTCATATGGCTCAGCCTGTGGTTTGGAGAACATTTTTACCCAAGTTTTGCTACGTCAGTTCTTTTACTGCTGTATCTAACTTTTCACAATATTCTTCCGTATATTATTTTCAAAGACCTGTGTTGAGTTTTGGGGATTATAGGCAGATCTTGTTTGCTTGCATTTTATTTGTTTCAAACATGTAAACTATACATCATCAATCAAATGAGAATGAATTTCATTTGTTTCAAACATGTAAACTATACATCATCAATCATATGAAGACTAAAATAAAAAGCAAAAACAAGGTGGAAGTTATTTAAATGATGACTTTGTATAAATACTAGGTATAAACAGAAAATAATCTACTGCACAAAATGGTTAGAGTCTACTTGTTTGAAAAGGAGTGGGAAGAAGTAAGACGTAAGAGTAAGTAACGTAACATACTGAACGAACAACATAAAAATCTCAAGAGACGTAAGTAAGTAAGTAAGAGTAAAAGTTATTATTAATACCTAATTTCCTATTGCGCTGGATAACCACTGATATTGGGGGAGGGCCGACTTTTGCTAGAAATCCATCTGCTTACAGTACACTATCTGGGCTTGGAAAAAGAGTGCAACACTCCAATATGTCGCAACAGCTCAGAACTATATTTTTCTCAGTTTTTGCACATGTAGTCAGCAATCATTTATGAAAAAAATTCAGCAAACATACTATCTACATATAATTTATCTAAAGACAAATCTCTCAATTCTCTTTACAGAGTCTTTATTTGATGATTATGTTTAACTACTTTATTCATTCCTCCTCGCCAATTTGCCAACGAAATACCGGTATTGGACAAGAGGCTATTCATGACTAAATTGGCAGCAATGGTGATGATGCTTCAAGCAAAGGGTACTTTACTACTCATAAGTGGGTAGGATGCACAGCAGCGGAGAAAACACGATATTACTGAGAGGATGTCTTTACGTTATCCAGTAATAGCACACATTAATTTTGCCACTGGACCTACTTCAACAATGAAGCCTGCGAAAAGCAAAACCAAAGTGGGTTCAGAAATTCCTACCTTGATAGGAAAATAAAGGGAGTTGGACCTTGCTGATTTCACTGCTCTGAGTCCCTTTTATTCAATTGTAATGTCACATACACCAAACCCTTTTTCCTTCAGCTACAACAAGGAGTTTCTACTCACAAGTTAAATGGAGTTTGTCAGTAGGTAACTGTGCTCTAGCGGCTACAGTTTCTGAACTGGATAAGTAAAGTAGTGTATGAACCCTAAAATACAGGTCTCTTCCCTCATCAGACCCACCAATTCTGTGTTTTGTCCTCCTTCCTCTTCTACCAAAACACACATAAAATAATCTCTTCATGCACAATTCAATTCAAAAAGCTTTATTGTATTGTTATCCATAAACCAATACAGTCACAATCACACACATACTAAAAGAACAACATAAAAATCTCAATAAATGAGTGTAGCTGAAAATGCTGTTGGTTTAAAACAGTGACAGCAGAAGGAACAAATGCATTTTTGTAGACGTTTTTCCTGACACGAGTGACCTTGTAGCGATGTCCTGATGGAAGGAGCTGAAAGGACTTGTTCAGAGGATGAAAGGAGTCAGCTAAGATGGCCTTTGCTTGCCTTCCATCATCATGGGCAATCACTCAAGAAGAGTATGATTGTTCTTCTATTGATGGGGCATTGTTTGGTCTTCATGTAGTTTGCACTGCATATATAAGTGGCCGTCATGGTTGTAGTATGGAGTCGTAGATTTCTCCTTCCTCTATTGCCTTCTTGCTTCTCCAACATGATGGAGCTGTTATTGTAGCTGTGCCGTACATTCATGGAACCTTTCTGATTTATTGTCTCCTCCTAGGTGTTCAGATTGAAGATGTATGTTTTAATGATGACTTTGCACTGCTTTTTTTTTTAATCCCTCATGGGCAAACTGTACTTCTTTCACTTGGCTGTACAACATATATTTCAGAAGGCCATGCAAATGATATTACCTGTTCATTATAGCTGTTGTGGTGATGCTGCCAATGTTGACAAGATAAGATAGAATTTTACTGATCCCACGATGGGGAAATTTGCTCGTTTCAGCAGCCCAGCATAGGAAAAAAGAAAAAAAAACCCGAATGAGAACAGTAATAGAATAAGTAAACAAGAACACAAACAAGAATACACCGAGAGAAACTATATACATGAGAGAATTCACAGATATCCATGATAAGATTTTTTTTATACAGCATGCACAATATGCATTATGAGTGGAGGTATGAGCATCAATGTTAACGTATATGTAGTATAAATATTTAAATTGTGCTGCATGTATAAAGTGAGGACAGTGACGGCAGAGTGATCAGGTAGGGTGACTCAGTGGCCCATGATATCACAATATGTTGTAGAGTCGAACTGCCGTCGAGATGAATGACCTGCTAAAACGCTCCTCCCTGCAGTGGGGATGTTTTAGTCTCAGACCAAATGAGCTTCTCAGGTCACCTACGATCTCATGTAGAGGAGTGGTGAGGATTGTCCATGATAGATGTCAGTTTGACTAGCATCCTCCACTTTCCCACCACCACCACAGAATCCAAAGGACATCCCAACACAGAGCCAGCCTTCCGCATCAGCTTGTCAATCCTGCTCCTATCCCGCACAGTGCATCCGCTAATTCCAGCTGACCACTGCATAGAACGGGGCCGATGCTGAGTCTGAGACTTGCATACTTCAAAGGACCTTAGTCTCCTCAACAGGTCGAGTCGATTCTGCCCTTTCTTGTACAGGATGTCTGTAGTTGTAGTCCAGTCCAGCTTGTTACTGAGGTGAACACCCAGGTACTCGTAAGAGACCAGTGTCTCGATGTCCTTACCCTTGATGTTCACTTTAAGAGCGTTGGTCTCACACCAGTTCACAAAGTCACTGATGACGTCCCTGTATTCATGATCGTTCCCATCTGGTACGCATCCAATGATGCCGTATCATCCGAGGACTTCTGCAGTTTCCCTCTCTGCAGAGCAGGCTGGATGGTGTTGAACGCACAAAACAAATCAAAGAACATGACTCTCACAGTGTTCGCCGCCTGCTCCAGATAAGAGGGGGATCTGTGTAGCAAGTCTTCCTTGGATGACAGCATCTTCCACTCCAATGCTAGCCCGGTAGGCAAACTGCAGGGGGTCAAGCGCAGAGCTCACCAGTGGGCGGAGTTGTTGCAAAATGACCCTCTCTATGGTCTTCATCAGATGAGAGGTCAGGGCCACGGGTTGGTGGGCTTAAGTGATTGGGCTCCCTGGGGTGTATGATCTTTGGCATCGGAACCATACAGGAAGTCTTCCACAATTCAGGGACCCTCTCCAGATTAAGGCTAAGGTTGAAGATATGCAGGACAATATGACAGAGCTGGTCTGTGCAGTACCTGAGCGCTCTGGCGCTGATTCTATCCGGTCCTGCTGCCTTCCTGATCTTTGTCTCTCTGAGCTCACATCTCACCTGTTAAGCCGTGAGGTGGACGTGTGGCTGGGTTGAGGCGGGAGATGGGGGTGGCGATGAAACAGAGAGTGCAGGTAGCAACCAGGAGAGGGTGGAGGCAATATACGGTGGGGGTTAGATGGTAGCAAGTGAGAGGAGGAGATCGTTAATGACCCAGAGTCAAATCTATCGAAGATCAGGTTTGGGTCGTTAACCCACCCCCGGTCAGCGGGAACTGTAGTGCTACCATTGTCCTCAAGGTGGCCAGAGATTTTATTCATGTTTCTCCATACGTCTCAAACTTTGGTTTGTTGGAGCTCTTCCTCTTTTACGAAACTTTGCAGGTACATGGTGGATTTGATATCTATGTGAACATGACCTAGAGTAACTTAAAAACAAATAAAAACAAGTTTGGAAGGTGCGGTAACAAGCTGCAGAGACATCGTTGGTGTTACTGCTCTACATGGTACAGCCACAGTCACCAGCAGAATTCAGATATTGGACATTGGATCATTGTTGATGAGACTATTTACCAAGATGGTTGTTCTTGTGATACATTTTTGTTCCTCATCTTAACCATTGTAGAAGGCACCAACTAAAAGCGCAAACCAAACTGGCAAACTGATTTTGTGCAGCCATGTTAGTGGCAAGAAAAATACAATTGGTATCCTTGCAAATGCAAATAAAAGTCAGTAGTAGCTTGTTTACGGTATTTATATAAAATGTTAGCCAACCCTTAATGAAGTACAGAAAACTAACCACACGTATGAGTTGTAAGCACACTTTCGTCTGTTAATTTAGCATCCGTTTGTACACTGCATACAGCTGCAAAATGGAATGCAATTGTTAGACTAATGAAGTTGTATGAGGAAACAGGATGTTCCACCTCCACAACCCCACCCCCAGGTAAAAATCTAGCATCCTTTAGTGTCGAGCGCAATCATGATGAGGCCTGAAACACATCCAGCATGCAGAGAGTAAAGCTGATGTGTGAAGAGAGGGATTGGACACAAATCTCTTCTTCACAAGTTAAACTCAACAAGTTTGAATGCCCAGACACGTGAACACACCTCTCTGTCACTGTGGCTGTCATCCATGCAGGTGGGTGGCATTTTACTTTCCACAGCCAAATGCTCTTAGAAATGGGAGATGGACTTAGACCGAGCCTACTCTTTTAAATGTGCAGTTGTATGTAACCGGTTGCTTTATCGCTGTCCTCTATTTCTAAGTTTCCAATTTATAGGGGCATCTAATTACCCTGTAAGGGTGCAGTCTGACATTGCACTGTGGCTTGCACTTGTCTTACTCATCTTGCCCTTTTCAGTCAAACTTCATCCGACTTTTGGTTGTTTAATGAGTCATAATTATTCACAGTATGCGTTCTGTGAACTTGGTGGGCAAAGGGCTTCTTCATATCTGAAAAAGGTAAAATCATTTTGGATTAAAGATGAAATGTTTTTAATGTTTTTAACTACCAAGGAATCCAGCTGCCTCCAATTTAACATTTGTGACATTTTTGTGGATTATCCGGATTACTGAAAATTATTGGTCAGTCTATACT
This sequence comes from Syngnathus scovelli, assembly GCF_024217435.2. Classification (NCBI taxonomy): domain Eukaryota; kingdom Metazoa; phylum Chordata; class Actinopteri; order Syngnathiformes; family Syngnathidae; genus Syngnathus; species Syngnathus scovelli. Next base: position 13,524,830 of record NC_090847.1, read on the forward strand.
AAATAGAGCATGGACAGAGTGCATATACATAAAGCAACGTAACATTAAACGAACTAGTTATTATACTATAAATAGTCAACTGGCAAGACAGTTTATGGTTTAATGGCTTTAAAAAACATTTGATTAGTTGGCCAGGAATTCTCTGGAAGTCGGTCACAAGGTAGGTACTAGTATATATTTATATTCATCTGGTTGTTGGTGAACATCTCAGTCGTCTCATGTGAAAAATGGTTGATTTTAATTCCAGACTTTTTTTTTTAATAACCCTAGCAAAAATCATACAGTAGTACAGTGGTTCTTAACCTGGGTTCGATCGAACCCTAGGGGTTCGGTGAGTCAGCTTCAGGGGTTCGGCAGAGCTAGTATGTCATTGCCCCGCCCCCTCCTCACCCCCCACCCCCACCCCGTCCGCGGATGGCCGAACACACCTGAATGCCGTGTAAATTCGCGATAACGCATATCTGAATTGGTCTTGCAAAGGCGACAGCAGAAGTCACACTGATTTGCTGGTATGTCACATCCCCCCCCCCCCCCCCCCCTTATAGAGGGGTTCGGTGAATGCACACATGAAACTGATGGGATTCAGTACAACACCCCCCCACCCCTAAAGAGGGGTTCGGTGAATGCACATATGAACCTGATGGGGTTCGGTACCTTCAAAAAGGTTAAGAACCACTGCAGTAGTATATTGTTGCTTTAAATTCACACAAATCCCATTCCATATTAAAATCTAAACATACTTCCAATTGAAAGCGACTGCAGATATAGCCCAAATGTGTTTGATAGACTCCTCTGAAGTGGCCACAGTAACCCAAAGGCAAGGCCTCCTGAGGGACAGAGAAGATAATCACTGTGCAGCCTTATCAACACTCAGCATCAAATGCTTAAAGACAGGATTGCTAAAAGCTGTTCTTTTCACAAAGCCCCGATGCCAACATTACATTGTTGATGCATGTTATTTGACAGGAGAATGCACCAGTTATCCCCGCAGCAGATGCTGCTTGAGTTGTCACACATCTGCAGTAGCAAAAAGAGTGCAGGACCACAAATGTAGTTTATACACCACCAATTCTGAATTCTTTTTGGAAATCCCTCATTAATTTTCAACCAGACTCTCTCATTGGATGTAACAGGAGCAAATTAAAATTCCCCCATCCCTCTGTCGTGATGAATAGCACCTGCCCACAAGCAAGTTCACATTTGTCATATTTAATCATGATCACAGAAGACCTGCACTTCAATGCTATATTCTGTTCCATTTGTGGACAAGTTTCATTCATTCAGAAAATGTTACCCAAGGGTGAGTGAAAACATTTCACACAGAAACCCACTGTCAGAAACAAGCAGAAAGAATCTTGATGTATTCACAAGTAGCGTAACCTTGATTTAAGAGTGGAGCACCAAGAAAAATGTTTCTGACTCACAAAATGACTTTTGCTGATTGCATTGTTTTGATATCATCATCTCTATTTGTAGGAAGACTTTATTTTGTTTATCCCTCCTTATCACTTTTTTTTTCAAATTATACCTGCTGCTGTTAGTTTTAATGGGGAGACCTCGTCAAAGTTTTAAGTAATCATTCAGCAAAGTGGGAAAAAAATGAAACTTAGAAAACCCAAGATTCGAGTGTAAGTAAATCCATTTAAATAAATGAATAAATAAATGAATGAATAAATAAATAAGAATTATGGTGGCAAAAAAGAAGGAAATAGCTATATTTCATAGGATGAGGACATGCTCGTCTAAATAAATAGCAGAAACAATTCAAAAAGGACAATTTAAAATAGAATGGGAGGTCTAACTCAACCCTGAAAACTTTGATTCTAAAAAAATGTATCTAATTTCAAGTGTCTTGAACTGTAGTGACATTAATTTACCGCCAAAAACATCGCCATATGAATCCGAATTGATTGTCAAAAAACATAGTGATTAATATATGAGCTGCATGTATGCCTTGAGAAATAAAGATCAGCAAAGTGGTATTAGGGCCAGTGGCATTTATTTTTGGTAATTGTCCAGCCACACTTCTTCATCTCTCTCCCGTTCTAATGGGTGGTGGTACAAGTTTGAATGGTGTCCCGTGTGAGTCGGTTTTGGATACAAGTAGATAAGAAAGTCTTATTTGAAAATTTCACTTAGATTTGGACCATGTTGAGGAGTGGGCCAACATAATAGTTGCAGTAAGATGTTGTGTTGGGTAGTTCACACGCCTTTCGTCATGCTTAGGATTACGAGAAGTAATCGCGGGAAGTTGTGCTTCATTCTCACTGCCATTTCAATTTTAATTAGTCAATGACAGACTGATTTTATTTTCAAAATTCATGATACACACACGAGAGAGAATGTGTGGTCAGAAGTATTGATCACAGTGTCTTACAATTCAACATTTTGCATTGACTGTTGGCTGACTGATGGCATTATTTCATTAATGATTTAGCCCTGAACTTTGCATTGTGCTGACACCAGAGATGGGGTAGCTAAGCTGTGATTAAAGCCCCAAATCCTTGCGATTCCCTGTGGCTGGCAGTCTACTCATCACTATTACTTATTCACCCGAAAAAAAAAAAAAAAGATGGACTTCCAGCATGCTAGCGACCTTCTCCATACACTTTCTTCCAAGTCCGACCTACCTGTTATAATCCTGCATAATGGAAATGTGGAATGTCACCTTGTGTGTGAGAGACAGCTGATATCTTTCCCTGTGCAACAAAAGTCATTTAGCACAAGTGCAGATCACATTTAATTAGATGAGAGGATTTAAATTGCTATGCATCAAACACTGCGGATGGCCAAAACGGAAAGAACTTGGGCCACAGGCCAGATTCCATGAGCTCTTCTATAACCCATCAAAATCCCTTGAGCTATGGGGGTCACTAAGTCAGAACACAGCTGCCTTAATTAACAATGACCATCACTTGGAAATGTCCAGAATTTTAATGGCTCTCACCTGGAGTCAAACTAGAAATGAGTGATGTTGATTAATAAGGAAATTAGCAGAAGTCAACTCGCAGGTTGAATACGGTTTATTTGTAAGCAACAGTAAATTCCTGGAAATTCAGTGAGTTGCTCAAATTTGTCATTCGGAAATTCAGAGTGCAACGAAAATGGAGTGCCATGGTGCTCCGATGTACAGGGGAAAATTGTGTGTGGGAGTCGCCACCGATTTTGACATTAATGATCACTGTAGTGTTGCTACATTTAGCAAATGACCGGAGTGTGTTGACGCAGCAATAGAACGGCTAAGCCGCTTCACCAGTTAATTTGGCCATCGTGGATATTTCAAAGCATTTCAAATATGGAAATATAATTTTACCTGAACATTTATCACTCTTCTTATTGCACCCAAAACCAAGTCAGCAACACACTTGTGTTAATGCAGAAGCGTTGGGGTGGGGGTGGAGGGGGAGTAACAGATACAGATTTACATCATATTCTTGCGACGGCAGAGCAAAAATCACACCTTCCATGTTTTTAAATGTATTTTCTTAGAATAAATCCTTGTTAGACTACTGTTTAAAAACAGTTAAGTATGCCAATTTTAGAAGTTGGAAGTTCTTCATCTTGGGTTCACTTCCGCATTAATAAACTTCCTCAACTTATTTGATTAAAATTCATAATGTCTCCGTGTATTATATAAGGCAGTTCTTTTGTTCAGACAAATGAAATGAATGAATGTTGCTTTGGACACTCGGGTGAAGAGAGGGGCGGAGCTGTCAACTGATCACCACCTGGTGGTGGGATGGCTTCGATGGTGGGGAAAGGTGCCGGTACGACCTGGCAGACCCAAATGTACTGTGAGGGTCTGCTGGGAACGTCTGGCAAAATCCCCTGTCAAAAAGCGCTTCAACTCCCACCTCCGACAGAGCTTTCCCACATTCCGGGGGAGGCGGGGGACAATGAGTCTGAGTGGACCGTATTCCGTGCCTCTAATGTCGAGGCGGCCAACCGGAGCTATGGCCGTAAGGTGGTTGATGCCTGTCGTGGCGGCAACCCCCGAACCCGCTAGTGGACACTGTCGGAAAGGGATGCCGTCAACCTGAAGGAGGAATTCTATCGGGCCGTTTTGGACTGTGGGACTCCGGAGGCAGCCGACAGGTATCGGATGGCCAAGTGGAACGCAGCTTTGGCGGTTGCAAAGGCAAAAACGCAGGCGTGGGAGAAGTTCGGCAAGGCCGTGGAGAATGATTTCCAGATGGCTTCGAGGAAATTCTGGTTCAACATCTGACGTCTCAGGAAGAGGAAGCGTCCATCCATCTGTCCATCTTCTTCTGCTTATCCGGGGTCGGGTCGCGGGGGCAGCAGCTTTAGGAGGGACTCCCAGACTTCTATCTCCCTAGCCACTTCGCAATTTGTTCTTCGTCAGCAAAATGGGGGGGTCTATCAGTTACAGACTAAAAAGGCCCAGTGGTACTAAAGATTATCCTTTCGGTGACAGACAAAAATCCTGCTTCTGTTGGTGCTTCGTCCGTTAGTTTCCATCATTTGTGTTTTGCTAGCAAAACGGACGTTGGTCAGTGACGGATCGAGGAACCTTCCGTCAGTGCTGAAAAATGCCCACCTCTGCACAGTACACATATAGTACATGTATGGAGTCTGTAAGTAATCACTATTTTTCTAACTATTTGCCAATACTGAAACAACAAAAGATTCCAAACAAAATAAGACATGAAAATTAACGTTAGTGATATTTCATATCAAGTAAAACAACACTTTTATTTGAGCTAGTGCCGTTGTTCCTCGTTGCCTTGAGAGCTTCACAATGCTCAGCAGTTGTGATTACTGATTTATGCATGTGCACAACACACACACACACACACACACACACACACACACACACACACACACACACAATATTGCCTTGATTGCTCGGACCGTGGCTGAATTAAGATTCAGAGACCAAGTGCCAACATTGTCTGTAGTCAGCAATAAGAAGTGGAGGGAAGAAAATCACCAGTATTACCCAGGATCGAATCCCAAATAGAACAAGAATGTTTCAGCGACAAAATCTGTTAAGTCTACAACCAGGTGGTATGCATGGTAACACTGGTATTGACCACTGCAATAGTGCTGGAGCAAGTCCCTGTGGGGCTTAGATGAGTAAGGAGCTGTCAAGCCCAGCACCCAAAAGCGTTAATAGACCCCCTGCCCGTGACTATCTCCTGGTCTGCATCTTGCCGCCAGCTGAGTTCTCCAAAGCCCTTGCTGCAAAATCCCGATACAAGTCACCTTCATCTCACAGATAGAGCGATTGATAAAACCATGGCTGTTTTAATACATGCATTATGCATCAAGATATTTTGTATTTCTTCTCAATTATACTGCTCAATTTGCAGTTCAATCAAGATAGATAAGGGGTCATTTTTTCTAGTCATAATTCCTATCTGTAGGCTACTAAAATATCAGTTAAATGAATATGACAACATAGACATAAATGCAAATTGTTCAACTGTCCACTACTCTACTCGCATATCGTAAAATCTGGATCATTGTGATATGTTATGTTTCATTAATTCAGTTTTGTCCTCAATTTGTATTATATTGATGAGAGGATGTGAAGGGAATTGCAATGAAGCTCACAGTTCATGACATTTGCAAGTATGGTTAGATGCCTGTATTTTTTATTTTTATTTAATGAACAGCTATAGGTAAGACACATGACCTCATCTGGTATATTCTAACCGCAGTGTAACCCACTTTGATACGATCATGACATTGGGTAAGACTTAATTGTTTTTGTTTACATCTGTTTCCTGGTTCCAAATCGACTCGCGGGGCTGTTATGATTCATGTTGACTAACAGAAATAATTTTAACATATAATACATTTGTAATATTATATTCTAATAAAAGTCCACCTTTTTCACAACCCCGAGGAAACTAAATGTGACAAATTTTCTTTCTTCTAAATATGATAGATTCCTGAAAACCTTGAATGTAACTGTGTACTCTTACAGTTTATTATTTGACAGAACACATTTACAAATTTTATCTCACAAACACATGACATGAGTGCGGCCTAGTTATATTTATTCACACTGTAATATACTCAGCAAGGAGGCCCAACCAACACTGTGGAGCACCGTTGGTTAATACATGTCAGTAAACAAAGTTAGATGCCCTGTCACCAAGCACTGGAGAATAGTCCTTGTTTAGAGAAATGGCTGCCAGTGAACTTGGCAAGGACCATGAGGACCCAAAGACTGGGCAGTTTGCCAAACAGAGAATCCAACATTAAGACTTGTGAATGCTTCAGTTCAACAAGACAAACATAACAGAAGGACATGGGACAAAACTGTCCGAGCCTCATGCCAGATGTTGAGAACTTAGAGCTGCATGTAGCAGAATGCAGCCTCTGCTAGGATTAAAAAGAGAACAATAGAGATACTGTTGAGCCATTTGAGCTCAGTGAAGAGGTGAAAATTGTAGCAATGCTCACATGATCCAAACCTTTGCTCTAGTACTCCACTTCCGGCAACCCTAGTTAGTATAAGCGGTACATGAGGAAAATGGATGAATGATTGGAGGGATCGATGTAGGGAAGACTGAATAATCATAATGATATCTGTAGTTTTTATATCATTTAGTACTATCCATCCATCCATCCATCCATCCATCCATCCATCCATCCATCCATCCATCCATCCATCCATCCATCCATCCATCCATCCATCCATCCATCCATCCATCCATCTTCTTCCGCTTATCCGGGGTCGGGTTGCGGGGGCAGCAGCTTTAGTAGGGACTCCCAGACTTCCCTCTCCCCAGCCACTTCATCCAGCTCATCCCGGGGTATCCCAAGGCATTCCCAGGCCAGCTGAGAGACATAGTCTCTCCAGCGCGTCCTGGGTCGTCCCCGGGGTCTCCTACCGGTGGGACATGCCCGGAACACCTCCCCAGGGAGGCGTCCAGGAGGCATCCTGATGAGATGCCCGAGCCACCTCATCTGGCTCCTCTCAACGTGGAGGAGTAGCGACTTTACTCCGAGTCTCTCCCGGATGACCGAGCTTCTCACCCTATCTCTAAGGGAGAGCCCGGACATCCTACGGAGGAAACTCATTTCGGCCGCTTGTATCCGGGATCTCGTTCTTTCGGTCACGACCCATAGCTCGTGACCATAGGTGAGGGTAGGAGAGTAAATTGACCGGTAAATTGGGAGCTTTGCCTTTTGGCTCAGCTCTCTGTTTACCACGACGGACCGGTACAGAGTCCGCATTACTGCCGACGCTGCACCGATCCGCCTGACGATCTCGTGCTCCATCCTCCCCTCGCTTGTGAACAAGACCCCAAGATACTTGAACTACTCCACTTGGGGCAGGATTTCATCCCCGATCCGGAGAGGGCATTCCACCCTTTTCCGACCGAGGACCAGGGACTCAGATTTGGAGATGCTGACCCTCATCCCGACCGCTTCACACTCGGCTGCAAACCGCTCCAATGAGAGCTGGAGATCACGGCCTGAAGAAGTCAACAGCACCACGTCGTCTGCAAAAAGCAGTGACGCAATGTTGAGGTCCACAAACCGGACCCCCTCAACACCTCGGCTGCGCCTACAAATTCTGTCCATAAAAATTATGAACAGAATCGGTGACAAAGGGCAACCTTGGCGGAGTCCAACCCTCACTGGGAACAAATCCGACTTACTGCCGGAAATGCGGACCAAACTCTGGCATCGGTGATACAGGGACTGAACCGCCCTTATCAGTTGGCTCGGCACTCCGTACTCCCGAAGCACCCTCCACAGAACCTCCCAAAGGACACGGTTGAACGCCTTCTCCAAGTCCACAAAACACATGTGGACTGGTTGGGTGAACTCCCATGCACCCTCGAGGATCCTGCCGAGGATGTAGAGCTGGTCCACTGTTCCATGGCCAGGACGAAAGCCACACTGCTCCTCCTGAATCCGAGGTTCGACGTCCCGACGGACCCTGCTCTCCAGCATCCCTCCTCTCATTTAGTACTATATCAACCAAACTTTAAACCATAGTGCAGTACAGTACATGTAGTATGTGCGCTGACATTATCGTTGTATAAAACAGTCTGTACAATCAATGATCAAAACAAGATGCAAATGAAAGCTTTGGATAAAATGTGAGTTTATGCTGTCCAACTTGTAAACAACATGCAAATGAAAGACATACAGTAACTGAAATAACTGACCCTACTTGTCTTTGTGGCCAAAAGGGACCACTTTAATGAACATACAATGTACACTGTTGCCACGGTAACGAGCGAGCCTTCAATGCATTTGTCCATCCATTGGCCTCAAGTTCATTTAGAACAACAAGCACTATACATTGGGAAACAACAAACAATGAAGGCACTTCCTGTAGAGACCTTTGAATGATTGGGACCGCAGACTCTTTCAAACATTGGTCTTGCTGTGAAAATTTCAATTATTTATGAAAAGAGTACATACACGAGTCGGTTCAATACATTCTTACCTATTTGGAGCGTTTAACATTCATGAGGATAGAGAAAAAAAAACATCATCCAATTGTGATTTCCCCAACCAGAAAGTCAGAACATGTGAACACAGGATGTTTTCAGAGTAACAGTTTCTACACACCACTAAACATTGATATGACATGTCACACCATAGACACATGGGAGTGAGAAGTGGTAAGGAAAACCAAGTCAAAACCTATTCGGAACAAAAATTGAATGAACTATGCAGAGCGTTTCTGTTTTCTTGCTTTGTCAAGGTAAGTCGCACCGGCTAATTGATCTGCTACTACTATTTGGTCAATCTGCACATGTCAAAGTGATTTGTTGATTTGATCAAAAGTGTGATACATGAACACGCAAGTCTTAATCTGATATTTTTAGTGTCCATGAAAACAGTGCGTAAGAGCAGAGTTTTAATCTGAACTCTGAAGAAATGTTATCCCTGTAAACGTAGTCACTGAGTCGCCACCCATGTTGAGTTGTATCCCACTCTAATTAATTTTCTTATTAATATTAAGACATAATGTTATCAAGAAGGATGTGTGCAAAGGGCCAAAAATGAGAACTATTTTTCTGTTCACCCTGCCTCAAAATTAAAAAGTACCTTTCACAAGATCTGTCAAAGTTGTCTTTTCCCCTGGCATTACTGTTCTGGGGGAAAAATACTGACAGTAATTTCGCGACTTTGGAGGTGGGGAGCTGGGCTTACCTTCATGTGGATTTGAAGAAAGATGCATCTAGATTGAGGACTGAAATATTCATCTGGTTTATCTAGTCAACAAAAGTTGACTCTCACTCTTAGTAGTAGATATTGTGTCTGTAATGCTTGAACCGCTGGACCCAGAGTATAGATTTCAATAAGGGTCTTTTTCTTAGAATTGTTGCCATTAATTTCTATGAAATTATGACTGTCCTTGATTTGTTGCTTTCATGAAAAGTCATGATTTGGCACACTGAGACATAAAAATGTCTGCCCAGTTATACAGCCTCTCTGACAGAGTGTATTATTAAAGGCCTTATTGCTTCCCTGATTTTCATTTAATCTGCCTCCGAGATGCATTATTGTGCACACTTTATGATCTCATATTGTTTTATTGGAACATGCATTGTGCCTCTGTAGTACCTCTTGCTTTTATGGCCGTGCAGTAAATTCTGTCTTTTAGGATGAAATCTTGAATTACTTCAATAAGTTGGTGCAGGCCATCACAGAGGGCAGGCTAAATTTGGAAGATGGTGTATTGGTAAGTTTTTGATTTACTGCTGGGTTCACAGAATGTTAAGGATCTCTCTCACACTCAACTCACTGGCTGAGTGGGATTTATTCAACTGATATGTGTAGCACAGCAAACAGCTGCGCTCAATAGCACGAAGCGGGTACTCTCCAAGAAGCTGTCACCATAGCAGCCCACTAAAGTCACCGAAAAAGCTTCTGGCTTGAAAAAATACCCACAATAGAGAGCGATGACTAAAATGGCATTTGATTTGCTAGCACAAATGGTCACATTTAAATTCTACAGTTGGTCAAAGAAATCTAGTAATACATTTTAACCACAAGACTCCTTACATTTCTCTTGAGTTACTTATATTGCATGTTAACAGTGTATAACCTGGCTTCATGAAAGTCATATGAAAAAGCACAATTACACAAATGTAAAAAAGTAGAACATATCACAAAGATGATCTGTCTTATAGAGCTTGATCAGCAGGCTGAAAATGTAGGCACCTTTCACAATCTATATGCAATATGCAGTGCTTTAAGTGGCAAAAATAAATGCCAATACTCCCATTATTCAATTTTTGCCGGGTATTTATCCAACTATATTGTGGTGAACTGGTATAATACTGAGAGTGATTATACGTACAGCATTGTACCTTTCATGTTAGCAAATGAGAAAAAATAATTGAAACAAAAATATTAGGTATAACTCTAACTACAGGCTTTTTTCAGAATTAGATAAGAGCCAACAAATTCAGACAACCATTTAATCGTTTTAATAGCAGGGAAGAGAATGGCAAATGTGAAAAAACACTGAAAAGTAGCCGGGAGTCTGGGCTTCCGATTATCTATCTATCTATCTATCTATCTATCTATCTATCTATCTATCTATCTATCTATCTATCTATCTATCTATCTATCTATCTATCTATCTATCTATCTATCTATATGAAAAAAATTCTCAACGGATTTACACGATCCACGAAAATGATACTTTCGATGGAAAAAAATACGGAGATCCGCGGAAAATTTTCATCTCTGTAATAGGATAAAATTAAAAATTGCAGGTCTGGGAAAATACATTGCATTTCTCTCAGTACACAGCTTTATAGATGTAGATATTTTAACCAGTTGTTGCAGAAATTATTCTTTAGAAGAGCTCATACATACAGTGTGCCACGCAACAGTCGGTACAAACTCTCTGACGTGGCAGTTAATAAAGCCGGGCTTGTTGCGCTTTATTAGAATTATCAGCTCAGTTGGAGCACGTCTTAAACCAAATTGCTTGGCAGAAACTATGCATTATGTAAAGGCATATTAACACCAAACTTTGAGTCAGCAGGATGCCTTATGCATTTCTTTCTCTGTAACTATAGACATGATGAAAGGTATCACTTTTGACTGAATGTGCAGCCAGATTAGTGGGGATATTCGCTAGGATTTGAAGCTCAGAAATTGGAATTCTCGCAATCTAAAATATCCCGAGGGGTATCCACAGTACACATACTGTATAACAAGAACATATTTATCGTAGAAGTCTATGTTGCCCTTGGAATACCTTGTCTAAATGCAAATCTGTGTGATGTATGCATATGTTTCCATTTCAGAGAAGCTAAAGCACCATATTTTGTCAAGTCATAATTTAATCACATGCACCGTGAAAAAGAAGATGATTCTATTTATATCTTTTTTGGATTAGATGTCCTGATGATATTTACTGGATGTCACAAAGAGTTGTTCACTTCATGCTTATTCATTTCTTCATTCTTCACATTCACATCTGATAAAATGGAAGATAAATAGGCTCCAACCTATGGTGCCCCCGGAACAAGCTTTGGGGCATTCAAAAGTAGCCCACTCTCCTCAATAAGGCGATCAGATGAATGGACTTTTCTCCCATTCCAGGCTGATTGGTGCTGACAAACTATATATCACCTGTGAGGGAGCAACAGCCTATTTCAGCTCGACTTGTCTCACTCTATTGCTCAGCCACGGGAATCACTCTGGCCGAGAAAAAAAAGAAGACAGCTCTGAGGCCTTTTGTGCAATGGTGTGGTTCTTATTTTCAACTTTGCAGCAGGTCTTGTTCTGTAGGATGAAAGACCCGACCACACCTAGCCTTCAGTTTTGTGTACAATAAGTAGGGATTGAATTTATGAAACTTCACAAATTTCAGCATTGCGGTTTATGCCTTTCTTTGACGAAGCACTTCTGTTTCCTTGCTGTCTGCGCATCTCCACTTACTTTGCATGCAGTGAGGTAATTCCAACGAGGATTGCTTCTTTGTTCATTCCTTTGTGCAGCTAAGGGCTTGACATACAAAATGTTCAATAAATGCAAACCTCACCACTGATCCAAGCTAGTTAAAGTCAAACATTACTCTGTTTGCCTAGGCAATAAAAGTGTTTGTGTTGGGCGAAAAAACAGATAAACTATCACCACATGCTGGGCAAACTCAAATATACAGTATAAATAATCTGACACCCGCAGAGGCTTTTATTTTGAAAAACCGCTGATTAAGATTGCGTAATTTGTTTGCTCTGTTGATATCAGAAATTTTTTTTAGTTCACCAAGAAATTGGCCAATGACCTGGAGGCAATGCTATGCCATTCAAAGGAATCTTTCATTATTTCTAACCTGATAATCTAGCCTTCAAACACATTATAATAGTACATCTTTTATTGCCCTTGGCGCATCTGTTCCTCTTTGATCCCCTGCAAGTCTAAGTGTGAACGATCACAGGATACATTGCCATTAGTGTTTGAGCAACAGCTTTTTTTTTTTCTTCAAGCAATGACTTCAAAGTTACACACCATTAAATACTTGCACAGGCATACAATGTGATTCTCTGGACACAGGATTGTTGGTAGAAATAAGGAGCACATTTCTATTCTCTCTGCGACTCAATGTCTGCATAGTAATCAGCTTGTAAATCTGGGTTGAATCACAAGTCACTCCTCAAAGCATCATGCTTGTTAAACCTACAGGCTCTGGGGTTAGAAGCTTGGATGAAAGCCAGAGACTGGTGAAAACAGTTTTCTGTCCAAAGAAGAGTTGAAAGCTGACTTAGTGACTGCTTTGGGCTGCTTGTGTTAAACGTGCACTGACCGCCGTTGTTTTCATGCTGAAATGTGCACCACACGCTGATGAGACTACGGCTAATAAGCAGAAGGCCTACCGTACAAAGCATAGCTTGTTATCAACTGAAAGTTCTGCATCTCTATGGCTGGGGAGGGGGTGGGGGGGTGGGGGCATCTTGAATGGAAATTCTATTGGACAATTTAATTGTTTTTTTTTTAAGATAATAAATATCTCTGGTCGTATTTGAAGAAAAACAATCTCGGAAAATAGCATTTTTAAATTAATATCCTTTAACACAATACCTTACAGTCCCTACACATCTTTTTTTTTTGTTAAATCATGCTCTTCAAATAAAAAACAACACATTTTTAACAGCGTATGAATGGTTCTGTGGTTTTCATTTTGTATTGTATTGTGTTGTACCTAATAAAATCATTTAATATTTTATACTAACTATTAAAGTGTGTGAAATCATGTCAATTAGTCGAAAAGAGAAGAAAAACAAACATTTAAGATACTGAGTCATAATTTTTTTTTTTTTTTTTACACAGTTACTGTCATGAACTATGAAAAATGAAAAACAGACAGTAGCTGTCTTGCACTCGAATGGGGTGAAACTCTATCTTGACAAGCGATTGAGGATAGCAGTAATTTATAGAATATTAGCAATGTGAGGCTTTAAAGAAAGGTAAACATTACATTGTGTATTGTATTGGTCTATTGTGGCATATCGTACCAAATGCGTTGTTAAACAAACATAAAAAAAGTAAAACAATGGTGTCCCAAGCAAAATGTCAAGTACCGTCTGGCCTCATATTGAAGTGCATTTCGTTCCTGAATATCACAATTCAATTTGCAATAATGTAATGCAATATGATGGATTTACAATTGTATTAAAAATGAACTAAAACATCCAGGGTTGTAATCACATTATTCTAATTACGACGGAACTTGTTGAATTAATGCCTGTGGTCGGTGTCATAAAGGACAACCTGTATAATTCCCTTGTGGGATGCTAGGGTTTAGATGGAGTGCTGTATGTGTGGGGTTCATTTCTCAAAATCCCTCACGACTGATATGGCAGCTGAGAGGAGATGGATCACCCGCTTAAAGCAGCTGGTGCCGCCACACACAGGGCCCTCTGACAACAATGTACACCTCCAGGACCGTGCAAAGCTCAGAGAGACATACCCGTAACCATCTTTTGCCGTGTGGGCAGGACCTTTTCATGAACACATACACATGGTTATGTTTTGGGCCTTGTTTATTTGATTATTTAACTTGGAGTATGTCACATTTTTTTGTTTGATTCAAATATGCATATTCATAGCTGTTCAGGAAGTACATCACTGATAAACCCAAATGAAATGGTTAATGCATCACGAAGTTGAATCTTTCAGCTAGCTTTGTTGTGTGCAGTATGTAGGATGATACAGCAAAGAAATTATCATAGGTACAGATGCATAAGGCAAGAGCGATCACTTCAATAATGTGTTTCATAGAACTTGAAAGGTGATAAGCTGCGGGAATTTCCAAGTAGAGCAAGTGCCACGCACAGGATTGAGTGTCTCCTGTGTCTCAGTATTTAACATCATAATAAAGGCGGTAGCTGTATCAGCCGACCACATCTGATCAAGAATCTCTATTTGGCAAGTCACGGGGAAAGCGTTGCTTTTCAGTTCACAGGCCAAACACCTCCTACTTGAGTTCAAATTGACTCAATCATATGCACCTCTCTGTTTCCAACACGTTGTGAATCATTTGCTCAAGGGAGACCCGTTGACATTTAGTTCAGACGCTCTATGTGCGCCACCAAGTCCCATGACACTCGGTGCTTGACAAAACATGCATGCATCAATTTCTGGAGTAAAATGGCATTAAAGGCACAGAAAAATAACGTATGTGCAGCTTCATTATCTGAAAGAATTTTCCAGTTTAACCACCTCAATTTCAATCTGTTCTTCTCACCGTCTCTTGACCAGACAGACAGAAACAATAATTTCCTATGATTTCGATATTCAAGCATTTCATTTTAGGAACCGTTCTGATTTCTTCTACTGTGTATACGTGATGTAAAACGACTTAATCGGAATAGAAAATATTGTGGGAAACTAAAGTAAGCAGTGCATTATGTTCAAACTGAAGCCCCCCCCCCCCCCCCCCCCCCCCCCCCCCCCCCGAAGCATCAGCTCTATGCATTCTTTACCATTGGTTGATATATTTGTCAAAATGGGTACGGATACACCGCTCATATTCTTTAAAGTTCTGTTGGAGTAGCAATAGCCATAATGTGTTACTTCAGTTACTTCATGTTTTTGTCACCTCTCTCAAGGGCACAGTGCTGTCAGTACCTAGTTTATCATCAAGCTTTTGCGGATGAGTACCAGAGGTGGTGCTCATTTTTTCCCAACCCACTGCAACCTCATGGATGAACCTAAAAACTTAAAGCACATCTGTGATTGCTCCACGCAATTTTATGAACAAATGAATGAAATACAATGACATGCACCACAAACATCCACAGAGCTCAGAACATTCTATGCCTTGTTTAAATTCACTCAAATCACATTACACCACATGTAGCACAATGTATACCTGCTTTTAGGTAGTCTAAAATATAGTCTACTTTTTTTTTTTTTTGTGACAGGGACAGTGTACATCAATGAACATTTCTGTAAATGCACCAGAATTCGCCAAAGGGCTATTTTTCATCTGCAGTCCCTGTACAGCTCTTACACATGTCAACTTAAAAACTGGAATAAAATACAGTACAATATGCAAAAACAATAAAACATGAAAGACAACAAACTTAAATGTTTAAAATTCAGTCTGTTGTGGTGAGGGGATATGTCCGGTACTAGTGATGTTGACATATTTGATGTGATGTGAACCAGATTTTTATATTTTGGTCACCAAATTGCCAGATCCACTAGGGGCGTGCAATAGAATGCATCAGAACACCAAATTCACAAACGATGAAACAGACTTGCACCCATTTTTACGTTGTACAAGTGCACGGGCACTTGTCTATGAAAATAGGACACCTTATTGAGCTACATTTTTCTTACAGTTTTGTCCTCAAGCAAGATTTCTACTGGGCCCCCCAATGTTTGACAGCATTGTCCAATAGTGATTCTTGAGGAGTTCTTATCATGACCTAGTTTTAAATGCCAGTGACCTGACAGCAGTATTTGATATGTAAGAAGCAGAGATCACATGGGAATATTCACCCTTGTGTAAAGGAGTTTATTTTCCTACATGAGTTAAAGTCCACCATTCTCTCAATCAAAGAGGTTTGCAGCATGACCAAACATGGTGAAAGTCAAAGGGGAGGACAATGCTACGCTGTGTGTGCAAACTTCTCTCATTGTCTCCATTGTATGATGTGTAATTGAGAGACAATTTGTATTACGTGGCATTGGTAAAAGGATTAGGAGACATGATTTACGGTCCAAAGACATTTATCGTTCAAAGCAAATGAGTTCCTTTTCTCAGTGGGACAATAGAGAGCTGACAGACTCCTCCCTTAATCTCTGTGAGCAAAAAAGGGCTCACTAAACCGAAATTGAGGCTCCCTGTAATTCAGACCCTGATGAAACCATTTCAGATTTTACATTAGCCCTGCTTGCTGTGCACGGAGTTAAGAGCATTTACACCATTCCACAAGAAAATCAAAGGTCAAATCAATGTCAAGGATTGTGTTATGATACTATGACAGGTTTGTTTCATCTATGCCACAGTCGCAAAATTGCAAGATGTGAGAAATATTGTTTTGTTTTGTTCTTTCCTCCCTTTGGCCAGTGGGCCATTCGTTGTCAAAAAGGTGAAGGTGCCTTTCCATTTTGTGAAATAGCAGGCCAGGGAAAAAAAAAAAAGAAAACTTCTGTTTACCACTGTCGCTTCTGAAAATGATTTGCACCAATTGGTTCCTGATACGGCTGCAGGATATTTTGTCGGCAAGATCCTTGGTCCAAAAACCTATTTGACCTCCTTCTCTCATCTGTCGTGCGGCTCACGTGAATGACAGGTTCAAAAACACACTGATTGAACCTTGCTGACTGGCATAAAACTGTACCTTGTATGCCATGTCCGCAGTCACAATAAACCAAATGGAACACCGGAGTCAAACGAGCTCAAAGTATTGGCCGTGACTTTCAACCTTGATGGTGGTGGTGGTGGTGGTGGTGGTGGTAATGGGAGTGGTGCAGAGTCTTGGAACAGTTACCGCATGGTCAAGTTTTCAGACAGGGAGATTAATGCTAATGACTACATCTGACCAATCAATGATTGTGGATGGAATGATCTGATTGGGTTGTGCCCAAATATGGCCATTTCAGACAGCTGCTCATAGCAGGAGCCAATCAAATACTTCCATCCCTGCTAAGACTCCAGTTGTTCACTTGCTGAGTGTGAACTGCTTTGCACTTGAGAACTTTGACATTTTTTTACTTAAGTTTGTAGTTGGGAAGTGTAATTTGCGTCATTGTTGGTAAACATGCTTATGTCAAAAAGACAGGACACAGAAAGGCTTCCTTTATCTTTCCTTTCTCATCTTTTGTGTTTTTGACACTCTAATTTGCAATGTGAGTGAGTAACACCCAACTACCAACTCCTCCTTGTCTTGGTCTACATGAGCATATTTTTAGTAGACTTAATTGTGGGCATTTACTCATTTGAGTTGAGAAGTTGAGTTGTGGGAGTAATACATCTCCACCAGTCACAGTTAATGTACACCATGGGCAAGCTCTTGTTCTTGAAGGAAAGAACACAGGCCTACATTCTAAACTTGTTATTTTGAATGTGACATACTCGTGTCTCACAGTGCATTTTTTTAAGATTTAGATAAAACAAACGTCTACTTTGAGATCTGCTTTCAAAAGGTAGCATCTTGAACTCTCATTTTGACCAAATGCAAAATTAGGTTTTGCTTGCTGCTTGCAGTTTTTAGGTATTAGATAAGAGACGGATCATCAGTCCTTAAAAGCTTAAGAAAAACATGCATCTTTACGTTACTATTCTTTTTAAGGTTAGCGAATGTATACATATGTGCAAATAAATAAATAAATAAATAAATAAACTTTTAAAAATGCCTTGACCTTACATAATTTTAGAGGTTAAGTTGTAATTTTGCAATACTGTATCATTGTATCAGTCATTGTACCACTTTATCATCATTGTAGCTGTATTTTGATATTGCATACTGTATTTTCTTATATTTTGGTTGCTCTATATACTGTGACTCCCATTTACAACTGTAAACTATTCAAATGTAAAGAGAAATTCATCCATTTTCAGCACCGCTTATCCTGTTCAGGGTCGCGGGTGGTGCTGGAGTCTATCCCAGCTGACATCGGGCAGAAAGCAGACTACACTTTGAATTGGTCGCCAGCCAGTCGCAGGCCACAAATTGTAAACTAATACGTATTGTTCAATCAAAACAGAGCATCAAAAACTTTGTAAAGGCAAACATTTTAGGCAAACATTTTGACACAGTTTATGTCACAGATATGTTTTGGCCAGTGAGTTTATTCTCTGCAAGGATTTCTGAACATAAGCTGTTATCGAGTTGAATAGAAATGAAGTATTAATCTCTACCTCAAAGCCAGCCAACTCTGAACGAGCAGGTCTCGTTCCTGTGACACCATCGTGCTATTCTAATTTCAACAAAGTCGCCTCTCTGATCCCGGGTGTAGCTGGAAAGAAATCATGTAAATTTATTGGTGACATTGAAACGGTTCTTTGCTATTCAAATGAGGCTTCCCTCGTCAGACGCTAAATACTACCACATACTGGCTGCTAACGCTAACCTCCCTGCAAACAGCTGTGACCCCATGCAGGAAGTCAGACAACCCACTTCCTGTGGCAAGCTGTGCCGCTGGCTCTCTTGGCCAAGGATGACTTTCTAATTGGTGTCCTCTCACCTTTCTACTCTGAGATGCTCCTGCCTGACAGGTCTTGGCAGCAGGAGGAGATGTCCTTGGGGGGGGAAAAAAGTCAGATCAGAGAAGAAAAGAAAAAAAAAAAACGTATGATAACATTTTAGAGAATGTCGCTCAAAGTCTTTTGGCAAAGTAAATCAAGGGCAAGTTTAAGTACATATTAGGCTAAAGCAATGCATGTGTGTCATTCTTATAGGTCCCTTGCAAGGTGCTCTATAAATTTAAGGCACTAAAACAATGTGATTATATACACAGCTGATTTTATATTTAATATTTTTCTAATGTTTTATTTAAATAATAATAATTTCCTCTATCAACTGAGTCGATTGAGAGAAATCTGTTCCTATATTGAATTATATCGTTATTGTATGTTTTTATTAATATTATATAAAAAACTATATATACAAATTGTTACGTGGTGACCCCTGCTGTAAAGTACTATTTTGGTCATTAAAAAGCTATTACCATCTGTGTGGAGGGGGGGGGCGTTCTCGAGAGTGTTGGATCAGAATTTTCATTCATTTCAATGGGGAAAAGTTATTAGAAAACAATTGTTTAAAATATCATGAAAAGGGCTTAATCCATAAATCAAGGCACCACTACAAGTGTTCATCGTATTCTCAAAATCACATCACACTGCCGATGAATGCTCTTTCATGTGTTCTATCACACGCCCCACTTAAACACACAAAGGCCATTTTTATCACTGACTTACCAGCTGCACTTTTGACTTGAGGCTCATTTAAGGATTACATACCCTACAGCAGCTGATAACCTCATTATGGTGGGTGTTAAAGTGGCTGAACCATCTGCAGCTAAATGTCAGTGAGATCAGGAGGCTGCTGGTGGATACGTGATGGAGCGAGAAGCTACTGGCACCTGTCAGCGTGTCAGGATGAAAGGGTGGCAGCGGGAGTAATGTGCAGTTACCTTTTTGTGTGTAATCAACAATCAGCTCTTACCTGACAGAAAGGACAATGGCACCGATTCACTAATACTATTTTCAGACAATTTTGCAAAATAAGACTGGCCTTACAACATATTTGGTTTGTTACCATATCCTTCTTGGATCCAGCTTGCATCAAACTCCAAAAGGTCCACAAGAGCAACTGCCCTCAAATATTGCTATTATTCACTTGTGTGTTGAAAATCATGAAACAGCCCTAGAAGGCATCTGTTGGGAGATAATGGGGTGGTCTACAACCAGACAGTTGCTACAAGAAATTACTACAATTACGGACGTGAAATAATACTACTAAGACTATAGTACCTAATACTTTTTTTTTTTTTTTTTTTTTACCTAAATTATTTGCCTGTTTAAAATGTTACTATATGCACATTTATTATAACTGGATGCTTTGTCTACTGTCTACTTTTTTCCCCTCAACCATGTGGTGGTAATAAAAAAAAAAAAAAAAGAAAAAAAAAGAAACGCCACCCCTCTCATCTCTGCAATGTTTTAATTATATCTTGTCATGGAACAACACTGAATAAATGGCACTTTGAGACAATGTTAAGTAGTCACTGTAGAGCTTGGATAGCAAAGTAAATGTATTGTTACTTCAAAGTAACTCAAAATACAACAATAAATGTGTAAAATGCTGGCAACAAAAGTGAGTACACCCCAACTGAAAATGTCAAAATTCGACCCAAATGTCAACATTTTGTGTGGCCACCATTATTTTCCAGCACCGCCGTAACCCTTTAAGGCATGGAGTTCACCAGAGCGTAACAGGTAGCCGCTGGAATCCTCTTCCATGATGACATAAAATCAAAAATTAAATCAAATCAATCTTTATTTGCCAAGTTTGAGCATGCCAAAAGAGGAATTTGACTCCGGTACATCTTGGCCTCTGTGCAACATTTAGATCGCTAACAACATTCAGGACAACATGTGCAAAAATTGACAATTATTCGCGAACATCCCCTGATCTTAAACTCCCAGGAGGGCATAGAAAAACTCAAAACTCCTACTAGGGGAAATGAGAAACCTTGAGAAGAGACTACAGATGGGCGGATCCCTCTTCCAGGATGACCAGGCTGCAATGGATGCAGAGAGGACACATAGTACACATAATATGGACAATCCAAAGGTAAAGCATCGAGAGCAGGATGTTATTGCACAGTAATGACTCTGAGTGGTGTGAGTTCATCAGAGCGACAGCCCGGGGGAAGAAGCTGCGTCTTTGTCTACTGGTTTGGCGTACAGTGCTCTGTAACGCCGTCCGGAGGGGAGTAGTTTGAACAGACTGCAACCTGGGTGAGAAGGGTCTGTAGAGATGTTATTTGCACGTTTCCTGGTCCTGGACAGGTTCAAGTCCTGGATAGATGGAAGGTTGGTCCCGATTATCTTTTCTGCAGTCCTGATTGTCCGTTGCAGTCTGTGCTTGTCTTGTTTGGTGGCCGATCCAAACCAGACAGTGATGGTGGTGCAGAGGATAGACTGGATGATGGCAGTATAGAAGGTCTTCATCAGCTCCTGTGGCAGGTTGAACTTCCTGAGCTGTCTCAGAAAGTACAGCCTCTGTTGGGCCTTCTTCCGGGCAGAGTCTATGTGGCTGGTCCATTTCAGGTCCCGAGAGATTGTGTATCGCAGGAACTTGAAGGTGTCTGTGGAGAGAATAGTATTACTGTGGATAGTGAGGGGTGGAAGTGGTGAAGGGTCTCTCCTGAAGTCCACTGTCATCTCCACAGTCTTGAGCTGGTTCAGCACCAGGTGTTTTTGGCTGCACCAGTGGACCAGTCGCTCTACCTCCTGTCTGTACGCAGTCTCGTCACCGTCCCGGATCAGTCCGATAAGAGTGGTGTCGTCTGCATACTTCAGGAGCTTCACAGAAGAGTTGCCTGAGGAGCAATCGTTAGTGTAGAGAGAGAAGAGCAGTGGGGAGTGGACGCACCCCTGGGGGGGGGGCGCCAGTATATGTGGTCCGGGTGTCAGATGTGATGGTCCCCAGCCTCACATGCTGCCTCCTGTTGGTCAGAAAGCTGGTGATCCACTGACAGGTGGAGTCAGGCACCGCGAGCTGGATGAGCTTCTGGTAGAGGATGTCAGGAGCGATGGTATTGAAAGCCGAGCTGAAGTCCACAAACAGGATCCTGGCGTACGTCCCTGGGGTGTCCAGGTGGTGCAGGATGTAGTGCACCCCCATGTTGACTGCATCGTCCACCGACCTGGTTGCCCGGCAGGCAAACTGCAGGGGGTCGAGCAGGGGGCCTGTGATGACCTTCAGGTGGTACAACACTAACCTCTCGAAGGATTTCATGGCCACAGATGTCAGGGCGACAAGTCTATAGTCATTCAAACCTGTGATGGCGGGCTTCTTGGCCACCGGTACGATGATGGAGCGCTTGAAGCACGAAGGCAGCTCACACAGCTCCAGGGAAAGGTTGAAGATCCGTGCAAAGGTGGGTGCCAGTTGTTCAGCACAGACTTTCTGGCAGGAGGGTGGCACACAGAGTTGGTGGATGTTGGAGACCTTGCGCTCCTCCACCTTCAGTTTGACGATACCCCACAGATGTTCAATGGAGTTTAGGTCTGGGGACATGCTTGGCCAGTCCATCACCTTCACCCTCAGCTTCTTTAGGAAGGCAGTGATCGTCTTGGAGGTGTCGTTATCGTGTTGGAATACTGCTCCGCGGCCCAGTTTATGGAGGGAGGGGTCATGCTCTGCTTCAGTATTCCACAGTATATGTTGGCATTCATTGTTCCCTCAATGAACTGTAGGTCCCGAGTGGCAACAGCACTCATACAGCCCCAGACCATGACGCTCCCACCACCATGCTTGACTGTAGGCAAGACACACATGTCTTTGTACTCTTCACCTGGTTGCCGCCACACACGCTGGACACCATCTGCATGGCTGTCGTCCCAGGAAAAGCCTCTTCTAAAAATGATGCACAAGGAAGCTCGCAAAAGGTTTGTTGAAGACAAGCAGACTAAGGATATGGGTTACTAGAGCCATGTCCTGTGGTCTGATGAGACCAAGATAAACATATTTGGTTCAGATGGTGTCCAGCGTGTGTGGCGGCAACCAGGTGAAGAGTACAAAGACAAGTCTCAAAGTGTCATTTCTTCAATGTTGTCCCATGACAAGATATAATTAAAACATTGCAGAAATGAGAGGGGTGAACTCACTTTTGTGAGATACTGTATATTTAAAAGATAAATGGGTACTGTGCAACTCAACAAGCATGCTGTGTCATTTCAGCATGATCAACATGTAGTGTACGAACAGAGCTATGAAATGCTCTTTGATGACATTATAGGGCACCGCAATAGCAGCAGTATAGCCGACTGTCCGAGCCAAAGCCAAAGCCTGTGCATCCAACGTCCTAATGTCAGGGTTGGGCTAAATTCAATAGATAAATTATTCATATGGCCTCAGTAACGTGTGCATGAGGTCACCAGAAGGCCTCACAACCAAAAATGAACTTGACAGGGTGCAGCACACAAGTCGTCTTTCAACCCCTGTTAAGAAAGGAAGTGAGGGGGTGGGGTCATCACTGAAGCAGCTGTTCAAGCAAGCAGGAAAAGTGACCTGCTCAGTAAACCGTAAACAAGAGGGAGAAATATGCAAAAAAGGCTTTTGCGCTGGAATTGGTACGTAAGCGTGCTTAGCTCGAGGAGGCATGTCACGAAGCAGATGGATGTTGCTGCAGATTTAAACATGTACTGAAATTCATTGATATAGATATACGAGTGGCGGCTCGGTGGCGCACTGGGTAGCACGTCCGCCTCACAGTTAGGAGGGTGCGGGTTCGATTCCACCTCCGGCCCTCCCTGTGTGGAGTTTGCATGTTCTCCCCGGGCCCGCGTGGGTTTTCTCCGGGCACTCCGGTTTCCTCCCACATTCCAAAAACATGCTTGGTAGGCCGATTGAAGACTCCAAATTGTCCCTAGGTGTGAGTGCGATTGGTTGTCTGTCTCTGTGTGCCCTGCGATTGGCTGGCAACCAGTTCAGGGTGTCCCCCGCCTACTGCCCGATGACGGCTGGGATAGGCTCCAGCACGCCCGCGACCCCCGTGGGGACTAAGCGGTTCAGAAAATGGATGGATGGATGGATGGATAGATATACGACTTCAAAAACAATGAGCTTGGAACATATCCATGCGATGATGAAGGTGCAGGGTATGGTTTTTTTTTGTCATCACACTGAGGTGTGGGCGAAGAAAGTTTACATTGAACACTTGACCAATTCCAACATTTGACTTGAATTGGGAATTTGGGACGTTGTATAAAATGAAAATGAGAACAAAATACCATGATTATAGGTTAAAATCCTTTTTAACCTATAATCAATTGAATACGCTACAAATTAAGATATTTAATGTTGAAACTGATGATGAAACTATTGAAACCTTTTTTTTTTTTTTTTTTTTTGCAGCCTTATTTTTTGCAGTGACATGTTCCCCAAAAATTAGGACAGGGGCATGTTTACCACTGTCTTATGTCACATTTCATTGAAAACAATGAACAAGCATTTGGAAACTGTACGCAGACTTTAATCTTTTGTCATTCTTGCTTCATGTACAAATTCAGCTGCTTAACAGTCCAGGGTGTCCTTTGTTGTATTTCTTAACAGTAAGGTCTTTTGAGCATTCCTCAACTCTCCAGGTCTTACGTGCCCCTGGTCCGTCTTTTTTGGAAGATGTTGCAGGCATCAAATTTAAATAGAGTGAATATTTGGGCTGGTGGGAACAATAACAGTTATAAGCTTCACCATTAAACACTTTGTGTAAGCAAATGAATGTAGGTTGAAAAGGCTTTTGAAAACATGTGAAAAAAAAAAATAAATGTGTGTCTCGCACAGTGATCCAACCGCATTGGAACTGGGTTTGTAATTACACTCTTGTGTAAGATGTGACTTACAATATGTTTAGAGCTAAACCTATGTATGCTCTTATTTGATGTTCCCTCTATTGTACAGGAACCTACACAGAGAGAAATGAAGAAAGGCATTTGTCTGGTTTCTGTGTTGTGTCAAAGAATGTTTATGTAAATACAATGATGCAATAAGATGTGACATGTTTTCAGAAGTAACAGTGGCCAAGGCTATGCTTTGCTGTAATTCAGTTTTGCGCTATGATTTTGTTGTGAAAATATTTTCTGTCAAAAACAAAGCCTCTGAACAGTGAATACAAATCCTTTTTCCTCATGGGTTTGTCATTAATGAATATCACACAATTGAGCTTATATTTCCAGGTATTTACAGTACATCTGAATTGAAAAAGCCAGTCCTAGAAAAATATATGCAAGTCCAAACTACAGTGGAACCTCAACGCTAATTCGTTCCAGAAGGAAACCGTTGGGTCCCAAAGCAATTTGAAATAACAATTGCGGAATGAAAATGCATAGGAGTTGAATATGCAATATAAATTAAAAAAGAAACACATAATTAAAACAGTAAATTTAAGCTCTACATACCTTGACATTAATGATGCGCTGAATCTATGAACGCGGAGGTGGAGTCGAGGTGCTGGGGGGGGGGGGGGGGATCATTGTTTTGTCTGTCTTTTCGTTCCTTTGTTTTTTCCCACTGGGACATGGCCGGTAACCCCTTGTAACCCCCTTAGCAACACTGGCAGTTTTTATCGCCTCTCTATTCCTCAAAAATGTACTTATGGTCAATTTCGGCACAATTCCATTGCCAAATCTGTCACACGAACGCCGTTTCATACATAGCCTATGATCATCTTTTTCTGCTCTATTGTTGTTATCACCACCTTTTCTCTTCTGCTTTTCTCCTATGTCTTCTTTGGAGCCATGTTTATTCTCTTGTACAGTGCAGCAACCTGCCAGGAAACAACTTCAGCAAAGCCGACTAGCGGCAGGTGGGACGTGTTGGATTTTGTCCACAATTTAGGGAGCGCGCTATCTGCGCCTCACGGCAAAAGCCATTGCCAATCACCTGTCATCCAATTTACTCACAGCATGCTCGTTTGATTTCTTCAGATTTAGGAAAATGCTAAGACACTGAAGCAGAAATTAGACTTACACAGGTTGGTTGAGTTCAATCACAATTCTTGTTCAGAAAGCTCTGTTTTCAGGAAAGTACAATACAGCGCTGGGCCTTTCAAGAGGGGAAAGTCTCCATTCGGAAAAGGCAACGTTCAAGGTTCTTTGGTCAGCTTATATTCAGTTGCACATGCCAGTGTGGGCCGAGTTTGATGGGTGATGAGTCTTTGGGGCGGGGCAAGTTCGCAGGAGAGTCTGATTCCGTGGGAGTGGGTGCTAGTTCAGTGAGAGCTGGTTCCGTGGGGTTGGGTGCTGATTATGGGCAATTCGATGTGTGGGGGCTGTTGTTTTCCTTTCCGTCTTTCAGCCTTGACCATCATCTTTGGCTGGGCTGTCTCCCTTTGGCACCTGCTCGTTTTATCTCCAAGTGACCTTCCTGTAAACATTCTCCTCCATTCTTGCACATACACTGTTCCACCTCATCCATTCATCATTATTTCAATTTTGTCATTTTGTACGGAATTATGTGAGCTTTTGGCTGTGACATCATCTACGTATGTCACGTGCTGGTACCATCTGCAACAGGACCACGCCCCCCCTGTCAGTGGAATCGCCGTCACCTGCCACGGGTTCATGGACAGCACTATATCAGCGCCGCCAGCGCAGACCCGAGTGTCAGTCTGTCCCGTGATGCTTCGCTCATCTGTCCCTGAGAATCTGACTTACAATTCGAATCCACAGAACTGCTTGTCCACCCCAGCCAGATCGCCGCTCCAGCGCCAGCCACCCCCATCATCCCCTTCCGCAATAAAGTCTGTCGCTACGCACTTGGCTGTACTGTCCGATCCCTTACAGTACAGACTGACCACGCTATGCAGCCAGTGAACGACGAGACGGCATTGAGCCGACTGGAGCGAGCCGAGACCGCCATCAGCAGCCTGTCCGCCGACATCCGGAATCTGATCGAGGTTGGTCAACAAGAACAGCTACAGCAGCAGGAGATGGCCCAAGCCCTTCAGAGACTGTCGGTGGCTGCGTCCCCGGCTGTCACGGCACCCCCGCACCGCCCATCTGCCGAGGCCAGGAGGCTCGTGGACGTCCCGGAGCCCCGCCTTGGCAACATCGAGAAGTTTAACGGAGACCCCAAGCACGTGAGGGCATTCGTGACTAACTGCCGTATAATGTTCAGCCTCCAGCCCGTCACGTTTGCGTCGGAATCTGCCAAGGTCGGGTTCGTCCTAACCCACCTCACGGGTGAGGCGCGGCTGTGGGGCCTGGCCGAATACGAGAGGATGGCCCCAGCTTGCGATTCATTCGACGCCTTTGCGGAGGAATTGCTCCGCCTGTTCGACCTGGGATCCGCCGCCGAGGACGCCGCCGAGGAACTGGCGACGCTGCGTCAAGGTAGCCGATCGGTCGCGGAGTACGCACTTAAGTTCCAGACGTTGGCCGGCAGCAGCGGATGGGACACGCCGGCGCTCGTTAGCACATTCCTCAACGGCCTCGCTGAGTACATGAAAGACGAGCTGGTTTCTTACGATCGCCCGTGAACCCTAAAGGGCGCGATGGACTTGGTGGCCCGAGTAGATCGGCAGATCTGGACGCGGCGGCGCGATCGGGAGAGGAGGTCCCTGCGGAACCCGCGTGGTCACCTTCCTCCGTCTGCTGGGGACCCGCCAACCACACCACCTGGCACGACAGTGGGGTGTCGGCTTCCTCCCTCTGAGCCCGTCCATTCCCGCACGTGCCATTGATGGCCGTCTGATCGGCGAGGTGGCTTTCGTGACGGAACCAGTTAAGTTACTCCTCTCCGGCAATCACCACGAGACCATCCAGTTTTTTCTTCTTTCCCTCCCAGGACAGCAGCTCATACTGGGGCACCCTTGGTTGCGGCAGCACAACCCGGTGCTGGACTGGGAGGTGGGGGTTGTTCGACAGTGGAGCGCATGCTGCCTTCGGGTGTGCCTGAAGGCGGCCACCCGCCCACTTGGCAGAGCCCCGCCCCGGTGCAGTCCCAACATCTCCAATGTCCCAGCGTTTTATCACGAACTCAAGGAGGTTTTTAGTAAAGCCAGGGCCACTTCTCTTACTCCACACTGGTCCTACGATTGCGCCATCGATCTGTTGCCCGGCACCTTCCCTCCCAAGGGATGCGTCTACTCCCTGTCCGCTCCTGAGCGCCGGGCTATGGAGGAATACATCCGGGAGTCCCTGGCAGCCGGTATCATATGGCCGTCCTCTTCACCTGCGGGAGCGGGGTTTTTCTTCGTGAAGAAGAAGGAGGGCACGCTACGCCCGTGTATCGACTACCGGGCAATAAATGAGATCACTGTAAAGAACCGATACCCTCTGCCTCTTTGGTCTTCCGCCTTCGAGAGCCTTCAGGGTGCCACCATTTTCACAAAGCTGGATCTTCGCAACGCCTACCACCTGATCCGCAGCCGGGAGGGAGACGAGTGGAAGACGGCTTTCAACACCCCGAGCGGACACTACGAGTACTTGGTGGTTCTGTTTGGGCTCACCAACGCCCCAGCGGTTTTCCAGTCCCTGATAAACGACGTGTTACGAGACATGCTGGACAAATTCGTGTTCGTTTATTTGGACGACATCCTCATCTTCTCCCGCTCGCTCCCTGAGCACATCAAGCATGTTCTGGCGGTGCTGCGGCGTCTCCTTGAGAATTCGCTCTACGTGAAGGCAGAGAAGTGCGAGTTCCACGCCTCCTCTGTCAAATTCCTCGGCTACGTGGTGCGTGAGGGATCCATCGAAATGGACCCTGGGAAGGTGCAAGCGGTCACGTCATGGCCTGTTCCCGAAACACGCAAGCGGCTGCAAAAGTTCTTAGGATTCGCGAACTTTTATCGCCGTTTTATCCGTGGATACAGCACGGTGGCCGCGCCCCTCACCGCCCTTACCAGCCCCGCCTCCCCGTACAAATGGACGGAACGGGCAGAACAGCCATTTCAGGAGCTTAAGAGGAGGTTCACATCCGCTCCCATCCTCAAGGTTCCCGATCCCGACATACAGTTCATGGTCGAGGTGAACGCCTCAAACGTGGGTGTCGGGGCGGTGTTGTCTCAACGTAGCCGCCAAGACGATCGTCTCCACCCGTGCGCCTTCTTTTCTCGCCGTCTGTCAGCCTCGGAACGAAACTATGACATCGGTAATCGGGAGCTCCTCGCCGTCAAGTTGGCCTTGGAGGAGTGGCGGCATTGGCTGGAGGGCGCCACCACTCCGTTCATCGTCTGGACCGACCACCGCAACTTGGAGTATCTGAGATCGGCCAAGAGACTGAACGCGAGACAAGCACGGTGGGCTCTGTTCTTTGACCGGTTTGAGTTCTCTCTTTCCTATAGACCGGGTTCCCGTAACGGGAAGGCGGACGCCCTGTCGCGTTTGTTTCCTGGGGGGGAGGAGGGACAGGGTCCGCCTCCCACTATCCTCCCGAGCTCGGTTCAGGTGGCGGCTCTTACATGGGAGATCAAACGCCAAGTGGAAGCCGCATCACGCGATCAACCCGGCCCCAGCAACTGCCCGGAGGGTCGCCTGTTTGTCCCTGAAGGCCTGCGGTCATTCGTGCTGCAATGGGCGCACGACTCAAGCCTGGCCTGTTATCCCGGCGCTGCACGCACGAGGTACGTGGTGGCACAGCGTTTCTGGTGGCCCACCTGGCAAGTGGACACCAGCGATTACGTCAGAGCCTGCTCAATTTGTAACCGCTGCAAGACATCTACTCGTCCTCCGGCCGGGCTGCTTCAACCCTTGTCGGTTCCCCAGCGTCCCTGGTCTCACCTGTCAATCGACTTTGTCACGGGCCTCCCCCCCTCAGAGGGAAACACGGTGGTCCTCACGGTGGTGGCGCGGTCGTGGCCTCCAATACCTCGTGGATTGGGAGAGTTATGACGACGCGCACCGCTCCTGGGTTCCAAGCCGCTGGATACTCGACCGTTCGCTCATCACGGAGTTCCATCGCTGTCATCTGGACCAACCGGGTCCTCGGCGCGGGCGCCCGAGGAGGGACGAGGGGACCAGGGCTGAGGGTCCGGGGAGGTCTTGTCCGCCGGTACCGGGGTCTTCTGCTCCCACGTCCGTCGATCCTGCGTCTGGCGAGGTGTCGGACTTTTCGGCGGTGTGCTGACCCCCCACCTGGTCGCCCGGGGTATTGCTTTCCTTTTTTTTTTTTTGTTTTTGGTTCCTGGGGACGTCGGGAGCCGTCCCTTGTGGTGGGGGTTCTGTCACGTGCTGGTGCCACCTGCGACAGGACCACGCCCCCCTGTCAGTGGAATCGTCGTCACCTGCCACGGGTTCATGGACAGCGCTATATCAGCGCCGCCAGCGCAGACCCGAGTGTCAGTCTGTCCCGTGATGCTTCGCTCATCTGTCCCTGAGAATCTGACTTTGCAATTCGAATCCACAGAACTGCTTGTCCACCCCAGCCAGATCGCTGCTCCAGTGCCAGCCACCCCAGCGCCAGCCACCCCCATCATCCCCTTCCACAATAAAGTATATCGCTACGCACTTGGCTGGACTGTCCGATCCCTTACAACGTATTTATTAATGTTCCCTGACTATGCAACGTTTGTACTCCCCACTTACCATGTTTTTGTTTGTTTGTTCTTTTGATCTCCATGTACTTGCTTACGTCATCATATTCTTAGTTTAATCATGCTTTCAACCATATCTTTTCTTTGTTAGGCAAAATATTTCCCTCTGTCCAGAACGTTCAGTAGTAATCGAAAACTGGCGTCTAGCATTAGTCAAAACATAAGATACAATCAAGTACTGAACATTTTTAGACGACTTTGACAGTGTCCGTGATTTAGAAAATCATCAGGCATGCATTAAACAGTTCCTTAAGGGTCATTAAGCTATTCAGGCAATATATCAAAAAACATTTATTTCAAAGTGCTCAGAAATATATATCAGATCAAAGTTATAAAAACCTTTCTCATTACTACTTATCAAAAATGTCTAGTTATGTCTTCTTTATTGATTTGGTGTGTAGGTATAATTATATGCTTAAAATGTTTCTTTTATTTATTTAATATGTGAATATACTTGTCTGCTTATGTACTTTATTCAATCAGGTTTGAGCATATCTTTTTTGTAGCTAGGCAGGACTTTTTGTATTTCGACCCCATTCCTTCAGACGGACTACGTATATTTTAGTTTACAATAGCCGCGTGAGTCGGGTTGTTTTCTAGAGCTTTGTCTGAGAACCAGGACTAACATTTCCCGACATTTTGTGTTGAAAACCGAATATGTTGAGTTCCGAGGTGGTTGACTTCTGGTGTTCCACTGTATGACATTACAATGTTTCACAGATGATCGTGTTTGTTTTAGATCATAAGCAGTTCTTTCCATCACTTCAAATCTTTGTCTCATCACTCTGTATGCTGAGGCTTGTCTCTGTCACTGCCAATTAGATTTCACCCAAAAAATACAATTTGAGCAGTACGACGTGCCTTGTAATCCTATAGTTGCTTTCAGTCTTTAATTAAAACTAAAGGAAATGGTCTATTACTGTTCCAATACTTTTGGATGAAATGTATATACGTACATATTGTCGACATATAGACGGTTTGAATACTTGTGGCATGCTATGAGAGAAAAGGTAATGCTCAGCCAATTATAATAGCTAATAGCTTTCCTTCTTGCAAGACCTTTTCCTTTCAAAAACATTACTTGCGGTATTTCTACTGCGTATCTCTGTGGCAGTGACAAGGTAACCAATGCTGACCTTCAATTGGACTATGGAATGACAATACCGGAGGGGAATAAGAAAGTGAAGGGGAAACGAAACAGCACAAAATCAATAGCTTATTTTTTACTATTTGCGAAGGGATTCAAATATTTGCTCCTCTAAAGGACGACAGACCTATTAGAATTTTTTGTCCATAGCCACTCAAACCAACACTGAATATTGCTCACCGTAGTGGATTACCCTTAGGACTTTGCTGCATTAGAATGATTGACTAGTGAGGATATTCAATGCAAGAGATCAAAGTTGAAATCAGACTGAAGCTAACTTTACCAGTTTTCCCCTACATTATAGTCAGAACCCAACTGATTTTGTGTGATTTTAGACCTTAAATAATTTGGCTGGCTGTTCAAATCAGTAGTTACATGTTCCTTGTCAGCAATGTTGGTCACAATTCTACAGGTCAGGTCAGGGGGCATGTGTGACAGCAGAGCTTTGTCCCATCAACCATGCGGCTAAATGCGAGTGAATATTCCTCAGCGACTACCCGGGTTCACACAGAGTCTGCCCTGGTCCCCAGAAGTATTCCTCAATCTGTCTCTATGTCTGTGGTGGGAATATCTGATGTTTGCTTGCCAATGCTGTTTCTGGGATTATGGCTATATATAAGAGAGAACAATATGTACAGATTTGAAAATTATATTACATACAACATAGGGTAGTGTGACAGATATCAAAATAATAAAATTCAATATTTTGCACACAAAACTGACAATATCACGATACAGCTGTTGTGCAATAATCGCTAAGAGGGTACATTCAACATATATCATGAAATCTATGTAGCATGAAGGAAAATGTGTGGACACGTCATCTTGCATTCTGAGCAAACAATAAAAACAAATAAATATAGGAACAAATGACATTCATCAAAATATAACTTTTGCCTGAATAACCGCGATTATGTTTAATTAATGTTTTAAAGCACAAATTTCATAGAATGGCACTAGCTTTTTCTAATGATATAATTTGGGGTATTTTTTGGGGGTATGAACAGTAAGTCTTATCATTAAGTAGTGGAGCATGAAATGATAGAAATACAGTGTATGAGAATTATATTTCTCACACAATTATATATATTTTTTTTCCAATGGTCATTTAGATCAAGATTTGATTATATAACAATGCTGATGGCAGATTGGGGTGAATACAGAAATTTGAATATCCAAGAAAATGTATTAAGGGCCTGAAGTTCTCATGTTAACAGATTGCATGGGTTGTAAGTGGGTGTTGAGTGATAAGAACAGGGGCATGGTGGCCATCGGTAATTTCGGGAAAATATATTGACTTTCCAGAACGACCCGGGTGCATCAAAGGCCCACTCCCCTCCCTCCCGGGTGATTACGAGCACGTTTCGGCTTTACGTTTCATTTACAATCCTTGCTAGGTGTGGTTTGTAGATCACCTTCCACATCTGTTTTTTGTAAACTGCATAGTCCATAAACATTGGAGACTATCAGTATCTAATGTATAATAAAGACAACACCATGACAGTGTTAGGCTACGGATTTTAGTTATTGATCTGACTCCAAATTGCGATCAACACTTAACACATGAGTTGCTATGTCCTAATCCACACATTGGCGCACCTAACAATTTTGCGAGTTCGTTCTGTCAAAGAGAAGACCAGTAGATCAATCAGACCGAATTTACCAATTGTTTATTCCTGACAAAGCGAACTGATACAGGCGCCTGGGTCCCGGGTCCCTCACACCAAAACTCGTGCGTTCTTGTGACCCACAACAAGAGACGACACATTCCTCCGGGTTGCCCAGTTTTAAAGAAACACAATATGAATATTAAAACATGCAAAACATTGTGTGAAGATTGGTCGATGGCCATCTCCTCCCCGTCTAGGTGTTATCGCTGAGTGCAGGTGTCCGGCCTCAGCTGTCTGGCAGTTGGGTTTTCCCCGCGAAGCCCGACCACCAGGACGTGATGTTATTCTCGTTTCTCACCGACCTTGAGGTGTTCTCGTCAGGTACTCCCTGTCTGGACCGATGGTACATCCTGTTCCACAACACTTCGAAGAAAACAAGTTCATGCAGTTTGCCTGCACATTCTTCGCCACCCACCAACCACACGAGCTCTCCACTACTAGATATTATATTGATATGATTATAAGTCTAACACAGCCTTAATACAATATGTTTGCAAACTACCGAAAGCACATTTCCCTTTAACAGATAATGTGATATTTCGAAATGTTGCCACAGCTCTCATACAATAAGCCCAAAAAGTAATTGAAGGTGAAACTCATATCAGTCCATAATTTGTTCTAATACTCACTGATATTTTCAACACGTTTTCTCAACAAAAAAAAATGTATCATTGATGAATTCCCAGAGATTACACATAGACATCTGCCACACTTTTCTTGTGTCAAAATGGATGAGCTTTCCATTTGAGTAGAACTGACCAGAGGGTCCCCGTTGTGTGTTCTGATAATAATTTGGTAGTTTTAGAGGATGGTGTGGTTATGTCCACAGGAGACCTCCACATGTGCCATCACTTCCATTATTTCCCCCTAGTCAAGGGGACAAATGTCAAGTTCATTGCCTCTGATAATCATGACGTCTTTTCGCAACAGGAAACTAAGGGCAGAAACTTTTCAAGGGCAGACTGCTGCTGAGAATTTCTTCCAACCACACACAGTCTTGCTTCAGTTGGAGTCATTCTGGAGTCCACATAATTATAACATTTACATTTCAGTGGACATAAAATCATAAACAGTACGGGATCACAGTGGACTGGGAGAACTGCATTAAAAAGCGAGTGCAGAATTCTAAGCCATTAGTGGAGGTTGCACCTCCAAAAAGATAAAAATTATAGATATTTCTTGCAGGCTGGATCAAGGAAGGTTGCATCCATGACAAGTGTTGTCTTCAACACATTATTGAAGCTTGCGACAGCAAAAGGTCATCTTGCTTGAACTTGGCCGTGAGGTCATAGGTTTGAGACTAGCTGCAGGCAAGTCATGGCCAATGAAAAATAATATATCTGAGACCAGCTGCTTGAGGGACAGACATGATGGTATGTGGAATTAAAATAAATGTTTGTAAATGAGAATACTATCAAGTGTAGAATGACTGACATACTGTATTTAATGGGTTTTGGAAAGCTCTTGAATTAAGTGCAAAAGATAAATGTGTCGGGAATTTGTGTGTCATAATGTACAGCATCATCAGTAATGCTCATTAGCAAACTTCAAAGTCCAGCACATTCAACAATTCATATATTAAAGTCAAATTCAGTCTGATAGCCCATTTTATTATTTTGTATTTTTGGTCTAAGCTTTATAAAATAAAATAAAAATAAAAATATTAAAATAGTATTTTGTGCTAGCTTTGCCTAGTCTTTACGCAAATTCAGTCCGGTAGCCCATTTTATTATGTTGTATTTTTGGTCTAAGCCTAAAAAAAATTCATATTTTGTGTTAGCTTTAAAAAAAAAAAAAAAATATTGCTAATTAATGTTGAAAATAACAAATGATCATGGATTGATTCTTTTTCCGAGTTACATTCAAGAACTACATCACAGCTTTTTTTCCTCAAAAGCAGAATGTTTATTTCCATTCACCGCCACAAAATTTCTTTCAGTCTACTAATGATGCAGATTACTTCAAGGTAATGTATTGGATTGGATGCTAAATTACTGGTGGCTGCAATAGCACCTGTTGTTTGTGTTTATTTGTGAAATTGATGACATAAGGACTGGAATCAGATAACAGATGCTTCCATCTAATCGGTCTGCAGAGCTTCTAATGAATCATGAAACCCTTGAATGCCAAGTCCCAAAGTAGAAGCCTTTTTTACATATATGTATTTTTTAATATATGCACAATAAAATGGGAGACTCTTACGCAATGTGGTATGATATCTTTAAAGCATTAAAACATGTTACATGTTTAGTTAATGTTTATTCATCGTAACCATTCCGCCTGTTGGTTGTTCTTGTTTATAGGGGTTCCTGTGCATCAGCAAAAATGACTGGGATACAGGGCAAGCTTTTATCTGAATAAGCAGCATCCTCTGCCCCTCGCAATTGACTCGCACACATCAGCTGCTGTCTGATGTGATCAATTACCTAAGATGAAAGTGACAAGGCTACTGCACCTTTACAGTGTTGCGTTTCCTGCGTCAGCCTCAGCTGCAGGAGTGATGGGATGTCTCTGTCAGCGAATATATCTTTTGAAATGCAGGTTCTCAGCTGTGACACAACACTGAAACAGCAACAGAGATGTGACTACGGTATGGAAGAGAGGTGTCTGTTATGGAATGACCCCTTCATATATTGGTGGAAAAAAATGAGGTGTCAAAGAAAGAAAAAATGGTAATAGACTGGAATACATTAAATGATGTGGAGTGTACACTGGGCTGGAACCAATTCTGCAGGCTTCTTTAAATCTCACTAGCCCAAAAGTCAGTAATGGTGCGGGTGTTACCATGTATGGCTTAAGATTTCAAAAGGATGAAAAATAAGCATGCCTAATGAAATGTAAACATGTTTTCATTCTGAAACACCATTTCCAAATTATAGCCCCAATACAATACAATCTCAGTCTCAATTTCTACGGACCAGGCTCTGTCACAGTTCCAACAAAATATATTTTTGTTCAAATTAAGGTCAGAAGAATGATTAAATCGCAGAGAAAGTTGTGGGTCAAACAACACACCAAGGTGTATGTCATGGAATGCCAATTTCTTGCAGATGCTCAAGTAGAATAGAATAGAATAGAATAGAATAGAATAGCTTTATTGTCATTGTACAGCAGGTATACAAAGAAATTGGGAGCGCTGCTCCATTGGTAGTATTTTGTAGGAGTGTAGACCTTTTTACTCACGATTTAAATGAGTGGGCTCTGGGTTCTTTCAACATCTACTTAATAATAATATTTTGGGATCTCGGCACTGTAATTTAGATGTTCAAAATGAGGCACATACTCACCACTTGGCACCAGGTATACAAGTCAATAACATCCACCTTTTATTAAATAACATAATAAATATTAACTGAAACAACACTCTTTCTGATTTAGAGGGAAAATTAAGGCATACAACACAAAATCGTACACAGACAATAAAGCCGGCCGGCCGGGCAAACGCCAAGTTAACTAACCTTACATTGCAGGCCTGTTTCGATGCTCGGGAACGTGAAGACCAAAAACTAGGTGACTCAAAAAGCAAAAGCAAATAAACGTACCTTGTGCCAGATGACTCAAATCCGATGCTTAGCCACAAACTCCTCCTCGTCATTGTTTCCAGCTGTGCCAGAGGTCCACTGAGCGCTTCCGGGTGGCTCAGAGTGCGAGCTGGGTCCAATCTGTCGTTGTCCGGTTTGGTAACGATTATCTACCAGTTCCTAGGTCCCGTTGAGTTAGCGAACGGCAGTCTGTTGTCCATTAGCGACCTCATTAGCATCATCTACTCTATGCTAAGCTATCGGAAAAACAATATTTTAAGTGAACTTAATCTTTAGAACTGGAATGCACATCACGAGCTTCTATTTCTGTGTCAAACTCAAGGCCTGGGGGCCAGATCCGGCCTGCCACATCACTTTTTGTGGCCCGCGAAGGCAACTTGTGCGTCAACTCAATGTTTCTTCTTAAAATACAAAAATTGTAAATTGTCTTCCCTTTTAGTAACAGTGAGATATTAAAACCCACTTTCAAAACAAATTAGAAAATTGTTGAACTTTTTAATGCTGTATTCCGTTGTGTGTATGTGATAAGGTAATATTAATGGCCCTACGATGGAAATCTTAACTACGATGTGGCCCGCAACAAAAATGAGTTTGATAGCCCAGTATAGTGTAAACTTTCACTGTCTTCTTCCTCTGACTTGAGCACAGTTACTGTGGATTGTTGTGAGGACAAACCACAGGAATAATAACATTTTATCAAAGATGAGAACTTTTATCCAAAGCGTCTGCCTCATCGCCTCAATGCCAGCACAACTCGATCTCTTCCTTTTTCTTACCCCACCCCGTTGTTTTAAATAGGAATGTTGACACCATAATCTGTGTGTAATGTATTAAAAGTAAAAGCCAAGGTTCTTAATAAGCTTTTTTTTTTAGATAAACTAATATGATTTTATTATAAAACCTGATTCACAGCATTATTATCATGCAAATATATTACCTCTTGAGAACCGTATTTGCCTGACATTTCAGAAGATTTTGAAATACAGAAATCTCCTTCCCCTCGAACAGACTGCCACACCTACTCCTCTCGTTGAGTAAATCTCATAACATCGTCTTTGAAAGCTGCTGGGATATGCCGTGTTGTTCTTTTTGGGAAGTCTTCCTTCTCCCACTGGATCCAAGGCGTCAGCTTAAGGGAGGTGGTTGCACACAAGCATGCTGCCAAGAATCTGTCACACAGATGCCCATTCAAATGTGTTTTTTTTTTTTTTCTTTTCTACAAAACAGTGAAGTTTGATATTGTCAAGTGTATCTCAATGTATATAGATGTCACGGAACGGATGGAGCAGGGCGACCAAGTGCAGCTTGGACCAGGGTTTATTGGAGAAAACAAACTAACAGACTCGGTAAACTGACATGACTCACTAACAAAACCAACAACAGAAACTGAACAGAGCCATGACCCAAAAGACAAAGTGACATTGACAATGATTCGACAGAGAGTGACACACAGACAGGACTTAAATACAAGACAGGTAACAAGAGGCAGGTGACTGAGATTACAATGATTGTGAGGTAACACAGGAGGGGAGGGGCAAGTACACAGACGCGGACAGAAACCATGACAACCTACATATAAAACAACCAGGGACGAGTCGTGACAATAGCAGCAGGGGAGAGATCCAATTTTATCCAAGGAATTTATGTTTTTTACTCCACAAACAAAATGCACATGAATGCATAACAGAAAAAATAGCGTCTAATAGGTCTAAAATATTTTGTGTAAAACAATGCCGATGTAACTGGAGATTTCTGTGTAGAATTATGTTAAAAGTATTTTAAAGAAAGTCAAAAACCTTTGACACAAAGTAAGAATTATGTTTAGAGTGGCCCAATACAATGCACTTCTTCCGACTATTTAAATATCTGCCCGATTTTGACCTCTGACTGTTATTGTTCTCCAAGTTCGATTGTTGTTTGTTGCTGTTGTTGATTCTGTCAGCATGTCTGGATGAGAGCTGGTACATCAGTGCAGTCATTCCATTTGGACAGGATTGGTTCGAGTGTTAAAAAAAACTCTCTGAGTGAATCTCTGTCCATCTAATGGCATCAGAGGCTTGAGAGAGTCTCCGACCATAGACAGCACTCAATCAGAGCGAGCCTTCCAACTGACCTTGGTCTGCAATCATCCCGCTACAGGGGATTAGGCAATCACTCAAACCACCTGGAAAGGACTGTTTGTTCACATTTCACAGATATATAAGTCATAGCACACCCTTTTCTCCCCCAGCAAGTCGCCGGTTTAATCTAGAACTGATTACAGAACCACCCTCTACAATAAACTATATTTACAGTGTCATCTGTTCATTTAGTATTTAAGTGGTGCTTCATTTGTTACCTTATTAGCCGATTAATGAAGTGTGGAAATGTTTATCTGTTCTGTTTCAAACTACTTGACATGTTTACCAAGTTGTCTATTCCAATATTTCACAACCTTTATTGAACCATGACACTCAGTTTACGTACCAGAAATGTCACAGCACTTCACCCAACAAAAACACACAAGTAATGATGATCTCGTCATAATTTACTCATAAATTCACTTACTCAGCATGAGGTCTGGACGTGTTTAAATGAACACAAAGCGCATACTTACACTCCCAGGTGCCTTGACATATTGTAATCCTTGACATATTCTAATGTTTTGCACAAATGACAAAAAGTGGATACTCAGGTTTAGTAATGCCGTGCCTGGAATAGCATTTAAGTATTATACTGTACCTTAAGTGATATGCCTTTATAGTAAATGCAGTACAATACCATACAGCTGCACCAATGCAGACTTTCCAATAGCGTGGACATATTCGTTGTAGAAAACAGGGTTGTGAAAAGTGCTGCCGAAAACAGGTGCAAAAAAAGACAAACACCCTGTGGGTGTCAAGTGCCAACAGTCAATTAGCGCCGACATTTCTGCCATCAAGATCGGTGCTGCCACACACATGCTGCCGAGAGGCTGCAACCACCCTTAGTGTGGCGGCCGTGGCTCAGGCAGTAGAGTGGGTTGTTCAGAAACCGCAGGATCGGCGTTTCGAACCCAACTCTGTCCGAGTCGCGCGTCATTGTGTCCTTGGTCAAGACACTTCACACACCTTGCCTCAGGAACTGCAGATAAAAAGTAGCCCTTTGGCTAATTCTGGTGCATGTACAGAAATGTTTCTTGATGTACACCGTCCCTGTCAAATAAACAACTAAAACAAAATTTAAAAAAATCAAGCACAATATCTCGTTTCTTCAAGTAATGTCATGGCTAAAATGGTGGAGTCCACAAAAGCTCCACAGGAAGGACAAAAAAGCAAACATGCCAAAATCAAAAAGACAAAAGCATCAAAAAAACAACAGAGCTCTTTAAGAGCTCTTGAATTCAACTGCCATTTGTTTTACTAATTGATGACTAACCCTGATGACTGACTGTTGGATACATTTGAAAACTAAATCGAGTTTGAAGGTCCAATGGTATTACGTATATGATCTTCTTAATACCGTACATTCTCAAGGGTCTATGTCACAAACAGATGCAGCGAATACAAGAACCTGTCTCAAGGCTAGAGTCTCAAATATACTTAAGTGTGGACTCTTCTTACTGACTTTTTACTGTATTGGACTGAAACAAAGGTGGAAAGTCCTGTGGTTTTGAATAAAGGCTGTTGAAAACTTTTTCTTTAGCAATTAGTCAAATTTCTTTGGTATTGCATTTACACTGAATGTACTTGAGAAGTTACATTAAACTTGTGGTTTCAAGTCAAAACACTCAGTGACAACCACAAGTGCCTACTAATATTGTCACACATACTTATTGAAATGAGCTGTTTGAAAGGAGCACCTGGAGCACCTATTCAATGTCAAGCCTTGGCAAAAAAAATGTCATTTTGCTTTCTCCAACTAACATTAAACTTTAAGGACATACTGACATGGGTTGAAGAAGTGCGTGGGCCAGCACAGGGGGTGACTTTTTAATTCAAGGCATAAACTCTGACTCTGCCCACATCCCGGAATCATTGCTAAATGCCACTTTGTTACAACAAATTAGAATTATATGCTGGTGGTCATTTTCGATTTACTTTCACTCGTTGCTTCTCTCTACTAACACTTTGTTTCAGCAGGAAAAAAATGTGATTATGTTCTTGTTTCATGTGGTACTTTTCGCATCCAATTACAGGCAAAAGAGAGTCATTTTTTTCACCGATTGTTGAATTTGCATTCCATATAAAATATGCAACAGGGGTGTCAGTCATTAATCATTGTCCAATGAAGGCTGTCAGAGCCTGTCATGCTTGTCAAATGGGTACTCTCCAACCCCCCCTCTCCCTAGTTATCAAATCCACATTTCTGATTCACCTGTGAAGCCTGACAAGAGGTGCCCTGACTGCTGCAAGTAGACACTAGACCAGGGGTGGGCAATCTTTTTGACTTGCGGGCCGAATTGGGTTCTAAATTTTGACTGTGGGGCCGAACCAGGAGCAGATGGATGTAGTTTTTGTGTGAAGTAATATTAACGACATGTAAAGGTCATTGCATAAAAGGTTTTGGCCTTTAGTAGGTAATAAGGCATGGATATTAAAAAAAAAAAAAAAGCTTTTTGAAAACAAATGCATTTATTAACAGCATTAAAAAAAATATATTTCGCCAAAAAAGTACTATCGCTAATTCTCATTAAATACGTTATTATGAATAACAGTTTCCATCACTTCAGCGCCTGCAGGTCAGATTTATGTAAGATGTTTATCTTGTGAGGTGAAATCACATCAAACGGCAAACATTCTGACCAAATAGTACATCATCTTGAAGAATCAGTGAAAGAATACATCTAAAGAAAGTAGTCTAGCAGCTGGACTATAAGGGCATGGTTATGTGTGTATAGTGTGTGTGTGTGTGTGTGCCTGTGTGAGACGTTTTCTTTCTCGGGAGCTGAATTTTCCATCCATCCATCCATCCATCCATCCATCCATCCATCCATCCATCCATCCATCCATCCATCCATCCATCCATCCATCCATCCATCCACTCTGTGTGTGTGTGTGTGTGTGTGTGTGTGTGTGTGTGTGTGTGTGTGCGTGTGTGCGTGTGTGCGTGTGTGTGTGTGTGTGTGCGTGTGTGTGTGTGTGTGTGTGTAGGGGGGGTTGTGTGGGGGGGAGGGGGGGTCCATAGCACCCACACACTACATTCTAATAAAAAGTCTAACTTGATTCCTATATGTGTATATTTGTGTTTGTCTCTGAGAAATATTTTTTTTTTCTCTCTGAGAAATACTTACATGACTTATGACTTTTTTTTTCTTGAAAAGCAATGGGAACAGGCCAGAGGACAAGAAAATGCTACCCAATGCTTATTCCATTGTGAAGCAAATAAATAAATACAAAGAAAAGCCACCAACATAAATGTTGCCTTCAGCCCAATAGTGACAATAAATCCATGTCACATATACTGGATGTGAGACAATGAAATGCATGGTCTATTTGAATTGGCTTTATGTCACTTCTTCTTCTCAGTCACCCCAAATAACACCTTGATGTCCATTATCTGCACACGTAATTGCTGTATTGATTTTCCCTTGTTGTGTCTTTCTTTTCATTCCACTATGCTTGTTGCTTGCCATTGTTCAATTGATATTCTTGCAAGTCAGCGTTGATTGGCTAGAATAATGCTGCCTTGGAAAGACATTATTAGGACAATTCATGTGCTTTGTGCATTTTGACCTAATTACTATACAGCAAAACATTTCTGATTATTACAAACAATTTTCAACAAAGTGCATTGGTATCAAAGTGGTGCATGGCAGTGTCTCTCATTCAGATGTCGTAGATTTGATTGGGCCAGTGGTCTAATACAGCTGGGCTGAGAGATACAAGTGACTTTCAAATTTATCTAAAAACAACCCATTGTTCTGGCAATGTTTTTTTTTTTTTTTGCTTTGAGGAATAAGTGACACCAGCACTGTATGGTGGCAACTCACTTCACATCACGAAGCAGTGAACAATTATAAAAGAAAAGAGGCTTCAATTTGTATATTGCCACTCTCAGTTGAAGTTAACTGTCAAACTAAACCAAACCAAACAAAATGAAGGGAATGATGCAAATATTTCCAACATGCAAGTAGCTTTGCTTTTTGATAAGAATCGCCATGTGCTAACTTAACAAATAGCACTGTGTTGGAGTGTTTTATAACCATTCGTTCATCCATTTTCAATGCCACACATCCTGGTCAGGTTGAATTGATTGATATTTGAAAAACAGTGGAAGGATAGTACCGTATTTTTCGGACTATAAGTTGCGTTTTTTTTTTTTTCCATAGTTTGGGTGGGGGGGCGACTTA
The DNA here is from genome assembly GCF_024217435.2 of Syngnathus scovelli. Lineage (NCBI taxonomy): Eukaryota > Metazoa > Chordata > Actinopteri > Syngnathiformes > Syngnathidae > Syngnathus > Syngnathus scovelli. The sequence continues at coordinate 13,567,739 of NC_090847.1, forward strand.
TACTGAGGAGTGACTTATATGTGAATTTTTTCACAAATTTTCAAAATGAAAAAATAAAAGTGAAACTGCGATAAACGAACCGCGATGTAGCAAAGGATTACTGTAATTTGAATTTCAAGTGACGTCAGCGGCACGGCGCGGTGGTTGTTTAAATAAAGGACAAAGATTCGATTACGGGATGACGAAGATAACGAAGGGCCCCACGTACTACCGGCTTTGTTTGTAAGTGACACGGAGGACGAAGAGTTTGAAGGATTTAATGATTTGGAGTGACACAGAAGGTTTGAAAAACTATTATGGCTTTTATCACGCCCGGTCCTACTCTACGGAGTTTTTCACCTCGGTGGATGGAAGTCGGGGGCCGGCGCTCGGCCGGGTGGCTGTCCGGGGACGGTGGATGGGGCTCTGACATGGCTTTTAAGCACGCCCGTGGAAGAGAAGAGTGTCTCGAGTGAAACTCAACATCTTGTGTCCTTCCTCTTTACAAATGCATTGCCCGCCTCACTTATGGACCTGGGCTGATGTTATCTCCAAAGGTGAAGACTTGGTCTCCCCAATGTGTTGAAGTGTTGTTTGTATAGAAAATCGACATGCAAAATAGGTGTTAAAAAAGGACCTTTAAAAGGCATTGTAAAAAGGGATGGTGACATCAAGTGTTTTAAAATTAATTGTGATATGTTGCCTCCCTTACTTTAGAGTTCTGCAAAGATCACTTTCACTGTATTTTCTCATATGTTTGAACATAGAGAATCTCTGAATATGTAAGGAGTGTGTTCTTGCAGCGCTACACGAAATAACTGCTATTATTTTTCAATAATTATTGAGTTCATAAAACATGTAAACAGTACACTCTTGTCTAATGAGCTTACCTACTTAAGTAACACATCAATGGAGACTAAGAATACATGGTCGTATGGGCGATTACTCGTCCAATTGTTTATTCCATAATGTAACCTCAATAAAATAACACATAAAACCTCTAACCATGGAAATGATTATATATTCAGACCACAAACGCAACACACAGGATGCGTCGACTGTATTGCTTTGTTTGATCTTCACGCTTTCAAAGAGGAAGGAGAGGTGTCTCGCCATTGCAGTAACTCTGGCAACAAAGTCTGTAGAGGAAGAGCTGCAGGGACTTGCTACCTACCTTGATACAGCATAAAAGTGTGTGTGTGGTCGTGTGTGTGTGTGTCTGCGTGTAGAACAGGCTTGTCAGACACAGCGACTGCCGTCTGATGTTGTCTGTGCAATTGAACGAAGAGTTCTACGTAAAAGCATTTGCTCGATATTTTTTCCCCACTGCAAAAAGGCTCAGAATGAGCAAAGTTTCATGATCTGGTCTAGTCGATGGATCACTCTAAATGTAACTACTAGCTATCCTGGCAGGAAATCCTTGAGTTACGAAAAAAAAAACAAGACGAGTGTTATTAATTATTTAATTCATTATTATAATATATTAAATAATTAATGGTGTTCTTTAATGAAAGTCTACACATAAATAAAACAAATGCGGTACTACTTGAGGCTATAGACTTTTATTGGCCAAATGGTATTAGATTTCATAGGCATGGCAGCCTCAGAGGAAGTATTGTGAAGACTTTATGTAAACAGTAAACAGAAAGCCAAGTTAGTCAATTGGCTGACCTGACTAAAAAGTATACCCTTCCTGTGATTCAAACTTAGCACAAAATAGATGCTGGCAATTGGGGGGTTAGGTTATTGGGGTAGAAGCAAAAATGAATAAATAGTTAAATGTTATTGAGTGACATAGCTTTTGTTCTCTCGTGTCTATGAGAACAAGATCAATCCATTATTCTAAAATATGACAATATAATTTGGGGTTCTTTTTATGGCTTCCTCTAAGGTTTGACTCCCCGAGAGCGATCACCGGATTGTGGCAAATTTGCCCCAGATCCCCACTGATTCTTTCACTGGGACTTGTTGGTTGGTTGTTGGGAACAGCCAGCTTTTGCTGTGATTGGTGTGTCATTTTAAAACCCTCAGCAATTCAGAATGGCGGTCTCCGAGGTCATGTTTTACTAACAAGTATATGGATGTTTTTTTCACTTTTGGTTAATTTTGTTCTTGCTCAGATTTTTAGCTTTCTGGCATAGAGTAAAGGGTCAAAGTAAAAACTTTTAACTAAAATACGTTCTGTGCACCCACACTTCTCTAAATCTTTCAATCAGGGTTAAAGTGTGGAACATGAAGCAGCAAAATTCCCCTGTTTTCATCACTCCCAGGGGGCACCCGTTGCCACTTACTGTCAACAGAAAATGACATCACAGTGACTAAAAGGGCTCAGTAACGATCAATCACGCTCGCCTGTTTGATGGGTTTGGTCATGGACATTCGCAAGCTGAGCCTTTGGGCACTCTGATGTAATTTTCAATCGTCGACAGGTGGCAATACAGGTCAAAATTGTTATCCCCTGAAATGGGTAAAAATGTATTGTTTTTCTGCTTAATATATATTCCAATACATATACCATGTTTTGATTAGAGGGGGCCGCATAGACCATATAACTGTAAAGAACAGTTTGTCTTGACTTGTGAGAGGTAGTCAATGCCTAATCCTAGTGCAGTGTCCCAGTAGAGGACATGCAGAGCCTGCTTGACTAACACCTGTATCAATCCTTTTGGACAACTCAGCTCTTATTATATCACAGGTACAAAGGATCTAATCACATCAATTACCAAGTGTGAAAGTGAAAACAACCCTCGGTATTTATGATTTTTGCTTCAGAGATGAGCCTGATGTTGTTTCCTGGGTTGTCACTCATCAAATGGCCTCATTATGTTTGACAGTGTAAGTAGTTGATGGAGGTATTTGAGGAGGCGTGTACACTCAGCTATCCCTTGGATGTAGTCGGAATGTCTCTGAAGCAATTTTCCCAATGATGAATAATTCACTAGATATTATTCCAAAGGTCATTTTAGTAATTAGTACCCTGCTGTTGACTAAACAGCCTCAAGGTACCTGATGGCCAGTTTAATTACAATTGGAAATTAGTGTAATGTTTGACAAGCTCCGTGTTCTCCAGATACCTTAACAGATGACACCTTGAGAACAAAGTGGTCTTACAATAAGTTTGCTTGTTAGCAGATGGGAACAGAGGGGTGGGTGGTTGTATGGGGGATCAGAAACAATCTGTGAGTGAGCTGGTACACACACAAAGTCCTTTCTGTCCAACTTTCCAGTAATTGCTGTAAATGCAGATTGCTCTTGTTGGGTATGCATGTGTTTTGACAGCGTCGACATACTTGGCACTGGCACTGTCACATTATTAGCCAATTACCGTGGAGAACTAATTGAACAGGTCACAGACGGGACTCTCTTGGAGATCTGGGACCGAACATATGCTCATAATATGGCAAGTTGACACAGTCCAGTAAAGGCTTAGGCCTGTTAAGGAGATGAACTGACTCTTGTTAGGAGTCTGAATGGGACTTGCTCGTGTAAAGCTTGAACTACCTTTGCTGAGAGCTCATACGAGTGCACAAACGATACATATCCGCGAGGCAATGTGGAGACTGCTACGGAGGTTACTGTTAAGGTTTCACATGGATGGAGGCATTTTCATAACAAAGGGTGCACTAACTCTCAAGTACTCTTCTTTTATGTGCAATTTTAATTCATGTAAGATACTCAATAGTGTTACAGGGATTGATTCATCTCTATGCTGCAGTATATCGAGCTTGCTTTCAGTTAAGTAGTGAAAGTTTAGTTAGCTGATGTTTGACTTTCATCCAGCCTTTCATATGTTTTGGGGAATTAATGGAAATGACAGTATATGGATTTGGGGAGATTGTGGGGTCATAAACATTGACAACCTATACGGGGACTGTCTTGTTTCTGTTTTTGTTCTCTGCGTATACTTCTGACTTAAGAACACTAAAATATACTGTTGGCATGAGGGTGGATAGACCTATCCTGTAGTATATGCCCCCCTCATATCCTGGCAAAATTTCTATTCAGCATGTGCATTAACCTTGTATTCATCCACCATTCAACATGTATCTAATACATTTACATAAGCCGGAGTGTTGGGGCCGCTGTAGACGCCATCCCCACACCCCGCAGCTAATTGTCTAGGGCCACTGCCTAACTGCAATTTGCACGGCCCTGGTGGGATTTAACATGAGTATCGAAACAAGACAAAATGCCTTGTCTAAATACATTACAAATACTTTGGACCAATTTTCGGTTCGTATGTTGGCTTAGCCCTTAGCAGGCATTCCAATTTCTCATGTGTCAATTTTATTGTATTGACATTTTTCAATATACTAACAGTAAAGTGTAATACCAACTTCACAAGTAAGTGTGGTTAAATAATACTTACCTGTATAACATTTAAATGACGAGCAAAGCTTGACTCTGGGAATTAATTCATTGCACTCTGATTACACTCTGATTAATCAATATCAGTATCAAACCCTTGAATGTAGTTGGTTCCACTGTTTATGCAAAATGACAAGCGTGATTTCTGTACACGTTTGGAGAGTCAATATTTAATGGCGCAGTTAAAATTCAAAGACCAAGAAAAAAACATTTCACTATATCGAAGTCATTTTTATAATATTAAATGGTATATCTTACAAAGGCATAACAACACAGACTTTATAGATTTAATTGACCAATACAGATTTGCTGGCAAGCACTGAAGCCTTCTCAAAGCAAACATAACTTCACTCACTGGTAACTAATTTACAAGCATATACTTATCATATTCTGATATAGACTTTGTACAAGATACATGAATGGACATACATTATTATGGCTAAAGGTATATGCCAATTTGCCCTCACAAACACTCATACACACACGCACACACCCTCATATTATTATGTATTATTATTATTATTATTATTATTATACATACTCATTTACATTGCAACAGAGATTGTCATCTCATCTTTTCTTATATTTTCCTTTTACCCCATTTTCCCATTTCCACATTGTGACTTGCCCCTTGGCTTTAATAGTTACTATAGTGTGTCCATTAGTAATACTGTTCTTATGGGTGCTATGTACAATGTGATATAAATTGTGTATACTTGGAAACCCAAGTAGTATGCAAAACATTAAGACATTTGAATGTGTGTTCTCCATTTAACATTGGTTTAGTTTCATAAGACAAACAGGTAGAGCAGATAACATTAATACTGACACTGAATCTAATGATGGATGCATCAACAATACAGTCAAGAGCTAAAACGCCTCGTGGGAGTCAAAACAGTTCATGCAAATTATACCACAGGTTGAGTGAGATTTGTTTCAAATGTAAAGGCATTGTCTTTTCTGCTGTGCATCTGTAGCTATTTTGAACTGTTTTGAGCAGTGAGCTTGCAAAAAGAGAAACAAGGAAAATACAATGTGATCTAAAGCATGGAGTGGAAAGTCTGTGATTGCTGAATACTTCAACTGTATATTTAGGCTGATAAAAAAGGGTAAATTCTCAATGCTAGTTTTGCTTTCTGTTGAGAGAAATAAAAGAGGGTGAATGTACAAAATCAACCAAAAACATAATTTTAGAATCCAAACCCACAACATACCAATGCATTTAATTGGCACAGTAATGTGGCCGCTGCAACTTGACTGCACATTATAGTGGCAAGATAACACCTTGAAGAAAACACACTATATTATACCCAAATATTGTGCATATTTTACACGTGATTGGATAAATGATTTCCATCGTGATCTTTTCTTATGACATAGTGACGGTGTATCATTGAATATGAATATTCTCTCCCTCTGTGATATGAGGGAGGGCACAATTTCCTGCGACATATTTCTAATAGCCCAACAAGAATAATGCATGTCCTCATTCCCCCAAATTGTTACAAAACCCATTATTTTTGTTTAATGTCTTGTTTTTGAATGTCGACAATCTGTAAACATAGATTAAAATGGCCCTTTCAGAAGCAATTTCACTCAATCAGTATGATGTTCCCAATGATATGTGCGCCGTTGACTGAATATGTTTGTGCCATTTGCAGAGCTTTGTGTTTTCAACGGCAAAGAAATTAGATGAAAAGTGATGGAGGAAAGAAAATCAGGTAATCTCAAACAGGGAGCTCATCATCATCATCAACCGTTCTTTAGGAAGATTGATTAAAATGCTGTCTTTTTTATTGCATTTATTTTCATAATTACCTCAAGTAGAATTGAACAGACTCATTTCCCTGTCCATGGCACAACTCATTCTATGTGATCATTTGTCTGAATCTTGGATTAAGCCTCTTTACAAGAATCAGACCCTTGACCCCAGAGGGTCTTAAAGTAAAGTTGCAGAGGCGGCATGCATGCAAACAGTTTGCTTTTCACTCTCTCCAAAGAATGCCTTGAAACATTAGACATGCAGAGCTGTTCCCAATTTGCAAGATGGTACAGGGAAATGAATCACATGAATCATATACTTGGTGATTTAGACACCTGGCTTGGGTGTTTGTGGGAAGCGGAGACACTTAATGTGGTTGCAATAGATTATACTGCACCCAATCTGTTCGAGTGTAGTTATGTTGGAGCAGCTATCATCATCAGCACAGTTTACACAGACGATTTGAAGCGTTTTGCATTGTCTGAACCGTCACTGACGCGTGCATTTTTTCCCTTTTTCTGGTCACTGGTCATATCATGGTACACTGTAAAAAAACAACTAGTAAATGAAAATGTAAACTAAAGTTTTGCACTGCGAACAGTAATGTCAGCATTAACAGGTATTGATAATTACATATGATGAAACACAGCTAAATGGAATTTTATAATGGTAATTAGTATTGGGAGTTAGTAATGACACTGGAAGACTGCTAGCATATTATGAATATATTTTTGAGGTCTTACCACCTTATCATTGTTGGTGCAAGTTGCAAGAACATTCCGCTGTTAGCCCAGAGAGCAGTCCTATAGACCTCTTAACCACAATTAGGGTATCTACCAACTTCACACCTCAGCGTAATTAAAGGAAGAATTTTATAAATTGGTTCAATGGTTTTGTGTTATGTGGCGGATTCTAAGCAGCAAAATATGACCAAAGGAACAAAAGGAAATAAGGGGGTGGGGGTTGGACTCTCACCTTTCCAAAGCACATCCATCTGCACATTTCAAGGCGCGATAACGAGACGACTTTGAACAGCAAGCACTTTCTTAATGGCAGAGAGGTGCAGCATACAGCATATGGGAAACATCTTGGATATGTTTGTGCTAGTGTTCAGGATTTTACCGGTCCTTGGTGAAAAGAATGCAAAAAAGATTACCAGTGCTGTCTACCAATGGCCTAGTTATGCTTCTCAAATGTTTTTTTCTCCCTCCTAAATCTTTCCTCAGTCCTCCCGACCAAAATAGACTTCTGTAACATGTTCAGGCAAGACAAACGAAACATCTTCCACCACCAAAGGAGTTTGTGCTGCATATTATACAGAGTAATATTTCACTAGATCTCAAATAGAAACACCACCCTGGGCCCCTAATTAGCATTTAGCCCAAATTAGCTTACTCAACACACTCAACATAGTGTATTTGCATTTTTTTCTGCATGAGTAAATGGTCTTTTAGGACACAGTTGCACAAAGCTGGCCACAAGGAGTATAAGTACATTGTTCCACTATATTACTAACCACAAATTACATACTCAAAGCAAAAGTCACTGTTTTTTTTTTTTTTTTTTTGTTTTTGTTTTTTTTCTGTGGTGAAACGACTTTGGTACTATGTTTATTTCCTCAGCCAAAAAGGTTCGCTGTGCATTGTTGTTCCTCTGTTAGTTTGCAGGAGTTCCCAAAAACTGCTTAACCTTCTGCCACCGAATTGTGGCGGAGTGAGGCATGGGCCACAAAGTGAGTTTTTCCAAAGAGTGAGTGCTCCACTCATGTTACCATTGTGATATAGATTTGTCCCTTTTTCAAAACCTTATAAATCCTGGCATAAGCAACAGTTGGGTATCTTTGAAGGTTTGCTGCTGATCCCGTGTTAGGCCTTGGTGGAGGTTTTTGCAGTCAGGGCTAATATTCATGGGTCAATGACAATGGATGTTAAACATTCAATTTAAAAGGTTTGAGCGCTCAGACTGTCCCCACATTATTATTAGGATACACTTGTTTCAAAATCTCATGGTGAACTCCATTGTTAGATGTTCCCATTAGTAAACCCAAGCTGGTCATAGTTGGTCAAAATGATCCATACCGCCACACATACGGGTTGATTGACTAATAATAAAGTCATTGAAAAAAGCTGGATGGAGTCACATGTGCAGGATGTCAGGCCAATGCTCTTACAGCTGGTGCTCATGTAGGAAGGAGCCACTACCAATGCCGGTCGCTGTCTGCTTTCCAGGAGATGAAAAGCTCGCCAAGGGGATAACCTTGACAGTGTCCTCCTTCTTACTGCAGTGTCTCTCCAAGGTGTTGTAGAACTGCGGCCGGTTATGTACTTTGTCCAGCTCGTCTTTTTTAGGCACAGACCTTCCCAACGTGTGCCGGCCATCCATGGTACTAAGGCTGCCCATGTTAACCTTGACTCCGCGGGCACAGCTCTGCTGGAAGCCAAAAGAGGGGAGCGTACCGGAGATGGCAACAGAGGTAGGGGTGGAGGCGGGACTTCCGCTTGTCGGACTCTGGAACTGGGTGAGGGTTGGTGGCATCCAGCAAGTGTCAGAGTGGCCCAGTATCAGACACTCTTGGGTACAGGTCTCAGACGCCTCAGCCAAAGCTTTCTGGAGGTTCACCTCGATGGCTGGAGATAAACACATAATAAAATCCACACGTGAGAGCACTTAAATACATTGGAATGTGGTGATTTACTGAAGTCACGAAATCAAATGCGAGGAGAACAAAGCCATTGTCTCATCAGGCTTAATAAGTGTCAGCCTTTTGACAAATTGAAAGTTAGTGATAAATGTTTCATTTCATCTAATAATGAGGAAAACATTAGAGGAGCATTTAATTTTCATTGGTATTCCCACGACACAGTTTGTTTACCTACAATATGCAACAAATTCCCTGAAGCTTAATTAGACTGAAAAAAAAAAGTCTTGTTGTTTCTATCACGGATTGGCTTTCCTGCATTAAATTTTTAATGAACGTTCACACAAACAATGTTTATTTTAGTCACTGTCAAAGTGACACGCCTCAAAACACTCATTTTTCTGAATCCCAAGTAAATCTGATCAGATGGAATTATTAAACTGAAAAAGTCAACACTTAATTACAATAACCAGGCAGCATGTATGGACAAGACAAAAAAAAAAAAAGAAAAGACTAAACGAGCAGACAAATCAGCAAGGCCATAAGCTCCGAAGCAATCTTATCTCATTATCCGCGTGCTGGTATCATATGTGGAATGAGTCTGGTGTGAGGCTTCAGCATTGAGCCTCAGCAATAAAGCCTGTCAAGTCAGATAATTAGAATGTAAAACAGTGCAACGAGTAGCCCGGCAGTGTTCCGTTTCCTCGGCCATGCGAGGGACAGAGGAGTCCACGTTTGAACATCACTTCATTCCTCTAGGCCTCTGCTTCAAGCTGTCACGCAGAAATTATTTAGTATATTTGCATAAGTAAGAATGCTATAAATAATAAAAGGTTTTTTTGTCCCTCGGATGACTTCATGCTTTTTGCACAAAAAAAGTTGCACAGAAGACATTTGCCACCACATATTAGGTTTGATGGCTTTAGATGAAAGCAAATAAATATCTTGAGATTCATTATTTAGTAAAAAGTGACAATATGACACTCCTTGGACACTTTAGTAGGCACTTCTATACAAGCTATAGATGAAGGATGAGAGCTGCATTAAAAATTATACCTGAGAAGCAGGTTAGACATTTTTTGGCATCACACTGACTCTGAATGCAATTAATATTTTAAGAAATAGGACATACATTGCAACCACAAAAATACAATACATATTGTTAAACTAATAATTTTCATGTATGCATGTATGATACAGCTCATTTTGTGGCTGGTGAGTGTATTCAACATATGCCGAAAGTGGAGTCAGATCGGTGCTTCCCGTATTGAAATAGAGTCTGGGACAAAGAGTGTATAAATCCTTTGGGTTGTATAAAGGTGTCACCTTTTAAAGGGTCGAGAACTTCATTAAGGCAAAAATGGGCCCCATGTTGTCATTCTCCGAGCTACAACAGCCAAGCTCGAGCCAAGTCTCCGATTCAATGTGTTTTCTTGTACTTTAATGAGGTTACACTATTAACATAAAAGTCTCACTTGACAGGCAAGCAGAGACACAAATAAACAAAAAGCTCACAGTTCTGTTACTGTCCTCGACTTTTTTACATCCAAAGGTGGGGCCGACAATAAACTCCGATTCAAAGCTACTTTAGAAGAAGTAAGAAGAATGCCTTTATCGTACAACTGGTATACCTTCAAATTGAGATATTTCATCAGTGGGAGGGAGGCTCCTGCCATGCCCTACTGGGAGCAAATTAGGGTTCAGTGTCTTGCTCAAGGACACTTCAACAGGATTGAGGATTGAACCCACAACCTGTAAGTTGGGAAACAAACACGCCACCACTGAGCCACATTGCCCCTTTTATGGGTTTATAAAACTCGAACCAGCTACAGCTGTCATATTTTGAATGCATCTCCACAAGACCGGGCCCTGCACTATTTCCTATTCCATCGGGACAGTTTGGATGGGCAGGTGGGAGCATGGCATGAGCTATGTCATTGGCATCTCAGGCTGCTTTTGTCAGTCAGAGGAATGATGCAGCCCGCTTAAGATGCTTGCGTCTTTTGTATTCAGGGGAAACAGCCATACCCTGCAGGGCTTTCGACACATCTCCAAACGCCCCATATCATGGCGCTGTAAATTTCCTCTCCGCATTTCTTTCAAGGGAAATGTGAATAGCCGACACGCGGGGTTCATAAGAGACAATAGCGTGTAATCGAAAGCAAAGCATAGATCAGACCTACTCTTCTCATTTAAGTTGTTTTAAACAAAGTGGTTCTCAAACTCTGCCACCCATTTAGTAAACTCGCAGAAGACAATTAAACATCTAATGCGAGTTCGGCCTCACAAAGATAAGTGACGATTCAATTCACAAACTGATTCCAAACAGCCTGCGGGCCAAATTAGTGACTCAGTCATAATTAGCTACACTTTTTTTCAACACACCGGTTGCACACTTTAGCTGGTATCCAATAGACAATATTTGTCTGACATCACTGCATCCTTTAGTCAGGAAAAACACTGCCGCAGCCACCTTCTGCGAACCTTCCATTTGTGTGATCAAACCAAACACGGAATCTGGTTTGAATATGCTCTGAAATCCAACATTTATGGACTAAAACTACTAGCTATGAAACTATACATCACAATTTTACTGGACACGCGTTAGTGCACAAATGCTTCTCTATAATGACCAATAAAAAGTGCTTCATTTAAACATATACCGTAAGGTGGTTGAACAAGACAAATTGCATTTCCATGATAGTTTGCATTTCAATCCGCTAACCTTGGATAAGAAAGGAAATGTTTTGAAGCTTATTTTCTGATTTCAGGGTTTTAAATATTTATAAGGCCTTCGTTTGCCATGTGTAATTCAGTCTCCACTAAAGGCTGAATAAAACACCTCTCCTCTTGGGTTTATTTTGGCTTCAGGGTAATGTTTGATTTCATGTACCATATTGGTGGTAAACAGTGCACAGCAGAGCGTCGTGATATAAGTGCCATCTTAAAACAGACATGCTGTATGTTTATCCATTTCAGGTTTTTCTCATACTTGTCTGCTTATAAACATCCTCACATAAAATACAACACTTACGATACAATTTAGAAGAACCTTGACGATATTTACTGACAGAACTGCTTACATCCTGATGAGCCTCACATTAATGTCTGCACACATATGATTCAGCTCATTATATCGGTGTTCACAAACTCATTATTGTTAATTAAAAGGATAATTGCCAGTCATCTGGGACATTAGACTCTTGAAACCAGCCATCAAAAAGGTGGACCTGGACACATCATTTCCAGTTCTAACTGAAGCAGTCCTCTATACACAATGCATAAAACTGTCGAGTTTGTGATGTTATAAATTTCCACACTCCATCCAAGCATGCAGGATCATGCTCATATTTTGAATGGTTATGTTTGATCGTCTCGGGTGTACCGTATAGAGAACTAAATGTGTCAAGTTCAATCCCAGGATAATCGTAGAGCATCCACTGACTTCTGGCAGCACATAAAACTACCTGTTTTGTTTAACTTGACCAGTGAAGTTTTGATTCGGAGGCTGTCACTGAGCAGCGCGTTTTATTTTTGCTGCCAACATTTTCAAGCATAAAGAAATGTGTTTCTTGACATATACTGTTCGACATAGAACAAAAACACAGCTAAGCCAAATGAATAGGAGCACTTCTCAATGATGTTTATTTCTGGACTGGCCCTTGAAAACGATTATATTAAAACAAGCCAGAAAATATCTTCACTCATACGCAAGTATTCCCACTGGAATATAAAAATGTCCATCCATACGAACAGTGTGAATTTGCTCATTTGGGGATAAGGGGAGTCCTACATTTGTATTAAAAACACAACAAATTCTGTGTTCTTTTAATGGGCACAATTGTTGTTGTTAGGATAACCCAATCGGAAAGAAACATCTGAAGCAGAACAATAATAATAATATGAAAATGGAGATGTTATGGAGTTGACATCCACCCACAAATCTCTCTCACATGCATTCAATCAGGTTGACTTCTTGCACCACTTTATAGCCTTTTTATTTTCTATGAAAATTACTATGCCAACCATTTGGGTTAGTATAAAAGTTCAAAGTACTGACTCGGAGTCTGTGACCACACAATAATAAGTCTCAGCTCTATTTTCATGCACAGTCTCAGAAATGTTTGTGTACCCTAATTTTCATGCAGGCGCAAGCCTCACTTTATCTGTTTAGGGAATTTGGCAGAGCATTTTGCGCCTAGCTGAGTTTTAGCGGGGGTGTGTCCTTTGACAACATCTGACAATTTCGTGGCAAAAAGTAATCAAAATCTTATGCCTGCCGAGACCATATCTAAATCCGGAACAATAGGTAGATTGCTTGTCGACAGTTATTTTGGGACAGGAAGTCAGATTCTGAGCTCCACAGACGTGTGTGAATGTGAAGAGCGGGCATTAAACCATTTGAATCAGTGTATAAATAAATTCATTGAATGCATTATTATTATTATTATTATTATTATTATTATTATTATTATTATTATTATTATTATTATTATTGTTTTTGCTATTAATCACCTCACTGGCCAGCATGCAGATGGCGGGGAGGGCACACAAATGATTGGTGATGGGGATGCGTATACATTCGCGGATATAGAATTAACACACCAGCGGTTATAAACAGCTGTATGTTACCACCCATCACAAATAATTGGTGTGAGACTCCATAGCGCCACATTTAAAAGGAATGGAACGGGGGCACGTTGATTTTCAGAAAATCAAGATCACTGTGTTCACACCCACAAAGGCGCAAACTGTCCTTTTCACGTGAGGCTGAAAAGGCTAATTGTTTGCTTTTAGCAGGAGATATCAGAATACGTATAACCCCTTGTGAATGCAATGTGAAGGCAAAACTTGTCCCATTTACTGGTGACAAGGTCAAGGAGGGTGACGTAAAAAAGATATATATATTTTAAAGCTTTTTGGAAAGCTCAAGATCACAGAGTTCAGGGGTCTCATGTTGGAGAATGACGTATCTTCAAGAGAGCATGTTTGGCCAGACATTTAGTCAAACCTATTACTATAGAAAACACACTTTTGTTATGTGTAACTAAATGAAACATTTGCACACAACCTACTTTCAGCGCCTTCAATTTTGCAATTACAATTAGATAAGACAATGGTCTCGTAGATTTAAGTCATGAAAACATACAGATCTAATGAATAGCCTCTCTCAATGGAGACAATGTGATACAGATAAGAGGGGTGAGGTCATCCATATATACTCTAGACTAATTACTTCAGATGCATTTACTGAGACGGTGCTGACAACAGAGAGTCTCAGAGCCACATACGTATTTATCAGCACTTGTGGGACCTTCACACTTCCTAGCCTGCAATCCATCTGCACTTGTCCACTCTGTGGCTTCTTCTTCTTCTTTTTTTTTTCTTTCTTTCAAACTTCCAGCAGTTTGACCCATTGTAACCAAAAGTAATTGCAGGCAGAAAACAACATCTAATGATTACTTTATCTGTAGGTCTCAGCAAGAGTGAAAAGTCACAGTAGACAGGTACTTCGGACAAAAGGAGAAGTCCTTTTTTTGCTCCTGACACACAATTTCAGACAACAAAGAATATTATTGACTTGGCCAAGATTAGAACACAGAAACAAATAATGAAGCACTAGAAGCAGACAAAGCGCACAAAGGGGAAAAGAACAACCCAGGCAAAATACTTGCTGCTTCTTTCTTTTGTTGTCATTGATTAAAGGTAAGGTGTGAGTTGAAGTGGCTTTTTGTCCACCATGCAATGTACACACGTGAATGTAAATTTCAACTACACTAAAATGGTTTCACTGGGAGCAATAACAGTACCAAAGAGACAGTTTTTTCCTTTCCAAATACAGTGCTGAACAATTGTATTACTGAACCTGATATAAAAACAAGAGGCTATGCTAGTTTTTAATGCGAACCCTCTTCTGATTCAATGAGCTGTTTATGTTTTGTCATTTTGACCTTCTCAATATGAATGGCTTAACGATTACTGTATAGAAACATTGGTATTAGTAAATTCCAATTATGTTCATTTAGGTTAGCAGTGGCATAAACCTAGTATTGGTTGGACATTTATTTCTTAGGCCCTGTATATAAATACACAGTGTTGTGGGCACCTCCTACACTATTACTGGAAATGTATGAAGCCCAAGACAGTTTTTTTGTGGTCAGTTGGCTTGACACTTGACTTTGCTTGCATGACATTGCTTGATTGCACCTCCTTCATTATGTATCTGGGCTACTATTTGGTCACCTCCACACCGCCTTTAACCGCCCACCCACCCATGAAAAAGATGTGTTGTCATTATCAGCACAATCAAGCCTGGTCAAATGCACAGCATGGGCCAGGCAGATGAAAGGTGCAAACACCGTAACAATCTGCAATCAGCGCTCATCACTACAATGATACACAGAGGAGGTGGGGGACTAAAGAGTTTCTGAGGGTGGTTCAAACTGAGGATGTGCAAACACCCACAAACACCACACTTTTATATTTTAAAGTCTAGCACAAAGACATGGATGTGCAGGCGGTGAACACTGTAGATATGTACAGTGGATGTGGGCTGCCACTGATACAATAGTAATATATAAATGCATACAGTATGCACGGGTTGAAAGAAATGTGAATAGTACTATCTTGAAATTCATTGCACATGGATGACTATTCAAAAGCCTACACAGTCTACTAACCATCTAAATGAAAAGCTCTTGCATTGACAGAGAAAAACAATACTTACTACATTCAAATAATCAATGGTTTCACAATTTTAGCATTTATTGTAAATTTTTATTAAAAAAAAAAAGCAAATATGATTTAGAAAAAATACAGTTTTCTTTTCAAACCAAACTATTAGACCAGTGGTTCTTAACCTGGGTTCGATCAAACCCTAGGGGTTAGGGTTCGAAAGCGCCTCCACTGCGGAAGTTTGAACACACTTGATCTATCGTGTAAATTCGTGATGACGCATATCTGAACTGGTCTCACAAAGGCAACAGCAGAAGTCACACTGATTTGCAGGTATGTAATTTGTTGTGAGTTCATGCATCGTGTTGGTTTTGTTCTTTGAACAAGGTGATTTCATGCACAGCTCCTTTTGTGCATCAGTAAAAAAAAAAAAAAAACGTCTATATCTTGAATGTGAAAAAAAAAATCATTTTATTTCTCACTAAAGAGGGTTCGATGAATGCACATATGAAACTGGTGGGGTTCGGTACCTCCAACAAGGTTAAGAACCACTGTATTAGACCAAACATTAATATGTGAGGCATATTTCAAGCAGATTCTCAACTATTAAAACATGTTGCATCTCAGGTAACAACAGCAACAAAACAGCTGTCATATAAACAAAATCTTTGTTCAGATGATCAAACAGACAAGAGGAACTGTACTAGGCAGACCTACATCTCATGTCATGTCGCAAGCAAATTCATTGCACTGACCCATTGCCCCCAATTATTATGGAAAACAAGAATGAATCAAATTAACATTGAAGAGATCTCCGGGCACTGTCTAGCCAATGGAGTCAGCGTCAGCCGGCAGAGAGAGGGTAATAAACAAGGTGCCACTGCATATGCTATATATCTTGCAGTCATTGATGATTAGCTCTGTTTTCCTTTAGCCATACATTACTGTTATTGCCTTCACGGCGAGACAGATAGGGAACGGATACAAAAGCATCCTCCAGCCCATCTTTCAACAAACTGGCAGGCTGCAAACCACTCAGCACTGCAGGGGTTGAATGGTCTCAGCGCTTGATAGAGAGCATAATCCCTTACAGGGGCTGAGGGTTAGATGTGTGATGCAGGTTTCATCATTTTTTGGTCGGCTAATGTACAGTACATGTATTCCGTGGAACACTATCCAATCCCACTGTAGACAGAAAGATTGGGATAGCATTAAACACATGAAAAAAAAATATTGTTTGTATCCCTTCTGCATCATACACTCTTTTACAAATCTTGTTTTTGATTAGATTTTTTTTTTTATTGTTCTCGAGGACCATTTGTGAGGTCACTGATGTTGGAGCTGAGAGAAAGCCTGGAATACATTTTCTAGTTCATCCCATATTTGGTAGTATCAATTATCAAAAGCTCAAAGCATAGTCACTTGCTCACTCACGAGGCATGAACACAATTAAACCAATAATTGTATTGCTGTGTGAGTTAAAAAATGAATGACTTATTTGACTCAGATGTAGCCCTGAATTTTTCATACCTTGTCTACTTTTGTTTTTTCACTTGATGAAGACATAACAATATGGCAAACATCTTCAATAAAAGCTACATTTTCCAGGGAGATTCAACAAAATGCATTTTAACTCAAAATTGTTTCACTGCACTTCATTTTCTTTAAACACCTGCAATATTGTAATCTTCATCTACATTCTCTTTTTTAGTTGTTATTACCCAAAAACATTTCTTAAAGATGTTCAAGATTTAGGGAAAACATTTTAGCACACAACTGTTCCCTACAAATTTTACAGTCCTTGCTCTGGAGACAATTATTACATTTTCACTTAACCCTTGAATACAATTCATCAACCATAATGAGTCTGCTACACATTCATAAAGATGGTACAGAGAGAGAAAAAAAGGGTAGAAACCAGGGGGGAGCAGTGGAGAAGTTCCCATTTTCTCAGTATGCCAGAGACGGACCAGTTTTTGTAATTCATCCATCCACATTGGCATGCGAGAAAGCAAGATAAAAGTCATATAGTAATTTATCAGTGCCAAACAGGAAAGCAGAGACAAACAGCTACATTCAATAAATCATGGCTTTACTTTGCCTGTCTTGATGGTGACTGTCACAATTCTTCACCCAAAACAGTAGCCACTTAAAGTTCAGATATATATGCCTATGACTCCACCAGGGGACTCACAGACAGATATGCCCTCTCAAAAATCACAGATACTCAGTGGATTGTCTTAATGTTGATGTCACTACACACTTCGTTTGGGCGGAATGCAAGCACAGCCATTTTTGAGTAACACTGAAAACGGAGCCGTGTTCAACACGAGGCGACAAGAGTGCATGTGGCGGTGTGAGGAAAAAAAGGAAACAAGATTCAACCTGTCTTAACAGATTGTGTTGTTGTCACATCAGAAAACTGAGTGAACCAAAATTTGTGTGTGTATGTGTGTGTGTGTCAGTGCACATGTGTGTGCGTTTTATGACCGAGCAAGAAGACAGCATCATTGTTGAACAGATCTTCGACCCTTCTATGCAATAAAAAATATTCACAAGGCAAGCATACACCTATTCACATCCATCGATTTGTATCTAAGGCGGACTACACCCTGGACTATGCACAGACATCCTTTGACCCTCAAAATCAAACTGTCATTGAATGGATCATTAATATTATTGTGATCACTAATACATTTGCAAGTCCATTTTTGCCGCTGTCGCGTTGACTCTTCAATTCGAACAAAAGTGCGTCAACAGAGGAAAAATAAAACCCAAATGATGAAGTAAAAGGGCAAATGCAGAAAGTGGGTTCACTGATTATTTTCAGTGTGTGATGATGAAGAGAAAGCCCCAGTGGTTCAGACCGTCCTCACAGGAGGAGTTAGCGAAAATGGCAGTGCAATGTTCCATCCGAGACTGTAGGCGACCCATTGACCTGAATGCCTCTGCTGCTGTTTTGCCTAAAGCGTTAACTATCTCTATTAACACGCCTTTGACGTCTTTGATTTTGTCTGCCTGTCGAGCCCCGAGGACGCTTGTTCCTCCTTAGGCGCCATCCTCTTTATGTCATCTGTTTAGCACTCTGCTGGCATGACAAACACCCGCAGAGGCGAGGCAGTTGTCATTGCTTGCTTTTGGTATGGACCCAAAAAAAAAACAAAAAAAAAAAAGACAAATAGCATGTAGAGACTACAATTGCATAAACAAAAACACACCACCTAACTTGGCCTGTTGTTTGTGGGAATGCGGGAGATAGAGAGGGAAAAAAAATCCACTAGGATTCCTTGGCTCATCACCGCAGCCAGAGTTATACTATAGGCAATTTCGTCCTGAGGATGAGTCCCACCTTCTGTGTTTGTATGCGTTTGAGTGAGAGTGAAACAGGCTGCCGCTCTGTGTAATTCAGTGCGTGGGGGCACCGGTACCCATTTCTATGATAATTTCCTACTCACTATAAGCAAAGACAGCAAGACTGATACAATTCATTTCCTCTTTATTCACTGGTGTGGAAATGTTGGGCCTGGCGGAAGTTATTTGTGAAGTCTTTTAGGGTCGTGGGGTGGGGAGGGGCTTGTGTTTCTGGTGGGAGGAGAAAGCACAGGGTGGCTGATTTTGGAAGACATGCATTGGTAACTTTTTGTTTTTTCTCTCAGACAACAGACTTATTTTGTATGAGGACCTGCATCAAAGCCAATTGGTCCTGATATCTTAAAAAGCAGACAAGGCTGATCAGCTCAGGGGTGTGTCTTCTGCACCCCTTGATTTCAACTTATCCCTTTCAGTCCATCACTGTAACATTCGATATTCCAGATCTGATGACCTGCCACCCATCTGCCATTCCTTTACTCATCTATCTTATATTGCTCATTATTTCAAACTTTCTAATATTGCTCATTATTTCTAACTATTGGGTAGCTTGTTACAATACAAATGAAATCTCCTCTGCCTCCACAATGACCGCAGGAGGTCAGCGTTGAAGGTCACTATATAACCCAGCTGTTACGTATGCTATTTAAGAAGAGATTCACACTTGTTTCAAGCCTGACTTTAGTTGGCCAACCACTAAGCTAAGCCTGTTGAGACGGAAGAGTGTTGGCGAATGACACATTCAGGTATGTGGTAATTGAAAGGCTCTCAACTGCACCTTTCAAGGCATATGTGACTGCTCTGATATACACTGCGAATGATGTAGAGGGCAAATTTACAACCATACACAGCTAATCTCGGCTGTCTGGTGTGGGCAGCGGGTCTTAAATGTGGCGATATAACAATGACATATCAGATAATGTAGGTTTACTCGCATGTGACATGTTTACCCGCAGCATTGCAACCAGTTTATTCGTGGGATGACCAATAATATTAATGTAACTCCAGTATATCTTGTTCAGTATCTACAAAAATAAACCCTTCATAGTAGGCTTTCTGTATTACTCTGTAATTGAATTGTATAACTAGCTGCAATATATAGATAAATAAAAAACAGAGGGCAGCATGTAAGTAAGGGAAACAATTATCTGATATTGACAGCTAGCGCAATCAAAAGATCCCCTGCCAGACTCAACGAGGTGCCAATCAGCCGAGCGTCTCTATCCCATCTTGCTGTTGCCACCGCTGCTTTTCATTTCACCCAGATTCTTCCGTGGTGGATCATCAGTCGATAGCGCACAGCTGATGCGTAATACTGAGTAATGACATTGGCCAAGCCCTACATTCTTACGCACCCAACTCCCCCGCATGTTCTCCAACCTACCAGCAAGTAGGAAAAAAAAAATGTTGCCAGATCCACAGGCCTCAAACAAATACGCAAGGATATGTTTTTGTTTTTTTTGCTCAAACTATTAATGTAATTTCAAGCTTAAGGTGAGTCATACACTATTAAAAATACCGGGTTTAAAACAACCCGATTTGGATAAAAAGTTGTACTGTCACGGCTTTTTTATTCAGATTTTTTTTAATGAGACGTAAAATATTAAAAATCATTTGTTTACTCGACAGCTATCAAAGATCCAAATTAATATTGAACAAAAAACATTGTGATGTTATTAGTCCACATCATGTTTAGGTATTTTGAGATTTGAAGTGATCACTTCAAACCTCAGATCTGTACGTGTCTGGTTCTAATTTTTCATTTGTTTTTTTACCTGTGCAGTATTACCCTCAAACAGAATACCGTAATGGAAGAGAAGAAGTTCACCTCTCCTCTAAGTACAAACATCATTCCGTTTAGAAATATCCTCACGTAAATGTATGTGTCAAGACAATGAGTTGTATAATAGACACTTTCTAACCCCGAATTGTCAAGCAGTAGGAGCAGCACTGCAATTTTGCATAGGTGTGATATTGAAGTGCCATCCCGGGAAAGAAACTCAAATTATTTTCTCATCATTCCTACTTGTCTTTGCCTTCAGAGTAGCTCTTGTTATTCTCCCTCATTGCCTCTGCTCGCAAGGTTGCTCCCTGCATCACAGAGTGAACATTTTTTAACATTCCATTTCATATTTGCAGGTTTTTGGTAGCATGTCAAGAATCTATTGAAAGTCTCTTTACAGCAAAAAGAAAAAGACTATAGAGAGGTATCAAGTCCAGCAAAAAGACTCCTTTTGACATCATCTGCTGGTGCCTTCGAGCAGGATTTACTGTTTCTTTCATTACCGCTCCTCATCTACAATTCACCTTTTATTTATGGTCCTCTTGGGGTGGCAACATATTGAAGTCAGACATTAGGAAGACAGGGTGTTAATCATTCACCGTTCTAATTTGCTAATATGCAAGCATGTGGCCTCGGTCTTTACTATTCATAATTCATTATGGAAATATAATCAGACATCATTCCTCACCGTAAAGACAACACTGCAATGTTGAAAGACACCCTACACCACTATATTAAATGGGCGTCCTTCAAACAAACTGCCTTGTGCACCTGAAAGTGTTTGAGCGCGCTCTGAGCTCAGAGTCTGCGAGGGCCGTTTTTCAGAGCTGTTTTCATTAAAGTTGCTCTTTGATTCAAACACATACTGTATTTTAAGAGCAAGGTAAAACGATTACCGTTTAAAGTGGTTAACACTCCCCAGATGGTAGTTCTCCAGCTAAAATATTAGTCACTGTCATTTCTTTAAATATGTAAGCCGGGAGAATTTTTTCAGGGTCATACTGTACAGAATGGGATAAACATGCTGAAAGAGGAGGGAAAATAATCATTAGTAAACAGACATTTTTCCTACCAACAACTACCACAAATTGGAAGACTAAGGAATGAATTGCAATGATCTTCTATGTGACTCTTAACTTTTTTTCTAATTCTTGTTAAGTCCACACTTCAGAGCAAACAACAGAAAAATGTAAACACTCCTGGCACATGAAGACAGGGTATTAATTTTCCAACTTGGAAACTGTAAACTGAAATTACCTGTGAAGTGGATAATTCTCACTGGGGGAGACATGTATTTTTCTCCTTCCTTGTGTCAACTTCTTTGCAGGGATGTCTGTGTAGACGTGATAAGTGTAATTTGCAAAAAGCAGACAGCTGCACACGCTATCCACATTGTTAATTAAATATTTCTGCCTTTGATGTTTTTCACAGGTTTTAATGGGGGAATAACACAATTAAATTGCATGCTGTCTCCCCTTCTTGAGAAAAGAACAATCTGTGATGGTGCGTAAATAGGAAATTAAATAAACTGCATGATTTTTCACAGAAACTATGCTTGTGTTTCTGCGTGCGTGCGAGTGTTTGATTTGGCACTATAACGGCACTTTTCAAGCACATTAATAAATATTTGTAAACTGATGCAGAATAAACAAAAAATGACATGTATTCAATCTTCTTGTTCAGCATAATTTGCATATAAAACAACAAAGTTTTGGTTATATCCCTTCAATTAGCTCAAGTCGCCTTTACAGACCAATCTTCAGAACTTTAGATGACTTTTTAATGTCTCTCTGGGGGATCTTATTATGACGGTTATTATTATTTTATTATCATTGATTCAAAGCAAAATTCTTAGTCAAAGGTCGGTCAAGGACATCTACGAGAAGTCAAGCAGCAAATGGAATCAATCCAAGGAAGGTGGGTGGGCTGTGTGTACAATTAATCTATTGGAATGCTCAACAATGTTTAGTTTACTCTGCAGTAAGTAGTAGCAACATTCTGGAATACAAATGCTTTGTGAAGACTACACTATGGCTCCAATTAGTCTACATACACTTTGCATTTCAAGACTATAAGCTAGGGAATCAGGAGACGAATAAATAGAGTGTATTTTTAAGCAGGGTCAAACTAAAACCTCAGCCATGTTAATGGCAGGCTGATTATCCAGTTAGTGTTTTTATTCCATCACGTAATTGCTCCCAGGATTGAGTTTTTAAAAAAGGCAATTATGATGTGGGCCAGAAAGCACACCTCACCTTAATGCTCCAATGCATTTCTTATTAATTCAAAAAGGCAGATGAGAGCAAATGTTGAAAAACTACATCTGATGCTAGTCATAAAGCTACTGTCACTATGCAAAATGAATAAAAATGGACTACATGATTCATAAATTAGGTACATTAGGTACACGTTGCACTTAATATACTATTTACTCCACTAATGATGTGTTGATGAAGGATGTGCTTTTTGTGTTTTCTATCAATGCAATGTAGGGAAATAATCATTTTCCAGAAAGGGACCAAAAGTTAATCTCAATGCTTTGCTCATTTAGAACTTGAATTCTAGGCTTCGATCACATCGCAGGGCTTGATGCTTAACTCGGAATTTTGTGTGGATTCCAATTTTTCATTATATGTTAATGCACCCTCAAGCTGTCTTGTGTGTGAATATATGGGTGATCCAAGTGACCCGTGCGCATAAGAAAGAGATATCACTTGTAACATAGTATTTGCTGAAGTAAATGTGAGCTAATCTTTTGATAATTTTATATCAAGAGGTGGAAATACATGAGGCGAGGCTTTTTGATAGCATTTCATGGTGTCGTCACTAAAGATATCATTCACAGGCTCCTCTGAACGCCGTTTTTCAAGAGCATGACGTCTCTTCCGGTGTGGCACGATCACAATTGTTGTCTAAATACATATTAAGCCTGCCTAAATTGACCATGATTTATGTAGCCCACAGATATTACATGAGGAGAAGCCTTTGAAGCCGTCGAAAGGCCCAGCCATCTTTCTAGACCTGTGGAAGAGTTGCGCTGAAATGCGGTATTTGAGGACGCAGGCTTTAAATTTGGACACACAGCCTTTGTCACTGATTTACTAGTATCGTCACAAATGTCCACTTTCTGATTCACGTTTCAAGCGGGATTAAATTAGAGTAAAATGTAACATCATTGCTGTTGCTCAAAACAAGTTTACACATTGACGGACAATCAAAAGTCAAGGAGTCTATCTGTCAGCCTACGCAGAGCGCATGATGACGTCAGACTACAGTTGCATTGTGAAATATCTGATACGTACATATCCGATAAGGGACCACGTTTGAAAGTGGTCCAGGTTGTCTTTGAAAAAAATCAGAATTGAGCCATTTAGACTGTCAGATCAGATACAGGTATATGGGCAAAACCATCTGAATTTAGCTGCAGCATGAACATAGCCATAGTGATTCTTAAGGCTTAGCCACATGATGGTCTGTGATTGAGTTTCAGGTGTGCCTATATAAGAACTCCCTTTTGCAGTACATTAATAGTGCAGGTCCACTGTGGGAGAAGGAGACACATACTCCCACTATAAAAAACTGTGCAACTGCTTTCTTTTTACTGCCCTCTTGACTGAATGTGATTATTTTTTCCACCCAGTCCCTCTTGAGCAACCAAGCGCTGGCAAAAGAAAAAGAAACAAATAATTAAGCGAATTACTTGCCTCTCTCATTAGTGCACATACACTAAATTGCATGGGCAACATCTTACATTTGTCAACCCCACACTAACAAAGAAGTTCAATAGCATTTAATTAGTGACATGCAAGGTGCTGTTGTAGTCACTCTGTTGAAGCTATTTCATGAGCAGCCTGCATCAGTGATTCATTCACAATTGGACACTCAAACAACAG
Organism: Syngnathus scovelli; assembly: GCF_024217435.2. Taxonomy (NCBI): domain Eukaryota; kingdom Metazoa; phylum Chordata; class Actinopteri; order Syngnathiformes; family Syngnathidae; genus Syngnathus; species Syngnathus scovelli. The sequence continues at coordinate 13,592,206 of NC_090847.1, forward strand.
TTTGACAGCGAGGCCCTACAGACTGGACCAGAATTCACGATTTGTGACAGCTTCAACAAGCCAGGATATGAACAACCATCCTGAAGCCATTACCCAAGTACAAATAGTTGCAGCACAAGCTCTGACTTTGTACTCGGCCTTCTTGCTTATTGAGGCATAAGAGCAGCGGGGACATCCGTCTACATTGCACGACACACAAGAGAGTGGATAATCTTAATGGTGGCAGCATGTATTGTGCAGACTGGACACTTGGATGCACGTGCTTACCATTTTGAATCTATCTGGACAAACTTCTGATTGTCCACTCTTTCTAGTAGTCCTCAAACATTCAAGACATCAATGATATCATTGGTCTGTATACTGATGGCTTTTAGGCCCGTGCCAATGCCTGTTGTTGTAATTATAACTGCCTGTTTGCCGCTAATTTTTTAGCTCTGGTGTGATTTGCACGGTCATGAATGGAGCAAGATTGGACGCAGTTGAGGAATACAGTGAGGCAACTGCAGTTAGATACAAAATCATTACGTTTTCCGTTTGTTTGGAGAGTATTGTCTTGTTCAGATATAATAGGATTGGAATTGTTGTATTGTGATAAAAGCCTATTTTGAAACTGGGCAAATACAGAACCTATTGAGCTCCTTTTTGTTTCTATGGGACAAAAGACAAGCTTCTCTTTTGAATTACCCCAGGAGCCATAGAAGCGGGATTTGAATACAAGCCATGAAAATGGTCAGGAGAGCAGCTTTGAGCTAAGGGTGGAAAATGCCAGCTTGAATCATTTTGAATCACTTTATCATTTAAGATGGAACATCTTTGTTCAATACCACGAAGTAATGGCAATGTATGCGATCTGGACCTTGGTTGCAGTTTCAAACTAACAGTTATACTTTTTTTCATGCTTTCTTCGCAAAACTTTGTTGACTTCCAACAATATTTTAAACAAGGAATGACGAGGTGGCTAATTTTGACATTCAGATGAGTAATTATAGTTATTACTTTGTGTGTACTTCTGTAAATTAAACTCAGTATGCTTGGTGTTTTGAATGACATTTGAATCAAAAGAGGCAAAGCAAAAGTGACATCAGATGATGGGGTGGAGCTGCGTGGTAGCCAAGGGTGGCCATGACCATTCCCTTGTCACTCTCTGGTAACCCGGAGGCCACTACCAAACCTAGGGGAAAATTTTGATTTGTGAGCCCTTGATACTCTGCCACCAGTTATTTATATTAATGACATATTTGATCTGAATGCAAATTTTAAAAGAATGTTTCAAGCAAAGAACATTAAATTCTTGAAGTCAACGTCGGTTAGAATCGTTACTTTTTCACATCATAGCAGGAAAACAACGTTTTCTTTATGAAACTAAAGGCATGGTTTCAAGAAATAAAATGCTTATAGTATATACCAATTCTACATGCACACACTCATAATACAAGCAGACACATCAACACAAACATCTAAACAAAAAACAATGCTTAGAATTATGAAGAATTAAGAGATGTTTGTGTCATTGCGCACTGGGAGGCACGTAACCCTTGAAGTGAGGATAACAGGGATTATTTTTGCATCTATATACAAAATAAATACAGACAATTGCACTTACAAAATCAATTAACTGCTACTACATTCATTCACCTTCAGAACTGCTTATTCTCACGAGGGTCGCGCGCGGGCGTGTTTGAGCCTGTCAATTGCAGGGCACAAATAAAAAAAAAAAAACCTGGAGCTATTCACAATCACACCTGCGGAAAATTTGGACTGGTCAATTGGCCCACCATGCATGTTTTTGGTATGTGGGTGCAACAGCGAACACAATATTTTATTTTTGCATGTAACAAAAACAGTTTGACCTCATAATGGTAAAAATTCCTTCACCCAAAGCAATTTACTCCCCCCCCCCCCCCCCCCTTGATTATATTATCACCTTTGAATCTAAATGCCTCCATAGTACTGCAAGCGTTATTTACGCATGTTCATGCTCCTGATGTACACTTTGGGCTTGAGCGATGTCAGGAGTGGCATGTTTGCATGTCGGCCTACTTGCTGGGCTTGCTTAGAATTCAGCAGATGGAATCATGGGATGGAGGTTATCACTATCAGCCAACCTATTCCCCTCTGGACTGTAATTCATTGTCAACAATGTGCTATGGACCCTAAAGGCCCGCCATCTGCTTACTTCCTTTTTCTTCCAAAGGTGAGAAATTTCAAAGCACCACCTGGTTAATAATTTGGCCAGGCGTGAACCCTAGCCTCTCTTGCCCAGGCACTTATAAATAGATTATTTACATGCAGCAAAAGCGTGAAGAAAATGCAGATTGGGTAATTAACGGCTATTGAATAGTTAAATTACAGTTAGTGGAATTACGGTCATGACATCATGTTAATTGTTATGTTTTATATTTATAGCAAATAATTAGAATTTTACCTTTTGCTAGATCCCGAATACTTCTTTATGATAAATGCATTCATCTTAATAACAATAACAATTCAAATGATGATTAATAAGTTGAAGCGGACCTGATATCACTAATGGGAATCTATAATCTCCTCTATTTATTCAAATTCTTCAAATGGTGACATATGTGGGAAATCCCTCTCGAAACAGAAACCATATTTTTCACCTATATGTTTACAACTGCACAGCCAACACGAGAAAAGTCCTTGCAATCACAGGCACGGTCATGCATACTGAGCCAATACTCCCCATGTTCATGTCTGGTTCTTCACCTTTTCAGCACAAAAGAAAAGGCTTCTCAAGAGTGCCTGGTTCTCTCCAGATCAGAGGTATACTCACCGGATGCTTTGGACAAGAAAGCATTCGTAATCATTGGTCACAGAGGAAGTTGTCAAGTCAATGTGACTGGTTGTGGTGGTGGTAGGTGGGCGCTTATTCGACGCTACGATGTTGGATTTTGCATCTTAACCATTCAAATTGTGGAATAGTAAGCGGTTCTGTTTTTTTTCTAGGTTTTTTTTCAGGTTTCATCGACATAGTCAGTTATTTAGTTATTATGGTTGTAGTGGTGTGTAACTATACTGTTTTTTTTACCATAAACCATTTGACACATGTTTAAATGTCTTTGTTAGAAGGGAGCAGTTCCTTCTTTAGATGCATTTTGCATATCGCTGTCATCGGGTTGAACGTCTAAAATTGTGTCTTTTCACAAGATGCCAAAAACGTATGTACGTTTTTTTTAGTCAACCACTATTATTGCATTTTCAAACAGAGCAAGCTTTTTTCAATGCTTCAGCTCAATCAAGTCAATAACTTGTGAAACTAACACCCATACCAGTGGTAGTGGAGATTAGTACTGCAGATTAGTAGTGCAGATTTGTAAAAAACTGCATACATTGTATACTTAGCCAAGGTCCAAAGCCACACTATGTCACGAATTCTGCTGAATGAAGTAAAATACATGTTTAAAAAAAAGGTGCCACAACATCTCCTGCAGTACACCTAAATATTGAACTCTCACCCAAAACTGCTAGTCTTGCCCTCAATACACAAGATCAACTTGATCCAGTGAGGGAGCTTTCGACATGAGCTTTAAGAAAAAAACCTCACTCCAAGATCAAATAAGGAAGGTAAAGTTCATGGTTCACCTGAACTTCTCACATCTGACCTGCGCTACCAACTCTGTGAGGAGGACTCTAGGGATTTACATTGTGCTGATGAGTTAAACCTGCGTGAGCCAGAGAAATCCACTGGATTTCTTACCACCTTGTCTGCTGCAATGAAAGGACAGTAATCGCACTACTCAGCGCCGTCAATCAATATCCATGCAACATGGGTGCAGCGAGTAGTGGCTAATGTAGCCAACACAACACATTTAAAGTTCACCCAGCGAGCACAAGCTCTTCCTGGAAAAAAAGAAAACAATGTGGAGCCAATTTATCAAGAGGGAGAACTTCGAGATACAGAGTCCACGTGGGCACGGGGAGTCCTCAGAAGGCATTTTCTCATTCCACTTAATCACTTGTTCCCTTGATGCATGGTGGTGTGGTGAACTACAGTAGGTTGCCATACAATGCGATCCAGGTTTGCTAAGTATAGTGCACGAAGCACAAAGCAGATGTGAACAGAAGGCTTCCTCTGGGCATGCAGAGAATTGCTACATATTAAATGGGGCGGCAACCCCCCCGCCCCCCACCCCATTTCAAATTGAGCATTATGTATGCATGTGGGGTTGTTTGTTAAAACCCCATGTCTGCTCTCAGGCTTCACCTCTTTCCCCTGAAGCTCACAGAAGGAAATGTAAGCCGTTTACAAATACAGTGTGACAGGTTAGATACTGTTAACTTAAGTTGTCATGTCAGAACCTGTCAGTGGCATTTACAGAGGGGCAAAAAATAATAATAAAGAAAGAAATAAAATCTATCCATATATCCCACCCAGTTAGAAATAGCACTAACTGCACGCATATATAAGATGGAGGCTTGGAGGGCTGTTTTTTTTTTTTCTTTCTACATGTTCAGTTTTTACCGACACTATCAGAAGAACGTTCATTTATCGGCACCTTACGTTTAAAGATGGTCACAGTTTACAAGAGTGTAGCACTTAATCATATTTTGAAGTGCTTCATATGTCACACCAAATAAAAAGCTCATAGTAGCAAATTACATCTACAATAATAATTATATTGAGTCAATACATATTATTTTGTATTAACTGCCACTGCTGTTATAATGGTAACATACAGTATGCAACCATCAAGTTAATCATGATATAGGCATATACTTTATACTTAAATCAAATTGTTTGATAGGCCAATATTTAGTCATGTATATACATGGTTTCTTCCTTCAGTATTGTGTAACTACTCCAAGTATATCAACATATAGAGTTAACTCATTCACTGCCATGCTAGTTAAACTTTGGAACTTTGATGTCAATGGCAGCAAATGGGTTAAAGAAAAATCACTTCAATTAGTTTTTGATGTGTGCACGCAAGGAGCTGTGTTAGTTGCCTTTCTTGTAAACACACATGCAGACCAAACATATGCGTGCATATGGGCGCATGGCGTCAACTTCGTGAGAATGTAAGGCAGAGGGAAATTCAGAGTGGAGAGACAACAAACACCAAGTGCAGGTGATATTTGTCTTTGCATCAAATTGCCCTTTTCTGCAGCCTGGCAGTTGTGCCACTTGCTCTGTAGATCAAGCAAATCTGTTGTCAAGGCAACATGATGGACATAGACGGAAAATAGGCTCTCCAAAACCTGCAACAAGAGCAGATGGAGTGACTAAAAATTAAAACGAGCAAAACAGTTATTCTAGATAAAACTAGACGGACTGCAGCTGCTAATAATCACCCTGAATGTATAATGGCGTAAATTGTCACTAAAATATTGTTAATGGAGTTGTGTCCAGTCAGAATTTTTATCCTCACTTCAGTGTAAAAGAAAGTGCATTTGATATCACAACCGCCAATGTCGACATACTATTTCCTATTAATTAAATGATCATCATAAAACATTATTTTGATATGTTACAATGGGAATGAAATGTCCCTGCCTCAAGTTACTAGCCTTATTTGTGTTAGTTAATATGATCCAGTTCAAGAGATTTAGTTTAGTTTTTGTTGTGTAATTTTCCACACAACACATTTTATAGCTTCAACAACATCGAAAATAAGACATGGCAAATATTGATCCTATTTAATTTTATACCTTCCTATATTACTCAAGGGAAGAATTCAAGTCAAGGACAGGATTATGGCAAAGAGGATATTGTGAGAAAAGTCCAAAAAAGTGAAAACCACGATAAGAAAATGTTGTTCTCATAGCATCTATACAAGTTCCATCGAACCCCAAAAAGTTTGTGAGCCAAAGGGCAGATCATGAACCCATTTGGAGAGAGAATGTTTTTATTCTAAGAAGTGCAGTAGCTAAGATTGCTATTCAGGAACATGGAGAGATTTTTATCTGCACACAAAGGCACCCTGGACTATGGGTTATTATTTGACTTAGCTACATGAAAAGCTACATGCTCATCCAGAAAGGTGCTCTCTTGTCATTTTGAGGCAGATAGAGACAAACTGAAAACATCTCTTATTTGCACTGAGAAGGTAGAGAAACAGCAGCACACAGGTATATGCTGAAGTGATCTTTGATGGATTTTACCACCTCTTCAAGTGGCACATTTTCATCTTCTTGGCCCAAAACCTAGTCCAAACATTTTAGTAAATGTTAATATGAATGCTGTTGAACTTGGATGCTCCATACCAGGGTTCCCAAACTTGCGGCTACAACAGTTCACAACCCTCGCCTTAATATGAAAGTTTAATGTTAGTGTGGCCCGCTATTTTGATATACCGTAATTTTCGGACTATAAGTCGCTCCGGAGTATAAATCGAGCCAGCCATAAATTGCCCCAAAAAGTGAAAGAAAAACAGAAAAGTCGCTCCGGAGTATAAGTCGCACCAGCCATAAATTGCCCCAAAAAGTGAAAAAAAACATATACGTTGCCCCGGAGTATAAATCGCATTTTGGGGGGCAATTTATTCGACAAAATCCCACAGCAAGAACAGTCACTCCAATTCATTAAATCCATCGATCGTTCTTTGTCAACAATGGGTGCCCGCGGCTGACGGCGCTTGCAATTCAAAATATTCCACAGGCCCTTATAACGATATATAAATTATATTTCAAATAACTATTACATAAGCAAAATTATCAAACCATCTGTGCACTTTAGATCATTAAATCAATCGATCAAATTCCTCGTCCTTTGTCAACAACGCCGCGCGTGCGTCCTGACGTCAGCCTCATTGTTATTCCACAGATCTACTATATAACTATATTGTAGCGTTAACAAAGTACAAGGAAAGACGTGGGTTTGGTAAACGGCTCTTTATTTAACAAAACAAACTTCCAAGCGTGTGGCGGCGTGGACTTCCAGCCACCGATGTGGAAGAGAGCTCCACACAATAGGACCGGGCGTGCGTAAAAGCCATGTCCGAGCCCCATGCACCATCCGCGGACAGCCACCCGGCCGAGCGCCGGCCCCCGACTTCGACCCACGGAGGTGAATGAGAGCTCAGTAGAGTAGGACCGGGCGTCCGTAAAAGCCATAATATGTCACTCCAAATCCTTAATTCCTTCAATCTCTGCGTCCTCCGTGTCACTTAGAAACAAAGCCGCTAATGATGCCGGTAGTACGTACGTGGGTACGTTTGTCCTTTATGTAAACAACCGCCGCGCCGCGCCGTGCCACTGACGTCTCTTGAAATTCAAATTACAGTAATGCTTTGGTACATCACGGTTCTCCGAAATTACGTTTCAACTATCCCACGGTGATAAGACATAGTACGCAATATGCATACACGTAAACAACACAAAAAAAAAAAACAAGAAGGCACAAACAATGAATAAATAAGAGTGATGAATAAATAATAAATAAACAAATAACATAATAAATATAATATAAATAAATATAATATAATATGTGTATATATATATATATATATATATATATATATATATATATATATATATATATATACGGCTGACTAGCTCAATCAGTAAGTGACATGACTTACAAACGGAAGACCCGGGTTCGATTCCCGGCAGGGGCACAATATGAGCAATGAGCGATTACCTTACCAGCAGTCAGTGTGAGTCCTTAGGCAAGACCCTTAACGATACCGCCTACCTCAGAGATAATGAGAGTACAAGAAACGAAAGACATGCCGGCTCAGACGTCGCCCGGACAAACAAGGTCTGCGTCAGGTGCTGGGGAACCAGAGCACCCTGATGAAAAATGGGCTACTGGAACAAGACACAAATGGGCGAGATGCGAGAATAAGGATCTGTTGGAATGCTACTACTTCAGCAACCCGAGCGAGAGGGGTTACATGCGGAGAATGCGGGAACAATGGCAACTTCAATACCCACAGTCAACACTATCGGCCAAGCAACTAGTAGCTCAATGTTCCAATATCCATAAACGGCACCTGCTATCACACCTCGAGATTGATGAGATACAACACAAATGCCATAGCGAAGGCCAACCAGAGCACCAGGTCAGAGACGAGTTAAATCCATGTAAAAGCCCAGAGGTTGGGTACGAAACCCCAATAAGCACAATCAAGCTGAACGAGGCAGCAACTGACCTGAAGAACAAGATCACGGTGAGAATGAATGCTCGGGAACCTAGATACACACTGCAGAGGCTAAGTGAAGTACCCTCAGAAAGTCTCCTAGAAGATGTGAATGCAGCATTGACAACAATTCCTACGGCTACCATCACTGAAACCAATACACCTCAGCAGCAGTGATCCTAGAAATGCTTGGCTACAAGAAGAATGACCATATGCGACCACAACAGTGCCCACCATGGAAGAGAAGGCTGGAGGCCAAAATCAAGATAGCACGGAGAGAAGTGAGCCAAATGACAGAGGCCCAGAAAGGTACAATGAAAAAGCAAGTTCCCAAGAAATACAGCCATATGCCCATACCTGAAGCACTCGAAACTGCCAAACAAAGACTCCAAGCCTTGGCCAGCCGCCTAAAGAGGTACACAAGAGAGAATGAAGCCAGACGAATAAACAGGTTGTTCACAACACAACCAGCGAAAGTGTACGCTCAGTGGCAGGGGAATAATAGCAGAGCAGACCCACCAAGGCTGGAAACTGAACAGTACTGGAAGGATATATGGGAGCGGGAGGCATCACATAAGAAGGATGCACAGTGGCTGGTGGCTCTGAGAAAGGACCACAGCAAGCTCCCTGAACAGAACCCAGTAACCATCACAGTGGCAGACATCCAGAGAAGAGTCTCAGGAATGAAAAACTGGACAGCACCAGGCCCTGACATGATCCACAGCTACTGGCTCAAGAAACTTACAACTCTCCATGAGCGCCTGGCAGCACAAATGAACCAGCTGCTAAGGGATGGGACTCACCCTGAATGGTTAACCCAAGGGCGTACGATCCTGATCCAGAAGGATCCATCAAAGGGTACAGTCCCATCCAACTACCGGCCAATCACCTGCCTCTCCACAACATGGAAGCTGATGTCGGGCATACTATCAGATAAGATCAGCAGGCACATGGATCAATACATGAGCACTGCTCAGAAAGGGATTGGTAAAAATACCAGAGGAGCAAAACATCAACTCCTGGTGGATAGAACAGTCACCCAAGACTGCAGAACTAGACGTACCAACCTGAGCACTGCCTGGATTGATTACAAGAAAGCATATGACTCAATGCCACATACTTGGATCACTGAATGCTTGAGGCTGTACAACATCAATGGAACTCTGAGAACCTTCATCGCCAACTCGATGAAACAGTGGAAAACCACACTTGAAGCCAATGGCAAGCCACTTGCACACGTGACCATCAAATGTGGTATATACCAAGGAGACGCTCTGTCCCCAATGCTGTTCTGTATAGGACTGAACCCCCTCAGCCAAATAATCAACAAGACGGGCTATGGATACCAACTCAGGAATGGGGCCACCATCAGCCACCTCCTCTACATGGATGACATAAAGCTGTACGCTAAGAACGAGCGGGACATTGACTCCCTGATCCACACTACCAGGATCTACAGCTCTGACATCGGAATGTCATTCGGACTTGAGAAATGTGGCCGCATGGTGACTAAAAGAGGAAAGGTAATCCACACAGAGGGGGTCTCACTCCCAGAAGGAACAATAGCAGACATTGAGGACAGCTACAAATACCTTGGAATTCCACAGGCAAATGGCAACCTTGACGAGGAAACAAGGAAAGCAGCCACAGCCAAATACCTCCATCGAGTAAGGCAAGTCCTAAGAAGTCAGCTCAATGGCAAGAACAAGTCCCTAGCCATTAACAGCTACGCCCTACCAGTAATCAGGTACCCTGCAGGAATCATACGGTGGCCAAAGGAAGATATACAGACCACAGATATCAAGACACGGAAGCTCCTAACCATGCATGGAGGGTTCCATCCCAAGTCCAGCACCCTGAGACTGTACACTAGCCGTAAAGAAGGAGGCCGAGGACTAGCGAGCGTGAGAGCCACGATCCAAGATGAAACATCCAAGATCCATAAGTACATCAGGGATAAGGCCCCAACGGATGACGTGCTCAGTGAATGTCTCAGACAATGGGCATCAAAGGAAGATGAGGTGCTGGAGGGACCATCATGGGAGGACAAGCCCCTACATGGGATGTACCACCGAAACATAGCTGAAGTAGCTGATATCCAGAAATCCTACCAATGGCTAGAAAGAGCTGGTCTGAAGGACAGCACAGAGGCACTGATCCTGGCTGCACAAGAACAGGCCTTGAGCACCAGAGCAATAGAGGCCCAAATCTACCACACCAGACAAGACCCCAGGTGTAGATTGTGCAAAGAAGGTCCTGAGACAATCCAGCACATAACTGCAGGGTGTAAGATTCTGGCAGGTAAAGCATACATGGAGCGCCATAACCAAGTAGCTGGAATAGTGTACAGGAACATCTGTGCAGAGTATGGACTGGAAGTCCCAAGATCCAAGTGGGAAACACCTCCAAAGGTGGTAGAGAATGACCAAGCCAAGATCCTCTGGGACTTCCAGATCCAGACAGACAGAATGGTAATGGCGAACCAACCGGACATTGTGGTGGTGGACAAAGAGCAGAGGAAAGCCGTTGTGGTTGACATAGCCATCCCAAATGATGGTAACATTAGGAAAAAGGAACATGAGAAACTTGAGAAATATCAAGGGCTCAGAGAAGAGCTGGAGAAGACCTGGAAAGTTAAGACTTCAGTGGTACCTGTGGTCATTGGAGCACTAGGGGCAGTAACCCCCAAACTGGAGGAGTGGCTGAAACAGATCCCAGGAAAAACATCTGACATCTCAGTCCAGAAAAGTGCAGTACTAGGAACAGCAAAGATACTGCGTAGAACCCTCAAGCTCCCAGGCCTCTGGTAGAGGACCCGAGCTTGAAGGGAAAAAGAGACCACCCACGGGGGGTGAGGCAAAAGTTTTTTTTTTTTTATATATATATATATATATATATGTCATTCGGACTTGAGAAATGTGGCCGCATGGTGACTAAAAGAGGAAAGGTAATCCACACAGAGGGGGTCTCACTCCCAGAAGGAACAATAGCAGACATTGAGGACAGCTACAAATACCTTGGAATTCCACAGGCAAATGGCAACCTTGACGAGGAAACAAGGAAAGCAGCCACAGCCAAATACCTCCATCGAGTAAGGCAAGTCCTAAGAAGTCAGCTCAATGGCAAGAACAAGTCCCTAGCCATTAACAGCTACGCCCTACCAGTAATCAGGTACCCTGCAGGAATCATACGGTGGCCAAAGGAAGATATACAGACCACAGATATCAAGACACGGAAGCTCCTAACCATGCATGGAGGGTTCCATCCCAAGTCCAGCACCCTGAGACTGTACACTAGCCGTAAAGAAGGAGGCCGAGGACTAGCGAGCGTGAGAGCCACGATCCAAGATGAAACATCCAAGATCCATAAGTACATCAGGGATAAGGCCCCAACGGATGACGTGCTCAGTGAATGTCTCAGACAATGGGCATCAAAGGAAGATGAGGTGCTGGAGGGACCATCATGGGAGGACAAGCCCCTACATGGGATGTACCACCGAAACATAGCTGAAGTAGCTGATATCCAGAAATCCTACCAATGGCTAGAAAGAGCTGGTCTGAAGGACAGCACAGAGGCACTGATCCTGGCTGCACAAGAACAGGCCTTGAGCACCAGAGCAATAGAGGCCCAAATCTACCACACCAGACAAGACCCCAGGTGTAGATTGTGCAAAGAAGGTCCTGAGACAATCCAGCACATAACTGCAGGGTGTAAGATGCTGGCAGGTAAAGCATACATGGAGCGCCATAACCAAGTAGCTGGAATAGTGTACAGGAACATCTGTGCAGAGTATGGACTGGAAGTCCCAAGATCCAAGTGGGAAACACCTCCAAAGGTGGTAGAGAATGACCAAGCCAAGATCCTCTGGGACTTCCAGATCCAGACAGACAGAATGGTAATGGCGAACCAACCGGACATTGTGGTGGTGGACAAAGAGCAGAGGAAAGCCGTTGTGGTTGACATAGCCATCCCAAATGATGGTAACATTAGGAAAAAGGAACATGAGAAACTTGAGAAATATCAAGGGCTCAGAGAAGAGCTGGAGAAGACCTGGAGAGTTAAGACTTCAGTGGTACCTGTGGTCATTGGAGCACTAGGGGCAGTAACCCCCAAACTGGAGGAGTGGCTGAAACAGATCCCAGGAAAAACATCTGACATCTCAGTCCAGAAAAGTGCAGTACTAGGAACAGCAAAGATACTGCGTAGAACCCTCAAGCTCCCAGGCCTCTGGTAGAGGACCCGAGCTTGAAGGGAAAAAGAGACCACCCACGGGGGGTGAGGAAAAAGTTTTTTTTATATTTATATATATAATAAATAATAACCAGGCCGGTTCAGAGGCGGGTTCGAGTGTGGCCTGAGGGTGCCTCCGATGCACTTCGTGACTGCTTCGACACCACTGACTGGGACTTGTTTAAGCAGGCAGCCACCTACAACGATTGGACGGACATAGAGGAGTATACTGACTCTGTTACCTCTTACATCACGAAGTGCATCGATGATGTGACTTGCTCGAAATCCGTCGTCACTCGCACGAACTGGAAGCCGTGGCTGACGGGGGCTGTCCTCAGACTGTTGAGGGCCAGGGACAAGGCTTTCAGAGCGGGGGATGAGGCTGGCTTGAGGACAGCGAGGGCCGACCTGTCCCGAGGCATCAAAGAAGCGAAGAAGGCGTTCTCGTGCAAGGTCTCCACCCACTTCAAGGACAGCAAGGACGCATGTAGCCTTTGGCGGGGCATTCAGACCATCACGGACTACAAGCCCGCGCCGAGGAGCTGTGAGGGCGACGTCCGTCTGCTGAACGATCTGAACCGCTTCTTTGCTCTCTTCGACGCCCAGAACAGCACTTGCCCGCTGAAGACCACTCCCCCCCCACACGAGCAGCCCCTGCGCCTCTCTGCCGACGGTGTGAGGAGGGTGCTTGCCGCTATTGACACCCGTAAGGCGGCGGGCCCTGACAACATCCCGGGTCGAGCGCTGAAGGACTGCGCTGGGGAGCTGTCGGGTGTCTTCACGGACATCTTTAACGTTTCCCTGCAGCAGGCCATCGTCCCCTCGTGTTTCAAGGCTGCCACCATCGTTCCTGTGCCGAAGAAACCTGCACTGTCCTGCTTCAATGACTACCGCCCTGTGGCACTGACGCCCATCATCATGAAGTGCTTTGAGCGGCTGGTCATGGAGCACATCAAGTCCGTTCTCCCCCCCACCATTGACCCTTTCCAGTTTGCGTACCGTGCCAAGCGGTCCTCTGAGGATGCCATCTGCTCTGCCCTCCACTCGGCCCTCACCCACCTGGAGAGAAAGGACTCATATGTAAGGTTGCTGTTTGTGGACTTCAGCTCTGCCTTCAACACCATTGTGCCGCAGCGACTCATCTCCAAACTCGACGAGCTGGGCCTCAGTACCTCCCTCTGCAACTGGCTACTGGACTTCCTCTGTCAGAGGCCTCAGGTGGTGCGTGTTGGCGACAAAATCTCCGCCAGCATCATGCTGAGCACGGGGGCCCCCCAGGGCTGCGTGCTCAGTCCATTGCTCTTCACCCTGCTGACGCATGACTGCACTGCGACCTACAGCGACAACCGCATAGTGAAGTTTGCTGACGACACGACTCTGGTGGGTCTCATCACGAAGGGCGACGAGACTCGGTACAGGTCGGAAGTTGACCTTCTGACCACGTGGTGCAGGGATAACAACCTCCTGCTGAACGTCAATAAGACCAAGGAAATCATTGTTGACTTCCGGAAGGGTCACACAACACACCTGCCGCTGATCATCGACGGTGCTGTGGTGGAGAGGGTGAGCTGCACCAAGTTCCTGGGGGTGCACATCAGTGAGGACCTCTCCTGGTCCGCAAACACCTCGTCACTGGCAAAGAAAGCTCAGCGCCGCCTGTACTTCCTGCGGAAGCTCAGGCGTGCATGTGCTCCTCAGGCAGTCCTGTCTACATTCTACCGTGGCACCATTGAGAGCGTCCTCACCAGTTGCATCGCTGTCTGGGGTGGTAACTGCACTGAACAGAACTTGAAGGCCCTGCAGCGCATAGTGAATACGGCTAGTAAGATTATTGGTGCTTCGTTCCCCTTCCTGAAGGACATTTACACCTCCCATCTCGCCCGCAAGGCAACCTCGATTGCCACAGATGTGAGTCACCCGGCTCACTCTTTGTTTGACCTTCTGCCCTCTGGGAAGAGGTACAGGAGCCTGCGCTCCCGCACCACCAGACTCGCCAACAGCTTCTTTATCCAGGCTGTTAGGGCCCTGAACTCGCTACCCCCTTTTGCGTAGCGTGCGGCACTGTTGCGCTATTTTCGGGAATGTCTGCTGTACGCTCCTTTTTTCTTTTTTTTTCTGCTCCTCTTATTTATTTATTTATTGTTGTGTTATTTATTCATTATTTATTCAGCACGCTTTTGTTGTACTTGTTTACTTGTTTGTCTGTTGTGTGCCATGTCTTGTCACCGTGGGATAGGGGGGAACGAAATTTCGGTTTCTTTGTGTGTCTTTGGCATGTGGAGAAATTGACAATAAAGCTGACTTTGACTTTGACTTTAAATATAAGAGGAGCAAAAATGGAGCAAGTGTGCATACAGAAGACAGTGGACTTGGATATGGCACTTTAAAGTGTTAATTGCTTTATTTGATTTTTTCTCTATTTTTGTATGTTTTGAATATGTTCAAGATAAAGATATAAAAGCATGTGAAGTGATCAACTATCCTAAAAATAACATGTGAAGTGGTCAACTATACTTGTAAGTGATGTGTTAATGATCAAGTAAAAATTTGTGAAAAAAAACCATATATGTCACTCCTGAGTATAAGTCGCCCCCCCCCCCACCCAAACTATGAAAAAAACGCGACTTATAGTCCGAAAATTACGGTAAATGGTTTTGTGCCGTGCTGATTTGAATGTGTCTTACAAACCTTTTGAGATGCCAACCGGAGTCTCGCAATTTTTTTTGCATCTACTTACGAACCATATTTCGACTTCTAAAGTGAAGCACCACAATCAGTTAAGAACAGTTAAGAAATGAGTTTCATCTGAAATAATGTGGATATTTATTATATAAATCTACATAGAAATCATAATGAGTACACTGAGAAAGCGAACTAACTACAGTGAAAGAATAGTAAAGAAACAAGAATATCATTGAACAGACAAGATAAAAGATAAAAACAGCTCAAAATCAGCGATCTGGTATGAACCGGTATTAAAAGCATGGACCAGCTTAAACTCCCATTCCCAAATGTAGGCACCAATAGTTCTACACTGGTAGATTGCACTCACTGAAGTTAAAGGCGGTTCGCAGTATCTTTGCAGTCGGACAGGCCATGTCGGGAGAAGTTGGCACCAAGGTTGAAAGAAAACGGTAAAAATAAAATATGGGAAATGGAAAAATCGTAAAAGGCTGGCTTAGCACACCACGTGGTAAGTGGAGCTATGTAGCAGTCTCGGGCTGGTCATGCACACCTGGCTTTTGAAGTGTTCGGCCTGGCTTGGGTCTCAGAAAGGTTCCAGCACGCTAAGTCCACCATTGTGGAGTCGGTCAGGAAGTGATGAGAGCTCAGTCGTGGCCTTTTGGCATCCAGCCAGCAAAGAGAATAGGTCTACCAGCACAAGTGGGGCCACGAGGCAGCTGAGCCTCATGCAGAGTCTAGCCGCACCCATGTGCTTCTTCAGAGGACAAAGGCACAAGGCACAAGCCCCCAGTCCATGGGGGAAAGGTTGTAAAACGGGCCTTATGAGAGCAAGAGAAGAGAGCCAGCAAACAGAACAGGAATAAGAGCAAACAACAAACAAGAGAGCAGTGATTTGGTTTATAAACTGCAGAAAAACAGATCCGCCTTCCGCTTCAGGGATAGGCTGAAGGCCTCTGTAATCCAATCTGGTCCTTTGAATAGTGGGAATTTAACTCACCCATTCCTAAAGTTGAAATGTGCAATTATCCTTTGTGTCTAAAACTATCTGAGAAATGTAATCAACGTTCAAGCAATTCAACATGAGTGAAATCTGAAAAACATTTCTAAAATATACCTCATATTCCAGTAGATTAATTAACAGCTCACTGTGCAGAAACAATCAGATCTGAATCAAGAAAAATGAAACACAGAAATGCAATCTTTCAAGGTTCCTCTCAAAATTGTATACGCATGTGGGTTTCTCAGTTTCACTTTATTGATTTTAACTACATTCAGTATCATGCATGACTTTTCCTGGTCGAATGGGGGGAGGGGGTATGAAATGTGCATGCACAGGTCTTCCGAACCGTCCTGTGAATGCAGCGGCAATTGTCGCAACACATTTGATAACATTAAAGGTTTTTATCCGAGCTTAAAAAACAAAACAAAATACAGCCCAGTCTCACCCCAGACTCTACCTCTAGTTTCTCCCAGGTAAATTGAGTTTGAGCCCCCTGCTCTATACGTTTCTTTTTACAGTTTGCAGTCAGATCTGGGCCTTGACATTGGAAAAGGCTTGAATGGGGCGACATTTCAGACCCTTTCCTGATTGTCCTCCTTGGCTCTTCAGTTTCATCTCCTTTCTTGTCATCCTGATAATATTAGTAAATTCTATTTATCGTGATTCTGCTGATGATCCTTCAGAATGAAAAAATACAAGTTTAAAGATTTGCTGGTGCCGACACATGTTCTAGCACAGCGGGATTGTAGGAAAGAAAACAACGGGTGGGCTTTTGCAGCATCATGGATGCTATTGGATCATAGTTTGAGTGACAGATAACAAGCTCTAAGGCTCGATGAATGTTTTTCCCTGATGGATATAGCACACTGCTGGCAGGTCTGTTCATTCTTGTCATTAAAACATTATGTCCTGACTGTACATGTGGAAAGAGGATTGACTGACACCAAGAGATCCATAATTAATGGATTTGCAAACACTTTTCCACTGGCTCTGCATTATCAATAACTGAGTTGTTCATATTTTTAGGGTGTGTTTGACATATGAATTTTTTATCCTGTCTCTTGAGTTCCTCCCCCGATTTACTCTGTAGATGATAAGTACAGGAAGTATTTCACTCTATATCGGTGAAAGCAGGAGAAAAGCCCCTGTAAGGTGGAGTGGTTTAAGTTTGCCTCTTTATCCGTGCAGCACTGGTGAAAAGTGGAATGGTGGATTTTTTGGCACACTGAGTGCTTGTTTCCCTCCACTAGTCCAATTTCATATTGATGAGGCCCACAGCAATACAAAATGCATGTCTTATTTAAACATTTAACCGGCAAAGAGCAATCATACTCTACTCAAATCCTAATCCAGTTGAAAAACACCCACGCTGAAAGGGGAAAATCAGGTACCTGAAGAACTTGAGGTTTTCCTGCTACAAGAACAGGCTCTGTCTTATTAAGGCACACATTTCAAACCCGTCATACAATAAATCCTTAATGGCTTATTTTCCACCAAGTAGAAGCAATATGACTACATTTTTTTATATGACTGAAATTGCAATTCAGACATACAACAAGCTTTTCTTGAAAGGAAATTGGACTATCAAGAATTCATTTTGCAATCATCAAAACAATTTTGCCATATTGTGTTTGTATATGACTGTAATCACGCATATAAATTCAGTAGAAGTGTAGATATATGCTAGGACAGGGAACTGCATGTTTAAAAACAATATATGGCATATCTATCAGAACCATGCACATTTTCTGTATTCAAAGAGCACAGAACAACACTACCAGATAAAGATGTGTTTTCGTGAAATAAACTCAACTCGCTCCTTTCAGACAATTAATCATTATTTAAGCTGATTTATTAAGCATAAACCATAATTTATTTGAATATACATTTGACAAGAATGTCACCAAATAACCAGCACAGACATTACATTAAAAAAAAAACCTGAAAGTAGTTTTTTTTTCTTACACATTTTTTAAAGATCATATTTCTTTGTGATTAAACATTAAAAAAAGACACTATTTCTCTAAATAAATCACTATTTATAAGTGAGGAAGTTCAGACAGTTCCACTGAAAATACTGAAGAAGTTGACGCTTTGTTTAAAAAAAAGTCACAGTGCACAGGGGACATTATCAGGGCAAACCCCCTCTTCCCTCCTGCAGGAGATAACAAGATACTGCGTGTGTGTGGCTGTGGATTCCTCTAGAGAGCAGTCTTTATTGTACAGTGCACAGAACAAGCAACAAATCAGAGTGCCACTAACACGAGGAGACCAAACAAGTTGCTGTTTTTGGATATTTTGTTCTTGCTTGTGATCACTTGGACACTTGGTCAAAAGAAACCAACCACACACACAGTTGCATACGTAAAAAAAAAAAAAAAAAAAAAACATACAAAAACACAAATTGCAGCATGGGGATAATGCATGCTCTTTGGTGGTGGTAATATAATGTACAAAATGTCTAGCTTTTGGGCCATTGGATTTTTTTATTACATAGAAGATAAATTGGTCAAATAATAAAATGAATGTTTTTCTTTTCCGATAATGTTCACTCTAAATGCTCCCAAGGAAACTGTTTTAAATGATAATCCAGTAGAGGAAAAGAGAATCGCTGTAGATCTGCCTCAAGCCTGTTTTCAACTCTATTAGGAAATGAGCAGCCTAGCAAATAAGCCTCAATTCCAGCCTTAAATTCAGTGAGTTTTTTTTGCCCTTCTCGGCCATATCGCTTAAAGTTTGAACAAGAATACCTGTGGGTTTCTTTCATGTAAACAACTGATAACGAACTATTTGTCTATGTCTGCTTTCCATTCGATATAATGTGCTTTATCAAAATTTCCAAACAAAAAGATAAAAGAACTGTATTTAATCCTCTAAAAACAACCAGGTAACATTGGAAGCTACTGTTGAGTAATGAAGCTGGGCAGCAATATGCTATAAATATTTTCTGGTTTACATCAGAATTGGAAGTATAATTCCTAGTGTAAATCCACTTGGCTTGCTTTCAACCTTGATATAGAGTACAAGGTGTCAGAAAATTTTAGGGCTGGTGTTAAAAACGATTAAATTCAAATCCAAAATACAAATATATTTTTTAAACCTATACAAATAAATAAATATATATATATATATATATATATATATATATATATATATATATATATATATATATATATATATATATAGCGAGAGAGAGAGAGAGAGAGAGAGAGAGAGAGAGAGAGAGAGAGAGAGAGAGAGAGAGAGAGAGAGAGAGACACACACACGTATAAATGCAAAGCTTTAACAGGAGCCAATTAGACTGTTAATGTTTTTACATAATGAAGTGTCAAATGAGTCTGATCCAGACGGACCGACAGCTAGACAGTGCAACCTAATGCGCCATGTATCCACTCACACTGTAATGGCTTAAGCAGCGTCCAAGCCCAACTCTCAGGGGGGGAAGCAGGTAAGATGAGAAAATAAGTGGGTCAAGCACTTGGTGCAAGGGACAAGCCTAGAGAAGGTTGGCCCAGTGAAATCAATGCACTTGTCTTGGCCCGCTTTGGTGGGAACCAGACACTGGAGAAGCAAACTTGGGCTACTACTACTACTAAGTTTGATCTCTATTCCAAAGTTCCTTTCGGTAATGGTATATAACTGTTACATATTCTATTCTATTCTATTCTATTCTATTCTATTCTATTCTATTCTATTCTATTCTATTCTATTCTATTGTTATTGTTTATACTTTTATCAAAGTATGTGCACCTTACATAGCTCATTTCTAAAAGTGGTGATAATTCTCCTTTTAGGGTGCACTGTAATTGTTCTATCACTCCACGAGGAAATGGAAACCAGCAATCAATAGACATGAAATAATATTAAGTGACCCATTTCAATATCTTCTGAACATTTTCAACTTTGTATGATATTTTTGTATTGTGTTTCTTTTTTCAAAACATTCAGTTTTTACTTTGACACCCTATAAAAACAAAGCTATCACCACCTGCTTATTTCAAACAGATCGCATGAATAAAAACCCCAAATAAACAGTGAAACAACCTTCATTGTGTTTTTGCTTGTTCAGAGAAACACTTTTTGATTCTTACATTTAAATTCTCTTGTCACCGATTAGTCTCCTGGTAAAAAGATGGGAAAACACATGCAATGTCTTCATCTGGAGGAGCAAATGAGGAATGAGAAACATTCCTGCCCTGGAACTGTGCTGCCTGATTTACAAGGATGCCGCAGGAGGTCAATTGTTTGACTCCTTGCCCTGATGGATGCAAGAAGCACTATTTTGAAATGTTATGTGTTGTTTTACCCAATGGAAAAGCCCTTTCGTAAACATCATCTGGAGTCTTTCTATCAATGCCAATGTGATCACTCTTATTTACTTGTAAAGAAAAAGGATAAATAAGACCTAGAAATGTCAAAATAGGCACACGTAGATGCACTACAAATGTTTTGTTCAAAGCCAATTTATTAATGTATAGATAACAATACTATACATTTTGTGGCTCCCTGAAAATCATCGTTCAATACAGTACACCCTTTTTTTTCCCCAATACGATACTCAACATAACCTAACAGGGAAGAGCTGAACTAAACCAATTCTGAGGCTCCAGTTGCAAACATATGGCAAGTATTATGTATCATTCACACGCCCCTCATCGTGATGTTAAATTGTTACTTAACTCTGTGATACTTTATACGCCTAAATATCTCACATTAGCGTCCTCATTAACTTTGTATACAACCTAACTACTGAAAGTAAAAGTGACAGGTTGAAACCTTAGAGGACCTTGGGTTCCATTATGGCTGTGGGAAATAGCAGAGGTCCCCCTTTTAGGCAGACACTTGTTTTTAAGGAGGTACACGCATGTGGAATCCCTTATGCGCGCGACACAAAATTGACCATAATTGAGCACTTAAAATAGAAAATGGAACACTCTGTGAACACCAAACAGCCAGGAGGGAAACAGAGGTAACCTACTCTCCTCACACATTCTTTTCTTCCTTTGGCTTGACTGCTGCCTAGTTGTACAATTAGTGCACATCTATTTTTGTCATGCTCACTCAATTTTGCTGACTTGCTATATCAATTTAATATTAATTAAATAGCACACAAAATATGTATCATAATTTCAATCTCTGAGGAATATAATGTTCATAGCCATAGTAGCTCATTTATTTTACATTTGAACTCCTGCACTTCTTTCCCCTGAATGTAATAGTTTCTTTCTTTCTTTCTCTCTTTCTCTCTTTCTTTCTTTCTTTCTTTCTTTCTTTCTTTCTTTCTTTCTTTCTTTCTTTCTTTCTTTCTTTCTTTCTTTCTTTCTTTCTTTCTTTCAAAACATCAGCATAAAAAAGACTACAAAATGATTTATGAATTATCTTATAGTCCTTAGGGAACGTTAACATTTCAATGGTTTCATTATCTATATTGCAATATCTTAGTGAACATAACTTGTCTATAGAAATTGCAGAGCTTTACTGTGATATGCATTGCCAAGGGTCAGGTTTTGGTGTGGGGGCGTGGGGAGCAGAGGTTGGCAGTTGGCTGAATTTCCATTTACAAATTGTGGCCTCATTTGTTAGTGGCATGGCGCCTCAATTACCCAGTGAGTAGGTTTTTATTTATTCATGCAGACAAAGTCACGTATTCATGAGGATTAAGCCAAAACTCGCTCATAGACTGGCAGGCCCAGATTGCATATTTAACCATAAGAGGAAGAGCTGACGTGCTCACCCTCGCAAGATTGAGAGAAAGCAAGATGAGAGCAGGAGGGAAGGCTGAGTTGTTTTTTGGGTCACAGCATGCTGACATTCACTTAACTTTGCTTCTCATTTCAAGAATATATAAGAGAGCTTTCGGACTAATGCGCAGTCAGTGGAGAGGACACATGGTGTAAAAAAAAAATAGCATTTTCAATTTCAATGTGTAATAATGACCAGACAACAATTTGAGAAGTATTTGACAAGATCAGATGATGGAACAACATTAACATGACATAAAACAGACCGTATGTACATCAATTCCCATTACTAAAAGTCACCCTGTACTGAAAGAAAAGCGCGTACGGTACGCTTAAGAGCTGATATGCTCATCTGGTAAACATCAAACCAATCAAATAGCCTAACTTATCTTCAGAAATTGTTGGGGAAATTTTGTATCTCTTGTCATATGAAGCACATTTAGGAGGATGCAGCACAACCATTATGTCCGGAACTGTATCGAATTATCTCCTCAGAATGGTCAAAAAGGGAAACATTACAGCCAGCTGACTTTGTGTGAGCTGCTGTTAAGCAATATTACCGGAACCTGCTGCATCCAAAAGCAAATTATGGTGAGCATAACAAAGACAGAAAGGATGGCCTCTTTATACTTTTTATGCATTGGCCCTTTTGGCCAGCTAGGCAAATTTGAATTGTGCCATTGCCTTCAGGGAGTGCTATGAAATCTAGACAAAAAGAAAGAGGTATAATGCTATAGTAATGAAACATGGTTTCTCAACATGGTTTCTGAAATAAAAAAATAACAATTTGTCATCGTATATTTCAGGAATTTTATAGTTCAAAATGCGATCCTTGACCAGCCGTTATCAGATTTCTAACCCAAGTTGTTGACTGTGCTACTGTTAAAATTGTCTAAAGCACGTTTTAAACTTTACATCAGTTTAATAGTATACATTTGTATGGCACTGCTGGCTGGCAAGCAGTACCACTATTTTGAAATAATAAGACTCCCCAACTTAGCATTCATACATGGAATATTAAACTACAGTTTACTGCTTCTTTGAATCTCAATTATTTCACTGCCAATGTTGTATCTGATCTAATGTGAATATTAAAAAAATATATATACTTTGTAGACAATGTGCTTTAAATTTCTTAATTTTATATTTTGATTTAAAACAATAACAATATTCAGTACAATTAACATTCATATTCATGTGTTTTGAAGATTGCATGTGATTCCATACAGTATTTTAGAGTGGATAATTTACTCACAACATCCCCCAGATCCACTGTGCATAGAAACAGACAGGATACTATCAGAGTAATTTAAACTAAACATACTTTAAAATATCTGTCACAATTGTGTGAAATTGGAATCTAAAGAGTCAAAACAAAAAAGTTTCAGATAAGTTAAAATATTTCCAAATCAAGAATTTTAAGTTTCTTTGCTTATGAAACTTGGAATCTTTCCTTGTCAACAAGTTTTTGATTGGAATGAGGTTCTGTGGAGTAAATATTTCCTGGATGGTGTTTATCACTGAGGCGACTCCCATGTGATGTTGTGTTCATTTTCATCAGTGAAAACAGCTGCTCACAAAGATATGTGCTACCAGAGCATATCGTAGCATGAGCTACCGAATGATTGCATGTAGCGTGTTGTTCATCAAGGCAGTTGTTGCACTGCACTGCTAGATTCAAATCAGGACATTGTAAAACATATTGTAGAATGTTGGAAAATTGGAAGAGGAGGCATTTTTCTCAACATGCTTTATTGTAATCACAATTTTCCCGTTTGACTGTGCTACCATGCTAATAATGTGCAACTTTATACAGACACGGTGCATGATTTAGTATGAATTTGCACGTTCAAAAACAGATGCAAATTCAATTTCAAGCAAACAGATGTGGAAGCTGGACTACTGGTAACCAAGATTGCGTCTGCCCGACATGCTAAATTGCTACCCAGTTCAGTGTGTGCATTGTAGGAGGAGTACATGTAAATTGATTAATTTAAATTAATCGGATTTATCAAACCTCCGATGAGCTGACTATGCATCTTTTAATAGGCCCTCTGAAAGCGTGGTACAAATCATCGCAGTGCAAGGTAGCACAATCAAAATGAGAGTAAAGGGGGGGGGGGGAGAACATTTCCACTCATGTAAACATTTGGCAAATGGCAAAACAATTATTGCAACATATTGTATCATCTATTCCTCTATCATTTAAATTGACGTAGAGCAAGTCACAAGAAGTAACCATGCCACATCACCTGACAAAACTGCTACGAACACTGCATTTCTATGTGTCTAGGTCATTTCAGTGCACAGTGACATCTGGTACTTGCCTCTCCCAGATCAGATTGCCTGTGCTGGTCAAAAACACAATATTCTGCAGCACGGGCACATACGTACCTCTACATCCAATTGCCAGTAAGGATGCAATTAACGATTATTTTAATAATAATTTAAACAGTATTTGATCGACTTATCAGAATTAAAAGGTTTTCATTTCCATCCCTATGTTCACGATAGGACATTATTTCAGGTATTACTATTTGGGATCTTGGTAAAAACAAAATCTAGCTGATGTTTTACTTCTAGTTTATTTACCAATATGACAGCACAAAACACTAATGATTCCATATAAACAGACTCAGAAGGTCAATCAAAAGAAGCTTCTGGTCACATCACAGCTTTGCGTGGCCATTTGTTTGAAGAACAAACTAGAGGCTGACAGTAATGGACAAAGCCGACAGAAACGGGAACTCGCAAAGACACACACTAAGGCCACACACTAACACTAAGTGTAAAAGCAACAGCATGATTAGGAATATGTAGGGGTTGTTTTTCATACAGTATTCACTGGTTCTTTTTAACTATAAAATAGGAGTGTGAAACAGAAGACATCAGGCAAACAAATATATAATACAGCGACATCACGGCTCCAAATAGCCTGTGGTATCAAATTCTTATTGCTGGGTAATTGCTTCTGAAAGAGAAAAAAAACCCACAACTATTTCATCAAACATAATCTGCGGTAAACTGAAATCAATGAGGCTGAATTGTGTGATTACAATTTGATCGGATCGCTCGCAGCCAACAATGACAAGAAATGAGGGGTTAGACTTCCTTTCTTTTTTGAGAAAGCAAAGTCACTCTGACTTAAATGTTCACCTTGGTGGCTGCATATTGATCCTCTTTGAAATCTTAACTTTCATTTTTTAGGTTATGTTGCACTGCTGTGAATCAAATCCACATTTTGTAAGCACAATAGAAGCTTACAAATACGCTTTGGCTGTCAATGTCGGCTTTTTGTGTTGTGTCTTCTTTATGTGAGAGCTTTGCTTTGCTGCATGCACGCCGAGGTGCATGATCTATATGCGTGTGCGTGTCTTCTGCATACACTAATGTGTCTGGTTTCTGCATAGATTGTGTGCGGAATAATCATGATTATAGTCAATTCACCAACTACTGAATAGGATTTTATGTTTTTCAAGAACAACAATGAATATATTTAAAAAAAAAGCACACAAACAAACTAGGTCAGGTTTTAAGCTATAAGTACTGGAATGTTGTTTATTTGCAGCCCTTTATTTATCTCCGTAAAGGCATTAAAAGTACCAATTAGGAATTTATTTCCGCTCTCTTTTTATTTTTTGCACATTGACTGCACTTCACTGCTTTTTTTGATGAATATTGCACTTTAAAAGTGCACTTTCTTTCACCAAATGACACCACACGCATGCACGCACACACGCACACACACGCGCGCACACACACACACACCGCGTATCTGTATAAATCCATCATTCAATGAAAAAATGGGAAACAGAACTTTGCAAACACAAAAAAGGAAGCTACATTCCTAAACTCCTTGTATGAAATGCACTGTCGGAAGTCAACTTCACAAAAAGTTTTCTTTTTCTATCGTTCTTCCCAACTTGTACACTAAGCCAGCATGCGACCCCATGGCACCTCTGTCCACACGGCCATGTGTGGCTTTAAGGCTGTGTTATGCTATGGACCAGTGACTCACAGATGCGACAGCAGGGCTGATCATCCATTATTATACCTCAGTGGATCAAAATGAGCAGATCTGCCCATTGCAGCCTCCCTGGCACTGGCCTACGGCGTCCGAACGGGAGCTTAGCACCCCCACCCACCAACTACACCCACCACCCTCCTCTGCACCTGTAAACTCAACAACACCAGCCGGAACTCTTGTGGAGGCAGCAGGACATGCCTAGAGACAACATCTGCTTCCCCCTTGGTGACCTGCCGAGTTAAGCCAACTGCAGAATCAAGGGCACGCTTGCAGTGGTCGCAGATTTGATCCAAACTGAGATCGGGCTGCCACCTCTTGCCTGTGACTTGCTCCAGGACACTTTCCTCTCAACAATGTGAACGTACACACTCTCTAGCTAATCTTCTTACTTTTCCCCTACTTTTATTTTTTGTTATTGTGACTTCATTCTATCGCGGATTTTCATTTGTGACCATTTCATTTGTTTTCTTGAGAATGTTCTTCCTTCTTAGCCAGACCAGACAAAAAAGTCAGAATGAACATTATGAACATGAACATTAGAACTCGTCACCCCTAAAATCCCTGTTCCCTCATCATGGGTGCATGCTGAAATACGATTCGAGCATACTGCATTACTCAGACCATTTGGAAACTCAGAATGTTGTTCAAATGTGCCATTCAGTTATTCAGAGTGCTCCAAAACCCATAGTCCAGTGCAAGCAGTACAAGGAAAGTAAACTGTTGCGCTCGGAAATTAATGGGAGTGGAGTGTGCTGTCCCTCCGACAGCTCATGAGGATGACAAAACGCCTGATGAATAACTATGTTAAAATGTTCAGTTTCAGTTTAAAATTGTTTTGAATGTCTTAGAATCTTGCATCGCATTGTAGTCAAAGGTGCAATCCAATTTGACATGATTCTACATCCGGCAGAAGCTGCTTCTTTTTCGTCTTCTTCAGAAGAACAAAAAGAACTTCCACAACAACAACGTCAAAGGAAGCTGATTTTGGGTTTCCACACCAACAATTCATGCATTTACGCACAGGCGAATTAATCCACCAACATGATGGACATGATGCGACAAAGAATTCTGGTTATGATCAGCCATTCGAAGCTAAAGAGAAACAAACTATAGTATTTCAAGTAGATGTTTTATCATTATTGTTTGCTTGCGGAGGCATAACGTACGTATTGTAACAGGTGGTTCGAAGGGTGGAAACTGTGTGTATGTGTATGGGGGGTGTAATGTCTTTCAAGGGGCGTAAAATAGTCAACCTCTACTATTATGTGGGCTCATGGGACGTATCACCCGCAAAAAGTGAGTGAACACTGCAAACAGTTTACACAAAAACTGTGGCCAGAGTAAGCAGATCATTCAAAGTTAGGTGGATAGCCTTTCCTTGGCAATCGTTTACAAGTCAAAGGCATAGATCCCCAACTATAATGGTTTCATTCTTGGCCCAGCATTACCCACTATTTTTTGCCACCACTGTTGCACAACTGTACTGAGAAATAAACAAATACATAATGCAAGTAATAAACTCACTGTCCTGAAGTAATTAGAACATTTCTTCCTTCATCTTACACAAAAATGCTCACAATTGTTTCTATTTTAATGTTGCATATTCAAACTCCTCCCTGAATATTTTCCTCTGATTGGTGCATGGCCTTTGCCTGCAGGGGGAGACTATGCATGACAGATGTTTGACTCTTGAAATCCGGTGGGGCCCCTGGCTGAATGAAGTCAAGTCAAATCAGTGCAATCATGCAGGTGTCTGGGGGAAACAGGGACAAAGGGACACAGTCTGTCTGACGCTTTGCCAGAGCTCCTGGCACCGCCTGCGCACCAGGTCTGCTTCTGCATACACGGAATGGCAGACAGCTGACTGAC
This sequence comes from Syngnathus scovelli, assembly GCF_024217435.2. NCBI lineage: Eukaryota > Metazoa > Chordata > Actinopteri > Syngnathiformes > Syngnathidae > Syngnathus > Syngnathus scovelli. The sequence continues at coordinate 13,619,860 of NC_090847.1, forward strand.
CTCACGAGCGTTACATCGCCTTGAGCTTCCCACAGATGCCTTGCAAAGCGCCTTGGCGCACAGGCGCCTCGTAACCACGGAGAACGTGATGAATGCTCGGGTCTCGCGAGCTGGGTACACAACAACCGGGTTCATGTGCTCGGTTTCGAGCCCTTTGAAAGCCACCTGTCATTTGATGTTAAGCCGAACATGTCCTGCAGGGCCAAACTCCAAATGTACTCCTTCAACATCACCTTTATCTTCCTCCTCTTTTTCTTCATGCACCCATTCACTACAACTCCTGCCATGCTCTCAGTCCATTTGTCTGGTTTATCATCCGGTGAGTGCTTTCTGAAGTGATCCATTTGCGTGTGGATGCCAATTTATCAAGCATAGTTCCATAGTGAGAACCAATCCTGTACATGCTTGCAATTCTACACCTCGATTAAATCTTTAGCCATAACCCAGTACAAATAAATAACGGGCTCCGACGGCATACTTTGATGCGTCGCAGCCAATTGAATTAACTGACAATAACTTTGGCGGAATTCATGCGTGTGCATGTTTGCACAACGGTGGCTATGTGAAAGTGTTCGCCATGAAATTTACAGAACGTGTATGCCAAACCTCCTGAAATTATTGAATCTGCAGTGGCTGTGACTGGCATATTTGAGTTGAAATATGCTCGTGCATGAAATTCAGACAGATGGCATCGTAGCTGTAGCCGTCTGTCATCCAATCACTTATGTGACTGCAGCAATACTGCAGCTATCACATTAAATTGGATCTCATCAAAATTGCATCTAATCTCATTGTGATTTCTTACCGCAAAAGAACAAAAATACAAATGGGAGAAACGTCACAATAATGTTGCATAGTCATGGAGAAAAGCTCTACGGAGTATACAATTCTTGATGTTATGTCCGTTTTGAGTTTTTTTTTTTTTTTTTAAAGGAAAGCTAAGGTCACCTGATCTTGATTGATTGACTGATTGAAATATTGGGGGGGGGGGGGGGGGTTACAGGAACTGCAGTGACAGAGGAATGTGAACCAGGGAGAATTCCCAACTATGACAGAATAGATTTGGGAATGCATGATAACATCGATGGCCTTTTTTAAGGAGAATTGTTTTATATTTTCGGCTAAGAATAATTTGTGACGAATGTAGTCTTGTGTCAGCCTATAAAATAGCGTCTTCTGGCAGTTCAAAAAATGTAATCTGAAATAAATGTATGCAGGTAAAAAACATAGTCAGTTGTCATCATTTGCTAATTTATATTTTTATGGTTGTGTTGTTTTGCCCATGGAGACCTTCTTGTTATTTTAGTCTTGATTAATTGCAGAAAAGCTGCATCCAGTAATTTTTTTCTTCGTTGTATGCGTAATATGCAAGTTAATAAGAGAGAGATATTATATTGTGTGGAGGGCAGTTGTGCTTTTCTGTGGTGCGAAGTTATCAAAACAATGTATAATTAACAATAAAATATAATTTTTACTTTTGTAGTACACTACAAATTCTTTACTTTGTTCTTTTACTTAAAGGACTTAAATTGATACTTCTGAAAAACATTGCCTGTTTCAGTCATCTAAATTAGTGGTGCAATGACAAGCTTGTTGTTTGTTGGTCGGCATCCATTTTGTACAATTTATCAGGTCATGATGTTTTTCTATCGAATAACTTACATATGTTGGATGGTTTAACCTTTTTTTCTTAGCTTTGAAAAAACATAGGATGGCTTTTGTATTCGTTTCTGGACCTGCATTTCTACTGCATATCAAGTTAATAGCATCACGGGTTTAGAGTTGGAAATACGTACAACCGCTGGGATTCTCAGGTCCACTTAGCCTTCAGGAGCCATATTGACACACTGTTATTTCGGTCAATAAGTCTTTCTGAGCAGAGGCCATCCTTACCCTTGAAGACGGACTGCATGTGAAAAATGAGATCGGGATGGGACCTTGCATTTTTATATGAAAGAGCCTTAAAGGGATGTGAGGATGGACAAGGCATGCGAGGGAAGAGAGAACAGGGCGATGCACTTTCTCTAACCTCATCTCAGCCTTGCTAATGCAGGAGTTAACAATAAACCCCACTATTGGTTACACTGAAACATAACACATCCAAAGCTGGAGTACAATGGCTTCATTGATAGACGGAACAAGCTGAACTCTGACCCCTTGACCGAGTTTATAGCCAAACATGTTACCCTCAAAGTTCCTGCTCCTAAGAAGCAGATTATTTACCATGTGTTAGTTACCAGGTTGAAGTGCAAACTACAATGCCAAAGCAGCAACACACTCAAGATATACATACTGTATATGCATTTGATGAGCGGCACTTGTAGAAAGAATATCAATAACAAATCCCTTAAATAAAATATGGGGTATAGACAACAGCAGGACTTTTGAGAAATGTTGGGTAGTGTGAGGTGCTGTTCTTGTGGTGAGATTTCGTAAAACTTTAATAGATCAGGTAAGTTATTATTTCAGGAGCTCTGGCTTTAAGAGAGTGTTTACTAGCAGCACGGTTCCAACTGGATCAAATTAAATGGGGATATAAATATTTACTACACAGCCCTCAGCACCTCGCGTCACGCGCACGGTTGGCGACCGACAAATAACTTGCCCTGTTTAGATTTCAGGAATGTTGCTTTAAATGATTAATGCTTGGTGTTAGTGAGATCACATCAGTCTGACGGATGAAGGAGCACAACTGTTCATCTCTCTCTTACACAAACATTTCACAGGTTTAATATGCAGCCAGAGCAATATTCCGGTTTTGGAATCAGAGTCGGTCAAATGGAATAAAGTGAATTGCTGACTGATGCCTTTGAGCCTTCGTTCTTGTTTGAAGTGGCTTCCCCTCCCTTCTAGTTCAAAATATATCGTCCAGGGATGCGATCAAATCTGGCAGCTATTGATCCTTTCCCAAACCAGACATAAGACTTAAAAAACATGTTAACAACTTCAGAACGAGTACTTTAATTGTACAGGTCTTTGAAAAGCCCCCTCAAACCACAGCACTGCAAAGTGAATTAGAAGGATAATCTCAATGGTATCAAGCCAAACTCTGTTTTAATGTTAAGTTCTCTGAAATTATACCAGAAACAACATCAGACTGGATGCATGAAAGAAGCTCGATTTGGTGAAAGCCTCAAAAGATACATTACATCATTTAACTACATTTTCATATGCATTGTAATATTTTCCTGAAAGTATCAAATAATTTACCAATAAATCAGTGAAAGAGCCTTCTTCCTTGAAGCTCATTTAAAGAGTTCTGTATTTAGAAGGTACCTCATTTAAAACAATTACAATTTGCAGCCTGTGACCTGGAAGAGGGACTCCCCCAAATCCGGTCACTTCTCAAGGTCTCTTATTTTTGAACCCAGATGGGTTTTTTGGAGTTTTTCCCTTGCTCACCTGCGGATTAAGATCAGATTATTTTTAAATGTAGGCAAGCCCTTTGAGACTTCTTTTGTAATTAAGTCCATGCTTTCCGATATGACCTGTTAAAAGTATGCACTTTTGTTAACCAATGAAAGCGTTATATTTTCTGCCAGACACGGCCTTCAAAATATACCAAGCTATTTTTATTTTGTCAAGCTTTAACACATTATGCATTGATATTTTAATCAACTAGGTCAACAACCTTAGATTATGAAAGTTACCAATATTTTAAGCAGATGACTGTATCTTTTCAATGAACTGAGTTTGATTGAAATATGCAAGTAAAATAGGGAGGCTAAATTTGCCTTTAAACTTTTAATTATGCTGATTTAAATGTAAAATGCTAATTATTTCTTTGATGACTTTGCAAGCGTGGTGGAAATGTCATTTTACCTCGACACATAGTGCTACAAGCTGAGAGGAACATGTGGTGCCTTGATAAAGTATTCATACCTCTTAAAATTATTGACATTTTGTGACCTTACAATCACAAACTTGAGTGTATTTCAGTGAGAACACAAAATAAAAGCTAATTATAAAATGGAACAAAAATAATATTAAAATAAATAAATACATTTCAAACTTTTAAACAAATGCAAATGAGAAAATTGTAGTGAAAACCATTGTCCATTTGTATTCAGCAGTACAACAGCCAGGTCCTTCAAAGCTAGCATAAACACTATTAACAAGTACATGCATAGTACTATATTTACAATTTACATGAAATGGTAATGGGCGGCTCGGTGGCGCACTGGGTAGCACGTCCGCCTCACAGTTAGGAGGGTGCGGGTTCGATTCCACCTCCGGCCCTCCCTGTGTGGAGTTTGCATGTTCTCCCCGGGCCCGCGTGGGTTTTCTCCGGGCACTCCGGTTTCCTCCCACATTCCAAAAACATGCTTGGTAGGCCGATTGAAGACTCCAAATTGTCCCTAGGTGTGAGTGTGAGTGAGATTGGTTGTCTGTCTCTGTGTGCCCTGCGATTGGCTGGCAACCAGTCCAGGGTGTCCCCCGCCTACTGCCCGATGACGGCTGGGATAGGCTCCAGCACGCCCGCGACCCCCGTGGGGACTAAGCGGTTCAGAAAATGGATGGATGGATGGATGAAATGGTAATAATGTACTTTTTTCCACAGTCGATTGTCTCATAGCATATGTCTTGGCTGCGGAGCTTCTAATCATTATTATGTTTGTTACGTCTGTTTGTTTTACTAATGTTACTAGCTTGTTGATTTAATCAGCATTACCTGACCCCAGACAAGGCAGTCAGAGATGGATGTAAAGGAGAGAATCTGGTCTGAGTAAATATTTTTCATCCTCAGCTAATAAATATACTGGAAGTACTGTAAGGTAGTTTTGCTTTCATCTGTGGAGCTCATCGTGGTCCGGGTATTCATGCCCGGGCAAAAGCGTTTTAATGTTCCTTAAAAGATATTTGTCAATGGGGAGTATCAGGGGTGGGGGATGGAGTGGTTGTCTGGATGTCCGCAGTGCTATTACTTTCAACATCACCAGAGACACTGAGGAAAAGGGATTTCGACCATGATACTTATCAATAGTTTGAAGGAGGGTAGAGGGAGATTTCGGAAAGCTGACTAGACTCCTCGAAATCAATAACTCCTTTCTCTCTCTGTCTCTCTCTGAGACAACTAGTGTGGCATTTGAACCAGATAAAACAAGGCTTCCCCTCCACCTCACCTCCAAGAACCGAGCACTTCCACTAAATCCCTATCGGTTGAGAAGGATACAGATGAGTCCATCTAAATCCCCTTCTGACTCAGCTCTATACCCCCGCTGGTCAAAAAAAAAAAAAAAAAAGAGGGGGAAAAAAAAAATAAGACCATCTTAAAAGGAACGGTCCAATCTATGTAGGTTAATACTCACTGTTGCTTCATTTAGCTCTGTTGCAAGCCCACTGGGGCAGCTGTAAAAAGTTCTGGGAGCCAGAAGGCACAAAAGCTTTTATTTATTTATATGAGCAAGAATATATAGTAGCAGAGAGAGGAAGCAAACTGGTGCAAATGATGTGGAAAGATGTTATCTCATATCTCATCCATTGTAGGATACTAACTGCAACAGAAAGGAATTTGGTGGACAACCATTTTAAGTGTGGCATAAATGAAATATACACAGACAGAATACTGTCACTAATAAAAATCCTCTTCAAAGATCCCACTTCAGGAAAATTAAAATGGTGGGGAATTCAAAGTCTTGTTTATCAGCAGCAACCCTAGATGAGGACGGATTGTAAACACTTTTTATTCTTTAGAACTAAAGAACTAAGGAAAAAAGCTAACTATATTAACGAGTGAACTAGTTTGTGTTCGCTGGCCAGGATTTAACAATCTGCTGCAAAACTGTCCCGTTCTGAATATGATGGAACTGCTATGGCAGCATTCAAAGAAATAAATTAATTTTATTTCACCACCTCCAAATGCAGTAACATTCACAGTTAACATTTTTACTTTAATAACTGTTAAGGCCACAAGTTTCAAAGGATGTCAGCAGAGTGATAGAATACTGTAGTGAAAGAAATTAACATGAATATGTAAGGTTGTGAAAAGTGTGTTACTGCTGGGGCATCTCTATCAAAGAGACGTCATTGCATTAATCAGCAGTAATCAAAAGTAGTTCTAAAATGTACATAAAATTATATTTAATACACCGTTGTAGTTAGTTCATTGTACAAACCTGTGGCCTGTGATTATCTGCTTCTTCGTCCAGTGGACGTTTAATTCTCTGAACAAGGGTCCCTCTTTTTCCTTCATGTCAGCTCGGTCTCTCCCTCTGGTCGCTGATGATATTGTAATACTAATTATAGCTAATTGTCCTACGCTGAATGGATTTAGTCGCGTTGCAAATGATATGCCATTGGTCAGTGTCACATTGTTTCCACAGAAAAATTCGATGGGGGAGCGGAAATTTGCACGAATGAATGTAATTAAGAAGCACATTCATTACTACTAATAGCATTTGAGAAGCCTCACAGTGAAACCGAGATACAAATAATGAATGCAAGTTAACTGTGCATAAAGTCTTGTCAAATAATGGTGAAGGGTAAAACACACAAAGTTAAACTGGTGTACTGTGGTTGGTACTGCTTTGCTCCAATCACACTAATAAAGCCTTCCCATGAAATCCCTTTATTCTTGGGCGGATTGTGTCTAGACAGTTGAATTCCAGTCTAAATTGTAAGCTTACTATTGGCTGTGAGACAATAATGGCTAGAGGTTTGAGATGAGGTTATAAAAAGGAAAAAAAAAATCACATGGTGCCAGTGTTTTTTTTTCACCAGATCAAGTGCTTTTTTTTTTTTTTTCCCCATACATAAGGGGGAAGCATAGTCATAAATCAGTAATAATAACCTAAGTCGAAAAGCTACTATGAACATTTTGGAGGGTTCAGAATGTTAGCGCCACATACAAACAGCAAACCTATAATCAGATTATTCGTCTACCAGCATCAAAAAGGATAAAATGTGCTGCAAATGTTTCACGCACAATATTGTAAAACTGATTTCGATATAAAAGGGGAAAAGAAACATTGATTTAAATCTATTCTTAAGATCAAGCAAGTCTTTTCAAAATAAGTTGAGTTTATAATTCACTGAAGCCTATAAAAACATAATCTTATTATAGTTGCAGTGTTTAAAGGGACTTAAAAACGGGATGGTCTTATTTTAATAGCAGATTTAGACCTTAGACAGACAAAGTGTAAGCTGGTCATTTGAAAGCCATATGCCACAGATCAAGCTATGGTACTGCATGCCTGGCCCCCACTGCACCACCCCCACCATCTCCACGAGCACACACGCACACACACACGTGCGCACGCACGCACGCACACACACACGCGCACACCCTTGCCCCCACCCACTGAATAATAGTAGACTGCGTAGATATTTATGGTGGGGTTAATGCAAATGGTTTAAACTGCTATATTTGCAGACCATACAGTAGTCCAAGTGCTTTCCATTGTTTGTGACATGATGGATCTCATAATTCAGAAAACATTTTCATCACAGCCTATACATTTAAATGCAAACAGCAAAACATATATGCAGTACTAACATATATGCAGTAATTTCTGTAATTAACTTTATTTTATGAGAAATTACAAAAGCATGACAATTTACTCCATCCCAAAAAGTCACATTTCATGACTAAAACGCCCTGCCACACTGTGTTGTCATTATGACACGGTTACAGCACAAATGCATGCTTCACAAAGGCACTAATTAACATTGCATATCATTATACCCTGCGAGTGTTGCAATCTGGCGAAAAGGTAGAGCTCCAAAGCTTTGTGTCTGATTGTTTTGAAGTGTCTCGGATTTTCGAAGATTTCAGCAATTTCTTGACATGCAAAATAATGTAACCATTTACGTAACCAAACGTGTGACAGCACATAACGTGGCATGGTGTGATAAGCCTGAAAGGGAGGGAGCAAGAGCCTATAAAAGCAACAGTCTTTTAACTAGTGAATAATACAAATTTAAAAAGTCACATGAACTTTATTTCCAGTGCATAGCCAAACAATAATGCATGCTTAAAGAGAGAACTGCTGTCACAATACTATAACAAGGATTGCCTTTTGGACATACAATTACACATCAGTTGACATCCAGCTACTTTCGACACCCAAAATATCCTGCTTCTATACTTCACTTACTTTAGGCATCTAAAAACTACGCTCTCAGAGTCTGCTTTGTGGCAAGAACGTTGACGGCTCAGTCTCAAGCCCCCTCACTATCCATTTTTAAACCTTTTTTGAAGAACCAGTTTTATGTTTTAGCTCAGCATGAGACTTGGTTTTACTGTTTTTATGTTTTCACTGTCTTTGTTATTACCGTAATTTTCGGACGATAAGTCGCGGTTTTTTTCATAGTTTGGGTGGGGGGGGCGACTTATACTCAGGAGCGACTTATATGTAATTTTTTTCGCAAATTTTCAAAATTCAAAAATCCATGATGTAGTGAAAGCGCAATAAACGAACCGCGATGTAGCAAGGGATTACTGTCATTTGACCTGTAAGTGATGTTAGCAGCGCGGCGGTTGTTTACATAAGGACAAAGAATTCTATCACGGGATGACAAAGATGACAAAGGGCCCCACGTTTGAAGGATTTAATGATTTGGAGTGACACAAGGTTTGAAAAACGTATTTATGTTAGTTATTTGATATATTTTATTTCGTGTAGCAACTTCTATATGTTTTTATCGTTACAGTCCAGTAGTTGTTGGCTCGTTAAACTCTTTTGTTAAATAAAGAGCCGTTTACCAAACCCACGTGTTTCCTGGTATTTTGTTAACGCTACAATATAGTTGTATACTAGATCTGTGCGGCGCGCACGCGGCGTTGTTGACATAAAGGACGAGGAATTTGATCGATGGATTTAATGATTAGGAGTGACACAGATGGTTTGATAATATTGTTGGTATATGATAGTTATTTGAAATATACTTTATATATCGTTATATGGGTCTGTGGAATAATTAGAAATGCAACTTACGAGTCCGACGTTAGCGGCGCATATGTGGCGCATACGCGGCATTGTTTATATAAAGGACGATCGATAGATTTAATGAATTGGAGTGACACAGATGGTTTGATAAACGTGGTATTTATGTAATACTTATTTGAATAACTCTGAATGTTACTCGAGCCCGTTCTCAGCTCCTCGTTTGTTTATATGTCACGTTAGCATACCGTATCGTTTAGCCTGTTGTTGCTGGTTCATGTCTGTTCTTGGTGTTGGATTTTGACAAATAAATTTGCCCCAAAAGTGCGACTTATACTCCGGTGCGACTTACTATATATGTTTTTTTTCACTGCATTGTGCATTTTATGGCTGGTGCGACTTATAGTCCGAAAATTACGGGAATTAATTGTTGTTGATGAAGTTATCAACAATAAATGCTGAATTTTGCTCCATGTGCAGCACATTGTATGTAGCTCTATAAATACAGTTGAGTTGAATTTAAATATATTTAAAGCATATATTTTGCACATGCAGTCTGCACATAGTTTTTTTCCATATCTAAAATAGCATTCTTGTCATACATCTGGTTAGGGGGTCCATAGTCCTCTGTGTTCCTACCTTCAGTTGTCAGCCCATCCAGCATTTAAGTTGCCCATCACCGTTTTACAACATACAGCATGTGGAGCCACAAAGAATATTTTTTCTGTGATGGTTCAATTCAGTCACATGCGGCCATGTCGCAGGTTTGTGCAAAGCCTTCAGCATAATAGGCACCTTTCAAAACATTCTCACCTCCGATCGAGTCAACATGCCAAGGATCCATCTTGAGTTGATTTCGTGAACAAGGAACTAGACTTATGTGATGTTCTGCTTCTATTAATAGATTAAATCTGCAAGACTGAATCGATTTGGATACAAAACCATAGAAACTCATAGCTTGTTTTTTTATTTTGTTTTATTTTTTCATTGAGGGACCTACCTGCAGTTTTGATATGTAAATGACTTTCTAGCCACTGGCGTACTTAATAATAAACACACATTGGTAAAGTAGATGTTCACAAGCTAAATTGGTCAAGGTAATGCTGGCTTGTCAATATAAATGAAAATAAGTTATTGATTATCCTTTTAGTTTCCTTTGCAGTTCTGCAAGCTCTACAAACAACTCTGAACTGTACTGTTTACTGAGATGCCTCAATTGTCCAGCTGTGCCCATTGGATGACACTTTAAAGAAGGTAATAAAGAAATGCAAAAGTAATAACAGAAGCTTGATTTACAATGCATGTCTAAGTGTTTGATTCCATAAATAATACAAATACATTTGAAATGTTACAAATGTTTGATTTGACCTGGAACGATTCTTCCTCCTGTTGGTATGAATGTAAGCACATTGCACTGGCAATCGTTTTACTTATTAAATGCTCTGTGCACCTCTAATTTACGACCTATTTATTGGTCTCTGCTTTCACTGTAATGTTGATTTACCACTAGGTTTTTTTTTGTTTTTGTTTTTCTTTTAATCACAATGACGGTGTTGTTTGGGTTGATCCACTTTTCATAATTAAACATACTTATCTGAATCTTATATTTATGTTATATCTCTATATTATTTTTATATGATTTTCTTTACTCTGTCATGCAAACTCGAACAAATGCTGTTATTCTCTGTAAAACATTATGTTGTACACCATTTAAATGATAAAACATGTTCAATAATATTACACGTGTTAACTGCATGTCGAAATGCCCTTCTAGTTGGATGGTCTTCCATTTAAAATGGATGTGGTTTAACAAATATTATCTCACCGGAGAAGTGGGCAGGTGGGTGTCATATAAGATGTTTACGCTAATGAATATCAATGAGGTGGTGAACAATTAAGTCTATATGTGTGAATTAAGATATTCTGTCACCATGGTGAATATCTTAAAGTGGAGAGGTTTTATCACCCACCGGTTGTGTCTTTGTTCTCGCATTTAAAACAAGTCACTGCATCGCAGGTGTGCAAGTGAGTGGGAACGTCAACTTGTCTTGTAAATATAAGATTTCTTGGTATGTTATATGAGTCTTCTATCAGAAAGCAAGACCCCCAAAAAATCCCAAATAGGAGGGACCTTTGAACGTAAATGAACTGAAAGCCATTGACGGGATGTCACCCATTTCATCTAATGTCGAGCAAATATATTCACAATCACACTCGCGTTGACACCCCAGGCCCAGACCTGTCAGCGCAGATGCTAGGGGGGCTGATGCAACCAAGGACTGTTGTCTGACTTACAGCAATGGCACAATGGCTATGAAGTGTATGAAAAGCAATTTAATCCTACCTGTCATGCAGATTTGAGCGATACAGTGGATACGTATCTTTAAAAAATGAAGACAAACACTCTCAAAGCATTTCCTGCAATGTTGCACATTGACCACAACGGGTAAGACTCGACCCACAGAAAATGTAACCACACGCACTGACCAGAATCCATATTTGTATCGGTGCAGTATGTGCCAATGGCAAATGAACAGGGAGCCAAACATGTATCCATGCTGAGCAGTATTTATGTTGATTCCTCACTTGTATCACTCCTGATTGTGTAGCAAAATATCGGGTGTGCGTCTGCTATACCGCCTTTTCCCGTCAGCAAATTAATTATGTTCTTTTTTTAAGTTTCTTTATGTTTGTGACTTCAATGGTCTATTTTATGGAGAACATCAGTGGGCAGCAAAATAAACAGGGACAGCTGTCCTGTGAATATTTTGATTCATCGCAAATCAACACAGAAATTAGCATAACTCCCCTCCAATTGGACAGTTTAGTGATGCATACTGGTATTTGTAATACTTAAAGCAAACAACTTTAAAGTGGCAATAGCTGAACACTAAAATGATCACGAAATACTTATTTTAACACTCAGTGATGGAATAATAAATTATGGCAAATACAAATTACAAATGCTCACCTGGAGGAAGTCTGGTCAAAAAAAAATCCATGATTCTTCATTAAATATAAATATACTAGCATCCTTAAATGCAATACACATTTACAGTATAGGCCATTCAGACATATAAATCATTCTACTAATTAACCATTTCAATTGAAAGAGTGACAGTTACACACCCCTTTAGTTTAATAATCAAGGTTACAATGCAAAAGCATCTCAAAATCAAAACACAAGAAAAGCAGGGACTTACTTGATTCCGGGTCTGAGTTTCCATCTCCCTCTGTGCGACTGTTAGGTGATGTTTGCTCGTAATACTCCTCATGGGGGAAGCTGAGCGGAAGGGCCTGGGAGGTACTGGCCGTACTACTTGGCTCTGGATCACCCAGCCCACTGTCACTGCAGCTCTCCTGGGAACCATCTGGAAGATGGAACGTCACTCGGCGCTGGGTCTGGGAACAGGGTAAAAAGCAAGAAATGTTCAATAAAAATCCCTTATTCTTTTAAATGGGTCATAAAAGAGTACTAAACAATAGTGATGCGTGTCTTCTTGATCTGAAGTTGTGCCTGAATTTTTTTTGGAGGGGAAGAAGGGGGGAGTGTTCCACTCTTCAATACGTACCCTACATCGATGCATGGGGTGTGACGACATAAATATTTGATGTGTGTTAAGGCATGAACATTATGTTCAAACGTATTGTACGAGACCAGATATCACACAAAGTCATGGACACTTTTGATTCAAGGAAGGCCAAAAGGAAACATTTGTGAAATAATGTACCAACCTAGTCCCTGACGTAAAAGGAAGTTTGATAAATAAATTAAAAAAAAATCCTATTCACTGCTAAACGAACGACATTTATTTCATCAGTGAAATACAAGATTTTAGTCTTCATTTTAATTAGAATTTTCTGCTTCTGTACTATTTGCTTGCAATTCAATACTCTCCTGTGTGTTTATCGTGTGTGTGTGCGCGTGCGTGTGTATATGTGTGCGCGTGCACAAGTATGCGCGTGTGTGCGCGTGTTTGTGGAGTTGGAGGCGGCAAAGCAGGATCTCACACAGGGTGCAATTCAAGCTCGGGCTGCTACCGCTCAATGAGATTTCCACAATATCATGCTGTGACCTTTCTTTTGAGCCAAGAAAGAGAAGATGCTTCATTTCATGGCATCTTCAAACATGTTAGTGTTTCTCAAGAAAACAAACCCTTTACAACCAATCGTAGCATAAAGGCACACCAGGTAATCTCCATTGCTGGGTTGATTTTCACTTTTTTCGGCATTATATTGTTTTATATATTATGTTTTTTGTGCTTTAGAGTTTTTTGAACTGAGCGTTTAAGGGAGAGATGAAACAAAACAGTGGGATACAGCGAGAGTGGTTTATTCTGACATTGAGGTAACACCAGCATTGTCACAGTCATTATGCTGTGTCATGAATTCATGTCTTCACACAATTCCCTAGGTAACATCATAATGCATCACGCCGCTGTGGTGTGGGGACGTAAAGAAGACATAAAATGTAATTACACCCTTGGCTTCAGTTATTGCTGTGAATTTTAGTCATCCTATTATCCAAGCCAATAAGAGATTTTATTTTCAGTTGCAAATCCAACTGGAATGTAAATGACTATCTAGATTTTCATCATTGATATAGCAACAAAATTATATTGTCGGTGCTGAGTTAAAAACAAATTAATACATGCTCCTTTCTTCTTCTAGCTCCTTAGGGGGTGTCATACATGTTTTTCTCTACCAATATGTTGCAGAGATAACCAAGCTGTTTTTCTTTGATAGGACAGAATTAGGAAGGAGGGATAGAATAATGAAGGATGTACATTATATATACATTATAACCTGCCAAAAGGGAAGTGTGACTGAGGACTCACGTATTTGATGGCAAATGACAAAAAACTGTCAAATTTGATTCTATTAATCTAATCTAATCATTAATAAACTAACAAGTAATTATTATTTTTTTATACGAACAATACTTGTCCTGAAACAAAAGACTGAATGAACAAATGAACAACGAACGAATGAATGAATGAATGAATGAATGAATGAATGTGTGGCAAATGGAATAAAATAATGAATACAGATGTGATTTTTTAACTCTAGAAAAATTGATTAAATTGCATTTCCAGACAAATCAGTAAAAACACAAACTATAAACTGTCCCTGGACAGAAATGAACAGACTAATGGTTTGAGTGCCATATTAGGATATTTTTTTTTTTTTTTTAATAGCCTTTAAATTGCCTTTACATTTTTTTGCATGTCAGTTGAAAAATTGGTTCACAAGCGAATATAATTTTCTAACCCTTTACCTTCAACCACTCATAGTGATCTACCATCCTTAGCAATCACCCCAGCAAGTGAATTTGCAAGTTAGTTCAATATTGTAGGCTCAAAGTTAGGTTTCATATCGCAGTTTATGAGTGCAAATTAACATTTTATATCTTATTACCACACATTGGAAAGCAGAACTGAGAATCACAGATTTTAAGTTGAGTGGAGCATGGGCTAGATCCACTAATGGTCAAGTGAGTGCACGATGTTTTACCTACCCCGGGAGCAGACTTACTACAGCCCCTGGAAAACGTAAGACAAAAAGCGCTTAAGTTGATGGTTCGATTGAAGAATAACACAAGGCCAGATTTGATAGGGTAAACCCACGTGTGTGTGTGTGTGTGTGTGTGCGTGTGTGTGTGTGTGTGTGTGATGTAAGAGTGCGTAAATGATAGTGGGAAAATCTGCATAGCCAGAGAAGTGCACAACCATTTTCCTTTTCCCTTTTATGTACAGGAATATAGCTCTTACTGTAGGTATAACACATTTGACCACTACAATTGTAGTGGTTAGGCTTGGCAGAGGTATACAGATTGTTTTTTGTTTTTCTTTGAAAGATGACCCAAAAAAACATTGCAGTAATATGTGATGAAAATGAAGAATGGCTGCCAACATGTGGTATTCCCTCTCTCTCTCTTTCAGGCTTTTTGAAGCAGACGAGGTATAGAAACAACACCTTGTTGGCTAAATCCTATAGCTGTGTGTGCCATGCATACTGAGGCTTTCAAGGCGTCTAAATATCGTGTCGTTCTCAAACAGCTTTGACAGGTGTTTCTCAAATGAGCAGAGCGTGTACACAGACACAGAGCCCAAGTTCTGGCTTAAGAAAGAGCCCACTGAAGACGGCTTGGCAGCATTACAAAAAAAGCATTCTTCCTCTCCACACGATTCTAATTATTGGAAACGTGTTTCGGCAATGGCATCCAGAATCTATTAGAACAAACAGCTGTCCGTGACAATTAGGCCGTAATCATTTTGCATATAGGAGTGTCTTCCACTATAAACTGCTGTTTCTTCAAGCATATTGAAGATGGTTCCAGGTGATAAAAAAAAAAATAAGTTAATGACATTAATTACAATTAAATTCCATTAATGGCTCTTGAATAGTTATGTTTTGCTACAGGGTGAATCAAATCGCAATGCTAAACGACAATCATTACAAAAAGAAAGAAAAAAAAAACATTCACAGAGAAGTCAAGGTGAGTGTTTTACTAAGCGCTATCATTTATTTAAAGAATCTGCCAGAAATCCATAAAGCAAAGACAAGCTGTGGTAAGAGATATCAAGACCAAACAAAGCCTGTTCAGCCAGATAAAACAGCGCCTTGAGAAGTATGTACACAGAGATAAACTGAACAGGAGCGTGTGTGTGCCAAGTTCTGCCACAGAACAAGCCAGCCAATCCAAAACATTCCCTCTAGTAACCGTCCGGGCGAATAGCAGATGGGCTGGATTCGTGGGTTACCGGATTAGAGGTCCGTCATACTTAGCTATTGACCAAGTAGAATCCGCTTGCATCTTTAGTAGGGCACAGCCTCTGTATTATTGCTAAATATACTTAACACTACACTCTTCCTCTCGCATGTCTCACTAGGAGTGATAAACAGCATATTTGGTCGCACGTCACGACTACAGCTTGACATTTGCCTAAGGACACAATACCCCTTAACCCCCTCCACCGACATCTTTGCAGTTGTCTCTGAAAGCTTTTTCTTTGTGCTTTCCAAGAGGCATTTGGTGATATCTTGCTGCATGTGTGTGAAATGGACAATTTAACAAGAACAGGAAAAGAAGTGATGCTGGCATGTGGGTCCAGAGATTATGACAAATCAGATGAATTATTTATCAATTTATAGCTGTATCATGTTATTATTATTAGTTCCTCTGTAGAAATGAAACAGAATTTTGACTTGGATACAACAAATGTATTGAAGTAAACAGCTCAACTTCACTCAAACGTCATAAATGTTTGATGATATTGCTCTTTTTAATAACCTAATATTTCCACAAATTTAGCATATAAAACCGTTCAGTGCATTGTCCTTTTGAATCTATCTATCTATCTATCTATCTATCTATCTATCTATCTATCTATCTATCTATCTATCTATCTATCTATCTATCTATCTATCTATCTATCTATCTATCTATCTATCTATCTATCTATCTATCTATCTATCTATCTATCTATCTAATCAGGTGTATATTGCATCTACTGCGGATCTATTCTCCTTTCTTTTTGTTTGTTGTTTTTGTCTTGTCCGATGTTTATATTGTATTTTTCTTTATTTATGTATTTAATTATTGTCATACTGCTGGCACCTCAATTTCCCCCCAGGGATCAAAAAAGACCGACCGACCGACCGACGGACGGACGGACGGACGGACGGACAGACAGACAGACAGACAGACAGACAGACAGACAGACAGACAGACCTTGACACTTCCTTGACGCTGACAATATGAATATTTTTACAAATGAAAATTAATCATAGTTTGGGAGTGTTTATAATAATATGGCTTGATTGCTGCCTTTTAGTCAAGGTGAAAATTGACAGGAGTTGTAATGCCTCTAAACACCACATTCTGCGATGTGAAGTATCATGCTTTATCCATGCTTATAAAGGATGCAAAAGGAAGAGCACAGCAAGGAGCATATGAATGCATGACTTACATTCACAGATGTTATCTTCCCAAGTTGACAGGCCTCCTGCAAGGACAGAAGAAGAGTCGCTTTAGATCAGCATCTGACTGTGTTTGACAGAGAATTTACAATGTAAATTAATACCAGGAGCCAACAAAGAAAACCTGCGTCAGGAACTTTTCAGCTTCCCTAAAGCGACCCAGTTCAACAATTGACAACCTCATAGATTTAAAGCAGCGTCTTTGTTTTTAGTTGGAATTGAGGTTTAGGATATATATTGATTTCTCATTCTGGGTGCCAAGCACATTTTGTGAGCCATGAAAGCCACCTCACCAAGTACACAATCTCACACTGAAATGCAGTGAAAGGAAGGGAGGGCAAAACCCAACGTCCTGACACTCGCCACACATTTGACACCTTGATAAAGATGTTTTCTCTACATGTCATAGAAGAAAGTGAGCGGAATATCAAACAAGACATCAAAAATGAACAATACACACAGACAAGCTTCTAAATTGGGAACAAAAGACACCCGCAAGCCTGCAAAAAAAGAATAAAAGCACCATCTCCCCGAGGACTGAGATAACTCACAGAGAGATAAGTATTTAATTTTTAATCACCATTTTCGTTGTCTTTGTACTGTGTATAATAATCAGAGTGGATGACTTGATTTGTTAAGAAAATAGAAATCGAGACAGGAAGAGCCATTTAGACAAGGCGAGCAGGACTGATGAGCCGGAACGGTACAACAATGACGAGGAAATAAGTTTATATTAACATGAATCAGTGTTGGAGGTAAGGCATCATTGCGAAAGGTAATGCATTAAGTAGTGTATATTTTTTCTCAGGCAGGAACGATGTAATACAATGTAGTATGACTTTACAATGTGTTACTTGATGTGTTTAATGCATTTTCAGGATTACAAAAAAAATAAATAAAAATCTGTCAAATCAGTCTATTGATTTTGTATGTAGCAACTTATTTTCTTCACTCTGATTTTGAACACCGAAGGCATTCCTTCACTCAGGATGGAAATATGTAGATAACAGGTGAAGAATCAATTTTGGGCTAATTTGACCTACTCGCTAGTGGGATAAAAAGACACAAGCCATGGTGATGAAAAGGTGCCTCCTCACACATGAACAGCTCATATTTTGCAATTGCGCACTTTGTATGCCAATGTACGTATATTACATCCTTGTAAGGCAATATAAATGTATGTAGCTCAAATAGCTTATTTGCATACCGGTGACATATAGTTTTTTTTTTTTTCCACGTATACAGATATGTTCTGACCTTGTTGCTTGTATTTGGTGCTGTACACATCATGGTTTAAAATCCAGCACAGTATCACATGACTTGATGAGCATAATTAAAGTAATATGTCATAGCATTGGCATATGCATTTGCATTTCTAAGCTTGCTAACGTTTGTCAGATCCTTATTTTTGACAAGTGGCTCATTTGCATCCACTGACTGGTCATTTTAATTCAGGATTTTATTTAAGGCAAGAGCCAGTTGTTTCTTCTCCAAGCAATGTTTTATTCAACATCTCGTGACACACGCATCATGTTGGAGACCTCACCGTCCTATTAAATATATGGTAATGTCCACAAGGGATGTGAGAAGGTGACCTCTACATTCTCTACATTCAAAAGTAGTTGGAAGTATATAATTTGGATTGCTTGAGACCGTGCCTGACTTTGGTCCTTTATTCTTTTGCACTGGGCACTGACCTTTTGTATGTGAATGCTTCTGAGACAAACAGTTTCAGAGTTGGAGAGAGTTCGGTTTCCGTTAAGTGCTTTTGTTGGGTGAGCACATCAGAGTGGATGTGTTCGCTGGCAAAGCCACTCCAGTCTTTGATCACTCCAGGCACTCTGATCATTAAAATATTTCATAAATAATTGATTAAACCACCAGACCTCATTGTGCTCTGCTTCTGTAGCCCAATTTTTTCTGTTATGGATAAGGTGAAGCAGGCAAGGGTGAGGTTATTATACTATCATTAAATGTATATTTAAATATTTAACACACGTACACTCACCGAACATTCCATTAGGTATTAGGGCCTCTAATGAGATCCACTACAAGAGTTGCATACATATTTCTACTTTCTAAAACAAAACAAAAAAAATAGGACCACAATCACTTTAGTGCTTATCTTACTCGATTATTGCGGGGGTACGTTCCAAAAGGGCCCGCAATAACTGAAATCCGTGAAGTAGACGTTGATTTTTCAAATGTTCTTAATTTAATTATTTTTCTTTTTAACTTGAGGGGGCTTTATTACGCCGTTACGAGTCCCCTCCCACCTGCATACAGTTCCTTCTAAACACTTGTTATACTTAATACATTTAACTTTTAAAATGCAAAGGCCCAGGGCGACACGGTGGTGCACTGCTAAGCATGTCCGCCTCACAGTTAGGAAGGTGCAAGTTCAATTCCACCTCTGGCCCTCCCTGTGAGAAGTTTGCATGTTCTCCCCGTGCCCATGTGGATTTTCTCCAGGCACTCCGGTTTCCTCCCACATCCCAAAGACATGCTTGGTCAGCCGATTGAGCACTCCAAATTGCCCCGGCCTACTGCCCGATGACTGCTGGGATAGGCTCCAGCACGCCCGCGACACCCAGTGGGGACAAGTGGTTTAGAAAATGGATGGATGGATGGATGTACTGCCCACAATGTCGTGATCGACTATCATAGATCTAACAGCTTTTTTTCTTATTGTACACACCGCATGGCTTCACTTTGTCTGGGCAGGGAGACTTTACTAAGGCATCAGTCGAGCAATTCATCCTCAGACTCGTCAATATTTGGATATTTGGAACAGGTGTAATGCCTAATAAGCATTTTTAAAGATCATGGTGACCATCAGTATTTCTCAATGCAACCGCTGGTTGCTATGGAAACCGGGCGCTATCATCCCAGTACAACACAAAATGAAGTAGAGCCTTCAAATTGACAAGCACACGATAGTTAAAATAATATTTACGCTTATCTATTTCTAGATTGCTCATTAAGCGCCTTTCAAGACCCTCAACGACACCGTTCATAAAATCACAGAGACAAAATAGTGGGTGAAAATAAATAAGTAAAATCATTAAAAGAAAATACAATCAGATAAAAATGTATATGCGTATGCAACACTGAACTGACATTTTTTAAGTCTTGATTTGGATGTCGGAAGGGAATAAGAGGTCAGGTGGCAGAGTGTTCCAGAGCTTGAGGAAGAGTGGCTGAAAGCTCTGTTCGCCATGGTACAAAGACGAGCAGAGGATACAATCAATGAATGGAGGAGGAGGTGGACCTGAGGGTGCAGGCTGGAGTGGCAATGTGGCGCAGATCAGACAAATATGGAGGGGCAGTGTTATGGATGGCCTTGAAGGTATAATGCAGAATATTGCTTGATTGCTAGAGTGTGTTAAATGCCTCATCATTGCTGAAGAAAATTGAGGGTTATATGATAAGTTGAAGATCCACAGAAGACCTAACAAGCCCTCCGTTAGGGTTGACAAAGTATGTTGATCGTATGATGATGTTGGAATGTAAACCCCCTGCACTGATTTGATCAGCTGCAGTGGAAACAATCAAACTTCTTCTGTTCCCACAAGATCGTAAAACAAAGTGCTAAGACCCCCTGCTCTGATATGCCGGGGGTTCACCGAACCTGTTCACTCCCACCCCCACCCTGTTTTCGCTCAATAAATATCCCCTTGCAAGAGGCGTAAGTCAGACTGCTTTCTAGCACTTCTGTACCCTGTGTGTGACTTTCTCTGCTTGCAAGCGTAATATGGCCAAACTGTCTCACGTGTGGTTCTTGCAAAGAAGCTAGAGTGAGGAACACTCTAACACCCTCCTCCTGGGGTTCTCGTAGTTTAACACAAATGAGTTAGGCTGCTTCCTGCCTCCTCCATAACAGTTTCTTTCACGGTACAAATACTTTTGAAGGTGTCAAAAATCATAAGAAGGCATATTCAGCGAGCAAATTCCCTGGAACTGGAACAATTGCTCTTCAATATTTCACTTTTGTTCTAATTCTGTGTCCTTTTTTTAGGCTTATTAAGTGCTACGGTTCTGTTCAAAAGGTCTCCCTGCAATCTGTCAAACGAATGGTCAAGAGGAATTCACTGCGAAACCTCTCATGGAAGGCATCCATATTTAAATAGTTAAGGATATACAACCAAGAATAATTTAATTTGACTAAATAATCAAAAAACAGCAAAACCCATAAAACACATTACTCTTGAGTGGTACCTTGACTTGCAAGTGCTTCAACAAATATTTCAGGTTACGAGCAACCAATGCAATTTTGCCAATGCATTTTAATGAATCTATTAAACTGTGCAAACATGCAATTACAAAATAAAAACACTAATAGAGCTACAAAAAGCCAAAACTCACACCGTGAAGCTCAGATTAAGACAAATGTACCTGATGTCATCCTTCTAGGCCCAGCCCGCCTCCTCAAGACACACATAGAATGCTACAGCTGTTGTTTTTGTGACTTAATCGCATCATACAGTAATAATTCTTTAGAGAACTAGTTTACATCTTTTCATCATCGTTCATTGTTAGAAATGTAACACAAATATTGGTGTTTTTTTGAGTGGGCTGGAATGAATTAATGGAATTTAAATTCATCACAATAGGAAATATTGATTTGAAATACTGAGAGTTAGAATCTTGATCATGTAACAAATCAAATTTAAGTGGTGTTTTTAATGCAGCGGTATTGCTCGACATTGTTCCCAAAATTTACAAGGCAAAGCATAGATTGACTTTCAACCTTGTTTGAAATGAACTGGACTGGTCAGAACAAGGTTGAACACTAGATTTTGCTCCCAGGGACTACTGCTCAGGTCCCAGCCATTGGCAAGTCTTGTCAAGATTGCTTTATTTAAAGCATGTTCAGCAAGCCCTGTTTGTAACGAGGACTATCTAGTACCCAAAAAAGGATGTTGATTCTGTCCAACACAAAGATCTTTTACACTGAAACTCCACTTAGACTCCAATCACATAGATGTGAGGCTGCAGTAAGAATGAACTATCAAGAAATTGAAGAAATACCAACACCTCAATGTGGATGGGATTACCATACTGGAGCAAACTTTTTTCACTCATTAAATAATTGCTACTACCATGACTGTTTCCTGTTATTTAAAGCTGCGACTTTACCTTTACACTACATGGATATTGTGAAAAGTACAAGTTTGTTTGTCCGTCCGTCCGTCCATCCATCCATCCATCCATCTTCTATACTGCCTGTCCCCCCCGGGGTTGCGGGCTTGCTGAAGCCTGTCATAGCAGTCATCTGGCAGTAGGCGGGGGACACCCTGAATCGGTTGCCAGCCGATCGCAGGGCACACAGAGACGAACAACCATCCTCACTCACACTCACACCTACAGTTTGGAGTGCTCAATTGGCCTCCCAAGCATGTTTTTGGGATATGGGAGGAAACCGGAGTGCCCAGAGAAAACCCACGCAGGCACGGGGAGAACACGCAAACTCCACACAGGGAGGGTTTCAAGGAGACTTTTTTTTGTATTTCCTCCTCTCTTGCAGTTACTACGAGTTGAGTCTTCAGTAACTGCCCTTAAGGAAAAGAAAAAAATGCAAAAAGTGAACTGCAACATGGCAAGAACATCTGTTGTAACAATGCTCCATATTGAGGAAAATTCATTCACTCTCCAGGTAGTTCTGACTGAAATCACATCCACAGGAAAAAAACAAAACAGACTGGTTTTATCTCATCTATCTCATTTATCTCATCTATCTAAATGTTTGGGCCATTGGAGAAACCAGACTTGACATTAAACATCAACAAACGTCTTAACACTTTACTTTTATGTCAACGAACAAGGATCACAGTCATACCATTTTGACCGACTTAAAATGCTGCATGCCCTTCCACTGCCACACCAATTTGTCTTCTCAAGGAAAGTATTAAAAGAATATGATAAGACACATAGCTGTAAAGTTATAATTAGTATTCATTTAATACCTTATGTCAGGAGATTACGTACGCAGTGCATGGCATCCAAAGCATACTTTAATCACAGGGGATGTAATTGATTAAGTATATGAGACCGGCTCACAGATGATGAGGATGATGCTCTAAATCCATGTTAAATCAACCCAGCCCCTTCCTAAACAACCAGGGATTAGGGGCCAAAAATTACCAACAGCTGTATTTGCTCATCTCTAACATCATTCATTTAACATCTACAGTAGAGCTGTTTTCAGCTGCTCTGTCCCCTCCTCTGGAATTCTCTCTTAGCAAGACTTACATACAGACTCACATCAAAATGTTATTTATTTTATTTTATTTTATTTATTACAGCCATCCTCTAAAGGACGGCGTGACGGAAGCACTTAAAACAGTGCACTGACAGATGAAATGATAACAGTATTGTTCGACTTGAAAAAAATAACGGACTGGCGATATAGACGGGTGCCCAGGCCGCTATCGAATGTTAATTACGGACTGACAAACTTTAGTAAAATGCCCAGCAGCTCAAAGCATTACCAGCAGATGATGTCACAATGTGGATGTAGTGTGTATAATGGAAAATGGCTTGTTTAGGCAATTACCTGATTTAAAGTGTCATATTTTAACATGAGCCCATGAGTGACATTCATCACAACTAGATCCCGAATGAGTGACATGACCTTTCTTCAAGGTTGAGCACATCTTTACCAAAGAAAGTCTCCATGATACAGAAAAGCCATTCTGAGTGCTCCCTTTGGCAGAGATAATAACTTCATCATAATTAGCTTTTAGTACTCAAGAGTGTTGAATTGTGGGTTGCAGTGGGATCTAGGCTGATTTATTGCTTGATTTAATTACGTATCAAAATTCAATTAGACATGCTTTCAACCAAATTCAAAGTGATTTTTGTCAAGCTGTCCCTTGAAATCAGAAGCAGCTTGAAGGACATCGTTTCTTATGCAGCTAAGTTAATAATTATCCAATACTGAAAAAGCATTCATGTGACCAAAATAAAGGGCTTGAAATGTATTTAAAAAAGTCCATGCCAGTTTTAGAGACACATTTTTACTTCTTTATGTCTCACTTCATAACTCAAGTGACTTCAAACAGCATCAAGTAGCAAGAGATTTAGAGTCACTGCTGCTCTGCATTGGGTTGCAGGTACTTTACGAAGTGAAGACAGATGACAAAATGCTCTTTGAGGGTTGACTTTTGCTGAAGAACTATGTGGCTTTCTTTCACATCCCTCTCTATGACAGAACGTCACATTCCGTTTTAAACTATACCTGGAAGAAAAATAACGTGAAAAGAGGGTATGAGCTGATTTAAATACGTGTCAAACTAGCCACTGAGAGTTACACTAGTATTTACTTCTATGCAAATTCCAAATGTCATAGCGACTATCCTGAAGAGCCACAGCGGTGGTGGAATACTATATCCGTTGGAGCTCTCCAACTCAGCGGTTCCCAACCTCTTTTGCGCCACGGAAATATAAGTCACCATTAGGTATCTGCTCCGCAGCTTTGCAGGCTCAAATGGGGAAACATGTTAGTACGTGACCGGGACGAGCATCTTGACCTGAATTAATTGATTGTCGATAAAAAAAATATATATACTATATATGTTTTTTTTTCTGTGCAGCCCAGTACCAAATGACCCATGGACCGGTACCAGTCTGCGGCCCGGTGGTTAGGGACCTCTGCTTGAACTGACTGAATTGAAACTCTTTACAAAACTGTTAATATATACTCATTGACAATTTTATTAGGTGGCGCTAAGCTTTCCAGTGGATGGAAGTTTTTACTCTCACAGGAACCATACTTTTAGTCCTTTCAATGTTTTTTTTTTTTTTTTTTTTTTTTTTTTTTTTTTTTACAGCCACTAACCAAGTACAATGAGGAAAAAAATGACAGCAAACATCCATTCACCTATCTTTAGTGCTTATGACCACTAGGATCAAGGGTGAGCTCAACATACATTACTCATAAAATACTCAAAGAATACGGAGTTATTTAAATTTTTGAATCAAATGTACAGATGTCATGCTGTCAATTTTACAATAAGCATTAAGCATTGTATGTATTGCAAAATTATGTTCATCACATTTTCCTTTCAATTAAATATCAAACAGGCTATAGAGTAATCAAAAAGGAGTGATTTAAATTATGGTAGTGTTTTAGAATACAAAAAAAAATCAACAAAAACAAGTGGTACAACACCTTGGCCACAACTGTTCTGACCACTGCTATCAAGTAATAAAAGTCAGCATATTTAACATTCAGGAGAAATTCTGCTCCATCTGCCATCTATGTTGAGACCAATGCCAAGTTCGTAAATATTTTGACAGGTAATCCATATAAATGCTGACACCTAGCCGCATGACTAAAAATAAATTAGTATGCCGTTGTACCACTCCAGGCTATTCCTAATAATTTCTTAAACACTGTTATATTCAATATCTAAAAATGTCTAAACCACATCAAATATCCTAGTTGCAGTCTCATGGCATGCAAGTCAATACCTTTGTTGGTTACATTTGACTGAAAAGCCCACGAAAAGAGGGACTTGAATGTGAGTTTTGCATTTTAGCAAAGTCTTTAAGGCTGCTTGTCTTCAAGCCATGTAATTCACATTTAAACAACTGATTGCACTTGTGGCAATGTGCACTCAAACCATCAACCTTTAAGAAAAGTAGCCACTTTTTTGACAGATTCCCTCTCCCTGCAATCAAAATGATTGTCATACAGTCAGACCACAGAGCACGGGAACTTCTTGTTTTTGCCATCATGCATTGCTCTTACTGCTGCCTTAACCGAGACATGGCATCATCCCTCTGTCCCTCTTCAGGCATGACTAATCAAACCAAGAACAACCACATTCTTACATTAGTGTGACAGTTGGACTGAGTGTCAATTGATTAGTCATGCGCAGAGTTAAACGCTTGGAGTAGCAACTGAGTTAACTCAAGGTAATGCATGGCAGCTTGTGCTGGTGAACGTTAACCACACTTTTCTGAGTCTTTAAAGAAGGTACTGGCTGCTGAGTTGGCGACCTGGGTTTGCAGTGATGCAGTGGCGGTGCAGGTTCCAAACCCGAGTAGCTATGGCTCAGACAGAACAGGAGTCGCCACTGTTACCATGATACCAAACCCTCGTGTCAAAAATAAAAATGTAACAATAATGGACATTTTTATATTATACTCTTAGTCATATTGTAAAATGATTGCACAGCACGACACAAACATATAGCCAGTCATTCCTCTCATGCAGGAGATAGCTTGCTTCTGATTTTGAAAATGCTTCATTGGCAAACATCCTAATTTAATTGCAAGTTAGAAATGCAATAGGAGAGGTAAAAGGTGAATAATGATGCTGTTCATGTGTAAAAGAACTGTTAAATGGAGCTTATGTTGAATAATTTAAGGGCTTGGTACCCACCCCTACTCTAAAAGAACAAATTGGACTGTCAACCATCAATCTTCAAAAATCTTCTCCAAGCCAATGCACATATAAGTTCTGTGAAAGTAAAATAGAGCAAAAATTCCTCTATTTAAAATTGTATGTGACATGGAGCATTGAGACACTTTCACCTACAGCAAATTATACCCCCTCATATCTCTCCCACCCTCCCATATACACTATAGCTCCTCCAGAGAAAGAACAGAGAATCTGCCTCGTGCATATAGCGACACAGTGCTGGTAAAAAATGGATCAAACACGGAGACAAGTCTCACAGTATTCCCGTTTGCAGATCTTCCTCAAATATTATGTTGCTGGAAAACACCATTGCATCTCTTACAGTCAAAAGCGGAAGAATAAGGAGAGACCCTCACTCTCCTTTCATTGATTTATTCAATGAAATAGACTTTTCATGACCCGACTAACTTTCACCATGTGGGCACAAATCATATTAATATCTTTGTCAAAGGCAAATCTGTGCTTCTGGAGTCCCACCCTGTGTGGGTTTTAAAAATCTTGCTGTTTCCCTGGCCATAGCTAAGTGCATTAACATATGTTCTCGCAGTGCATGGTGCTATTCTGCATCAGTGAATGCTTATTACAGCAAGATGCGCCCTGCACTCTTCCACTGAATATCCATGAGTATTAAAACAAATTCATATAGGCCAGCTCAAAACAGTGGGGATGTGTCCCACATGACAGGGGGGGAGCTCTTAACATTTGAGTCTGAGGCCCTCTTCATCATACTGATATTCCTCCCCACACAATAAGGGTGGGTGGTAATAATGACAAATAAAGGCAACATTGCAAACTGCACTGTACACAGTGAGCATAATAAGGTCATCAGCTGGTAATGTGTTGGTTTTTCTTCAATATTTATGCCTTTTTAGCATGCAGAGTCAAATTTTCTCACTATGGGTGACATCTAAAAAGAGTGTGCCAGTGTGAAATATGCAAAGTTAAAGGATGAGAAAAAAATCCCGGGCATTGTGGCATGTTCTCGCCTGGTTAGGTTACACACAGGTAATCAATTGCTAATTCCTCTTATAATTACATTTGTTTTTATTTGTCTGGTGTTTCCTTGTGCGCCCCATGCCATAGGCTGCAACACATTTATTAATTATGAAATTTGTGTCCTGGGATGAAACTCAACTCTTTTAACTCAACTCAACATTATTTACAGAGTACAACTGCTGCTCTGACAAAATGCTGTACACACAATTGATACAGGAGGTCCAAAGTTTGATTCCCTCTTGTTGAGTGAAGTCATTTATCTATGATAGTGAAGTACAAGGTTGAAGACTACCTTGACCACAAACACCTGCAGCTTTCTAATATTCGTTAATGTCTTGTCGAGTAATCTCACATTCCCCATAATGACAATGGCAAGAATGGTTTAGATCTCTAGTCTCGTTTAGTCCTCTCCTATTCACTTTACTTTCATTCTTGTCCCTCTCCTCTGAGATGCATTTTTTTTTTAATGACTATTTCAATTGCAACAAACGAAAGGGCATTCAGTGGGCTCCTTTTTTATATATATATATATATATATATATATATATATATATATATATATATATATATATATATATATATATATATATATATATATATATGTAGTAGGAATGGGTCTACCGGTGTTAGCCGCATCTAAAATAAAACATCTTAGAGGATTCAAACATTTTGTGCTACATATCAACAATTTAGAACTAAATTGTTCTCAGTCTTTGCACGTTGTCAGCGATTATCTTAAAACATTTAATTTGCTTGGAAACACAGTGACAGATCTGGCATCCATGTCTTCCCACCACACTACACATTTCACTGGATGAGATCGAGGCCAGAATACATCACTGAGACACACACCCTTTGAATATTTCATGAATAAATTAATTAAAAGAACCTCTTAAATAACTTAAAGCATGTCTGTGAATCTTGAGCAAGTTTTCATTAACATTTCATCTGTGAATCAATAAATGATTTTTTTTTTCGACCAATAGAGGTTTTTTTTTTTTTTTTTGCAAAAATGTGCAAAAACTCCTTGAGCATTCATTCATTCATTCATTCATTCATTCATCATCCGAATTGCTTAGCCTCACGAATGTTGCAGGCTGGCTGGAGCCTATCGTAGTATTCTTTGGGCGGTAGGCAGGGTACACCCAGAGCTGGCGGCCAGCCAATTGCAGACTCTTAAAGTATTTTTCTTAAATATTTCAAAGGAATGGGCCTCAGACCCAAGATGTATCCATTCAAATTTGGTTCATGTCCAAGTGGATGTTGCTGGAATCCTAAGAAGCTGGAGGTATGTAGCTCTGGAGGTGTAAAATTTGATGCTGGTACAAATTAGGATTGCTCATCCTTGGTGGAGGTCTGCATCTACTGAGTGCCATTCTAGTTAATTTCTATTGACAGAAGCTCGAGAGAGGGCCCAATTTATGTTAACTGCAAAACTTTGGAGATGTATTTCTTAAGAAATCTAGCTTGGCCTGGAAGACCATGCAAACTAATGAACCTTTGCTTGCTTTGTAGGAGTCATTAACCATGAGATGCTTACCTAAAGTTTTCCTATTGGCAAACAGTTGCATGGTAGCTGCTTTACCAGGGGAATTGCTTGTCAAAGTTGGAATTTAGGGTAAAACTTTTTAATTATGCTACATATTTAAACATTTCTATTGTTTGTGTGTGTGATGTGTACGTATGTTTGTGTGTGTGTGTGTGTGTATATGTGTGTTTATATGTATTAGTAATTTATTTGGCTGCATGTGCTTATTCATGCGCATGAGTGTGTCCTCTAGATAGTGATTTCCGTTTTTGCTTTGTCTCGTGTGCATATTCTTTATGTTCAGACCAAATGTGAATGTTAAAATAAAACAAGGTTCATTTCTTTATGCAGGAGGAGACGAAATAAGAATCAAGTGAAGTAAAGTGATTTTTCTAAAATACAATTCATGAGAGGTTAACAATGAAAATAAAATCGATTCCAACCAAATCTTGTAATGCTATATTACCATCTGCTTGTCTTTTTGTTTTACCACAAAGTTTTCAAATGACTCGGAAGTTGGTGCCCATAAATTAAATAGACATGAATTGTAAATTAGCCAGCTAATGAGGCCTAAAATCTTTATTATTGTGCATTATGAAACCTGAGATTTAATTCTATGCTTGCATACAATGCAGAGCGGGACCTCGCTCAAGATAGGCCATTTTGAATTTAAAACATTTGGGCAATTTTAAACATTGCAAATATAAATAAGTGAATGTGAGGCTTGGTAAAGCTCTTTGGTAGCTGTTGTAAGGTGTAGATGTATGCACTCCACCATTTTAAATGCTTTTGTTTTGGACTGATGATGGACAGACCGGTACATATACGCACTGGTTAGCACATCCGTGCAACATACGATTCAGACTGTGGAGTTTGCATGTTCTCCCATTGCCTGGGTGGGTTTCATCCGGGTACTCTGGTTTCCTCCCACATTCCAGTAGGTGTGACTGTGAGTGCAAATGGTAGTTTGTCTAAGAGTGCCCTGCGATTGGCTGGCAACCAGTTCAGGGTGCACCCTGCGTACTGCCCAAAGACTGCCGGGATAGGCTCCAGCATGCCGTGAGGATAAGTGGTGTGCGTGTGCGTTGATGATTTTTAATGAGCTGCTGTTTTTCAACACTCTATGGAGTCCTTCCATAAACCTTAGGAGTAAATTATATATTAGGGCAATTTTATTGTCCAGTCTAGTCAAAACATCCAGTCAACATTTTTCATTATAATTCTGTAATGATGACATGTAGTATGTTAATGAGGAACAGCAATTTTTGAGTGCTGTTTTCATGCGTCAAGTCACATTAAGGCTCCATGTGATGCATTTTAATTTGACGTTGTGCTATTAATAACACCTGCTGTACAACCTGTCAAATTCTTATTTAGCAAAAGTCCTTTGTATAATGGAACTAGATATTATCTATAAAGGTACAAGTCAGGATAAATTGCTTATCCATTTTCAATTTCGGGTAGCGGAGCAGTTAGACTGCCGATCTGGAGTGCACAATGACTTCCCATTAATAGGTTGGGAGTGTCAGGAGAGCCCAGTCTGGGCAGAGATTTCCATGTGGATGTAGCCTGTGGTACTGGGGTACATGCCCCCAGCCATCTGGGCTGATTTGACAAATGATTCTCCATCAAAGGCCTGTGCACTGATTTGTGTGGTAATTGATTAGAAGCGAGGTCGTCAAATCCCTGATTGGTTTAGGTGGATATAGAGGGGAGATATTGTGTGGCATGTGCAAGAAATAGGCAGCCATCAAGGGAGATGGAGCAAATACAGAGCAGGAGATGTGGGAATATCAATGCTGAATTGTACTGGAATCCTAATTTGAGATATTTTGAATGACTGTAATTGAATGTTGTAAGATAAGTTGTTCTTTCTATAAGGAGGGAATAACTTTCCTATAAGTCATGTGTTGCTGTTTTTTTCCCAGTACACCTGCCACAATATACAATTGGATCACCATGGATATTGGATTTCACCATTCCAAAAGAAGAATTTGATTTGCAATGAAATATCATTGATTGGTAACATCTGGAGGTGTGGTCCAATATAGATATGTGTATGGCAAGTTGGCAGAGACGGAAAACACACATTAAGTATTCCACCTTCACTTTCTCCAGAATTTTTTTATGCCACTGGCCATGGGTGTGGAAATTGTCGGAGAGAAATAACATCTGTCATAGAGGGTTGTTATTGCTATACCTAGTGAGGAAACGACAACCTCTTTTTCATGATAGAAAATCAATGATAACTTACTTTGTGGTGAGATAAAAAAACAAACAAACCCCCCCCCCCCCCCCCCTGAAAATTCAGCATTACAATGATAATACTTTGTTTTCCATTGGCACTGTCAAGGAAGTGTAAATTCAACATGTATTTTTTTTTACTATCTGTATAGCCAATGAACCAAAAAAGTAATACAAATAGCCACAAGCATGTATCTATCCATAGTGCTTGTCCTCATTGCTAACGGCTTCCTGTGCTGCAGGTCATGCGTCAGCATGGATTAATTTAACATACTTTTTTTTGTTTTTTTTTGTTTCTGTGGACATGACAGAGTAGTAAAACCACCCCACCCCACCCCACCCCACACCACACCACAACACAACACAAAACAACACAACACAACAAAACAAAACCAGCTCATATCATTGATGGAAAATTTCACAGTTTTGTAACCATGACTTTTTAAAACTGCACGATACAATACCAAACCAGCAAGTTGGATGTTCTTATGATAAAGGAAGAGACCGGAAACTGGCCTGTTAATGTGACAGTGACAGTGGCTGACTGCCTTTCTTACACGGCAGGCTGGTTGCGCCACATACGTTTTCCCATTTGATCCCGACATGCGGTTGTTGGTAGTGACAGACGCCACATCACACTGGTCCCAGAGGCCACAAATGACCTTTCATCTTTTTTTTTTTTTTTTTTTTAACCCGGTAACAAAGTTCATTTGTTTGACAACGACCACCAATTGAGCATTTACACCTGTTATCTATCAAGACAATCTTACATTAGTTGCTGTGTCCTATTCGAGATGTTTTGAGTATGCAATAATACCAGCAATCATCAGCCACGCCTCTGCATCTTGATACTGAATAGAAACCTTATTGATGTACAACTTTCGTGTTTGGATGCCAGGGGTATTTTCTTTTATTATACAGAATGAATACTCATTAGGTTGTGCGTTTTCAGTGGACATTTCTTGACTAAAAATGCTGTTTTTTTTAAGCATTTTAATGGGTTGCAATGAGTGTGTTAACATGCTATGCGTGAGCTTCCCAGGATAAATGCACTTGAAGCGCATTACTCAACTTTCCTATTTTTGGATGATTTGTTACAGGAGAGGAGTTTGTTTTGTGGGTCAAACACATTGGTGAAAGGACATCTTGATGCACAGCTGTAATTTGCCTTCAATATTTCTGAGCTGGCACAAAAAGAGTAGCGGTGAGGTCTTATACTATCTGAGATGCTTGAACTCCACCCCCATCCTTTGCCCTCTCCATCTGTCACCTAATTGGATTATACTGTAACATATGGAACATGTATGTATATGCTGCATGTACTCGTGTGCATGCGTACGGCAACCTCAAAAGCACATTAATTAGCTGCACAAGCCAACAAAAACACCACCATTTACTACTTGTAAAAATTATGTTTGCCTTATTTTAAAAGTATCCAGCGTGACATGAGTGTGACACTGCTGTTAATATGCAGGGGGAAAAAAAACTATGTATGCACTCATTATTGTGCACTACTTGTGGTTTAATGAGAAACACTTTTTCATGCTCTACCCTTGTGAAAAACTGACACAATTTTCTATTGCCTGAAGCCTGGTGTCAAAATTATGATCTTAGCCTCACCCCTTACCCATACTGCCGTCCTGTAATGATGCTCTGAGGTGAGACCACTTATCAATTATTCACAGGATCCAAGATTTTCACTCTTAATCTTCTTGCCAGCAAGAGGAGACCATTTAAGAAAACTAGCAGAGAAAATAAAAGAAGCCGGGAGTGAGGAGAAAAAAATGAAGGCGGTAAGTTGCTTGGTGGGTGAATAAGAGAGTTTGCAGTGGGCAGACAATGCATTCAATGTGAGTATAATTGTAGTTTAACAATGTGTGGGCCTTTGGGATATGCAGTACATGGCCTTTAGACTAAGGTCGCTATGGAAACCAAAGGACCCCAACAACCCATGGTGCCCACCCACTCGGACAGCCGTTAATCATCTTTGCTCAGATCCTGGCACTGCAGAATTTGGCCAATGTGTCAAGAAGCAATTATATATACCCGATCTCCCCCTCCTTCCTCAGCTCTCCCACTCTTTTAACATAATCACAGAGCAGCGCGTTTAAAAGCCCTCTCGTCATTACAGTATCTTGAGTAGAGGGCGTAGGGGGGGGCACACAATTCAGATGAGGAGAAGACATGCAAAAAGACAGAGGATATTCCATTCTGACAACCATTATAAATGTGAAGATTCTTTTTCACACAAATCATATCCAGTCATTTGCTCGCTCACTTAACAGCCTCCCGAGTTGACTGACGCACTAAATTACCCCAGCTGGCCCATTGCAATGGCGGCACATTTTGGGTCGGTGCAGATCACGATGACTAATGGGAGCTGACGAAAGGGAGATTATGTTCTGCTGCTAACAGCTAAAATGTAAAGAACCCTATCCACTAACCCACTATTTCCCCATACATGAGAAAATGGGTGCACAGAAACAGAATAGAGTTAAGGAAAAGGAACATTTTTAAACTGCCATTATGTCATCACACTGTGAGATAGAATGAATGTAATATTGTGCTGAATGCCGCCAGTAATAACTTATTGAAGAATTGTTGAATCTTTGCGTGAAGGGCGTTGCCCTCTGATCACAACTTGATAGCCTCTTCTTGTGATTTCACCATGACAAAAATGAAGTGTGTCATATTTTATTCATATTCACTGTCCTCCCACCGTCTGCACTTGCCAAAGTCATTTCTTGACAGCAAGCTCTACATTAGCTATACGAGGCTATACGGAAGAGCACACGACAGTTGATGACAGGGTGCCAGACAGGTTCCATCCATTGAGCTTTTTTTATTGAGGTCGGTGGCTTCTTGCTATGCCGCCACTGCCACTCATCCCCCCGAAAAATGGAAACACAGTCAATTATGACACATGCACTGCTAAGTGAACTGAGATTGTGTGAATTTCACTGCATAACACATTATCACATTGGGGAATGGCTCAGAATCAGAAGTGGAAAGTTACTTCAAAAGACTTGACGTCATTAGCATGTGAGGATGACTAACCCTGCATGTATTGGGGTAATTGACATTGAATAAATATCCTCAAGTTGCTACAGTCAATAAACTTGAAGCATATTAGAACTTTTACATAAATAAGTACATCGGTTTTCAAGGGCAGAACCCTGCCAAATATGTTTTATGTGCCAAAAATAAAAAAATCCCTATTTTCATGGCCATTTATTAGATTGAGAAAAACTAATTTAAAAAATAATTTGGGTGTTTGTTGAAAGAGAAAATCTCAGTTTTTAGGTCCTATTTTTCAGATTTCACATTTTGCATCATGTAAAAGTTAATTTTTATAACTGAATTTAACATACTCAGACGATTCCATATTGAATACAAATTTATTGTAAATTTGGGAACATGCTGCAAGCCAATACAAATATATTGCATATGCTGTACGCGTATCTGCAATTTACTGATACAATGTGATCTGTATCATTTTACTGCATCATACTGAGGTATTTGGGGCCATGTGGAACACTTATTCACCAAACATTGCCTGATTGCAAGTCAATGTTATTTTCTTGAATCCAATGTCTGAAAGCAAGTCAAATCTTACCTTATGAGGACAAATGGGCGATGGCGAGTTAAACGACATCTCTGGCATTTGGATCGCATTCTACAAGAAAAACACATTATCATGGGGATGTTTCATTGAAGGATATCTCCTGTAAATCCTCATTGAGAGAAGTTGCAGCTTATTTTCTATCTGTAGGAGCACTTTGGGAAATATTTTAGTGGGCTTCACCAACTGAATAAACAAACATGTGCCAGCTGACCACTAATCCAAGAGTCATATTAAATCTTCATCCTGTTCATATCTATCCGACATCACGTGAGCAAGGATAATAGTTTTGTTTTGCTTTCTCGTCCCAACCATTATTTCAGTTCCCCTACAAAGATTATAAATCCTTTGTAGGAAGATTCCCCAAAACATATGTTTCTTTGCTGGAATGCTTTTTGGGTTAAATGATTATCACATTGTTAATATACAAATACATTGCTTCCATACAACAAAACCCCATTAACAAGCAGACACGAGGTATGTCAACAAGCCAACAACAGATGGTCCCACTGCTTGTGATTATGCAAAGATCCAAATTATTTGCATACTCACAGTGCCACAGTGAAAAAAACAGAAAGAGTGAAGTGTCTTGAGCTGACCTTAGTGGGGGAGGGATAAAACGTACAAATGTATGAGGAGAAGCCAGCACGAAAGTGATAGTTGAGCAAAAGATCTTTGGGATCAAACCGAGGACCCGTGAGCCGTGTCCTGGGCCCTGTTGTTTTCCAAGCAGGTGCTTTCAATTATGCCCTCATATCCAAACATGCAACTTGGGCACATTTAATGGTGCCCTGTACGGGACAGATGTGACACTCAACTTTAGACTCTTAACATCTATATTTAATTGTACAGAAGAAAGACACCTCACCGGCCAAGCTAACCAAGTGAGGATTAAAAGAAAAAACAGCCAGCCTTTTACTGCAGCACATCCACCACATTCATGAAATATAAATGAATAAATGGGCCTAGCTGGGACAATGAATTTAGTCGACAAAATTTTCCCTGCAGATTGAGTAGGCTATGTAACCATGATACCATCTAATTGATGTGACAAATAAACATGAGTTGTTGTCTTGGGGGAGAGATGCAAGAAATGGTTGCTTTGTTTGAGTGCACACAAACACACATGCATATATTCATAGAGACAGAGCGATTTCCACCAATGACCTTCATCCTAAACCATTCCCTAAAAATCCTGTGAGGCTTTCTGATCAAGTTGGAAGAGCAAAATCTCACGCAGCAAGCCAGATGACTTTTTCAGTGTCACGATCACCTGTACAACCCACCTGGTTATAAAACACTGCGATCCTAACATTGCTGCTCTACAAAAGCTCATTGTCAGGTGACATGAACATTACTAGGGCACAAAAGAAGTCAGAGTTGAGCTCTAACCCTACAGATGAAAGAATTTCCATCTCATTAGCCTTGTCACCTTTTAATGTACTGCAAACAGGGCAACGTGACCACAGACAATGAACAGAGCTAAAGCAACACTTTTGGAATCATATGTTAAAAACACCCACAATAATTTACATGGTGACTTGTAAAAAATAAAGCTACATATCTGTACCTTTTTTCTCACCAGCAACACACCTCCTCACAACAAACCACCCAAAAAATCATGAACTCTGGGTAGTATTCCAGAAGGTAGGCTCAACATACTCCGTGTCTATCCCTGAACTCTGAGTTGACTTACTCTGAGATGGAGGACTCTGAGTATTCGATTGCAGAACAGCTGACCTGAGTTAGTTCAATCAACTGAGTATGTTAACCTGGAGTTACGTGCATGCACAACCACTATAAAAAGGCATCATTAATGGAGCCCCGATACCATGAGTCACCATGACAACTGAGGAAACATTGATCACCTTATTTTACCACGATGGAGTTGGAGGTCCTTATGCAGGCCTACCTCAAGAACAAACTAATTTTTCGCCGTAAATCTAATACAGCTGCAGCAGTGAAGGAGATAGAGAGACGTCATGGGAGGAAATTGCTGTCCGAGTCAATGCTTATGTTTGAATGTACTATTCCATTGCTGTAACATTTAACCATAAGATTCTTAAATCTTTTCATTTAGGTGAAATCCAACAGGAGAAAAAGGGAATTAGAAGCAGCTCAAAATGAAACATAAAAACATTAACCAAAAAAGTATGGCATGTTACTAGGCTGTGATTGCACCTCATTTTAATTTAATTATTTTAAATGGACTTAGATTATTAAACAAAGTCAATATTAATTTAAACAAAATATTAATCCAGTGGCTAGTTAAAATAATTTAATAAAAACAATTTTATGTTTTCCTCTCAGTTCATTCTCCACTTCGTGGATTAACACTTGACACAAACGCATTTATGTTTTATACCTATTGAAGTCATTTAAAATGTGACGATGGTGCACTAACACTCATTAAAATACTATTTTAAAACAAACATTGAGTTCTGCTCAGCCAATAGAAAAAAGTAATGCTCTGCATTCCCGATATTCTAAAGAAAACACTGTTTGCAAAAAAATAGTGCTATGTGTAAAGTTTGCTCTGGGTGAGTGTTGAGGTTGGAGATATATGGCCGACGAAGTTTTTTTTTTTTTTATTATTTATCACAATAAAAGGTTATTGTGATAAACTACGTATGCTGTTCAAAGAAAAGCGGTTGCATTCGACAATATATTTTTTCTAAAAATGATAAAATGTCTAATCTGGGTCGGAAGATTCTCTTGTGACGTAAAGC
Source organism: Syngnathus scovelli (assembly GCF_024217435.2). NCBI lineage: Eukaryota > Metazoa > Chordata > Actinopteri > Syngnathiformes > Syngnathidae > Syngnathus > Syngnathus scovelli. Next base: position 13,657,277 of record NC_090847.1, read on the forward strand.
GTTGGGAATTGTTACGGCTTCAATGTCGATCGGATTTTGAATGAACAGCCAATCCACGATTAACCGCTTTCTTTGTGTGGGAGGAGACCGGTAGAAACTCTGGGTCTCTTATAGTAATCCTGCCAGTGAGCAGGTTATGTTCACAGAGTAAATTACGGTGTTTTCACATAACCATCTTCCTGAAATACCCTTTTGGTCTCCAGCAATTGTTTACTTTAAATTGCATTCACATCAAATTTACATTACAAAGCCTCATGACATTTATTTAAATTTCAAATTAAAAGGTAAACAAAAAAAAACGGGTATTCAATTTTCATGAGGCATTTTAATCTAAGAGTGCAAATATTACAGAAGATGAAATATTTACAAATAAAAATGATTTCCCCAAACAGTCCTGAGTATCACTAATTTAATTCACATACCCTATCCCAAACTTAAAACCAAAGGCTGATGATGTAACTCCAACTTTATGACACACATTTGCTCAGACATCTAATTGAAAAACAATGTTTTTCCTTCTGCTTTATGATATATTCATTATTACTTCTATTGTGTACATTTGTAAGTAAACTACACTTGCAACACAAGGAATTGATTGAGTTAATCATTTTAGCACAAATAAAAGGAGAACATTCAAAGGGACAAAGACTCACGTTTGTCTTGAACACATCACGGAAATTTGCTCAAAAAGGCTTCTAACAGAGAGTCTCGGATTACTCCACAAATTGATGTTTTGTTGCTTTATAGTGCCAAAGTTACCTTTGTGATTATTATTTTGTAATTTGATAAGGCCTGGGATACCATCTGGAGAAATGGAAAAATGCATAAAACATGATATTTTTTTGTCTGATTTCTTGGATACATGCTGTTTTATGTTGTTATATGCTAAAAATTGTATCATGTATTATATATTTATCCAATGAGAAAAACACACAACATTTCTCAATGAGTTTCACCAAAGCAAAAGGCACCGTGGATTTACATGCAAGATTATTTCAACTATAAATAGAAGTCCAGTCATATTCAATTTCCCAACCTCAACAAGCCCCACAAAAATAAAATTAAGGTCTATTGAAGTCTAGCCGGTGTGTGGATGCTTGAGGTTGAGTTGTCATTAAAGCCTGTGTGTGAATGCTGGAGGTTGAGTTGTCATATAAATCTGTAGGTTGTCATATACTGCACACTGTTGTCATCGCTAAAATATTCCAGGCTACATTTAGTCATTTGCAGCAGCTATATACAATAAAGTAGGTACTATACAATGCAGACTCGCTGGTTGCTATATGGTCCTGCCTTACCAGTGAAATGGGTTTACTCAGTGGGCTTAAAGGAGCAATGTAGTTCAGGGATTATCAAATGCCCTCCTTGATCATGTGATGTTTTTTTTTTTTTTTAATTTGTGGCACTTAATACTAAATCCAGGGCGAGAGGAGCTCTTGACAGAGCAGAATGAAAAAAGGCATGTACTATAGTGATGAAATAGATCAGACTTAACAGTACTTTGCTTATCGGAGGTAAGTCCAAAGAAGTGCAGAGCAAAATAAATGTAAATTATATATGTTATTCAATGTCTATACTGCTATAAATGCACATTATTGTTTCCAGTCATGTCATTTTTTATTTATTTTTTCTTCATGATGAGATTCGATTCACCTGTTAGAGCAGCCTCACTATTTAGCTACTGGGATGCACATAAATGTGCTGTAGAATTTAAAACAACATAAACAACATGGCTTTGGATGTCTGAACCCCCACAACTGATTTTCTCGACTAAATTCCTTCCCCCCTGCCCCCCAAGGCACCCTGCTGTTGTTCATTACAAATTTCTGAGCCTGGGGCTATTTCGTAGTGTTTCAATCCCTGCATTATTATTTAGCTGCTTGGATTGGACATGCAATCAAAGGGACACGCAAGCAATGCCTTTTTCACGATGCCCAGAGAGAATTGCTGTCATGAAGAGCCAGAGGATCTGTGGTGCAAAACGACCCCTCAAAAAATTCATCTTTATTCTCAATATATTATCAACCCCAATTAATGTCATTGCCAGGCCCAAAGTGAGACATATCAAAACAATTATTTTGATGTGGCTTCAAGCGGCACACAATTTCAATGTGAATGGCATCGGAACCTTGGATCATTACAATGCCTGCTTACAGACAGAAAAAAACCATCAAAAAAGATTGAATATCATTTTAATGGGTAAAAACCTACAAGGCCTTCAGACTGTCTACCTGACATGTTATTGATAGAGCATGTCAGTCAAGCTAAAGAACACAAGGACGGCATACAGACAGACTGACAAGACATAAGCAGACTGCCTTCCATCTCACTCTCTGCCTGGCATGTTTATCTTGTATGTGAGCGGAAGGCAGTCATCGTGCATATGCATGCACAATGACGTAGGTTCACAAAACCAGTGCCTGAGGGAAACTGCATATAGTGCAAACACTTTGAAAAATTGCCAGGTTGGGCCTCATTTGCAAAGCAATTTGACAACAAAAGTAGAATACTCAACCACTTCAAACCAATCTTTTACGAAACCAACTGGCATGGCTGCTGACTTTAAGACGAGAAGAAATATGTAAAACTAATATCCGCTGTCTTGTGAGTTTGCTTCTGCTGTGGCTTGCTGGTAGACCTTGCGCTGCACCAGTGCAACCAAATGATTGATTTGGTTGGGGAAGAACGTCCAATTTACATGAGGATGAGTTCTGGAGTCACGTGGGAGCTTGCCTTTGACCAACATGCCAACAACCCTCTGGAAAACAATTCAATTACAACTTATAAGGCTGTTGAGTTTCAAACAAACTTTGTGAACACGTTACACAGTTCCTGTAATTGTGTAAAGGCTGGGAGTGTAACCAAAAAACACACAGACGCAATTGGGTGTGCGTCTTTTTTTTTTTTTATATATATATATATATATATATATATATATATATATATATATATATATATATATATATATATATATATATATATATATATATATATATATATATATATATATGTATATATACATACACGTATATACATACATGTATATATATACATAAAGTAATCCCTCGTTTATCGTGGTTAATTGGTCCCATGCCCACCCGCGATAGGTGAAAATCCACGAAGTAGAGAACTTACATTATTACAATATCCACACAGGGATTTTATGAACTTTCATTTAATTTTCAAACACGTTTATGTACTTTGACGTGTGCCGTTTGTTTGTGTGTGTGTGTGTGTGTGTGTGTGTGTGTGCGTGCGTGTGTGTGTGTTTGTGTGTGGGAGTGTGTGCGTGTGTGTCTCAGTCTCGCTCTCAGTCTGTCTCTCTCTCTCTCTCTAATTCCGAAAAGCTTCTGCTGCCATGGATTGGATTGTTTTGACAAGTACAATATTGCAGTGGATTAACAAGAGTGGGATTCAATACCATGTGGCTTTATAATCTGAAATAAAAGTTTAATATTGTTTTTTTTGTTTTTTTTTTTTTTTAAACTGGGGGTTTGTTTGTCAGAGACAAACTGGGTAACTGAGTATCTTGGGTAAAAAAAGTAAAGGTAAAACGAACATACCGTAAATTTCGGACTATTTCGGAACCTCAAAAAATTTTTGCATTTTGATCAGTTTGACTATTAAATATCTTATTTATGTTACTTATTCAATTAAATACAGGTCAGAACCTATTCAGTTTTTGTCTCTGTTTGACACAATGTCTCAACTCTCTCTCTCTCTCTCTCTCTCTCTCTCTCTCTCTCTCTCTCTCTCTCTCTCTCTCTATATATATATATATACACGTATATATATATATATATATATATATATATATATTAAATTCTGTGAAATTAAAAGGCCAGTGTCTCCTATAAGATGAACATGCAGACAAATAGTTTTTTCTTTTTTTTAAGCGCAATTTAATACAGCATATTGAGGCTACGAGAAAAGAGACTGCAAGCTGAAAAGCTCACTAATCCATTAATATTTCTGGGTGACTTTCCAAGATAAATACTTTGTCTTTGTCTTGGTAAAAGAGCCTCGCCTTTGGGATCTGGCTCAATCCACATGGCTGGAGACAAACTTGACCATATAATGTGGCGCGTGTTTGTCACAAACTGGAATGCATTTCTTTCTTTAAAGTAAATTTCTTGGCCTGCAATCGTCATTCACTCCCTCAGACCAATTTGTCACTCTAAGCCTTGCTGTGCTGCTGCCAGTGCTGGATGATAGCAGTGGGCCTCTCTGATCCAGGCAGTGGCGAGGGAGCAGGCCAAGTGTTACGCGAGCCACCCTGAGACAACCGGCAGCCACTTATGCCGGCCGATGGAAGCCTACATGGCAGGCGACCACTGGCGATGCAGAGTCTTTCAATTCGATGCAGAAAGCAACCGACTGTCTTGGGACCTTTGTTTTGAGCTTGAGCATGGCATGCATTTCTTTTTAGCCAGTAAAGTCCCTTTTCTTAGCCAGGTCAAGACTGTAATGAGGCCCCCTTGGTAAAAATAAACTCACAGAGTATGTAGAAAAGGTTAGTCTGAATGGCTGTAGAGTCAAATTGATGTCATTGAACAAGGCTGAATGAAATGGTTGGCAAACAGCATGGTGCTCCCGGGATTGGCAACACATTGATTGTTTTAGAATCATCATTATAGTTAGCCTTTATTTCCTTTCGAGTTTTTAGATTTAACAAGTTTTCAGATTGTATTTCTTAGCTTTTAATTTGTTAGCTTTTATTAGATTTAGTTTTTAAATGTTTTCTTTTGATTTAGTTTTTATTAGTTTTAGTTTTGTTCAAATATTTCAGTATATTTCATTTGTGAAAGATGGAAAAACATCACAGTAAGTATTGTGCAGTAACATTGCAACAAACATCAAAATTTGCACTTATTTGCACTTTTTTTATTTGCTTTACAAGTCCATGTTCGTCAACATTTTTCTCCTGCACACATCCCTCTCAGGAGCACAAGGTAATAAACAGGTCACATCATTATTCTTGTTTTGAACAACTGGTCACACCCTCATTCAAATGCTTGGATGCTGTTTTATTGTTAAGCTTATTAGCAGGAGTCAACCAATTTATTATTGCTGTTCTCGCACTGGCTGGGTGAAGAGAGCGTCAAGTGTATTCAGAATTACATTAGATCAATGTTTGTCACAGCCAGGCCAAACTTTATTTTAGGTAATATCAGCATGCGCTAAATATGCCTTTTTGGACTTCTGTATGTTTCTTTCTGGTAGTACAAAGGTTAAAAAATAGTAAACACATGCCTATCCTCTAATTTTTGAAAACACTCGCACTTGTTCGAATCGATGCTTAAGTTGTGTATTTTGCTCCATGTAGTGGTACTCAAAATCGACATCATTTTTCATCTCTACCTTTTGCAACCACGTCTATAATTAAACTACTGCATGCACGCATATGCATTGAGAAGGGCATAAGGACTGAAACCAAGCAGAAAATGAACTCAACTTAAGTCAACCGAACTCAACATTTTTCACCCGTTGTTTAACCCCGCACTGAAACAGGCAGAGTCAAGACGAGGCCGTGACAGGCATCAGGCATCAGTGGAATCCAGGAAACACAGAGCGGGCTAAGGGGGCACAGGTGTGCTATTTGTATAGTTGCAATGGTGAGCATGTAAATAAATGCTAAAATAAAGCTATTACCAATATTCTAGCCAATAAATATTATGGTAATTACACTGTAATTGTGTAACAAGTTGAGCAATCCTAAACAAACAGGGATAATAAAGGATATAAATAAAGGAAAAAAGTTGAAGTTGCTTTAACAGGCTGCCAACTCATGCAGCATCAGTTTAAAAAAAATATGAATATAAATACATTTGAAATGATGTTATTAGTATAAGTGTTAGTGACCTGCTCTTTGTGTGAGGCCAGTTCCAGCTATCACAGTGCTCTAAAATGATCCAGACACAAGAAACACTGATGACATTTTTGTCATTGGCAATGTGGCATGACTTCAACATTGTAATTGGTTCCAAGACAGCCCTTTGATAATTGGGAAGCGCCAAAATGTTATTGCTGAATAAATGATATGTTGCGGTCATTTTTGTTAGCATTTGAATATGTTTTCATGAGCTGATACGCTTTCTCTGCCACTGATCATTTTGTCAGCACTATGCTGGCACCACTTTACAGCGTGGTTTAAAGTTGCCTTTCAAACGCTCTACATAATGATGCAGAATCAGTCACCGCAATTGGTCTTAGATTTCATAATCACCTTGTGTATGCTAAATGAATTATCTGCATATAGTTCTCATACTACGCAAATGAACTGTGCGGCAATTCAGCGCATTTGGCAGACACAATGGTTGCACTCCATTAGTAGGTAGCTTCCACATCAATTTGCGTGCACAGTCAACTTTGCGCCTCTTTCTACACTCACAAACCTTTAGTAAATCAAGCCCAGTGAGCCTAGTTGAATGCCTTAACCAAGCCTTTTTTTTTTTACCTATCTCACAACAGCAACAACATTTTATCTGTCTGACTATAATTTAGGGATTGATTGGAAATGAACATGGAAAGGCCCAATCAGTTCCCCTTGTATGGGCCTGCTTAATATGTGTGACTGCTCCTTGAGCACTGATGGCAAAGACATTGACGATTAAGGCCAGAGCCCAATCAAACCAGCTGCGCTCCAGCTCCCCATGATGCTGCTTGTGCCAGCCATGTGTTTCACACCAAGAGCAGGCAGGGATGCTTGCACCAAAGCCCCAGCCTGGGGAGCTTCAGCCACACATGAACTGGGCAAGTAAGCGGAATGGGCTTTCAGTAATTTCATATTTTCCCAAAAGAGACAGCGAGATAGTTGCTTGGCATCAAACCTCAAAAGAGAGAGAGGTGTTTATTCATTTGGAGGGGGTTGTCAGTTACTGAACACCAATGTGACACACATAGGGTTCATGAAGACGGCATTATGAATGCTAGTTCTAGTCACAAATAAAACAATGGCAAGTCAGCCAGGCTGAACTATGTTAAGTACTCCCACCCATCCGTTCTTAGAACCGCTTTACCACTTGGATATTATAAGGGAGTATTCAGTTTAGAATGTGTTTCCAAATTTTCCAAAATTTGTTCAGATAATTGGGTTTGCTAAAATCCTACTCTACTGTATTTCATTTCACACTTTTGTGGTATGCCTGTCTTGGCCATTTGGGGGCAAAGATACGGTTATACTGATCATGTTATTTATTAATATCACTTGGGTCCTAGGGAGTCGTTGTTTCCTTGCAGCCACAAATCATATTGCAGCAGGGTATATACTGCGTAGAACTCAAGTGGAATCATAATATCGCAACTCCTCTCTTTATTCATTAGTACGACACTAATATTTTTCTTCGCAGAGGATACATAATGGAGTGTATGTACTATTCTATACTGTTCACATGTTACTGCTGATGCAACTGTGTTCAATCCATTGCTTAAAGCGTCAAAGCACCATAAATGTTAATCAGCATTAGCATTAAGCCAGCGAAGTGTTTTTTTAGCCAGTCCTCTGGCTATTTTAAATACCCTACAAAAGGTGTAATTATTTTTGTTTCATGTTTTGTTGACAGTGAACTTCAAGTGGGATCAAACAGCTGTTTGCTGGTTTTTCAATTACAGTAATTGTTCACTATTTGCCCCAAAATGTGCTGCTTATTTTAGTTGTGTTCATTGCCACAATATATTACTTCTATCTCACGTCTGATGCTAAGGTCAAAGAAATAAAACAACAAACCAATGGTCAAACAACAGCTTGCATTTTGAGATTTTTTTTTTTTTAACTCTAGTCATTCATATGTCAAGGCACCACTGTAGATAGATATTTTTGAAAATGTAGTGTTTCTGTTCAACTTGCCTGGTTCCTTTTATATACTAAAATCCAATTTTCACTGAATTTCTCCAGTGTGTGATAAAGGCTTATTTGAAGTGATAGTGTTCAAACACATATCTCATGGACATCTACATGTTTCAAAGCACAACGCTGTACATCCCTGAATGCAACCCCCAAAACAGCAGTGGGCTGTCAAACAAAGGCGCATGCAAGGCCTTGTAAACAACTAATAGACCTGTCACTGGTGGAGGCAGAGGTTGTGACCGTGGAATGGCTGGGATATTTGATTCTCACCCAGCATTACCAGCATCTTTGGGAAAGGCTTTATAGATCAGAACAAAGGAGCAGTAAGGCTTTATCAGAGCCAACACAGTGAAACACATGATGGGATCAGAACCCAAAGGTCAGTTGCGGCTGTGAGCTGTCATGTTGTCCGCTCTGTTACTCTGTGCTGTTGCCATTGGACACGTAACCCACATCTTACCTTGAATATAAATTCAGTAGACAGTTCATTTTATGCAACTGCACAATGTAATGAGATTTGATTCAAAGCTCACTTTTGAGTCAGAAGGCGGAAAATTCCACTCTTTAAATGACCAATTGACCGATGAAGTCTCATAGTTTTGTGGAGTTTCCAGGTGTTAGTGATGGACATCATGTCAGCAAGTATTTATTCCTAGCAAATAGTCTAATACAGCAAGCCTTTGCTCTATTTAAGTCGACTCTACATAGAAAGCTATACATGAAATCCACTGCCAAAATCAATATAATATTGGCCTATATTTTTCTTGCCTTATTGTCAGTACATGTTCGTAGACAATGCTACAATGATGTGACTTACTTTCTACAGGGCTCCACTCGTTGAGCGAAATCCCTAATCCCTCACAAGACAATAATAACAATAATGTTATCCTTATTCCCCGATAGAACCACCAGGAGAGATTATTTTTTTGTAGGGATGGGTGGAGGGCAGCAGCAGAGGTTGCATTTGATGAAAAGAGCCATAGGGAGTTATTTAAAGACATGGCAATTAAAATCAGACGCAGTGGCCAATTCTTCCCACCATGCTAATCTTCTCTGATACAGATGTAGTATTGTTTCCCGTTGCGCTGTATCTATTGTGTATCATTATACATTTTTGGCCCACTTCTCTTCAGTGCTTGAAAAACAAATATGCATTAATACCTGTTATTAGAGAAGCACACCATTCCAACCAACATGATATACAACCTGAGAATGTAAGGAGAGAGTAGGGCTGCAACAGATGCTGCTGACTGGAGAATAAACTTAGCCCACATGAAAGAGGATGAAGGTCTTCTTTATTCCCAGACTTCAGAAAAGCCTGCCAGACCCTTACAAGCACTCACAAACAGCATCCAAAATACCATAAACAACAATGAGTCTGCACACACTGAGTTATGGTTTAACGTAGACAACCGTTCGTGGCTATAATTAATGATGAATAATCCACTTAGAAAATGTTCACGACTGTCATCTTGCTGTCAGCGTGCAGGCTCGTTCATTGTTATGCAAATAGATTTGTGATTAAAAACACATATGATGCATGTGAGGCTTCTGTGAGTTCTTTCATCTGAAAATGTTGCTGTGCTTTTTTTTCTTTTGCTTTGTTGTCATTTTCTTACAAAAGCCAGCAGGTTTCTCTCAGCATGAGGTGGTTCAAAACCTCCCTGCTCCTTATTCAGGGGTAATCCTCTCACCCACCTCCTACTTGTTTAAGATGGCAAAAGTACAGCAGCTCAGTTTCCTAAACACCTGGCACTGAAAGATGGATGGCATCTTCGTAAATTATTCTCCTTTTGTATCCTCTTTTGCTCTCCTCGCCTTGGACTCTCACTTTGTCCCACCTCTCATTACCAAGCTTTCGTCGTAGACCTCAGTGGACGTGAATACTCGTCTCTCTTTTCTCGGCCCGCTTACCCAGAGTACAATTTATCTTTTGCTTCTTCTTTTTCACTCTCTCCATCTGTCAGTTACCTCAATTCTCCATCCCTCTTTCTCAACCAATCATTTACCATTTTCCATCCCTGGCCATTTCAGCCGTCCCCGCTCTTCACCTGCCGCTCCATTCTGTTTGTTGTGTACCACATTGCTGCACCTCTATCTGCGCTGCAACTTAATCTGCTTCTGCCTTCACTTTGCGCGCCCACGTTAAGCGAGTGACACAAAGCTTGGAGGAGGAAGCTGGGGTTCCCTTGGTTCTGCACATGCTTGGACGTCGTACTTAACCTAGAGGGGATGACTTCACACTTGTTGGAGTGGAGGGTCGCTATGGAAGGTTTGCCGCAGAAGTGGGGAGGGGGTCTCAGTTGGGGGCCTTGGAGTGGTACACTGGAGTGCTCATTACGGCTCTGTAGGCACTGTCCTGTGGGGCATTCTCACCGTGGCTGTGGAGCTCATTACACAGGGAAGCTACAGCATCAGAGACACAGTATGGGAAAAAGAGAGGCCTGCCCAAATTACCTTTAATCAGGGGTACCTGTAGACAGCTAGGTCCTCCCTCCCCATTACCTTCTGTAAAGCCCCCACCTTACCACAAAGCAAACCCTACGCCTTGCTGCTGTAATTATTGCAATTGCCTCACTTGACTTTCATTCCAACGCATAGAGCTGCGCAGCTTGCCTTCTAATGAGACACCCAAAGCTATGATCTGGAGGTTTTATTTATTATTCGATTATTCATTCTGCACAGCACATATAATGTCAATTATTTAGATGTGCACGTTAGCAGGGCATGTGTTGCAGAGCTCTCTCCAACTGCACTTATTGACAATCACCTCTCATCCCCTCATCACGGTGGGTTTGAGTTTGATGTAGACATAACTAAAGGGAGATGATTCCAATCAAACAGTGTTTGAATATGAGGTGACGCATACGCATTGTAAAAAATGTTCACCTTAAACTTTAACCAAGTCCAGTTTGGGCAACAAGTACACAAGCTTGCTTCGATATATTGCTAGATACATGTATACAGTAGAAATTTATAAAGAGACCAATGTGATGTGAATGAGGCAAGGCATCAACGGGATGATGCCACACCTAAATATTTACTAAAGAAGCCTTTTGGATTAAAAAGGAAACAACTTCAACAAACAAAAACAAGTCCTGTTGCCGCCATTCAACCTTTGTGAATTCTTGTACACAATTTATATTTTTATTCTGAATTATTTTCTTTATGGTTGATCTTTGAAAAATATCCATCCTTTCTTAAAACTGTGGTTGCGGGTGTTATAAATGTTAACACTACCAAGGGGTTGTAATTGGATCACACAAACACTAACTGGGAAAAAACAACAGCATAATACTCATCAAAATATAAAGAGTTCTGTCTCTAAACATGGAATGTGGCCTCATTATTTCAGCTTGATGAGCTGCCACACCTGACAGAAACATGACACGTGGCAAAAACAAAAGATTTGTGCTTCTAGCCTGATCAACTCATTCCCTTGTGCCCATTGAGAAGACATAGAGCAGTTTGCACCAGGGAAGGAGGGGATAAAAAGCACAAGTTCAAAGAGATTGTTTCTTTTCCAAAGTGGCAGAACATTTGACAAAAGATCCAGATTTATACATGTTTTATCTTGAATCTCGGTTGATGAAATGGAAGTGCTGCGCATTTTGTTTTGTCTGCAGTGGAAAGCCAAAGGTGAGCGTGAGAAACAAAAACCATGCAGGAAACGAGAAAAATAGAATCTTTTAAACTTATTTTCAATCTCGGTCATGGTCACAAATCAAATTCCTCTAAATTTTATGAAACACACTGCCACACAAGCTTACATTTGTACTTCTTCATTTTGCTTGTAGTTATGAAAATTGTAACACAGGGAAGCTAAAGGTTTATGACAGAGTTAGTGAAACTACATTGTCATAGATTTCCGCTGCTTACAAGATGATGGATTACGATCATCAGTGGAGGGCTTCTAATCTAATCTGGAACACTGCTCATCAAAACTGCTCTCATAGGAGGTGTGCTGATCCGGGATCACTAAAGATGTCCTTGTTTTTTCTCCATTTTTAGAATGATCTAAAGCTAAAAGTGATGTTAGATCAGCAATGTCACTTTGAAAATAATAGTGCTGATCTATTTGGTGCTCTGATGTTTAAAACAATATATCTCCACATGATACCAACATGACTTTAACACTGCACTGTGAATACACAAACAGATGGATAAAGAAATGTGTGACAGCAATTTGTGTTCCAAACTATTGCACATTAAACTCCAACAAGGTTTTATGGATCTTGCAATGGGTCAACATGATTCTGGACCTTGCAAACGTGTCACCAAAAATCAAATGCATGTAATTGTCATAAATGTCCGTACCTCACAGAGAGGCGAAGGTGTTAGCAAACGTGGCAAATGTTTTTTCATCAGGGTTCTGTTAAGGTAGCAAAAAATCTTGAAAAAATACCTCTTGAATCAAAAGGTTGTGGAAATGTTCACCAGACCTTTGCTAACAGTTTTAAATGGCTGCAAACTTTTTTTTTTTTCTTTTCGATATCAAGTTTTGAACTTGTTCAAATTTTATTTGGGACAAGAAAAATGTTTGCAACCTTGAATGAATCCTGACGAAAACCCAACATTTTGCCAACCTTTTGCTGTTCAGTGAGAATCAAGATTCTGGGAAACTAGGTAGTCGAAATGCCGAGGCCCCACGCTCTACGGCAAAAATAGACTGCACTGGACAATTGCAAAGCCATCAACAATAATTTCTAAAAAATATGCATCTGCTGATGTTCTTTTTGGCAAACAACATAAAGTAGCATCTATATTATTTTTATTTAGCAACTAACTAGTGCAAAAAAAAAAGAAAAACAGAATGCCCTAGTCACTGCCAAATAAATCTTGGCTGTTGCGATGGCATTCTCTTGCGATTTGTCATTTGGAGTTGTAGCCAAACTAGATTTAGACAGTCAACATGTCACAGAACTAGTCGCAGAAGTCCACACCCTGCATGACAAAACTGAATTGCAGGTTTGTCCTAAGATGATAGTATTCCCATATCGCGTAATACAGCTACAAATAAATAAATAAATTGATAACCTGGCATTAAAGAAGATCGTGACAGTATGTAGATTGCAATTCTGATATAATATTATATTGACTGCAATCTTTTTTGGCTTTAGGTAAAAGTCTACTATAAGGCCATTTTTGCGTTGCCTGCTCCCTGTTCACAGTTAATAACATACTTGAGCTGTGAGCCTGTCCTTTTGCATAGAACAGCACCACATTGTCCTCAGCAATATGAACTGTGTAGTGCAAAGTGTGTTTCTTCTCTATGGCCTGCCAGTGCATTTGTTTTCATTAGATGGGATTGGTCAGCAGTCTGGACCTTCGCGTTCAGTAATGGAGCCTGCGATTGCAGGCCTATTATAGACTCCAAGTGAAATAAATGATATATTGATCTTAAATATTTCACACTCTTGACTCTCTGTGAACGGCCGCAACGATCACCAGAAGTGAAAGTCTTGTTAACGCATCTTCTTTAGGGAATAGCCAGTGTATTATTTCAGTATTTCTTTCACTTGGGGGGGTGGGGGGATTACAATTATGCAGGTAATGTGCTAAACACTCTTTTTGAAAGTGGATTAAAAAAAATAAAATAAAAGATACTTTCCTCATTGAGTGCCAATGTACGACATTCACACTTTTACACAATTACAAATATGCTTAAGTAATCAATTTTTTTGTACAGTACCAATGACTGAATACATTCTTATATTTTATTATTCCTTTGAGTGGTGTGTCAATTGGCATGATTTGAAATTCCAGAACATGACCACAGTGTTGTTGCCATAAAGGTCTCCATATGATGTGCAGTCAGCAATTGACACATGCATGTTACAATGATTACTATAAATTCATTAAAGAGGCTACTATCAGCTGGTAATCTACAATGTTGTTGTTGGGATTCTGGCACGGGTCTTAGGAAGGGGTGGCCTGGGACAAGCAATTCAGAGTGGGTTGGAGAGGCCGATGGGGAAGCACGTTTTTAATTTGGGTCATCTCCCAGTCAGCATGGGGCCAAATGATGAAGCCTCCTCTGCAGATAAACTGAAAACACATATGTTGTACTGTGTACCCACCTGAATTAATTGCCCCAATTATTCCTGATACAAGAGGGAGGAGGGGAGGGGAAATTTTACATGTTATTCTGACAAAGACCAAAAGACACTCTTGAAAGATTGAGGATGCCTGTCAAAATGACAGGTCAAGCCTTAATTGCTTTAAAAGGCGGATACAGACATATGCTTCATGCTGAAGAGTCAAATGGGATTTGCCAAATGGATGGGGTGGTCAGGGGAGTCACTATGGCTGCAAGCAGGAACACTTGCATATATTCACCAAAATTGACAATGGTTGAAAAAAAAAAAAGAGACTAGTGTCCTGACAACAACAAAAACAGGATCACCCATGAAAAAATTGGTACAATTGGAATATTAGTAGAAACAAACTGAAATATTTTTTAAAACTTTAAGGTGTTTGAATGTCAACCAATTTAGAGTTATGGCAGTTTTTTTGTATTTGCAAGCACTTACAGTCACTTCAATTATTTATTTTTAAGACTGCGTAAGTGGTGAAAATAACTAAATTATTTTATGAACTTGACCAATAATTGCATTTGAGTGGGTTTAAAGCTATCCGCTCACAACCTAAAAACATTGGCTAATTTCTGCAGGTGTTATACTCAACTTGATTCATCTCACTTCATGTGTAACTGGTTATGTTAATAAGATTTCAACTCAATTTATTCAAGTACTGATCAATGGTGTGCAATCTCGGCACCTCATGCATTATGTATTTTAATGGAACTCACTTGCTTTATAGCTGTACGGCTAAAGGTTAACAGTCCCAATAGGTGAGACTCCCTGAAGCTTAATCTGAACTTCAAACAGCTGTTTTTGCCCAATCCCCACCACTTCTTCAAAAGGCAAAGGCTCACAACAAAAGAGAAGGTTGTTTTATTATCGCCACTCCTGATGGGTCATTGGAAGAAAAGAAGCAATTTATTATATTAAAGTCTTTTCTAATATTAATATGAGCAGAAATGCCAGAAGGCATTTTACTCAGTGAAGAAAGTCATGCAGAGAAGGGATAAAATGGAGGTTGGAACTAAGTGAGGGCAAGGGAAGGGTGCAGGCACATCAGGGGGTGGAGGATGATGTGTAGGAGGGTGAAAGCAAAATGAGGCAAGGGAGTGTGACTGTAAATGGGCCTAAAATCACAGACCATGGAGAGATACCGCACAGTCTTCATGATTATGCTCCTATGACTGGTGTTAGCATTGAAAATGGAAGGCATCTCAGCGGTGGGATCTCAAGCCTTGTCTCCATTCCTCTCTGCAGTTTAATATGAAAAAAAAAAAAAAAAAACCTCAGTCATCTCTGAGGACCATCGTCTCTTGCTGCTGCCACTCCCCGCTCAATAAAAGTGGCATGCCATTCCGAAGATAAGAGTGCCACAGAGCTCGGTGAGGACTGAGGTAAAAAGCCCCTCCAGTCCAGACTAAATCTCCAAGTGGAAACAGAGGACTTGGAGAAATATTCTGTGAGGGTCACTTCACAGTTCTCACTTTATTGTTTTCTCACTCATCAAGAACTGCCCCTGGCATTTGGGAAACAGAATTGGGCTGTCTGGGAATCACATCTTTCCTATGAGAGGTGCACACTGGAAAGCTCCATTTTGTGACCGCTTTTGTGAAAGCTGGAATCACGCTACTCTAATTTATGATTACTTAGGAGCAACCCACTAGTGAGACAATACAGATGTAATGTGTCTTTTTTAGGTTTTCAATTGAATAATGCCAAAGAAAGCCTGCAGCTGGTCGGCGTCACTATAGATTGCCTTACTGGGACATTTCTCACACCATTGCTAGCTATTCAAGCTGCCACAAATCAATTCAGTTTCGAGGTAATGAGAAAAAATTTGACTTATGCAATCAAAATTTGGCTACATTAGTCACCGTTATTATTATTCTGTCATTGTTTGAATTTCACACGGATGAAAGTGGATCAATTGGACATCCCGCCGATGTCCAATTGCTAAGAGAATAAGGGTATTTGGGCTGGTGAGTGGAGGCTTAAAGCTGTCAGAGAATCACTTAGTCGACCAAAGATTTCAGTGGGACACATGACGTATCACCAGAAAAGGAGCACTCGCCTTCAACACAGTCTGAACTGAGGCCAACCTTTTTAAGTGGCGCCGTCACTCCTCCAGGTAATGCAATTAGATCCCACTAATATCTTGGGATGCTCTTCAAACTGCAAATGCACTTTTGGAAAATAGCAAGCCTTGTAATAACTAGTGACAGCACTCAAGGAGCCTGGTAAGAAGAAAAAAAAGCTTTTTCCAGTGATTGGTTTGAGAACATTCAGTATTCTCTTTCTGAAGAATTCATAAAGTAAAAACAGATTTCAGTTTTAATGATTGTTTATTCTTTACTGCCTGGCAGCTCCTCACCTGAGTTTAATAAAAAGAAAAAACAAAGATGTCTGCATTAAAACTATCTTTATATGGGTTATTGTTCTGACAATGGATTAAATCAGTCACCAGTTTTATAATGAGAGCAGAGTACACTATCTACCTGTCCAGTTAGTGCAATTAGGGCTCTGTTCCATCCAGATGTAGAGTTTTGCGGAAATTTAAAAACAAACTTGTAATGGTTAGATGCTCCCATAGATTTGCCTTTTGTATTTGGAATCAAAACCTATTGGATCTTCTGAGTATCTTGGGGGAAGCAAAAGTGGTAATAATCTTGCTATTATTCGACAGTCAAAGATGCCCACGACAGGTGAATGCAGCCACTTTGCAGAAAAAGTACACACCACACACGTACGGGTACTTGCCGCGCTTACCGTGGTTCACAAAGTGCATCAAAATGCTGCAAGGCGACGCACAATCGCAGCACCTTGTTAGAAGTTTGAGTTGCCTTTATCTGAAGCTAAATCTCTTCATTGATGGATTAGCTGGAATATCAAAGAATGCAATGTAACATACAGTAACTACACAAGGCTGATCAGGAGCTGCGATAGTGACAATGTATTCGTAGAGGCAAGCGATAGAGAGGCACGCGGGGGAATGAGCTCTTACTCCCTCTATCCCCCCTCAAGGCAACATCAGGGTAAATCTTCCAAGGGATTATCCCAGCAACACAATGTTCTCTGTTCTGCACATTGTACGCCTGTTTAAGCACAATTGGTAATTTAGTTATTTATATTGTGCATGGATGAAAGTCTGACTTTGGATTTTCTTGCTATTCTCTTCTGGATTGCGAAGTATTGTACAACAGGATGGCAATGTGTTATGTTAGTTCACAGTAAACACAAAAATCTGAGATTACACAGCGGAATGAGGCAGTCCGTAGATGCCAAGAGTGAAGTGTTTTAATACTGTAACCATTTTTTTACAGACCGTCTCTGTGAGTAAAGATACATCAGCTGTTTCTGTGTTTGAAAAAAAGGCCCTGAGCCATAGGGAGTTTGATAGTACAGTGCAGTTTGAGATGCTTTGCTTTCCAAACTTTTGTTCATCTGCCAGCCCAATTGAGGCCCCCAATCGGTCGTAAGTGAGCTACACATGGGATCTGTGAGGGAAACTGCCTGCTTTTTATTTAAGGTAAACCGATAGCTTCACAAATCCGTAAAAAAAATAATATCTCCATCTAAAAACGGTATCCTGTGCTCGTTGTTCCGGTGGCAGCCCAATAATCAACAGCTTATAAATTTGCATCAGTTTTAATGTTGTCCTGATCCACAATTTGTATAAAGAGACACAATTTTAGACAAATCACTCTCACATTGTTTCACTGATGGCAGCCCTTCCTCACAGCGTTATTTTCCAATGACTTCATTTTGCTTTTTCTCTTCCGTTTTACCGTTGCTTTATTCAAGACATCCCTTAAAATGTATTTATTTTCATCATAGTGGAGCATGCCTTTGTTTTAACTCTGCTTGCCCCAAGCTCCAGAAAATGACTTTGACACCTGATGTAACTTCTAAGACAAAAAGGGAAGCAAAAACATTCCTTTAGTAACACAATTCATCAGATGAAAGGAAACAATCTTCATGTTGCTGAGAAATGTGTGCTGTGAAACAAAGCCTGCTTGGTGCTTTGTTTTGAAAGAAGTCAACGCTGGTTGTTTTTAGAAGAATTTCAGCCCACAATTCTAAGGATGATTGTGGGTTTCCATTTCTGTAAAAACCTCACCCTGGTAATTCTTCTACACGACGAGCTTGAGAGGCATTGTTACAATTTTGTTTGACTTTTTACAAGTACGGCTAGAACCTTATCTTGCATACCCATATTCTATTTATTTGTCTGTTGATATTGCCATGAGTATACAAGTCACTGTGACAATTTGTCATCTTTTATTACCTGTTCTGCAAAGCACTTGTGTTGGCTTTAAAGTGTGAAAGGTGCTCTAGAAGCTTGATTGATTTGGTCGTCACCTAAGTTTGATTACTAGTTTCTTTGAGAACAGCTTAACGAGAAAACTTTGGAGGAGAAAAAAAAAGACAACTAAAAGCCCCATGTGCTTCAATTGCTTAGGGAAGGATGCAATGGTGCTCACTTTTGACGTTGTACTGCAAATTATTCTTAGTGTGATACAGTAGAGGTGTACACCACACTGCAAACAACAGTACAACAACAAAAATAACTATATTGTCAATGTAATAACTCTCTGGCAGTCATCAAAACAATGTGATTGGGTTTGCAAAGGTTTATGCTAATAACGCTCTGGTATTGGATCTCATTAGGCTCAAGTGTACTTCATGTCATAGCTGATCGTTGTACGTGATGGGTATACATGAAGTGAAAGCATGGCTCGGCAGGCTACGAAATAACCACAAGGTGATCGTCATCCAGCCGGTGTCACATGACTAAACCCATGTTGACAGAAAAAGCACACGCTTGTAAGATCGGTACATCAAGAGGAGGAGACCACATGGCTTCCATTTACACAGTCATTGAAATGACCTCTGAAGTGCTATCTTCGCAAGGCAAATGTGGAAGCATTACACCTCCCTCCCCCCTTCAGCACCCCTACAACTCTTTTCTGAAGATGCCAGGAAATATTGCAAAGATCCTGTCTCGCTGCATCAGCAGATTCACATTGTCAAGGTCGAAGCCTAGAATATGGGATTATAATCATGTTCCAATATATTAGACCTTTTACACCCAAACACTATACTGATGGTTAAATCGTCCTCACTAAAGGTAGGATAGAACACAGGACACCTTTAAATTTTGCAATCTGGATTCTGACTTTTAGTGCCCCCCTTTAAAGAGTCTTCTCTTAACTTCTGCTGAGGGCTTTGTCCTTCACCGACCTGCACTCTCAGATGTGATGCCATTAGAAGAACAGCAAATGACAAATACCGAGAACTAAATTGAGTAGCCATCTGCCACATTTTTCTCATTAATGAAAGAGTCATTTCCTAGGAGATTGTGTCACACGACAAGTACCAAACACATAGTGACAGACAGACGTGTATATAATGTATGTAAGTCAAATAGGGCTCTGTCTGTCAGAAATATTCAGATCCAAACAATTGATTGACTAATCTCTATAGAAAAATAAATAAATACAAATATAGATATACTATATACACACCCAACCAAATATATATATATATATATATATATATATATATATATATATATATATATATATATATATATATATATATATATATATATCCATCCATTTTCGGAACCGCTTAGTCCCCACGGGGGTCGCGGCCGTGCTGGAGCCTATCCCAGCCGTCAACGGGCAGTAGGCGGGGGACACCCTGAACTGGTTGCCAGCCAATCGCAGGGCACACAGAGACAAACAACCACCCGCACTCGCACTCATACCTAGGGACAATTTGGAGTGCTCAATTGGCCTATCAAGCATGTTTTTGGGATGTGGGAGGAAACCGGAGTGCCCGGAGAAAACCCACGGGCCCGGGGAGAACATGCAAACTCCACACAGGGAGGGCTGGAGGTGGAATCGACCCCGCACCCTCCTAACTGTGAGGCGGACGTGCTACCCAGTGCTCCACCGAGCTGCCTATATATATATATATATATATATATATATATATATATATATATATATATATATATATATATATATATATATATATATATATATATATATATAGTATTCCTGTCACTTTAACTCTTTAATTAGAATAATTAATTACGCTGCAAATTATTTGCAATTAATTGTCAGTGGCAAGTCAATGTGCAAACAATTCAAACCTCGAGAGGCAAACCTAACATAATGGGATACGCATCATTCATCAGGCTGACTATGCTTGTGCGTCTTGTGACCTGTTAATATAACGATTGGATGAAATTCCACAAGTTCATCAGAGAGGCCGCACAGCCTTGGCAATTTCTTTGTTGTGTCTGTCTAAAAAAAGAAGTTCCCAAAAGATTCTCTTTTTAGAAAAAAAGCAAGCTACATACTTCATTATTTAATTCCTCATCAAACCAGAGAAAAATTATTTTAATCAGAGCACCATGACTGTGGTGGGGAGTCGTGTACTGATCCCAGCAGAATAGCGAGACACAAAACACACCAAAGATCCACTCGATGCGTGCCACCCTCCAGAGAACAGTGTGCTCTCATGTTATCCCTGCTTCCCGGGAGCATCAAGGCCTGTACTCATCTGGCCATTGGAACGTCAACCTTATCAGTTGTTGCAATAAATAATTTATCACAATGCAAAATCGGATACTGCTCTAGATCAATCCTACATTCTATGTTGCATCATAGCTTATGATGCCCTCAGTTTCATTCCGTGGATGTTCTTTTCCCACTTATATGTGGTGCAAGGTTAAAACACTATTATTTACATATTCTTTCTGAAATTATGCAAAATTCTTCACACATTTCACTGCATTGACACCGTGGCTTTGGGCCACATTACTTTGCAGTTATACTTGCCATTGAATTATTTGTGACCTCAGTGGCTCTCTCGTTGTGCAGTCTGCCCTCATAGTGAGTGCAAAGCAATATTGGACACAGAGGTAGCAGCAAGCTGCACTATGCATCGATTTCACTCTATGTCACATTGTTGTTGTAAAGAAGTTCAGGGTTAATGATCCATACAAAATAATATTTCAAGTGCAAATCTTAATGTTTTTTTTCATCGGTGACAGCAGTGTACGGCAAGATGATTATTGTCTTGATTTATCGCATTTGCTCATAATGTCATAAAGAGTCAATAGGAACCTAAAAAAATCAGTCCTCTATCATAGGTGTATTTAATCATCGTGACACTTTCTCCAAAGCATGTTATCAATGGCCAGTGTTTGCATTGAGGAAGGAACCCACAAAAGACTCCCAGAGGATTTGCAGACATTGGTCGATGTGAGTCACCGGGGGATGGGGAGGTTGCGTGGGTCAAACAAATGTGATGTGTCTGGGTGACCTTAATCACTTCCAGGTTCATCCAGGCTCAGATTTCACTTGTGTGCCTTATTTCAGGTCAGTGCCTCAAAGTCAAAGTAGGGCAGAGTCATTATCTGAGGGAGCACAACACAATCATCCAGACAATACAATAAGGTCGGCACAATTCACTGAGTGCTGCCCATTACCTCTGGGCTTGAACACATGTGGTCTCCATCAGAAGCAACTCTATTTTTGAGTTGCATAAGTAACATATGCGGGGCACTTGTCTCTAATGCAACAGTGACTTTCTTAGACACTTGGCTATTTTTCTTTTGATGAATACCATTTGCCCCACAACAAAATTAATGTTTATCCGCCATTTACTATGGTAAGCCTGGATCACCTTTCGTCAATGATTTCAGTAGACTAGCCAGGTTAACCCACATGACCATGTTGTGTTACTTTTGGTATTAGTGCTAACTTAGTGGATGGTGCCTTTATTTACTTGCTGTAAAGTAATCTGTTTTTAAAATAATATTGGTCAACAGATTTTAATCAGAGAAGGCCTTATGTGTCCCTAAATGTAGTTTTGATGGTGATTTAAAAAATAATTCTTCATTCATTTTCTAGCAAACCAGATTTTTTAGATATTTTCATTTCATTTCATGCTTTTAAGTTTGACATGTAACATATTTTACCATGCAATATCATTTATAGGTATGACGTTTCAGAAAATCAAAACCTACCTGTTGGACCTCAACTTTAATACATTCAAATATTTAGAAATGTATTGCTATATTACAAACAGTATTGATTAATAGTTATTTCATAGTTATTTAAAATTAATTCAGAATCAGCACAAAAATCATTCAGTAAACTTTTGTTGGTTAAAAAATGCCATAAAATGTTTTGTAATTTCTCAACATACTAGTGTAATGCAGTCTTTGCCACATGACAAGCTGTTGCTGTGCTGATTTCCATGTTAGAGTGAATATATCTGCATTGCTTTGTAGAAAACTGTAATTTTATGCTGCTACTTATCGGTACAAGCTGAGACTTCATTATATTTAGCCCTATATTCACCGAAATGGCAGAATAAACGTTTTTTTCTTTTTCAACGCTAACACCAGTCATTGTGTTTTTTTGTTTTATTTTAAAGGAACTACACTGCAACCTGAATAAAACCAACTCATACAGTATACACAATTTCATGCTCTTCTAATTTTTTTATTTATAACCCCTCTACTGTCTCATGACCACCAACAATCATTGCTTTACAAATATGGAGTCATTGTGGCCTGTCTGACGACTTGGACAACAAATAGGGTACACTTAGTATTGCTAATGTCATCAAAATGGTTCCAGATACACTGTCAGCAATTTTCCCAACATAAAATCAACAATTGAGTTCTTTACCACAAACATCAATCAAAAAGTTTTACTTGAAATGAAGAGGGGCTGGGTGTGTGTCCCAATGATCCTGGGGCTTTATGCACCTGGCGGACTCACCCGTGGCAAACAAGTTCGAGGTGAGGAACCAGGATAGTTTATAGGCATCCTGTAATGATTAATATACAGTATTTGGACGTCATTTCCCATATTTCGTTTGTGGGACACTGGGCTGCTCCTCTGAAAACTAGCCTTGGAGGTGGTGCTCGATGGCATCCACCAAAATGTCCGGGCCTGGCGGGGCTCAGCCCTACAATAGGCCCACAACGTGAAGGAGGAGGCAGGGGAGTCGAATGCATTGTGAGATGGGTGGCGGAGAAAGACGAGTCACTTGGTGGGTTAAATTCCTTGCTACTGAAGCCGTGCTAGTCAAAGAGTGGAATACTAGCAACCCTTTGGGTTGCTGACACTGGAGGGGCAATGGTTCTCGTCAGTGTCATGTCAAATTGGATTGAATTGATTGCAACTAGACTGCTCTGTTTGTCTTGAGAGACGTTTTTTGCCTCTCATCAACTCATGCAAGAAGGTTGCTTGCCGGCTGGTCTGTTCTAACCGATCAATTCGATGCCCTGAGAAATAAATTACCTGAGAATATCCACAAGCATGATAAATTAGCATATATAATTTGTTTAGTTTTGGGAAAAAATAGGGGAAAATAGGGGACCACAATTAATCATGTCCAAAGAAAGTTTTATTTTCCAGTGTATTCAGTCAGCAAGAACTTTAGGGGCTCTGCATACGACTTGATACTCTTATACTGTACTTTATGGACAATGAGCTGCTAGTACGAAGACAAAGGAAGACCCTGTTCAACTTGAGTTTGCATGGCAACACTAGGCGCACACAATTATTCTAAACTGCTACTTAAACCAAGAAAAAAGGTGTTTAAGTGTTAAGCTCGAAGATCTCTGGCGCAGTCAAACATGGGCCTATTTAACTTCATCATGACCATCTAAGGCACCCTGCAACAAAATGTGTCAAAGTGACATGTACTTATCTGTGTGACTGATCTCGGGAATGAGTCTCCTCTTTTTTTGAAGACTGCACGCACATAAATTCCTAATGACTATCGATGGCTATTGCACAAATGATTGGAGAAGACTCTTGAATATCTCCATGTGTCTGTTATCCTTTTGGGCACAGACCAACAATATTTTACATGATTACCCACCATAATGTAAAAAGGGACCGTTATACTACTGAATGCATCACAAAAAAGTGGAGCTGGTTTCAAATACAGAATGTTACTCATCAAAATCATGTTATGTGTTTAAATGAAAGCCTTAACATGGGCACACATAAAGGTCCATTAGAGACTACAGTCAAGCAATACAGTTTTGCGGCTTACTGATGGGTTCCTGCTAATGGCTCTATGCACGATAACTCACAAATATCGTATTTATGAATCGGCGCTGAATTCAACGCCTGGAAGCAGCCAAGTAAGTCATTGAAATGACAGCAATAATCACAGTGTGGAGGTGTAACTGGAGCATCAGTCGAGGCTCCATACAAATACTTAAGGTGCATTCAGGTGTTCACATTTTCCCCTCACATGGCTTTTTTTCCCATCTATCCTTCAGTCTGAGCCTCCTTGCTTACCCCCTGATTGAAGCTACTACACAAAGCAAAATCAGCAGGTTATTGTGAACGTGCGGATTAACGCTGCACAGTGTGCAAGTCTGAGCAGGGATAGCATTTGTGGCCTCAGTCTGTTTTATGTGTGTGCGTGTGTGTGTGTGTGTGTGTGTGTGTGTGTGTGTGTGTGTGTGTGTGTGTGTGCCCCAGATTGAGCCCGACAGCTATGTGCAAGACTGTGCAACTGCAAAGCAGAGTCAAATGCATGCGATGCTTCGCTCCCCATGCTCCATTCCACTCATGCCGTGCAAATGCTCTAATTGGGTAATGAGCTACTCTCATTAGGCTTTGTTGCAGGTGTGTTAGTGGATAAGATGCAGCCATGCTTGTAATCCTATGAGTATTGTGACTCAGTTTGTGGTTCCGAAGATATACAATGTTAAAAGTAAAACACAGAAAATACAACAGCAAATAACATAAAAGCAAACCACACAATGGTTATTAGATGATTTATTTTGTTGATTGCCCATTTGCCACCTTGGTATTTTCTACTGATATAGTGAGCGTTACTATCTATAAATGACCTAGGTACTTATGCTATTAGGCTAACACATTGTAATGTGCCAAATGATTGATATTCTGAGCACCTCTGAAGTTCAAATCCTAGATTTGCTCTCAGTTTATTTTAATAGACATGCAGGAGAACATAGGGAATCCAATTAAGACTAATCAGGTCTAAATCAGTCAGTGAAGTCTGATTTCGGTCATACAGCGATACTGTATGTCTTAGTTTGTTTTGTTAATTTTGAACCAAAGAAGAGAAGACATCTGGGGGTTAACACTATTCAACATATGTATGTGGTGTTACTTTGTTTTCTATTCTCTGCTGGGCAAAATGTGGTTTTGAGAGCTAGTAATTCTGAAGATAACACATTTGGGGTGAGGAAATTGGAAGTGAGCCTGTTTGAAATGCAGTGATTAATGTGGTGTCTGGGTAATTTTACGAGTCTCTGCAATGGTTCTAATCAGGAATTAAGTGTCGGCATCTACTTTAAATCACCTTCTTTACGCATTCGTGGGAGGTTACTGTCAGGATAGAAAAAGGCAATTGTCTGTGCTCCTCCGATTATCCCCTGCAAAAGCCCATAATCTGGCTGAAAGTACTTAAAGAGTCAAGCAGCAAAATAAACAACATTGATTATCATCCCACTGTTCTTTTCTCCTGCATGTTGTAGACCAAAGAGACAGGGAGTGGGTGGGTAAGGGGTTAAGGTCACTTCAACCCCATCCGATTGGGTAAATGTTAAGACAGGATAAATTCCCCCTGAATCCTCTGTCCAAACCAGATTATCAGCTATTCTAAGGAGGCAGGCATCTTATCATCTCCCAATCTCTTTTACAAAAGCAAATCAGGAATTCTGTTCAAGGATTACCAGGATTACCACGGAAACACACATGGTCCTCCTTGGACAATGTCTTAAATTGATGTCTTAAGATGTTAAAGGTAGCCAGCCATCCAGTCTGTCTTCCTTTTGCTATGACAATGGCTATGTTTATGTGGACAAATGTTTGTCAATCCGATCAGAGTTCGGATACAAATTATGATCAGATGCACTGTTTTCATGGATACTAAAAATATTGTGCCGCGCAACCAAATATCCCGGGAATAGCAATAAAAGTACTTATAAACTGGTGCAACTTCCGTGTCTACAAATTATGCCTTTCTACTTGAAAGGGTAACATTATTTCATACGTTTCGGAATGAGCTTGATCGGATCAGAATACTTTGAATGTGGCGTGTACATGAATCATTTTTATTCCAATCAGGCTTTTAATCCAAATGAATCTGTCTTTTCCCGCTGCTTCACTGCCAATAATAAATAAAAAAATATCGTGTTTTGAATTAAATAAGCAATACTGTTACATTAAATTGACATGGTAAATATAATGACTTTTATTCTCCTCAAAAAGGGGTGGGACGAAATCTGGATTCACAGGGTTTGAGTTGTGAGTTCAAATGACAATCTGTGCCTCTTTTTGTCTATGGCCAAACTAATTTGACACTTTTATTTCCCTGTCAATTATATATGCAATGTATCATTGCACTTTTGACATGGCCTTCTTGACATTTAGCCAGACTGTTTGTCTTCTCTGTTATTGACTAAAGGTTTTATTTGTGCTTATTTTGTGCGTATCATTTTTATTATTTGTTTTAATTATCAACAGAAACAGGAATAAATCATCCAGTTTACCAGTCATGTCTTGTCCCCCCCGTCCCACACACACATTTTAAAACATTGATCACTATAACATACATAACGCACCACTATGTTTTGACTGTTGCAGACTAATTGAATTGCATAGCTCAGTGGCACTCGAGAAGAGTCTCAGTTTTACACAAGAGTGACAACACCATCGAGTTGAACAATGACCCACAGAGGGACGTGTCTAGGTTGGAAAATTGCATGTATTAGTCTCAACAGCGTGATAGATTGCTGGTTAGGTTTTTCACTGTATGCTTCAAAGAGGATGAAATGAGGGACAAATTCAATGCAAGCTTCCTTCTGTGGGGTCAAACGTACACAAGACTGTAAATGCACCATCTGCATCATGGTTGCTGCAAGAAGAAAAACAACAGAAAATATGATGAATTAAATGTTGCTTTCTTTTTATTTTATTGTGTTTGACTCTGTGTTAAAGGGGATTAGTTGCAAAGCAACATGACCATGACTAATGTTCAACCATGATTACTTCCACCCCCCAAAAAATGAGGGTGGGGGTTGGGGTGATGAAAATGGACTCACAAATACTCCTTGTGAATCTTGTTCATCTTGATATTGTGACATTTGGAATGTATCCACCCCCCCACCCAAAAAAAAAAAAAGAAAAAAAAAAAAAAAGATGAATCACCACAGCATAAATAATCCTACATGAGGTAGAGAAGCGCAGATGAATTTCTCAGCATTACCGCTCATGTTGGCACACTGGCTATGTATGGTCCTTGTACACTATATTAGATCACACCTTTAACATGGAACAAACAATTGTACAACCAATCGATGTTCCTCTGATCCCCACACCGAAGTCACACCTCGTTTAATCAACTGAATTGTTTTCAATGAAAACAATCTTCCGGCTGTAGTGCTGCCGAGTCTAAAAAAGAAACACTCGGCGCACTTCCACACTGATTTGATTGTTGCGCACACAAAAGTAGCTCAACCACCAGAGCTCCGGAGGTGGTGGCTGTAGTGGCGGTAAGGGGATAGATTGAATTATTCAGTTTGGCAGAGATTGGGCAGCAATTGTGTGAAGCGTTGCCCTGTGTGGAGTGTGAGAGAAAGAGGGGATATTTTTCTTTCCTGCACATCCATCCATCCATTTTCTCTATTGGTTATCCTCCCAAGGGCCGTGGGTTTGCTGGAGCCTATCCTGGTTGACTTTGGCCGAGAGGCGAGGTATACCCTGACCTCGTTGTCAGCCAATTTTAGGGTTCTGTGCAGTACATGCATAAGTAACCTACGTTGAGTTAACAAGTACAGCCCCTGGCCACTCACGTGATCCTCTCGAAACAATTGCTGCTTTGCTAATTGTGCAACTATACTCATGTTGTTTTGTTTTGTTCAAAAGAACAACTCTTGAGTGAATGTGACTGAAGTGGGACAGAAGTGGGACAGAAGTGGGCAGGTTCTCACACTAACAGTTCCGATATGTGTGGTTGGCGATGTGTGTGATTTCCTAAGCCAACTTCTTATCATCGGCCATGGAAGCCTCCTTATAGTTCCGTATCAACATAGTTTATGCGGCTTGACCTGCCACAGAACACAAGCAAATCATTAATTCTTGTGTCGTAACATCAAGGACTGTCAACACACCTGTCGTGCGGCACAGCAAAAGAACCGAGAGGAGTTTCTATTATCAATAGGAGCAAGCACATGGTGGTGCCCATCCCAAGGCAAACCCCTCCATCAATGAAAATGTGTTTGGGGCTTATATGTTGGAGATCAATAATAAATTAATTCGCATGTTGAAGGACCATCTGGCAGGCACACAGGTGCATAAACATCTAGAAACGCGTTTGATATTCGTGAGCGTAATGATACAGTTTATATAAACCACGGAATCGATACACCCATCGCTAGACCGTGAATACAGAATAAGGCAAAAGAAGAAACAATGTAATTCATAAAATCATAAAGGATGCTGCAAAATTGCATAATGTCATCAAACAAAGCGCATGACTGTTGTCTGGGCTGTTGAATGAAATGTGTCCTCAATAAAATCAATTTTCCAGTCACATGTAGTGACTAAAAGTCACAGAGAGAACACTTTAAAGGAGTTTTATAGATAGTAAAAGTCTACATAATTGAATGTAAGAAATGCACTTTCCTGTCAAAACAACAGAATGCTAAAAGGCTCCACAAAACACTTTTTCTTTCAATCTGACTTCTGCAAGTGGCATTTATATCCATTGCTTTATTTTTGTCATTCTTGTCTTAGCAAGAGCCATCAGCAAGATACATGTGCAATTTTTTCATCTCATTAATGGTGTGCTTTTGTTTTATGCCTCTATTCATGGCACATTTGAAAAAATGTCATTGTCTCATTATGCATAACATGAAATATGAAATGACAAATTATCCACCTCAAAGAGATACATATATATTTTAAGATCTGCTCAAGACATGTTATGAAATAGGTAAGAGGCATTTAGCAGGTTTACATGAATCTATTAATAGTAGGCTGACATTTCTGCACCCTATATGAGAATGCTCCACTTGAGTGTGAGCCATTTTCGCAAACCACCAAGGACACTTTTCCCAGCGGGAACTGATTAGCTCTCTCTGTTTGAGATGATGAAATAACTTTGATTAGCAATTAAATATTTTTCATTGTCTATTCTTTGTTTTGTTCCTTTCAAGTCCGTATTTTTGGATCAAATAGGCCCAACACAGAGTTGGAGCAGCGGTTATTGTGCTGCTTATTCTCTCATAATTCCTCCTCTCAGATGTGTTTGTGCACTACTGTACACGATAACAGCAGGGTTATCATTATCAGATGATCATTATCGGCTCTTGCAGAGGAGAAACCCAAAAGGAAATGTGTTGTTCCAAAAAAAGGTTTAATTTGAGCACTTCAAAGGATGTGCTTTCACCACATTTCCATAACTTTTTATCTGTAATCTGTTCCTAATGAGCCATCTTTCTCTCAGAAATGTGTTGCGTATCTGGACTTTGTAATAAAAATGTTCAATAGAAATGATCCAGTTGTAATGACTACATATCTTTCGTTTGCCCTAAAGTTCACAAGGCTAAAGAAAGGATGGAACAAGAACAAATATATGCTGCTAGAATACCAGGAAATCACACACAATGTCCCTATTGTATGTCTTATTTTATGACAAGAGGCTGTCAAAATAGAACCCAATTATACATTAGACAGTAAATTATTATGACATAGATAAGCCTACCGTGTAAATAGTTTAACTATATTTGGGCTGGAGCCTTTTACGGTTGAACATAGGTGAGAGGTGATCACCATGGGCTGGTTAGGAATGTTGGCATATGCACATGGATGGTTGCATAATTCACCAAACAAAATGCAAGTACAACTTACTTTTGACTTACATCTTTTTTTTTATTTTTTCAGTGAAAATGCTTTAAGTTTTCCTAATGACCAGCACGGTCAGATTGTACTTGTTTGAGGTTATATCTGACTTTTCTAAGTAATGATTTTGTGGTAGATTAATAATTTATTGTCTGCTGTAGTTCATCCCAAAGATGTGTGATAGGTTGGAGTCAGGATTCCATTAAAGTCTATATCTATAAGCAAAGCAATATTGTGCAAATTGCCTTGCCAAGGTGAGAAACAAAATTCAAATAGAAATAGTGGGTTCCAAAGCTCCTGATTGGGTAATTTATTGATCAATAACTGTCATTAGTGCCTTTGTTTTCAAATGAAATGTTTATTGAAATTTATCAGAAAAAAAAAACTTATTAAAATTTAAAAACTTAAAAATTATTCAAGACAGCATTGTCCCATAATTGCAATTCGATTGTGGGTTACTCATGTTTGTACTTAACCTTTAGGGCTCTATTTCCCTGACCAGAGAAAATCGAATGCAAGGTTCAGTCTTAATCTGTGCAGGGGTAGTCTAGACTGGACTTTGGTAATTTCGCAGATGCTTGATGCAGGTAAAAACGTGATTTTTATGCCATTGTGGGTATGAACATAGCTGACTTAATATGCTGCCATACAAAGGAACTCCTTTCATTTCCTTAAAATTGATGCACGGTATGGGCATTCCTTGACATGGCGGAAGAAGAAACTGAAATTTAAAGCATGCAAAGTACGTTTATAACGAACTGCTAGCAGACAAAGATGAAAAGAATAATGACTCATTCAATGAATTGAATTAAATGAATTCAGTAGTTTAGATGCACGCCATTGTCAGTTATGAATGAGACATGATTACATTCTCCTCACGTCTACCTGTGCACCAACTAAATTCACCGAAATCGTGTTACACGACACGCACTACTATTTAGATGTGATTCCAGTAGGTGTAAAGTTTAATGAACTTTCAAACACCAAATAAGTTAAAAGCGCTCTGTATGCCAAACCCCTAAAGTGCATAGTGGTATCCCAAATTGCCGAACAGGCACCATGAGGCTTGCACTGGCATAAAAATCAAGTTGCAGCAGTTTTTTTACGTTTTAGCCTAGTTGCACAGTCTATGATTAAAGAGTCGTCAAAGTTAAATTTTGTAAAATTGTAATAATTGTTCAAACCTTCAGAACACATTACAAGGCGTATGTGTAATTTGAAAATATTGTACAGTGTGCCAAACACTGGCTTTATCCTGTATAAGTTGGCGCTTACATTTTTCAGTCATGCATGTGAATCACTAGTCATGTTTTGGTCTGCGGTAGGTAATTCACAGGAAAACATGGCAGTGTGTGAAGCAAACAATTGTGAGAGGTTCAAAACAATAAGCAGAGTCATCAAAATTTGCAGTACAATGCAAAAGACTTTAATAAATTTTCGAAGCGCACACATACATGAAACAGTTACAGTTTTCTCCACACTGGCAAATCAAAGTCAAATACAAAGATCATGTAAGGTGCATATTGTACTTCACATTAAATAAATGTGAGGTCATCTGTCTTTCTTACAACAATACAAGTTTTCAAAGTCATAAGTATTTTTTGTTGTTGTTATTTCCCCAAAGATCAGCCAAATCTAACCATTACAGTACTAGGATGCTATGGAAACGTCATACTGTAGCTCCTACGCAGAAGTGAATACATTTGATACCATAATTACATGTACAGTATATACCTCCTCCGATAATAACAACCTGCCCCACAGAAAGGCAATACAATTAAAAGTTTTAAAATAGACATAGTCGGTTGAGTCATGGCACAATATCAGAGAGGATGTTGGTTGCAAAATGTCCATCATCCAAAGACAATGTATTTTCTGGTCCAGCTCGGCTGTACATTTCTAATTGACTGCCTATGTCTATTTTAACAAATCTAATTCTATGGTTATAGCTGTGATTCACCACAGGCTTCATATACTGTAACTAACTTAACAATGTTGATCACATCAACCAGCCAATTCAGAAATGATCTACTCATGACCAGTTGTGCCATAGTGATGCTGTGAGATGTGTGAAGAAAGATGATAATGCTCTGAACAAGAGGTCACAAGGTTTGGTGCTCAATGTTCTTGTCAACTATAAAAAATATTCCTGCAAGTGTGTGCAAGAAGTGCAAGCAAGTTACTTTCGCTTATAAGCCTGTCAACCAAATATTTAAAGATTTTTTTTTTGTTTTGATGTAGTATGTTTTTCTTTTTTGTCATTTTAACCATCTGGAGTCATTTTAATATCTCTCAGCAGGTTAAACCACTTCCCAACTTGGGAATTTAAAGTGACACGCAAAAGGTCATGCTTAGTGCTCTTCAAATCTGCCCTACATAAACAGCCTTTGATTATAACCCGAGTCCCTTGTGATTGTGGCTTATCTCAAAGTATTAAACTTGTCCTACCACCTCTTCCAGTGTAGTAATAACAATGTGATCAGAACAATAGAGGGTAGGGTAGTAGGTGCACTAAAAATTGCTTTCTGTGGCAACACTAGTGAAAAGTGAAAACAAGTTGACTGTGATGTGTGCACTAGCGGAAGCCTACGGCCCAGTAGACCTTGCAGCATAAATACATATTAAGTCATTAGTTCTGAGAGCAAGCTCACATGAAAATTAATGCGTGAAAAAAAATTAAGACAATAAAATGCCATTAGGCAACTTTGCAAAAAACAAAAGGCAAGGAAATGGTTGTACTTAATAAATATAAACACCATCAACTCTGTATTGGATACACATACATACATATAAACATACTTTACAGATCTATTGACACCTATTGTACAGCATGGGTGCTGGAGTTTAAGGTCGTAGCATTGGACTCAAACACAAGTCACACTTCCAATACATTTTACAAGAGGATTTTTGTCAAGTTTGAAGCAGGGAAACATTAAGCGTCTCTCTTATTTCCTCATTACCCCCTTTTTTTCTCTCCTTTCTTCTCCACTTCCGTGTCTGTATGAAGAGGTGAGCTTTGAGGCTGTACCGGCAGTAAAGTACTTGTTCACCTTGGCACTTCCTGCCTTCTGCCCTCACTCGTTCTCTTTTCTTTGTCCCATTCCACCCCCCCCCAACCCCCCCGTCTCTCTTTCTCTCTCTCTCACTCTCTCTCTCGCTCTCTCTTCCTCCCTCCCTCCCTCCCTCTCTTTAGGTAGTGGGAGCTAGAGATTGATTTTAATCCTGTGGGAGCGAGCTGTACCTGTGCCACAGAGTGTGCCATAGTGTGGTGGTTTCAGTGCAGTCTCCTGAAATATAGAGAGACAGACAGATATAGGGAGATTGGAGTTACAATATAGATATCATCCAGCTCTGAGCAGTCTAAACTGTAGCCTCATCAGTGCCAGGCTACACTCGACACAGAATACAAAAAAATAATACAAATCTCTAAAGTGATTGTGATAAGGATCATCAATGATAATAATAATAACATTCTTCAAGGGATGGCTGGCAATCATGTCATTTTCATGTCAGGTTTCCTTGAAGAATGCTACACGTTTTGTGCATTATTTCCTGTACTTATCAGAGCATGTAATCACATCCAATTGTTACTCCCATTTTTTTTTTTTTTTTTGGTCTCCCACCACACCAGGCACACTCTTCCTCCCTCTGATACAGCAAAATCTGGATGAATTTAAGCCCACTCTTTCGGACCCTTGCCAGTGGGTCCTCTGATATGTACAGAATTATCACATGGTGCTATTGTTTTCATAACAGAAGCAAAACAACTGGCGTTGACTGGGAGAGAGAGAAAGAATATGAGAATGTGACTCACAGAGACAATACACCACAGTGTTCACATATGGAAATTGTCCTTGATGCGACGAAGCAACTGAATGAAAGAAAGATGATATATATATATATATAGTACTTTGTAAATTGTGATGTATAATTATCCTCACTTACAGTGAAGTAATCACATGCACCATGGATGATTTGTAGCAATATCGGACTTCAAATATGTGCTACAACACTTAGAACTGCATGGATAAATTTAACTCATGCATGGAAAAATGGACAAGTAGTGGCTAGGACACAGAAAGTAATATATGTTGCTGGTTTAGCCTTTTACAGCCATAAAGCCTCCACACTTATGGAAAGACTATCTTCAGTATTTTGGTACCACAACATCTGTGGTAATTTTGTGAAGTTAGAGGTCACTGATGTTAGACCTGAGAGAAGACCAGGATCATAATCTCTTCTGTATTTGTCCAAAACGTGTAAGCAACTGAGTAAGAGATATGTCTCAGTACACTCTTGTAGATGGTGTACACCAGAAACAATGATGGCCATTTGTCATCTATTTAACCATAGGAGAAGACCTTACGCGCCCTTGAATAAGGGGTCAGCAAAAGAATGTGTTAGCCTTTTGTCTGCCTACATGTTGGTGTGATGTCGGAGATCACTCAAACAAGGTGACGCTTGCTTAATCGGCCCCCGCTAAAGTGCACACCATCACAAGTGCTACTCATCACTGGCTGGCAGGTTGACCTCTAATACAATGCAGCACAGGTTGAATGAAAGTGATGAGATGTGTAAAAACTAAGGAGGGGTGCGAAGCGTGTGTGTGCGTGTATTGCTGCTGTATAATGGAGCCATATGGTAGCACAAATCTGTAGTCTCTGAAGTGTCTTTTACAAGCTGTACTCTTTAACAGTTACATCTGTACAGTCCCTGGAAACATTTTGATGACCTGCTCTGCATAAGCTGCTCTGCATCCATGTGTGTATTTTTTTGTAGGCTGGGTGTTTTTTACATTTCAGTAAGTATCTACAAGGCAGCAATCGGGTGTGGGTTTATTAAAGTACTGATCAACCACTTCCATACATCAAACAGAAAAACAAACAAAACTGTCATTGATTGTTTTTAATTAGTGTCGTGGTGCCTTGGCCAAAGTGGTTTCAAATTACACAGTTTGAGAACCTCACTTGAAACGGACTCCAAAAACTAATTGTTGAACAAAAAATGGTACTTCACTACTCATTCATAAATTCAAAAAAGCAGACCAAATAGTATGTAACACACAGATTGTTGTGTAAAAGAGCCCCAATAAACAAACACCTATTACAACATCAACATCTGGGATCTGAGGCTGATACACCCAAGTGTCATCTTAGGATCACCACCTCCTTCCCTCCTCTTATCAGCCTTATACCAAACCTAATTACAGTGATTTTAATCATACTGTATTATGAGTGATTAACCCTTTAGTGCATTTAATTAACCTTTGCAGCCACAGATTTTCATCATGCGTTTTTCTTCATGACACAGGCTTTAAATAATCACTTTTAAAACTGGAGGGAAATCTAATGTCTAAAGTGGGAGTCATCACTTGTCAATTGCTTAAGGGGGCAGAAGATGAAAATATGGTTGGTAATTTCGACCAGTGACAACTTAATTATCTTGAAAACATTGAAAGTATTTTGGGGCTTATGACTCAAGGATGAGAAAACAAAATATCAATCAAAGTTTAACAGAGCAAAATACAATTGGATAAAATATTTGGTTATCATATATGCATTGATTTTCAAATTGGTTCTAAGAAGACTTGAGCTCACCGACAGGCAAGTGAAAATCAGTTGCAATTCACAATGCTCAAAATCCAAAATCGACAATTTGGAATTGAGAAACTTGAGCACTATATTTTTGCATATTTTAGGACAGCCACAACCAAAATGAGGGTGGGGGAATCATTCTGTCAAATCCACTGTGTCACATAAACAAATTATGAATTAAATCTTTGGTACTCGGGGCTGTAGTCAGCTTATGTATTATACACTATGTCAGAGCATGGCTTTTAAGCAGGTTTTAAAAAGAAAGGTGGATGAAAGGCTCAGTGTGGGTGTCCTCATAAATTATCGTGAGCACAACACTTCATGGGATAAACAGTCATTTAGCCAACGATGCCAAGAGTAATGTTAAGGGTTGCTATTGATGTTATAAATAAAATAAAATAAAGGATAAGAATCAAAATGCAAAAAAACAACAACACACGCACACACACACACACACGTACACACGCACGCACACATGATTGGAAAAATGAAAGCAACCAACAAAAGCAAAGACCTCATAAAAAAAAGAAGTCAATACACTGATGCAACGGTATGGCGGTGACCCAGAATTGAAAGAATGGTAGCTTTCACAATTGTAACCATGAGAAAAACGAAAGCCAACCAAAGAAGCATCAAATCCACCAAAAGGGTAAAGACAAAAATGAAATCAAACAAGACAAAAACCAAACAATCATTTGCCACTGGATAGATCGCAACCTCAGTTTGCAGTACATAATTTATGTTTTCAAATGTGTAGCTATTTTGGGATCAAATACCAGTGTGCCGGAAAAACTGTATGTCGCCTATACGCCATGTATTAGAAATTTGACTTCAGAGCTCCTCAGTATCTTTTCAAACATAAACTACAACACAGTAAAAAGACAAACCTCAACTTGTATACTATACTTGAGCTAATTCAAACAAAGTACTGAAAGTGCATCTACATATGCAATTTATAACAATAATTGGGGTCATTAAAGAAGATCGTTTATGAGCTAAATGCAACGTCGGACGGGCAGGCTTTTTATGGACTAGTGCTCCCTTGGTATTTAAGTATATTGGTCTCAAAGCTCTGCGTCACCTTGATCCCTCGACCCCTCCTCTCCCCCCCCACCCCGAGCAGTACTTCGTCTTCCCCGCAGCACTGTGCTCTCGCTGTCGGCACCGAGCAAGGCCACCTCTCCTTACCTCTGATTTACATTTATTTCCCTCATCCGCTTTTATTTATTGGGGTACTTCGCGTTTGGCACATTTCTCTTTATGGAATCATAAGCCTTTGCTGTACTACCTCATTTAAATGAGCTTGTCCATGAAACGTTTTCCTATGAAACAACTCCCTGTACAATAAAAACAGGACAGTTTCACATTTTCCAAAATGAATTGCTGATTAAGTGAGAAGTCTCTGTCAATCCAGTTACCGTGTTTACTTTTTGCTTGCTTGGTTTAAATGGATAGTCTAAATATTTGCACATAGCTTAACTCGGCCCTTGACCACTAATAAATCCGTTCAGTTCAGTCATCACTGTTCATGCCATAGTCGAAAAGAGTCTAAGATGCAAGCATTTAATTTTGAAGTGCATGTGGAATAATCCCAATCGATTGATGTATGGATTTTTATAAAAATAATAATGGTCTTCCTCCCACTAGTAATCACAAACAACAGTGCAAATTAATTACTTAAGATGGTCTGATGGTTAACTATGTGCAGGGGTTGCGTTTTAAGCAAAACAGCCCCATGAAGCAGATTTGTAAATTTCGAGTGGATGATGTTTAAAATTAAGTGGAAACGCAATAGCTATTCATCTGAATTGTTGATTTCAGTCATCATCTAAGAATAATGAAATAATTAAAAAACTTTAGGTCAATGTTTGGCCTCACACTGATGGTGACAATAAGTATGAGACATGATAAAAAAATAAAATAAAAAATCCCCAAATTCAAAAGACCCAGCAATCATAATTGAATTGCTGCTGCTAATCAAGCTCTAAATGTGAACTTAACCTACCACATGTAAATAATTATGCAATTCTGATTGCTTACAAACGAGGAGGGGGCATACACAATTATGTTGCCTCACTCGTGTGTTGAATTTCAGTATAATTTTCAAGTGCAAATTACATTCATGTAAACGTTTTCTTGGCTTATCCCCGAACGTATTGGTGCTGCATACCGCCACCTTCCTCCTGTCATATCAACTACCTTGTGGCGTGAGATGTAGTAGGGAAGGGGACTACTGTGGGTGGGTTGAAAAAGGAAGTCATGAATTACCTGTCGGGTGGCGATTTGCCCAGGAGTCTTGAATCCTCCCTGACAGCCGCAGTCTGAGACACTGTATGGGTCGGAGCTCGTCGATGAGCACTTGGAGAGCGTGTCACAGCCCACCACAAATGTGTTGTCCAAAGGGAGCTCCTGGATCACGTGATGCTTCTTTGGGGCCACCGGAGTCTCCGGTTTGATTTGAAATGTAGGCTGAGGGGACGCAGATTTGTAATGCTTGGCTAAGTCCGGGCTGTCAGGCTTGAAGGTGGTGGGTGTGGTGGCCCAGTTGTACTTCCCCATGGTTTGCTCCTCTAGCTCCACAGGGAGATCCAGCGTACCGTTAACATGCTCATGTGTGGGGTCGTCAGGCTTAGATTCATCTATGGTCACAAAGTTCAGGAGGAGGCTCTTTGGGGAGCGCTTCTTTCTCTTCTTCTTCTTTTTGATTTGACGGTTCTCTTGGTTAGGTGACACCCACTCGCCGCTCTGCTTGCCCTTCTGTACCACTTTGTGTCTGGGTGTCTGTCGGCAGCGCACCAAGGCAGTGACAAATATCACCAAGATGACAGTCATAGTCCCAGCGATGATAGCTATGACAACAATCACATATCCGTTAGCCTGAGGTGTTAACTCACTGTCCCCTATGTTTCGGTCCAGTGGTGTGTCCATACTTTTCTGCAGCTGTTCTTGGATGAACGTAGCATTTGAAACAGTGTCATTGACAAATAAGTGAATGAGTGCAATAGCTTGTAATGATTCTGGCTGGCCGAGATCTTTGACTTTGACAACCAGCCTATGCAGTCCTTGATCCGCCGCCACAATTTTCTCCTGCAGTGTTATGTTGCCTGTTGCTTTGTCGATGGAAAAAAGCCCTCGAGGGGAGACTCGAGATGTAATGATGATGCTGCTGGTAATGCTATATTGTAGCTCAGCATTCATACCCGTGTCGTTGTCAATGGCAAACACTCTTGTAACAACGTCACCAGGGGTGGTGGTGGTCCGCACGAGGTCATATGAGTAATTGGAAGCAGGAACAACAAACACGGGGCGATTGTCATTTACATCAACCACATTTATAGTGACCTTGGCATAGGAAGAGCTAGGGGGTTGCCCTCCATCCACTGCCTTGACCATAAATGTGTAAGAGCTCTGCTGCTCTCGATCAAAAGTGATATTGGGCTTGATTACACCTGTTTGAGGGTCAATGATGAAATGATCTTTCCCATTCAAAATGGACAGGGTTACAACAGCATTATCTCCCGCGTCCGCATCTGTCACTGTAATTAAGCCCACAGTTCCAAAGAGTGGAAGGTTTTCAGGCACATAGAAGTTGTACTCGGGGTGTGTGAAAGCAGGGCTGTTGTCATTAAGGTCCTGAACGATTAGCCTGACAGTGACATTGCTCTGTAGGGACGATGAACCATTGTCCCTGCCTATGACAGTGAATGAGTACTTCTCCTGCTTCTCTCTGTCCAGTCGTTTGCCAACGGAAAGGATTCCTGACCGTCTGTCTATATTAAACCCATCGGGTGCATCGGGGCCAAGGGTATAAATAATCTCTGCATTATGTCCGCTGTCTGCATCAGTGGCACTGATTTTTATTAACTGTGAGGACGGGTCATTATTCTCTGGTATGGAAAGTTGAATTTCGGGCTGGGGGAAGATGGGCGCATTGTCATTCTCATCCTTGATTTTAATTAAAACCATAGCTGAAGTGTTCAAAGGAGGCGTTCCTCTATCCGAGGCCACTATCCTAATTGCATATTCTCGAGTTGTCTCATAATCGAGGGGAGCAGCTGTCTCCAGTAAAAACTGATCATTAAAGACAGGCTTCAGCCGAAATGGAACATCATGGTCAGTGTAGCAAGTGACTTTTCCATAGAGATCTGCATCTCTGTCTGTAACTGTGATGAGTGCTATTTTGGTGTTGAGGGGAGCATTCTCAGACAAAAGCACAGTCCCGTTCACCAAGTTGATTATGTAGCGAGTGTCAATGGAGGGAACATTGTCATTAACATCTGTAACATTTATAGTCACCGTGGCCCTGGAGGGTGTGGAACTGCCATCACTTGCCAGAACAATAAGTTTGTGAACAGGAGTGAGCTCCCTGTCCAGTGACTGCTTTACAGTGATTAGTCCCGTTGTGCTGTCAATGGCAAAGTGACGTTTGGTCGAGGCAGAGATCTGGTTACTGAAGGTGAAGTGGATCTGGGCGTTGGACCCTAGGTCTGCATCCGTTGCATGAAGCTGAACAACTGATGTTCCCGTAGGGGCGTTCTCCGGTACCGTGACTTCCAACTCGCTATGCTTGAAGACCGGACGATTGTCGTTGACGTCGGAGATGGTGACTTGCAGAATAGCAGTGCTGGACTTGGGAGGGTTGCCACCATCTTCTACCTTTATCTTCATGACAAAGGTGTCCTTCTGCTCACGATCTAGGTTCTGCTGAACAATCAACTGTGGCCACTTGTCACCTTCAGGCGTCTCAATGATGTCCAAGCCAAATTCTCCAACACTCTGAAAAGACCCAAATAAATAAATAAATAAATAAATAAAAATGGTCACGTCCTCGCTCTTACATGAAATGACAGTGTATACAATACAAACGTACGGTTATTTCAGTGTATATGCATGCTATCAGTCCCTCGTATTCGTTTGACTGTAATACCGATGCTGTCAAGTGCTGTTAGTTAATCCTCGTACTGTTATTTCAGTGTCATGAATGAAAAGAGTACAATTCATTAGCAAGAGATATCTTGAATCAAGACAGCAGTATTTACAATGATCACATCTCAAATTCAAAGCATACTCATCAACAGCCAACCTCAAAGCTCCAGTCAACACAAAAAATGCAAGGGTCACAACATTAATGTTAATTGATTATTATTATTTTTGTTTGTTTTAAATGTGACCATTCACTATAATCACTCAAGAGCCCGTGTCGGTTTACACAACTTTATTAAAAAGCATTGTGGTAAAGAAATTAAAAGTGAAGTAAGATTAGCGACTTAATTCAAACACACTGCAAGACCAAATCACGTTATTTTGTGATGTGAAGAATCTTAAATGTGAAAATTGCCTGTCTTTTTCAAGATGTGCTTAATTGAAGAGTATAACAGGGGAACAAACATACATGATACCGAAAAAGAAACTGAAGTGGTAAGACTGGAAGTAGTTGTGAACTTAATTGCATTCATCTCCATTGATAGCGCTAGTGTTGAGAATTTCCAACAGAATATGGTATGGTCCTATGCACAGATCCAAAACGAAGGGGTCAGATGTAAGCATAGGGTGGTGGGGAGGAGGGGGTGGTGCAAGAGAGAGGGAGAGAGAGAGAGAGAGAGAGAGAGAGAGAGAGAGAGAGAGAGAGAGAGAGAGAGAGGAAATAAAAAGATCAAGCCCATGAATGAGCTGCATGCACATTATGAAACAAAGAAGCCCTTTGAAGCTCTTTCAGTCAGAAGCAGTTTCATGGTGAAAGAAGAAAAAGGGTTCTCTTTAAAAAGATAAGCTTCATGCTGCACATAATGTTGGAAGTGATTACTTCCATCTAGGCACAGCCATCAAATGTGATTAAGATACATACATTTTCCTTGTTCAAGTCAGGATACTGTGCACACAAGACTCCTTGAGGGTTTATAGAATTTAGGACCGTCCTTGTGCCAGCGTGAAGTCGACACGTGGGAACGTGCAGGTGCAGCATGTAAATTATTGTGTCCTCAGAAGCAAATTGCTTGCAGAGAGTGTTGTCAACACGATTGACAGAACTACTTAAAAACAGCCACCGCAGCAACAATGATCTCAGAGTACCTTTTCAAGTATATTATGGCATGCAGCAATGCAGAGACACGGTTTTAACAAAATTTGTGAAAATGTACAGAATTTGTGAAACAGATTTTTAGTCAAATGCACTAGAGGTAATTGTAGCAATAATCTTGGGTCTCTATTGCGTAGCAACAGTCTTCAAATCTCTGTTCTGTGAATGTCTTACAGCATCAGCACAGTAGCTAAGAATTACTGCAATGCTTTTTGACATATTCATATTAATTAATAGTGGAATGTTGAGTTAGGCTGCATCAAAAGGAATGTTACACAATATTTGAACCAGCATTTACTTGATGCTTTTGTCTTGGTTTCACACAATTTTACAGCTGACAAGACAGCACTCAGTGCATTTCAATAAGTCGAGGAGAGCTATCACACAGGCTGCACACTCCTGAATACGGAATTAGTGTGGTGGATTGCGATAAGATCTCAGGCGGGCCAAGGGAAGGCCAAAATACTACTAGGAATCACTCACTCGAAACCCTTAGGCTGAGAAAGAAGGACAAAGCAGCTCCAAACTGCTATGTGTGCAGACCACGTCACGTCGTAGGTTGCTCTGGTTGTCACTACACGTACATAAAGGCTAGAGGAGTTTAAGAATGTCAAGGTATTTCCATTCATACCACACAAATGAGCTAACATTTTTTAGATGATTAGATAATTATCAGGGCACTAAGGTGGACGTAGGAGTACACCATGTAATCAAATCTGCCTAATTTAAATGAAAATCGATGTGTGATGACAACAGAGGAAGTATTAGCAGATGATGAGCAAGGGATGACTTCTCATCCCTCTTCTCCAGACAGCACCACAGATTATCAGCAGATGCATTCTTCGGTCAAGATGATGACCTTGTTAAAGCTCAGAGGAGATTGAGATTTGGGTAAGAATATATCAGAGGGACCGTTGTGACGATAATCACCCTCATGTAAGCCCTTGCACCTCTTTATAATGCTGAGAGAAACCAGCCATGTTTATATTATATTCCACAACAGCCCCCTTTCAGACCACTGTCGACAAAAACAGGATGGTCATGAAACAAAAGTGAGGGTGAAATGTGACACGCTCTAATTGTTGTAAATGCCAGAGAGATGTTTAAAGTGTCTAAACATTTACAACAGCAGCCATGGTATGGATGGAAACCTAGTTGGCCATAGTAAAACACTATGCACACAAATAAACCTGACAGTACGTAACTTGGAGGCGGCTCTAGTGGGTCAGGAAGCAAATGCACTTTGCGGGTTCTACACTAAACCATGTACTTAATTTACAAATATAGAGTAATCTAGAGTATGGTATGGCTCTATGCGCAGATCTAAAAAGAAGGGGGAGAATTTAAGCATAGGGTGGTGATGGTGGTGGTGGTGAGGGGGGGGGGGGGTCTAAGAGAGCGCAGGAGGAAAGGGAGAGAGAGAGAGAAAGAGAGGTAGACAGACAGACAAGACAGGCAGGCAGACAGAGACAAAAAGTCAGTAAGAAAAAAGAGGCAAGGCATGCATAAATAATCTAATTGGTTGTGTGTGTGTGTGCGCGTGCATGTGTGTGTGTGTGTGTGTGTGTGTGTGTGTGTGTGTGTGAGAGCGAGAGAGAGAGAGAGAGAGAGAGAGAGAGAGAGAGAGAGAGAGAGAGCGCGCAAGAGAGAGAGAGAGAGAGAGAGAGAGAGAGAGAGAGAGCGAGAGCGCGCAAGAGAGAGAGAGAGAGAGAGAGAAAATACAAGTAACAGGCTCTTGTCCATAATGATAGATTAGTGAATTATAGCAGTTGTTGAATGAAAACTAATACGATCAAACATTAATTGAACGGCAGTATGTGACCCCCCACTAATACTAACTCAGGAGCTGAGCCCTGCATGGGTGCCTCATTCAACTCTGCCAGGGCCACAAATGTGCTCCAAAAGCAGCCAAGCAACAAAGTTTCATCCGTGGAAAAAACAAAACAAAAAAAACATTGACAGAACATGACTAATGGGAGGGACCCTATCAGAACGAAATGAGCTGGGAAGGAGCGCACTTGTATTCAAGGGAGATCACAGGCTGAACCATAGTCTGCCTTTGAGCCTGCAGGACTCAGCAGCATTGTCCCGCCCCATGGCCTGTCATGGAGACTGTGAGAACAAGACTGCAAGGCTTGAATATGGAGAAAATAAAATGTTCCAAATCTAACGATGCACAACAGTTTGGACAAGTGGCTTTGCAGTGCTGGCTAGGAAAATAAGAATAAACTACCATTAGTTTCTCATTCCTCTACAAGCGTTATTGCCACAACTTAACAATTTTGGTGGCTAAATGTGATTTATTAAATTTGACTGAGACAAAGAAAAATAAAGACAATTATATCCTCTCATCAAGCAGACTAATAAGATGAAGCAAAAAAGGTCAACTTCTGGGGGTAAAAATTAATATTGATACTGCTCTACCAAGAAAAAATAAAGGTATTTTAATTCCGCTTTCAATAAAATG
Source organism: Syngnathus scovelli (assembly GCF_024217435.2). Lineage (NCBI taxonomy): Eukaryota > Metazoa > Chordata > Actinopteri > Syngnathiformes > Syngnathidae > Syngnathus > Syngnathus scovelli. The sequence goes on from NC_090847.1 coordinate 13,701,269, forward strand.
TTCAAAACTGTGATGGAGGTTGAATTTGTGCTGAGAAATGCCATCACAAAGCCACATAAAAGAACCAAATTGATAATAGTAATTTCCAGATATCAGAGAAAGTACAATATTTGGATATTTCTGATGCTAAACAGCATTAGCGTGAAAGCCACTCTTCAAGCATTGAGAGTACTCAGACCAAAACTACAACATTCCAATGTACACTGGAATGAAGGTCAGAGGTTGAATACTTAATCGAGGTGGCATTGAGATCGGCCAATTGACTTGCAGAAATCCACTTCATCGTGCAGTTTATCAGTGAGACATAGCCTTTATAGCCGACAGCAGCACATTGATCTACACGGGGTGACTTGAACAAGACACCCACTTTAAATGTGTATGAAGACGCTGACACAGATGAAAGTCGGTTTAATGTAGTGTGTGATGCTGCAAATTCATTCGGTGGGATAAGAAAAGGGGTCAGTACGAGAGAAGCAAAGCCAACCTTCCCAGGAAAAAAAAAAAAAAAGCTGAATATCTTTGGGTCCTAAGTATATCTCAGTGATGGATACTGCGTTATCCCAGGAATGAATACTATACAGTGATATTATCTGCTTCTTCGTTTTTCTTCATTCATGCATGGGATTGCTTTTTTTGACCTTGACCATTTCAAAAGATGCCTATTTCTGCAGTTCAGGTGTTGTGACAAACACTCCATTGGACCACAGCGATGCCAAAAACACTCTCAAAAGACTGATTACCAACTTTTGTTTGCTGTATTGAAGCACTCTATGGGACAAAATTACACAGTTACCCTCTTTAGCTTGGGAAAAGTGTAAAGATGCACAGAGATGTTTTGTCGTAAAATTCTGTCACATTAAATGTAGATTGACAGTGAATTTGTAGAGCACAATGGTAGCAATTTTCACATTGTTGCCTGCACAACACAAAAAAACTGGGCAAACTACAGTATCATTGAGTGTGCTTTTCAGAAAAATCTCACAGGACCCGATATTGGTAGTCCAAGGGTGGCTGAGCAGCCAAGAGCTATTCTTGGACTTGCTTGCACATTCTTTCACTACTAAACACTGGACTTTCTCCTACAATTTAAGTAAGAAAAAAATAAAATTAAAAAAAAAGTAAAAAAACATACCAGAGTTGGGAATGTCTCTGGCACTTTTTAATGATCCCTGCTAAATTTTACACATGGAACCAGGAACACAAAAAAAAAAAATCACAAATACAATATAAATATAATGAGAGAGAATAAATCAGGGATACTGTGCCAAAGATGCTCTTAGAACAACTTTCTGTGAAAGATAATACAACCGCAGGCCGGGCGAGTTTTAGAGCGCTTTATATTGTGGAAAAAGGACAAAGGAAATTATTGCAAATGATCATTGTAATGTGCACATTTGCTTGGTGATTTTCCAGGCATGAACAATTCAGGACATTGCGCTGGAGAGACCTTGGAAGTAGGGAAGACTCTTTAAAAATGCAAATTGCTTTTACAGCAGACAGGGATGTTGATGATTACGGCTTTACCAAAACAATGTCAACTTAATTTGTGACTCCAAGATGGACTTTTCATTTGTCTCACTATGTATATCCCTTTTTTTTTTACAGTGTCTGAGCTTTCCTCCAGGGTCCTTGTGAACACAGTTAAATTAAACTTAATTTCTGTTTTTCATCAATTGCCAAGGCGTTTACCAACATCTAAAATCCGGGGGAAATTCTGTTTTGTTCATATATAAGCCGCACTGGACTATAAGCCGTAGGTGTTTTAGTGTTTAACTAAGAGAACATTGAATTGAATTGAATTGAATTGAATTGAATTGAATTGAATTGAATATGCACGAATCATACAATATCCTAAAACTCCTGAAAAATCCATACATAAGCCGCACTGCACTACAAGCCACAGGGTTTAAAGCTTGTGCAAAAAGTAGCGGCTTATAGTCCAGAAAATACGACAGGTGATGAAAGGTTTTCTCTCATTCTGCATAAGGCGTCTGTTTGGATAAAACTGTGCAATTCTTCTTTACCAGCTTTAATGTAACATATTCAACCCATGCAGGGAATTGGGCAATTCATTGTTGTTGTGTCTGCATTTTCTGATTTCTTTAAATGGAACGCCAGCATTTTCTCATAAATTTGCACATGGAAGCATTCATTATTTTTTATAAAACATTGAGAACATGATATATCTATGGTATATATAATCATATTTCAATGTACGATTATAATTCTGTACGGAAATGCACTGCAGCCATACAGCAATTGAGAGATCAGTAGTAAAAGTGATGTTGAAAGGTTTGCAATGGCGGGGAGAATTACCAGTTTGCTTTAGGGTTAAAAAAAAAAAAAAAAAAAAAAAAAACCTGGAAAAAGCCAAGGTAGCATACCCTGTTAAGCACAGTGGGATGCAGCGGGATGCTTATTCACTAATGGGTTGCTGATGAGTATTCTTTATAGGTTAGTGTCTGCTGCACAGGACAGCTTATTTTATGAATCACAAAAAGACACTAATGTTCACTAAAAGTAATTAATTTTACAGAGTCCATGGGGGAATCAGTATCCAAGCTTTACTACTTTTACCTAACTCACCATTAAAAAACATGATGTGAACGATAGCCTTTGGAATAGATGTGACTGAGGATATTCAGTAACTGCCGAGAGTTTGACTTTACTGCAATGATTTGTCAAGAAAATTCCTATTTTGATTGTTTGTTCGTTTATGCAAATCATCATTTTCTAAGGCCCGCAAAAACAAATCATGCAAGTCAACCAAAACTTTATATTGTTGTCTGTAATAATGTTGAGCTATTCCTTTTCTTTTGTTACAGAAACTTGAAAAATAATTGACAAATATGCTTGACTTCCGATTTCAAAGCCAGTCGGTTTGCTGTGTATATGATGAGGCAATTTAACGTTTATTTGGTTTCACAGACTTAACAGCACTCTGAGGGAAATTGCAACTACAATGTGGCACACACCTGGTGCAACAACAGGCCCTTATTAAGACAAAGAAGAAGTCCAATTAGACAAAAAATATTTAACTGTAGGACTGAACAAGGATCATTCTCACCTTGACCAGCTCGTAATGTTGGATCCCATTGATTCCGACATCGGGGTCAAATGCAGAGGGCACCGGGTACCGGGTGTTAATGGCAGTGTTCTCTGGGATTGAGATGTTTATGACCGTGGACTGGAAAAGGGGGGCGTTGTCATTGACGTCCTCAATCAGGAAGCGGATCTTGACCAGTCGGAAGATCTCGTCAGGCAAGACAGCCACCTCTATTTCATAATAGCAGCGTTTCTCTGCGAAAACCCCGGAGCAAAGCTTCTCCCTGTCGATTCGGTGATTGGTTGTAAAGATCTCCCCCGTGTTGGCCTCCACCCTCACCAAAGGCACGTCCCCTGTCTTGTAGACAGGCTTGAACTGCAGGGGTGAGGACAACCTGATGTTTGGGTCCAAGTTGAGGTCGAGATCCCTGCGCAGGTTCCCAATGCGGACGTTCTCCGGCTGCTCCTCTTTCACTGTGTAGTCTCTCTCCTGGGCCCGGCATATGAAGACCGTGGAGGTGAGGAAGACCACCAGCACATAAGTCTGACTTGCTAAGTTCATACTCAATGGTGGATGGAGCTTCACTTCCACAGAAGCAATTCTGTCTCGAGAGAGTGCAACAAAAACACAAAGGGGGAAAAGACAGATAACGTCAATGCCGGAATGTACATTTTGTTCAAATCCTGCTGCAGTGGTGACCTATTCATCTAAGCAAGTTATGAACACCCATCCCTCCAATGTCCTTGCAAGCAAATTAAAGGTAATTTTACAACATTAACCTTTGCTAACGTCTATGGGGCAAGAGAAGACAAAGGTTAACATTTCACATTCTATCAATCTATGTACGCAAATTTAATGAAACGTGTCATTTTTTGGGTTTAAACATTATGCGAACTAGTGGCAGTAAAATAGTTTGCATTGACAGATTGTGCACATAAGACCTTCCATTCACGTCAAATGTGTGTGAATCAATGCAGTGCATAACTACAGCACATAACTGAGCATCAGCTGAGCAGGAGAAGGCGTTACGCATTGATGCTTGCATGCATGCACACACGCATCACTGTGAGTTGTAACACTTGACAGCCGCTATTAATAGACAGCCTAATTTGCTTCCAACGTAAACAATTGAGCTCCCGAGTATTTTGTGAACGACCATGTGCAGTGGAACGAGACAGACAGCTATTTGGAATTAGAGTGAGGATTTTTCAGATACATTTTTGAAATATAATTCACACCATATATTCCCCTGATGTGTTGTGTTTTTTTTTTTTTTTAATAGAAATGAAATGCATTTGGTTTTAACATTGCAATGAATTGTCCATTTATTAGGCTGACAATCAATATGCTGGTGCAGTTACTAGGAAACGGATGGACGGTGGACAACATTCATTTGAATGACGACGGTATGTAGGAGATTAAAGGTCAATTATCCTTTTTATTTATTTATTTATTTATTTAAGATGAGCAAATCTTTCAAAATTGTGCATTACTGTCCCGTTCTAGCACTTCTTTTTTTTTTTAGCAGATTCAAATGGTCCGGAAGAGTTGTCATAACATGAATGTGACTCAACAGCAGCCCATCGTTGAGGTCATGTTCATTTTTCATTTTATGTTTAAAAACCCTTATTTCTAAAACAAATGTGTTTCTATGACATTGAACCAATTTTGTTGCTCTGTACGTGCAATGGTAATTGAATTCAGTTAAGTCCAATTTAAAACACAAAAAAATAAGTGGAAAATAAAGGTAGACTGCAGCTAAATAGCCACTTTTTGTAATGTGATTCTTTCAACCAGTTATTAAACTTAGTATTTTGCAAATATTACGTGTCACTGAATGATTTGACAGTGAGATTAATTGTGTTTAAGTGTTTACTAAAAGAAACATTGTATTGACGATGAGTCTAAATTAGTCAATTATTATCAGCACCCAATGAGAATTTTACAGTGCAACATATTTGCACTATGAATTGAGAATGCTGTTTTTTATCATTCAATTCACTGTACCTCTTTGGGTACAGGAATAAAAAAATGCTGAATGAATTTCCCAGCTATTTTACAAGATTAAAAAAATAACCTGTAGGAAACGGCATGCATGAACACCTAAATTGCACTACAGGGGTCCTCTTCCTTGGCAAAGCAATCCCACTCACTGAAGCCCTCAACCCACTGACAAATGGGAATTGATTAAAAATAAGAATTTAATTTAGCCATTTTTTAATGGCATTAATTGCAAGGAGTTTCTTTTCATTCGTGTTATAAAGCAGTCACACGAGACTCATTATAGAACAGTTAGACGAGAAGACAGCTGACATTGATCAGTGTGAGGATTACTTATATTGTATGAATAGCACAAGTAGTACTGTGCTGCTGCATCAAAATATGGATGGGTTACACATCCCATCAGCAAGGGTGGAACACTTTGAAGTGTGTCATATCAGATGGTGAATCACTTTACTCTGATGATCGCAAAGCACTCCAAGGTGCATGATGAATTTTGAATTTAAATGAAAAGTGATTCACCACTGTGAAAATGAAATAAAGCAGGAAGGATCAAATAATCATTTATATTGTGTATTCCTCATAACATGACAATAGTTTTCTAAACGTATGATAGGGTGGATGTGTGTGTATCTGTATTTGAGTCTAAGTAACTTGGCAACGTTAATGTAGGCTGAGAATAATATTTTATTAGAACTCAAAACACTTCCACAGAGCGGACACTAGACTATCAATTCCAATTGAGATTTGCAGACATGTAAAATTCTGATAAATATATTGACTTTTTTTTTTTTTTTTTGTCTAATGGCGATAACACCTTACACAATGAAATGGTACGGGAAAAAAAAAAACAGTATGTATAACAAAAGACTGGTCATGGTTTTTTTTTTTTTTTTAATCACTTAGAAATGGTATGAAGCACCATTACATTTGACTAGGAGGTCATTCTAATACTGTACTTTACCCCTCATTTAATGTACCTTAGCAATTGTTTATCTTGGTATGATGCAGTGCAGTTCTTCACCAATTCAAACTCGAGCCGCAGAAATACAATCAAATAACAATATCATCTTACTTGAATCCTTTGTTTCCAGAACAATACGCCAACATTAGTGTTTTTCACTACACACAATTATCCTGTCTCTTCTGTTTTGTCCACGGGGGCAGGGACCAAGCCAACCAAGAGGATGAGCTGGTAAAATATAAGTGTCACACTGTGTGTCTCCTTTGCTTACATTTTAATAGTCTACAGAAATGCTATTTTAAGGTCCAGACGGCTGGTTGGATTCAGTCAGTGAACCCAAGCTTCCCTCTTGGGAGACAACTTGAAGAGTAGTAGGCCTGCACTGGATCACTTTTCATGACGGCATGACGGGCAAGTCTTCCTGCTGTTTGGATTTACTGGCTGAGCGGAAGGCCAAATATACTGTACGATCGCTGTTCACCCCAAAAGAGATCTTAAACAATCAAGTGTGTTCATAGCCTAACGACCCAAAAACAATGATATTTCTTTATCAGAGCAAAGTTCTTTATCATCATTACGGAAATGGGATTTCTAAAAGACTTGTCTTGGGGTCAACAAATTGAACAACTCTAAAGATCGCCAACAGCCTGATGAAACAGCTCCAATCCCCCCCCCCAAACAATTACAGATAGCCGACACAATTTTCCCTAAGTACCTAAGGAATAACATATGCTCTCCCTGCAGAAATTACGACAATCGCGACATTAGATAGTCCTCCTGGAAATGGGCAGAGTACCGTAAAACAGTTGTTTAACCTTGACAAAGTTGAATACAGGCCAAGAACTTCCGAGTTCACTTCAGAGTTCACTATAATCGAAATGTATTTGTTTAGCAAAAAACAAAACCATTCAAATAAAATATTTTGCAGTTTGCATTTTAGATTACCAGCCACAGTGGCTTTTCCTGGCAGTTGTAGTGATTGAGAAAACATAAGTTCTGTAGTTTATATGAATCCATGTTCTTACCCTCTGCATTCGCTACATGACAAATTGATACGGCGGTAATATTGGGACTCAAGAGGACAGTCAATGTTCATCCATCACTGCTGACAGAAGTAAAGTTTCTCACTGTATGACTGTCATTTATAACAATAATGATGATGTTAACAAATCACAAGAGATGTCAGTTTAGTACCAAAAAAAAATTCACTTTTAACAACTTTGTGAAACCTTGCCAAATGTTATGGACAACATATGCTTAAACAAAGTAAGCAGACTTCAAAATAAATTACAATTGTTGAAGGGAAAGTAAAGCACCATCTTTGCTTGGGTCGGTCATACAAATATTTCAGTGGCTTATGTAGTATACACTCAACAGCCAGTTTTTTTTAGGTATACATGCAAAATAAATGACGTAACATTTTTTTTTTACCATCATATACGCATGCTTATTTTTTAAGTGTAATTGTAGCAGTAGTATGACATTTATAATTGCATTGCATCCTATTGAGAATTTTTTTGACAGCGCTTGTATTGAACGTCATTTTATTGTGTGGTTTGTGTCATGTATACTATTTAATGAGTGAACGTAGAAGAGGAAAGACTTTTAAAGTAAGCTCTACGACATGTTAGAGAACACACAACCCACCCAAGCCATGAATTAGTCTAATGACACCTTTTCATGCATTGGCTTTCTTAGTATTTCAAATTGGTGATAATGTTGCACCTGATGCTTTCGAGTTGATTGCTGTGGTGGGAGCTTTAAAATAAACTGTACTGCAACTATCAAAAAAATCGCACCAACCCATGTTGCAATATTATTTCAGCCAAATTTAAAAATGTGTCTGAATATAATACCATAGTGAGGTATTAAACCCCCTACATTTCAGTCATCTGAAAGCATGATCGTACTGTCGAAATTTTTATGAGACCCAAACAAGCCTTGGTGGTGATGACAGACACATCACGACGACTTGTCTCCTAAGAGCAAAATGGAAATTGGTCTGGAACAAACGGATTGCCCCCCCCCCCCCCCCCGAGGTCACAGAGTAGACTGTGACAGCTCCACACGGCTGGACCCGGATGGCGCTTGTTGCCGCGCACCCACGCAACGTGCTTTGCAGCCAAGATGCAGAGAGCGGCGCGCGCTAGAAAGTCGAAGCACTTTCAAAAATTGGAGCATCAATTAATTATGATATTACTATAATATGTATATTTTTCCACTTGTAAATCGCTGTACATCGAGTGCACACACGGGGAAAGCCAGATTTATCCTTTGCTCAGCGAGGATCGGGACGCAAATTACGGACTCACTATCGCCTTAATATATGTCCACTTTGAATCGGTGCGCTATGGCGCATTTTTGGTTGGAATTTGAATGTCGAGTGAGCTCGGCGATTGTTTAAACAGACACATAATGTCAAACAAATTACCACCTTCTCACTAAAGCTATTAAAAAGCAAAATGTCTTACCTTTTTCGCTTGGCTGGGCTGAAAAATCAGTTAGTGCTGCCTCCGCGTAAAGGCATCACTGATTTTCAAAAAGGAAAATATAAAAATAATAAATAAAGTGCCATGTATTGAGCTGAAGTGAAGATTAGACGAGGGCAATAATCCTCGTGAAGAAGAAAAAACAATGCCAAGAGAATAAAACAAATATCCACTACAAAAACTTATCCATGCGCAAAAATCGGTTGTCCACGAGAGCTGGAGGAAATAAACACGCACATAACTTTGTTTGTAAATGGAATGCCAGTACAATTCCTCTTCAGGTGTCCAAGCTTCGTTTTTCTCACTGTATCTAATTAAGTCAAAATCGAATGCGCTAAAATGTGCGTCAAAAACTTCCATCCAAAAATGCACTTCTTGGTGAACACTTACAGACACTCAATTTTACAATCTTGAGCAAACAAACAAACAAAAAATCCCAAATAAGAGGGATGCACAGTTTGCATCGCTTGCCCGCCCCCCTCCCTCCCTCCTCCAGATGGATCAAACTGAGGCTCGGTGCAGCACACTTGCCGGAGCAGGGATAGACGCTTCGCCGAGGCGGTGCGCTAAACTGGAAACGTCTCGGTAGTATTGGGTGAACTCTCCGTGTGCGCCCACCTCTCTCCCTCACCCGCTCTCCCCGCTGCTGACATCACGGAAGGAGGAGGAGCCGGCAGAAAACTCCAGCGCTGTAGTCCTGTTAAAGCCGCACTGCGCTGGTGAGAAACTCACACTGGCTTGAGAGGAGACGAGAGGAGTGCAAACTGGATGCGCGACGCTACTCCTCCTCAAATCCCACTGAAAGCGAGAGGGCGGCAATGTTCACTTGTATTTTCATCTTCCCAAAGTCATTTTGGATCACTGGCGCCTCTACATGAAGATGAGCGTTGTGCTTCTAACTCTTCATTTTTATTAGGGCTGAGACAGGGGGGATAATAGGTGAGATAAAATGAAATAAATGCTTCTAATGTTGAAGGCTGCTGACTATGTGTCCTGGTTTTTTTTAAAACTCATTTATTGCTGAACGAAACAAACTATCATCTCTCACGCACAACACTAGATAGGAATGGATGTATGCCTTTATTTTTTACCTATATAAAATTATACATTGCGAGTTGCTGATTTAGTTCAAAGGTGGCTTGGTGGTGCACTGGTTAGCACATCGGCCTCAAAGTTAGGAGGGTGCCGGTTCAATTCCACCTCTGACCCTCCCTGTGTGGAGTTTGCATGTTCTCCCCGTGCCCGCGTGGGTTTTCTCTGGGCACTCCGGTTTCCTCCCACATTCCAAAAACATGCTTGGTAGGCCAACTGAGCACTCCAAATTGCCCCTAGGTGTGCGTGCGAGTGCGGATGGTTGTTCGTCTCTGTGTGCCATGCGATCGGCTGGCAACCGGTTCAGGGTGTCCCCCGCCTACTGCCTGGTGACTACTGGGATCCAGCACGCCGGCGACCCCCGTGGGGACAAGCGGTATAGAAAATGGATGGATAGGTTTTTCCTCAGGTCTCAGAATATTATCATGATAAAAGATGTAATGTATTTAACGTTTGTCTAGAGACACCAACCGTATTGAATTTGACTAAAGCTGATCAAACATGATCTGTAAAGGAACTCAATCAAGATCTGTGATTCTGCCAATATCAAGTAAGTCAACCATGACACTTTGCCACAGTGATCAGGAAAACATCTACGTGGTAGTTTTTTCACTTTTAAATTTCCTTATCAAACAGGGCATTCAGTTCATCAATGACTCATTGGGTTTCTCATATTTCTCCCTTACTCAGTCAGCATGGCGCTGGGCATTAGCACCCCATACACATGCTTTAGACCAAAATAATTTCCGCCCACTCTTAAGTAGTATTGATCACATCTCTGAAAATAGGGTGGGTTGCTACATAAATAATAAGATGGTCAGGCTACTCTTTTGTTTTGTTACCCATACTGTATTTCTCCCATGCATGAACTATAAAGGTTTGGAACATTTTTCATAGCATGTCACAGTATAAAATGTGGTTTCCAATAGAAAGGAATTCTTTTTGAAGAGCCAAAGAATTTTGGGAAAAAAGGCCCCTTTTTACAGAAGCTGACTGTTTCCACGGTCACTTTCAAGAACCACTTAAGTTATACCCCACTGAGTTGAATCTCTCTCTATTGCCTCATTTCTTTCAGTTTTCTCTCACTTTTTCCAAGATCTCTGGAGGCAGGAAAGATTTGAAAAAGATGGAGTGGACAGAGAAAGGACAATTCAATATTTACTTTTAGCTTCTTTGCAGCAGAGGTAGAATTTCAGAGATATAGTGCAGGGACCCAAGATAGACAAAAACTACATGAGATAATATTTGAACTTTTCCCGCAGCGCGTGAATATGCAACGTGTGCGGCCCTAGCTTCCTCCAAAGTAGTGGATCAGAAGGAAGAAAAAGCTTTAGGCTTCCCATCTGTCATGTCGGTGCTGAGACGGTTGACAACAGACACAAATCATGCTGCATGGGCACTCATGTCTTACTACTGTGGAGAGGTTTAAAAGTAATGCCAACCGTGTCCAGCATGAAAAAAAACAAAAAAACTCAATCAATAACTCTGGCAAAAGGTAAGTTGTAATGCTGACGAAATAACATATTTCAGAGAGGATATTGGTAAAATAATCAATTGCCATTTCCCACTGAATTGTCACTTGATATCATGGATTACTATTTTGTAAGTATTTGTAGTTTGATTTGTATTTGATGCATTACCATCATGCCTTTTGGTTTGGCCTCAATTAATCAACATCAGAATGTCATGAAGTTTACTTCCAAAAAAACAACAGCTAATAATATCCTGTCAGATCAACGTGAAGCACGCTTGAAGCAAAATGAACAGAAGTCCTCACGAGGCCAAGAAATCTCTAGAATAATGAAGGGTCCAGCAATGAGTGGCATGTATTTGCAAAACACCAATTAGAGTAACGCCAGACTTCACCTAATGTCCACTGGCAAAATAATGTGTGCATACCGGAGAGATACATGATGTTGTTACATGACAGCTAATTAATTCTCTGTTAATGTCTTGCAGAATACTACAGGCTGCATAATAAAAACATGCATTGTCGTGAGCAGATTTGCCTGACTTCTCTGTAGTTTTATAGTGCCATATATGTGCCCTTTGCAGCTGCTGGAGTGCTCATTATTGTAACAAGAGTATTGCAACTGGATAATGGGTGAAGCCTGTGTATGAAGTCTGAACATTACATCCACATTAAACTTAACTATATGCACCTCCCATCCATCCATTTTCTGAACCGCTTAGTCCCCACGGGGGTCGCGGGCGTGGTGGAGCCTATCCCAGCCGTCATCGGGCAGCAGGCAGGGGACACCCTGAACCGGTTGCCAGCCAATCGCAGGGCACACAGAGACAAACAACCATTCGCACTCGCACTCACACCTAGGGACAATTTGGAGTGATCAATCGGCCTACCAAGCATGTTTTGGGGATGTGGGAGGAAACCGGAGTGCCCGGAGAAAACCCACGCGGGCTCGGGGAGAACATGCAAACTCCGCACAGGGAGGGCCGGAGGTGGAATCGAACCCGCACCCTCCTAACTGTGAGGCGGACGTGCTACCCAGTGCGCCACCGAGCCGCCAACTATATGCACCTTTAAGACATTTTGTATGACAATAGATATATTAATGTGCATTTAAAACTACACATACATAGACTCTTATATTAACGATTATAAAAACATGAATGATGATTATGGTAAATATCAATGATGTTAATTTAGGGCAGCTTTGACGTGAAACTTACATTGAGTGGTGGTGTTTCAACTGTGTTACACTGTAACTTGATTGGTTGGTTGATTGATTGATTCACCATATAAACATTGGTGGAAATAGGATTTTTTTTTCCTTGGGGGACACGGAAAGGGCCAAGGATATCTCAGGGGGGCTGCAAAACATAACAAAAAAAAAAAAAAATAGAAATCCTCAAATTTTTATAAAACACTGATAAAGATTCCATGTGTGTGATTCCAAAAGTCAGTTGTCTGGTCTGGCACCCAGTGGGGACAAGCATATTTAAGGCCCTCAGAGGCCCCCCTCTGGCGCCGCCACTGCGTATGAACATCCACAAAAATACATATTAAAAAAAAAATGAAATAAAGGAAAAGGTCATCTATAAATGTCTTAGTTCAGCACAGTTTGCACGCTCAAAGGGAGTAGGATTGGTTGGCCTTTGAATGTTAACATTTTCAATACATAGTAACTTTTGTTGGGCCACTTTTATAAACTGGGAAATTATTATCAGCCAACATCTTGCTTCATACTAAGAGCATACATTTGTAAATAGACCAAGACAACACCTGACATCGTTCTTTGTTGTGCACCTGAGTTTGGCGATCAATATATATATATATATATATATATATATATATATATATATATATATAGAGAGAGAGAGAGAGAGAGAGAGAGAGAGAGAGAGAGAGAGAGCAGGCATGCACACACAGACATACCCATGTATATATACATATGTGTATTTTGTATCAGACATTGGTCTCATGGAACTACATGTTCCATGACAGTCATACTTAAAGAGCATATAGTATTTAATCATGGTGAGGGGATGCAAGCATGCCATACACATCAATGAGAGAGATTCACTTCGGAGCCAAGGGGTTTAGCCAAGATCCTGAGTGTACTAATTTATTCAGCAACTATTAGCCATACAGTTTATGAACACAAACTGTTCCCTTTCTAAGGCAGACATTAAGTTGTTAAGGTTTTCTGCATTTCAAGAGGTAACAACAGTTAAAAAAGCATTTGTGTGTTGTACGATGTGGGCAATATACATGCTGTGGTGATGATTCCTTCCATCTGTCTACTGTGAAACAGCCTGCGGCAACATTGGGAAATGAGAATGTTTGCTTGGCAGTACACAATACATTTCGTTGTAGGTTTATTTTCTGTTTGTCTGTTTATTTGCTCTACTTCTCACAAAAGTAGTTGGGACGAAACCTTAGAATTTAGGCTGGGGGAAAACAATGAACCTGAGCAATATTGCTGGCCGAGTCCTGATTAATAAAGATATGCAACGCTCGTTTAACACAGTGCCAGCATTTGACGACGCATTTGCCTTTGCGTGGTGAAGGTCACTGGATTGATTTTAGATAAAAATTTTATGTCGGGGAGATTTTGATCTTAATGACTTGCCTTTGTGAGGTCAGGAACAAGCCTGGCAATGGCGACAACAAAAGTTAGTTGAAAATAAATTGCACTGATGTGAATTAAAGGTGAGATGATGGATCTTCAATCAGTCAATGCTCTGAATCCTCAGGGTATGGTTCTTATTTTGTTAGTTTTTACTGCAGCCAACTATTTTTGGGTTGTAACGGAGAGAAAAAGAATTGTGCTTTCGATAATCACCAAGGAGTCATTATTTGCCACTCATCCTCCCCAGATGGCCCAATGGTTGATGTTCTTGTCACGTTGAGTTGCGTTCCCCCTGCCTTGAATGGGCTGTGTACACAACCATTGTTTGATGAGTAAAATTGAAGGCAAGTCTTGTAAACTGCAGATGCCCCCTTGCCAAAGACATGGCACTGCAAAGACAATGTGCGCACACATCTCCTTTGCACTCTTGAGACTTTAAGCTCCTTATCTTGCTGCTTTAGAAAGGAAGCAGACTGTATTGTGCTGGAACGAATGCTACGAAGCTTGAAAATATACGGTTGAACAAAAACAAAAGGAAATAACTTAAGACCAATTAATCTGTGACAGTAATGTAATACAATTGTAGTTTATCTCTAAAAAAAACCCAATTATTTGTCTATTTGTTCCTGGCTCATTTCTATCAGCCGCAACTTCAAGCAGTCTAGCGTGTTTGGAATCGCATTGCGTCTCACTGGTCATTTCGGCGCATGGAGCAGTTTAGTGCAGGGCAAGCCTAGTTTTGGGTTTTTGTGACATTGGTAGACCATGCTGCGAGGGACCGAGAGCATTTTCTACTACAATCCCCAGGCACATCAGCAAATTCCATTACAAAGAGTAAATTCGATTTTAGTCTCACTAAAAGTAGGTCCAACTCGTGGTGCAGGTGGTGTATTTCGATTTTAGTGTATTTGATCAAGGCAGACAACATTGGTGCTTTGTGGATATGTGTTTCATTGTATGTTTCATTCATAAATATGGCACCAAGGTGGGATAATACCTCTAAATCGGTTGAAGAAATTATAATCTTTACCATTTAACTATTAATGTAATAGCACCCACGTCACGATTGGTGGAGGGGGGATCATACGCAGACACATGAACAAGGTGCAAGGTGGTCTCCAATTACCCACTTTACATGGATAGCAGGGCTGACCACAGGATCAGTAAAGGGAGATCTTGCAGTTTATCTGCCAATGTCATACACAGACCCCAGCGAGTTCATTCCTTTTTCCGTAATGCCAAACATGGCTTCTGGTGTATGGGACTCTGACCACCCTTATTTCAATGTAAATGAGGGTTGCTGCCAGGATTGGTCGGTAAAAGACTACTTCCTTCCCACAATGGCGCACAAAGGTACAAACACGCCGTTAAGCCCAAATCTACAAGTGCAAAGTTTAGAAAAACAGAAAAAGAAAACACTACCCATGCGCACAGATTCTGCTTTGTGCTCGACTTATGCTGGAAATAAAATAGGACACAATGTGTCTATGTGTTGGACTTAAAACAGTGCGGAATTTAAATGAAATTCAACATGAGATGAGGTCTAATATCATAAAATTTGTGATCAATTCATGTACATGATCAATTTTACCTCATTCAAACTTCAATTGATGGCCAATTGTTCTCAGAAAACCACAGATTTGACAGAGCCTTTGACCCCAGATACCCTTAGTAGCTGATGTCAGGGCCACTATTGGTTCGTAAACAATAGCAATATTTTTTTACATGCTGTTCTTGTCTGTGCGCAACTGAACACAAGTGTGGCCTCTTCCCACATTGCCAGATGCTGTGGATAAACACCAATTCATATTCATCAATCTAGATGAATATGTGTATTGTTACAAGCTGTTATTTTCTGTTCTTGTTCTTGTCGTTCGGCATCAGACCGAAAAAACAAATTGTTGAGCTGTTATTAAGAGTATAGTTATTTTCTGATACCTTTCTTCATTTCATGTCTTAAATCGTCTTTCATAGTATGGTGTGGTGGATTAAAAGGAGACATAACAACAAGCACCAAAAGAGCATTTAACAGCAGGAGACAACGCAAACAAGTTTGGATTTTCACTACCTCACTGTCAGTGAGAGATTGTCACAGTGTATCACAGTGGTTCTTCCCACAGAGCTGTGTGTGTCAGTCCATCAGTTATATTAACCATCTAAGTGGGCCTCAATCAAGTGAGGGGAATCTTGTCCGTCGTCAGTGTGTGTCCCCACATGAGGAAAATGTTCAGTATTGATTTCATGTCTTTGGAGACCCTACAGACTTCAGATGGAAGTGACAGTTAGTGACTGAGCTCAGTTTTGGTGACAGACTCAAGTGGAACGACATGCAGCTTTGAAAAGCAGATGTTTGTAGTCAGAAAATCTGAGAGATGACGAGTAGTTGTTTGAAAAGTTATGGCCTCTTGCCAAGTTAAGATGCTGAGACAATTTGGCTCCTTTCCAGCAAGTCCTCTTTTCAGGGAATTAAGACCAATGTTATGGTTATTTTTTTTTCTGTTAATGTTTCGTGTGTTGCCATTGCTGTCTTCAATGTGTGTGTGAGCTGTCTTCAGCCAGCCAGACCTCTATAATGAGGTCAAATTGATAGGTTGGAGTCTGTATCCCTCGAGCCAATTTTGTAACGCACAAAATGGTTGTCTTGCATTAACAACATGATATGTGAAACGGTCTAGATTTCAAACTTTCAAAGGAGGCCATCATACAATCCCTCATGGTGTAAACAATGAAAGGCCGCATCGGATTGGTCAGAATTACTTTGCACATGTTCAGTTTGAAATTCACTAGACACTTTGAGGTAATGAATAGATTCTGAAATAATATGTATACAATAATACTATATTACGAGGGATATAATAAATTACAACTACTAATGATATTATCGCTATTTTTGAAAATTAAACAACATAAATGAAAACATACATACCATATGTTCTCTTTCTTGTTGGATAGCTGTATGAAGATTTGGGAAAATAGAGGTAACAATATGGGAAATAAGTGGTCTTAATGCATTATATTTATTCCTAGTCAGTGTTGATGTATGTTCCAAACTACATTTCACCAACTTCGATCACATCATCGTAACTTTCTCTCTTCTTCAGATGCTGCATTCCTGATCTTTAAATTGACATCCCTTTAGCAAACATTACCCATTTTTCACAATCTATCCATCTTTGGAAAATCTTATTAATGTCCTTTCAGAAAGTATATAAACTCATTTTTTTTAAACTGTACCCCAAAGGATGAGTTTCATGCTGGGGGTTAACATGTATGCATCAAGACTGTAAGTGAATGAGGCCCATTTTTCTTCAACCATGACACAATAAGTAATTGTAACAGAAAATTACAACATTGGTGCATCAGGACTGAATATTAACTTGAACAGTACTTTCAAGCAGAATGACAAATTTTAGTCAGAGAAAAAAAAAACCCAATAAACTTAGCATTTAATGTTTATTAACAACCTCTTGAACTCCTTACTCTTTTTTTTTTTTGAGGAAGCAGTACAATCCTGTTAGATACATACATTTATTTATTTTTTGAGAGTTAAACAATTCCTTTTGAAGTGTTTCTCTTGGGAATATTGCTCTGTTCTCCCATGTTTCTTACTAACATATGATTGTCAGCCCATATCTATTTGGAGTACAATATGAAGTCCAAACTGGCTCCAGTAAGCTACAAACCACATCATGGATACATCTACAGCTCACGCAGCTACATTCTTCCAATGTTCTACAACCCAGAAGATAGCTTTGTGAAAAATATTATTTGAGATATTACCTTGAGTTTCATTATCTGGTTTAAAAGCAAGTGAAGCCAAGAGAGTAAGCGCCTCCCAATTTCCATCCATATTCTATACAACAGATCCTTTTCAGGGTCCCAGGGAACTAAAGCCTATACCAGCTGAGTTTTGATGCTATAACAATACTGGAATAGACAAGAACTAAGTGCATGCTTGAGAAGAAAATATAAAATACAAAATCTTCCAATCACAGAAATAACATAGTTGTCAACTAACTGTATCAATGTACAAAGCAAGTTTTCTTCTCCCCTTGAGAATGAGTAGCTGTAGTAAACAGATGCTTTCCTTTGCTCCTTTGTCATGGGATTGTTTTCTTTATCATCAAGAAACAATTCCAAGAGACAATTCCTTCTCTGGTCAGCAACTGAGCATGATTGTTTTTGTGGTGTATTATACCACTTCAGAAACACTGCATTTCAAATGGTAGATAGGACTGAATATTAACTTGAACAGTTCTTTCAAGTAGAATGATACATTTTACTCAGGGAAAAAAGAACAATAATCTTAGCATTCAATGTTTATTAACAACCTCTTGAAGTCCTTACTTGTTCTTTGAGGAAGCAGTACAATCCTGTTCGATACGTAAATTTATTTATTTTTTGAGAGTTAAACAATTCTTTTTGAAGTGTTTCTCTTTTTTGTTTATTAAGGATGTGGATTTGGCTTGTAACCACAGCTTTATGTTTCTGTGCCATGAGATTTACATAAAAACCCTACAGTCTGGAAAGTTTAGAAGTGATTCTGGCTTAAAAAAAAAAAAAAAAAAAAGAGGACTGAGGATGAGCGACAAAATGAAAGCCTCAAAGACTAGCGGAGGGTGGGGGTTGAGGTTGGGGATGCTGTACGCGGATGTGGGGGTGGGTGATGCTGAGGGCAAAGGGAGAGGCAATGAGGAGATTGAAAGTGTGTGTGTGCGTGTGTAAGTGTGTGTGTGTGCGTGCGTGCGTGCGCGCGCGCGTGCGTGCGTGTGCGCGTGCGTGCGTGTGTGGAGGGGGGGTGCATACCGGGTAGCTGAGCCCGAACTTGGCTGTGTATGAGAGCAGCAAATCCGACTTGGTTGGTAAACAGAGGCTCCAGGGACACTTCTTTTGCATGCAGGCTGAGATGGAAGCCCTCTGTGATCCTAATAGAGTAAGCTCATTGAAATCGCCATGGAAAATGCCAATAAGACACACACACCGAGCAATATACAACACACAGACGTGCAGATACGACCAAGTTTGAATGTATTTGTGAACCCTCTGGTTTTCCTGCACTTGTATGCCTTCTGGAGCATTTCCTTGTTCTTAGCTCTGAAGCGTCAGAAGGGCATCTTCTTGCTTTTAATTCAACCCCCATCAGTTTAGCCTGACAGGTTTAAAAGGCAGCATAGCACTCGCCAACAGTACACAGCGAACAAACTAATTTTATGGTCGTGACTCTAGAAATTCCCAGTCTGCTCCCTATTCTTTTGCCCTTAGACACTCGCATCAAACACCGACTTTGAATTGTATGATGACTTTGTGAAGTCACAGCTATTATTTTTTTGTTTGTTTGTTTCTTTGGTTGGGGGTGGTGTAGGCATTTTATGCCCAAGTGGGTTGGACTTTCTGCTTTATATACAATGTTGATTTCAACTAAATGTAAACTTGAACTGTGGCTGAAAAACTAGCAGCACCAGTTTGAAACTTCGGTACGTTCACAAATGAAGTGGTTATATTTTTACCTTCAGGAGACATTTATGCATGTTGACAGAAAACAGACTAATTATACTGCGACACAAAAAAAAAAAAATACAATTGCTATAAATACTGACATATTAAATCTTTATAATTATTTTGTTGTCAGATGTTTAGTTTCATGGACTAATGTGCTGTTCACAGTGAATCTTCTGTGAATTCTTAAGAGGATAGATGGGACCTCCCCACAGGTCTGTTTCCCTTCCCTTTGCTTTAGAGGAAAGTACCTGTAATTTGTCTTCCTCAACTATTAGAGACATTCTAGGGAACACAACCTAGACGTGAACATATCAAATCAACGGTACATTTTTCAGAAAATGGCAGATCCAATTTTATTCATCTCCCTGAGGTGTCCCTCTAACTGTGGGTGCACTGACCCTTCACTTGTCTGACACTCCCCCTCATAGCCCAAGAAAAGCTTTTCTAGATTATTTCTGTCTTTTTCAATTGGAGGCATACTAGCTAGATCCCCCAAAGATATTTGGTATTACATTTACGATAGACACGAGGGCCTGAGAGGCCAGAATGCAAGTATTCTACATGAGACATAATCAATGAAGCACTGTCTTGATCTGACATCAACCAAGACAGCATTGTCTCATGTATGGTTCATTGTAATATACTGAAGCCAGCATCTTCAGAATAATCACATTTTTCGTTTCAAGTACTTTTAAGCACTTGGCTCACGTTGTCTTACTTCCTCAGATCATTCACATGACTCTTGACCAGCTACAGCAAAAACATTACCCAATTGTTCAAAATAATAAAGTAGCAATACTCCTATTGGCTCATTTTAATTTGCCTCAAGAGAAGAGGGAAATGTAATTGATATAATGAAGTTTCACACAAAATCTCCAATCAAAGTAATAAAGATATTTGATTTGCATCACTCTTGCATACATCCAAACTGATAACTATACCAACATTGCTTCAACATTTACCTCTAATTTGTTTCTGAAAGTTTTCTCCAAACAGATTCAATCATCAATTTTCAAAAGAACAAACATTTTTTTAATGTAGAAGCCAAAGAGCCATAATGTAATTAAACAGAGTGGAAGATTATCAAATAAACAGGGCAATTTAAGCTCCCTCCATGAACTCAAGATATGCTCACAATCTGATTTGCCACAATGAATGTGTTTAATGTATTTAATGCTGAATATAGTATCTAACAGTACTGTACATAATACATTATTTCCTAACAATTAAGTAATCAATATATTGGTCACATTTTTACTTGAGTTTACATTGATTTTCATGGTATGTACTATGTAATTGCCACACACATTGATAACCTATGTGGAACTCTTACAAGGATATGAAAAACTTGTTTTTATTAGGAAAGTAAAATCACATTCCAGCAACTTTGATTGGAATACTTTATGAGGTTTGGCCAACAGTCGTATCAAAAGTATGGATTAGGTCTACTCAACATACAGCAAACTGTCAGGTTCAAATGATAAAACTAGAGTAAAATTGGCCTGTGTGCACAGGATTGCTGAGGGCAAGGATTATAAAGGTTTTTCATCCAGCACCTTGCCCCATATTGATTCCGTTATAACTAAGAGATTTATCAACACAATGTTTGACAGGGACTTCAGTAACACTTAGAATTAAGTTACAACTACAAGTGAAGAATAAAAATGCCACAGCAGCAGAAATTCAGAGAAGGACAAATGGGTTTGGTGAGGCTTTGCCCCACGCTTTACACTTACTGCACCTTCCTAATATATGTAGGCACTCTCTCGGTTTGACAGCTTCGCAGATTGACTGATAAAATACTGCAGACATAAAAACAGTTGGTGCTGCTATTTATTATATTTAAAGAGGCCACACTTTTGATTATGCATCAAATCCAATATGTTGCCACTTTAAAAACTACAAAATAATATGGTCTTGTACGGAAATAGTGTAGAATGAATTGCTGGCATTCTCGTATTTAAAAAAAACATCACTCTCAAGGAAAGCAACAACACAACGACATGTTTGTTGAGATATTTGTATTGCATAGTGAAAGAGAGCAAATCATTTTTAACACTTACATTATCAATAATGTGTAAAAGCAATGGACCCACTGTGATTAAAAAATAATTGGAAATTGACCAAATTTGGACAAAGGATGTTTCCATCAGATATTGATACTAGCATTGGGTCATAAATCTTCTGTGGTCACTCACATTACCCTTTAGAATTGTGTGCAGTTGCAAATTTTGCAAATGAGAATTTTAGCTAGTGTATAAGTGTAAGCGAACTTTTAATCATACTACATGATTCACATCACTGAGAACCCAAGTGGAATCAACTCGCAATAAATCCATTTCACAGTAGGCCTCCGACACAAGAATAAAAATCTGACGTGAATCTTATCTCTACCCATGTGACTGCAGTGAACGGAGAGAAGTGGAATATACACAGTCACACTGTAAAACACACAGGAACACAGTAATATGCCACTTAATGCCATATTCATGTAGGTATACACAACTCAAAACTACTACAGCAAAGCTTGTGAGTATCACTGAGTCTTCTATGGTTTTTATGTGTAAGCACAGGATTCTTTCTCCTCATCAGTTCATGTAAACGTTATGAGATACCAAATTAATGCAAATACAGTATGAGCATTAAATTGGACCTATAATGTACATCTAGTTTAATTTTCTGATGACAATGTATGTTCACCACTATTGAGTTGAACATATCAGACTAGATAGAAAAAAAAAATACATTTCCTAGACCAGTGGTTCTTAACCTCGTTGAATGTACCGAACCCCACCAGTTTCATATGCGCATTCACCAAATATCTCTTTTTTTTCAAATTCAAGACATTTTTCACTGGTGCACAAAATGAGCCATGTACAAACATCACTTTGTTCAAAGAACAAAACCTAAACAGTTTGAAGGTTCTATCTAAACCCTAACCTAAACAAATTACATAACTGCAAATCAGTGCGACTTGTGCTGTTACCTTTGAGAGACCGGTTCAGATATGCATCATCACGAATTTACACGATTAAATCAGGTGACCTCCACGGCGGAGGCTCTGCTGAACCCCTTAGACTGACTCACCGAACCCCTAGAGTTCGATCGAACCCAGGTTAAGAACCACTGTCATAGATATATGGACACATGTCGTTTGAGTGGATGGCGGTCTCCATTACCTACTTCAGAACAGTGATTTGTGGTCCCAGACCAAATTTAGTACATCCTCCCGTGGAGATTTGCTTTGCTTACAATTTCTTATAACAGTATTTTGTGCACTTTGACCTCCTGCAAACCAGTTTCTGCTCCTGCTGTGTTCACGCTCATGACAGCGCAAACCACCAGTTTCTAAGTATTCCAAGCTGCGTGTATCTGTGAAAATACTAAAACTTGATGGAGCCCGTTCCTTTGCAATTAGACTGTGCGTCATGCCAGACTTGCACAAATGTATTATTAATGCAGTACACTATACATGTTAATCTAGTAGTTAAGGTAAAGTCCCATAAAAGTTTGACTATGACTTAAGTGGAACAATCAAAGCACTCCCATTGTTGTTGCTCACACTGAACGATTATATGGAATATATGTATGCGTTTGCTCTTTAAGCGATTGTAATGTGAGACTAGATAGCCTAAACAGTATTTGCTCATCATTCCATGTTTTCTGACGTTACTGGCGAAAGGAGGTCAGCGATAAGGGTTTTGATCATTTATCACTGGAAGAAAAAATATCTATTGTAATCAAGGCAAGCAATTAAGTAACAATTTAGGACCATGGAATGTCTCTTGGTCAAAAAGGTTGTATCGTGACTAAATGGGCAAAGACGGCAGGTTCTTATAAACTGATAAAAAAAACTCCCTCTTGATTCGCAATCCAGAAAACAATGCAAGCATATTAGTACTTCTTGGACTGACCTTGGCTTTACCTTTTGACTACAATTTTATATTTAGAGTATGAAAGTCCCCCTCCGTGAGTCGTCACCTTATCGTGGTGGAGGGGTTTGTGTGCCCCTATGACCCTAGGAGCCATGTTGTCGGGGGCTTCATGCCCCTGGTAGGGTCACCCATGGCAAACAGGTCCTAGGTGAGGGGCCAGACAAAGCACGGCTCACAGAAGCCCCTTATGATGAGTGATATAAATGGACTTCGTTTTCCCTCGCCCGGACGCGGGTCACCGGGGCCCCCCTCTGGAGGCAGGCCTGGAGGCGGGGCTCAAAGTTGAGCGTTTGGTGGTCGGGCCTTCGCCCATGGGGCCCGGCCGGGCACAGCCCGAAAAGGAAACGTGGGTCCCCCTTCCCATGGGCTCACCACCTGTGGGAGGGGCCAAAGGGGTCGGGTGCAGTGTGAGCTGGGCGGCGGCCAAAGGCAGGGACATTGGCGGTCTGATCCCCGGGTGCAGAAGCTGGCTCTTGGGACATGGAATGTCACCTCTCTGGCTGGAAAGGAGCCCGAGCTGGTGTGCGAGGCAGAAAAGTTCCGACTAGATATAGTCGGACTAGCCTCCACGCACAGTTTGGCTTCCGGTACAAGCCCTCTCGAGAGGGGCTGGACTCTCTTCCACTCTGGAGTTGCCCACGGTGAGAGGCGTCGAGCAGGTGTGGGTATACTTATTGCCCCCCGGCTGGGCGCCTGCACATTGGGGTTCACCCCGGTGAACGAGAGGGTAGCCTCCCTCCGCCTTCGGGTGTGGGGACGGGTCCTGACTGTTGTTTGTGTCTATGCACCAAACGGCAGCTCAGAGTACCCACCCTTCTTGGGGTCCCTCGAGGAAGTGCTGGAGAGCGCTCCTTCTGGGGACTCCGTCGTTCTACTGGGTGACTTCAATGCTCACGTGGGCAATAACAGTGAGACCTGGAAGGGCGTGATTGGGAGGAACGGCCCCCCCGATCTGAACCCGAGCGGTGTTCTATTATTGGACTTCTGTGCTCGACACGGATTTTCTATAATGAACACCATGTTCAACCATAAGGGTGTCCATGTGTGCACTTGGCACCACGACACCCTAGGCCGCAGTTCGATGATCAACTTTGTAGTCGTGTCATCGGATTTGCGGCCGCATGTTTTGGACACACGGCTGAAGAGAGGGGCAGAGCTGTCAACTGATCACCTGGTGGTGGGTTGGCTCCGATGGTGGGGAAAGATGCCGGTCCGACCTGGCAGACCCAAACACTCTGTGAGGGTCTGCTGGGAACGTCTGGTGGAATCCCCTGTCAGGAAGAGCTTCAACTCCCACCTCTGGCAGAGCTTTTCCCACGTCCCGGGAGAGGCGGGGGACATTGAGTCCGAGTGGACCATGTTCCGCGCCTCCATTGTTGAGGCGGCCGACCGGAGCTGTGGCCGTAAGGTTGGACTCCACCAAGGCTGCCCTTTGTCACCGATTCTGTTCATAACTTTTATGGACAGAATTTCTAGGCGCAGCCAAGGCCTTGAGGGGGTCCGGTTTGGGGACCTCAGCATCACGTCTCTGCTTTTTGCAGACGACGTGGTGCTGTTGGCTTCTTCAGGCCATGATCTCCAGCTCTCACTGGAGCGGTTCGCAGCCGAGTGTGAAGCGGTCGGGATGAGGGTCAGCACCTCCAAATCCGAGTCCATGGTCTTCAATCGGAAAAGGGTGGAATGCCCTCTCCGGATCGGGGATGAGATCCTGCCCCAAGTGGAGGAGTTTAAGTATCTTGGGGTCTTGTTCACGAGTGAGGGGAGGATGGAGCGTGAGATCGACAGGCGGATCGGTGCAGCCTCGGCAGTAATGTACCGGTCCGTTGTGGTAAAGAGAGAGCTGAGCCAAAAGGCAAAGCTCTCAATTTACCGGTCGATTTACGCTCCTACCCTCACCTATGGTCACGAGCTATGGGTCGTGACCGAAAGAAAGAGATCCCGGATACAAGCGGCCGAAATGAGTTTTCTCCGCAGGATGTCCGGGCTCTCCCTTAGAGATAGGGTGAGAAGCTCGGTCATCCGGGAGAGACTCGGAGTAGAGTCGCTACTTCTCCACGTTGAGAGGAGCCAGATGAGGTGGCTCGGGCATCTCATCCGGATGCCTCCTGGACGCCTCCCTGGGGAGGTGTTCCGGGCATGTCCCACCGGTAGGAGACCCCGGGGACGACCCAGGACGCGCTGGAGAAACTATGTCTCTCAGCTGGCCTGGGAACGCCTTGGGGTCCCTTGGGATGAGCTGGATGAAGTGGTTGGGGAGAGGGAAGTCTGGGAGTCCCTCCTGAAGCTGCTGCCCCCGCGCCCCCACCCCGGATAAGCGGAAGAAGATGGATGGATGGATGGACGGACGGACGGACGGACAGACGGACGGACGGATGGAAGTCAGACACGGTCATAATAATCACTTAATCTCGCCATTGTGTTTGCTACTGTGGCTGCCATGATACATAAAACACACAAAAAAATATTTGCACATGCACACACACACACATGCACACGCGCACACACACACATATAGGTATACATTTTATTAATGAGTTTGCTTTTACTCTAATAGCCTATAGAATATTTGTTCACTTGAGGTATGTACTCCTGATGACAACTAATCCTCTAACGGGTTGATAACATCCACACCGGCTGAGAATGCTCCTGTTTCCATCCATTCCTGATGCAATCGCAAAAGATGCGCGTAATGACATTAACTGTCAGAATCTACAGCTGCACTCTCTTCATGTTAAAAAGTCAAGTGTTATGAAAAATCGTTTTTGTAATCTCTTGGTGTATCTAAGCCAAAACATATCACTGACGCAACTCTTATGCCTCATCTGTTTCACTCTGCTATGTTATCTTCATAAAAAGCTGTCAGTTAAGCTTTGCATTTCCTGGAAGCACATGTGGGATGAGATAGTAGACGGATACAAGAAGATGGGAGCATTGAAGCTAAGGAGCAGCAAGGGAATGTCATGAAATCAAAGCTGAAGAGGAGAGATTCACATGCATAAACATCCAACATGTTTTTCTCTTACACATGAAGGTGACGGAGTTCAGCCCAAAATCAAATTTACATTCAGATTGCACTCGTGAGTTTGCTCTAAAACACTGCATTTTCAGAATACCTTGCTTTTAGCCTTAAATTGAGTGTGTGTGTGTGTGTGAGTGTGCATGTGTGCGTGTGTGTGTGTATGCACCAGCCTTTTTTGTATGTGGCATGTAAACAAACAAAAAAGCTGTTAAAATGCTTTGTGTTTATCCGTATTAATTTCTACTTATACAGTACATCAATGATTTTTTTGACCATGTGTCATAAACAAGAAGTTTTTTTAGGTAAAGTGTTAAGCAGTAGAGTAAGGTGCAAAAGGTCAAAACCGGTGCAAGGTTGGAAACCACCAAAATGCCCAGCAATTGGACTAAAACATGTTATCTGTATTATTATTCTGCGTGATCGTTACGGCTTCCTTCTGAAAACAAAAATTTACATCTTGTGGGCCAAATAAAGGCTTATTAATTTATATTCTCTAAAATCTCACTGAAGACCTGTTAAGGTCTGCCTTGCTCATACTGGGTTTAACCAACTTCGTGGAAAATGTTCTCAATTGACTGTACTGCACGGGGTTGGAGGTAGCACATTGTCTTGCTGGCCAAGTCGCCCTTTCAGTGAAATTTATATAGTTACAGTTATTACTCACTTGCTTTTCGCTGATGATATTGGCACAGGGTGACTAAATAATGATGAGAAGTAGTGACATTTAAATATCCTTCTTTTGTCCTTGCCTCACTTCAATAAAAATGTAAACATTTTTAAATGTTTGTCTTTATAAGGGCCAAACTCCAGACACAGCAGTTTTGTCACTTGCATGAATAGATGGATGGAGGTGAAAGCATGCCAGATCAAAATTTTATACTGTAAATGCATAAAAGAGAGTGTAGAGATTGCCAAAGTCTTACCATTTTGCCACTTGGGAAATCAATTAGTGAACAGCTACAATTGGGTTTTAACAGCGAAAAGGACACCGCTTCATCCTGATCTAGAATAACACATTACAAGATTTGTCTTCAGTGCAATACATTTAAACTTCAACTAATGAGACATAACCTTGTTGTTATATATTGGATATTGGCATTGTTAGCACAGGTTAGTTCAGGCAAAGGATATATTTCATGTTGAATTTCCACCAATCACCATATTTTTAACTGTGACAAACATGTGAGTGTATTGATTATAAAAAGTTCAGAGTATTATATCAAAACTGTAGATGGCAAGTGGTATATGTGAACATTACCTCCTTGGTGCAGGTAATACATTTTGACAACGGGAACATCGAGAGAAGCTAAATATGCTTTGCTCATTATGCATACATCATCTGTGATGTTCATACTCCAGCTGAATCTTAAGTGCCATAGTGATGCACAGAGACACCAGTCCCAGGGTTTAGCGGCAAACAACAATCTATCATGGGATTGCAGAGCACCTGCTGGGTCCCAGATGTGCTTTGGCACTTTTTTAAGGACTGGCTGGCGGAAGGCTCCCTCAGGGGCTTGGCCTGCAGCTGTGACAGTGGCTACAGTGCATCTGCCTGATATACACTCCGAGCCTCTTCCTGCTGCTTTACATACATGTGTGCAAAAGTCTGGAAATCAGGCTTGTGCCTTGAGTGTATTACTACAATACACACATGGAAGGCCGGAAATATAACGGGGTTGATGTCCAAGATGCAAGTTTCAGCTGACTGTTGTATGTACATAAAAATGATCTGGCTAATCTCAGTCAACTACAGCAGTGGAACTTCACAGCCAGGTTGTGTGGCCAATATACTATAAATATGAAATTTCAATTTAAGGAGGTTTTCTGTGAAAAATTAATCCGGTTTGTAAGACAATACCTCTATCACAATAAACAACTTTGTCTGGATGCAAATAAGGAGAATGAACCCCACTGAAACTGCTTTAATTCTATGTAGCTAAATCAAGGATGGGTAACTTAAATAATAGGATGCCACAAATATATTATAATATGAACCGATGCAAAGAATGTCTTAAGATAGTTTAATCATCAAATGCATTATATAAAAGATCCAAACGAACACCTCTGGTATTGGGTCTAATTACATTGTGCAGGTATGCTTAATGAAGAACGACTGAACCTAATGAGGTGTACATCGTAGTTGTGTAGAACTGCACTTGATCAAGACTGGAGATGGTTTTATGTTGCCCATCTTATGCAGCACAGCTGTTAAGAGAATAACTCTTTGAAAGTGTTGTTTTATAAAGTATAAAGCACTTGCAAATAAATTGTATTATTCTTTTCTTCTGCAAAGAAAGACTCAAAGTCAAACGGCTTTGGTATATACAAAAAGTAATAATGCTGTAATACGTTTTAGAGCGCTTTTGGTTTGGACTTTGTGCCTTTTTCTTTTCCTTGTTCCGAAGATAAGAAGATCTATGTCCACACAGTGCCGGGTTAGGGGAAAGCACATTTTGGCCATAATTATTATTAGTAAAAGTTAAAAAAAAACAAAAAAAAACAAACAAACAAAAAAAAAAAAACCCTTCATTCCAACATATGAAGAGTTTACACAATGCTCAATTTGAGGGGGTTTGGAGGTTGGGGGGTCCATGTCGATAAAAAAAAAAAAAAAGTTTTGATAATATTTGGGCACCTGTAGGCAGTTACGTACTTGCTTCCTTTCAGTCTGATTAATGTTGAAAAAAGTAATGGCGGGAGTAATGAGAAATTAAGTATTTTAATTAGATTAGGCCAAATTTAATTAAACTTCAATCCTCACAAAAACTCACGAAATCAGTGGCAGGCCGTGCATGTCACACCTAGGCCTTCAGTAGTGCTCCGTCTGAATCAATCCAACCTTCAGTAACTATTTTATGGCTATCAAACCCCCCCCCACACACACACACTCACGCGCACGCACGCACGCACGCACACACACGCGCACACACGCACACACACACACACGCACGCACACACGCACGCACACACACGCACGCACGCACGCACGCACACACGCACGCACGCACACACACACACACACACACACACACACACACACACACACACACACACACACACTCATCCAAGCTAAATTCTGAGTCATTCTATTAAGAACCTGTTTTGTAGTGTATACAGTTAATTAGAATAAACATGCTGTGTGCCTGGTTGGCTAAATTTGAAACTAGCATTTATTTAAACCTAAAAATCCCCTTAATTTAAGTGTTCATGTGTGTTTATGCTGTGTTTATAGCTGCTCAAATGCAACTAAAATGACAATTGGTTGTGAAGTAAAACCGTTATCAGGGAGGAATCTCATCCTTTACTGCAGCTCAAAACGACACAAACTTAGTCATTTCCTGTGAAAATGGAGAATACACAAGCTGTCACATACAGGAAAATGGCCTCAAAGCTCGAACAACCACTCGAGCTCTTTTGCCAACAGCGGCCCAGAGGCTGAGCCTGTGTAAAACATACATTTGCCCATGGGCCATTTTCTCTATTTTCCCGCCTTTTTCTGATAGACCCTCTCTTGAGTCTTATGCACTGGTTTCAATTGCTGTTTGTCAGCACTGTATTGTGCTAATTGGATCGTTGAAATGTTGGAATTAAAGAATGTGTATTGTCATTGCAAAGTGTACAAGCTCCTTCTTCACCACAATAGAACAAAGACAAGAGTTTGCATCACTGCAAGACCTACAGATCCATCTTTCCCACTTAATTATTCCCTCACTTATGAGTGAGACCCCAACATCCAATAACTCCTACTTTTGGGGCAGAATAGGCAGTGAAGGCACTTCACTCTTTTTCGAGATCCATGGCCTTAAGATTTAGAGGAGCAGATTGTCATCCTGACTGCTTCAAGGGAGTCTTAAGTTAAGATGGTTCGTCTGCAAATAAACTGTATAGCACGACATTTTTTTTTAAAATAGAAAATAAGGCATTTGTGAGGAATACAACAAGAAACATCTCATTTGAAAACATATCTAATATTTTACACATAAGTAAATCAAAATATATTGCATATTACAGTTTATTGGGCGTTACAAAGTGCCAAAAAAGCACTCGCCCCAAATGAAGGACATGAATACAAAGTAAGTGACAGCAGAGGTGTTTCATTACTAGATGTGCATCTCATTTCATCAAATTAGTGTTCATTTTGGCTTTGTCATCACTGTGACCTGGTTTAGTCAGGCTTATAAGTCTGGTGGCTTTAGAGTAACAAGCATAGAGTAAGCTGAGTTTATAGAGAAAAGACAAAAATAATGTCTCAGCATTGTACAAAGCAACATCAACTACAAAAAAAACAAAAAAACAAAAAACATACAGGAACCCTTTATTTGCAAGCAAGGATTCTTTGATTGAGTGCTTCGGATCCTGTAGTTTAAATGGGGAATGTATTTAAAAAGTGCATACAATAGCTGCTGTTTGCTTTGATTTGATGTAGAGTGGTCTTCAGCGGGCAAGTGCTGTTCTGGGCGTCGAAGCGAGCAAAGAAGCGGTTCAGATCGTTCAGCAGACGGACGTCGCCCTCACAGCTCCTCGGCGCGGGCTTGTAGTCCGTGATGGTCTGAATAGAGGAACTTCCATTATTTTTAAAGTGCAAAGAAACCTGTTGTGTTGATGGTAGGAACAGCGCGTTTCTCATTATACAGGTGTGAGCGTCTCAAAGGAAGACAGGCAACCGTGTATAAAAAAGGGAATTATTTAGGTCTCCCCCAAAATGTTATTTTGAGAATACTGTATTTCAAATGAAGATGGGAAGAAGCACTGCTTTGATGGCAAAAGGCTAGCAGATGTTACCCTTTTTTTCCTACACATAAAGTTCAAATGCAATACACGTACTTGCTCAGAATAAACCTGCCAAAAATTGACCTTATGACTCTTCACTCGCAAATTAAATTGAAATCTACCAGAGGGTTTAGCATTAGAAGCCATGGCAAATATGGTTTAACTTTTGAAGAGAAAATGTCAATAACTGAATTTGAAAGAGATGGATTTTACAACATATTTTGAATCTATTTGATGATATTACCTTATGCCTATAGCCGCCTTGTGGCGACAAGGCATCTCATTTTTTCCAGTTTGATGTACTGCACCAACCATGATAGTCTATGCCTGAAGACATCTACTAACTTGTTTATCATCGTGGTGGTTATGCCACCTATGGTTAAAAGTTAAAGATAAACTAGGAGAAGCAGGATACCAAAGTACTTGTTGTTTCCTGTCATCAGTTAGGTAATGTATCATACACTACCTAACTGATTCTGGCAGTGATCCACTGCCGGAAATTAGAAGGAAACATCCATCTCGTATCACCTCCATCCTGAGTGGCGCTTGATCCCATCAGAGTAAGAATGTAGACTCCCTCAACAGATATCCGAGTCCTTGCTCAGAGTCAACCACCAATTCCCACCTGCAAGTAATTTCAAGTTTCTAAAGATCCCAAAAAACAAGCGAGACGTATTGGAGGTGACAGGGTAAACCACAAACATACCTTGCATCAATACAGCAAATAACTCAATCTAATTCACTAGGAATACAGCTTACCTCTGTGACTGATCTGATCTGCTCATGAAAAATTTGTTTGCCACCATATATACAAACATCCCAGTGCATCTTCATTTGAAAAAGCTGATGACTTTTTGGACACATGGAAAATATAATAGCTAGACAGGTAAGTCGTGACCTTTTAATTCAAAAGAACTGTCAGTAAATAAACAAGACCACCTTAAGTGAAACACCAGTGAAATGATAGTAGCCTCGACAGACCATGAGGCTACAAAGACAGTGAGTGACAAAGTGAAGACAAAATAGCTGAAAATTACTCCTTATTTCCGCAGGTTGGGAAATGAAAAATGGGGAGCAACATGAAAAGTGATTTCAACAGAGCCTCAAAATACCTCTTAAAATGCCCCACAGCATTACATTGCTGTGACTTGTAATGTCAATGTGCACAAAGTGCACTACATTTTGGTTGTTTTGTAATTTTTTTAGTGTATTAGGGTACAGAGTCTAGCAAGTATCAACGGTAAACATTTTGTGGAAACATATTTGTAAAAATATTGTGGAGAAAAACATACATTCAAGGTTGACCAAACAGTGAGTGTGAAACCGTTAAATATGTCTATGGGTAGCAGGTGTGTTTGATTGCTCCCACACTTGAAATGCGATGTACATCTGGAGCAGCGAAAACTGATTTCAATACAAAGTCCATGAGAAGTGAATCTTAACTTGACACTCTGGTTGCGGTTTCCTGTTTCACCCTGAATGCGGCACCCCACCCTCAAAACAAGCATAGCCTAGTTATCTTTCAAACAGAACAGCAAGTGCCGATGGCCAATGTGTTAAATTTGTACCAAAAAAAGAAAAAGAACAGCTACAGTTTCAAGAAATAACAGATCTGTCCTCCAGCCTAATTATGGATTTTTTTTTCTTTCCTAAGGTGTGTGGCTTCCATTGATAGTGAGTGAATAACTAAGCTTTGATTTACCACACAATGGCAGCAGCCAAACAGTCAGTCAATCAAAGGAAAGAAGTAAGAACATTGTCTAAGTCAATCGACTAGACTTAAACCCTATAGAACAGTGGTCCCCAATCCCCGGACCGCGGACCGGTACCGGTCTGTGGATCATTTAGTGTCAGGCCGCACAAGAAAGAATAAATAACTTACATTATTTTACACCTCAGTGACATGTACATAACATAACATTACTCAAGTTATGTTGTTGGCATGATGTTATGAGGGTGTTGCAAGTAAAGTTGCATAGAATACACAGTGGATTCATGTTGATTATTATATTATACTGTGGCGTTCGCATACAGAATTCCCTCATGGAACTAAAGGTTGAAGGCTGAGTTGGGATGATGGTGTTTATGTGGTAACGGACTTCCGTTGTTCTGCTATACGATTGGCTGAAAACACAGTACGATAACGTTTAGGATTGTGGTTGGTCTGTTTTGCAGAAATGGGATTGCAGTTCAAACATGGACAATTTTTTCGAGGAAAACGTCCATAAACAATGTGCAGTCGGTGATTGATGCTTTCGTCATTTGATTTTATATTTTCTAGAATTGCTTATATAAGTTTTCTTTGCAAAAATCGTGACATCATCAAACAACTGTCTGTGGTGCTAAAAAGGTTGGGGACTACTGCTATAGAACATGCATTTTACATGTTAAAGGGAGAAACACTACAAAACATTACAAAGGGGTGAGGCACTTGATAGTTACGTATATGAAACAGCAAGGCTCCAAGCAATGATCGGAGTTTGATTAACGATGACGCGGAAGTATTATCATCCATCTTCTGTGCCGCTTATCCTCTCCAGAGTCACAATTATGTCACCAAAGGCAGGTCTAAAGGGGCAGCACAGATGAGCGTTTGCCATCTTGCTTACTAGTGATAACTTTTGTTAGGTGGCAAATACTCAAATCTTTGGCTTAATTTTCAAGGCGAGATTGTCCACTCCATTGCAATCCATGCACTCCATGAAAGGATCCAGAACACAAAGTGATGAGTGTAATTTGGTAGCTTGGTAATAAAGAGGTGCCTTCACGAGTTAAAATGCAATTGAATCTTTATTCCGGTAAATTATTTCCTTTATACTCGCTTTAGCTCGCAAAGCCCCAGCGCAGCTCGAGTCACCGTGGTAATGATAACCATGCTCAGTTATTGGGGTGAGCAGGGGCTCATTTTGCAAGACATTGAACCGCCCCTGCAAGGCCAAGTATTTTCCAATAGAAATTCTCTGTTCTAATATTTGTGATAATGTTTTTTTTAAACAAATATTGCTATTTCATGTTTTCAATTAGATGCATATCTAATTTTTCTCTAACCTATTACTGAGTTTAAATGTGTTGCAGAACTCATTAGCGTCGCAGTAGGACTGGTGGATTCTGCCTACACACACCTGGACCTAAAAGTTATATCAAGCATGCTTAATGGCTTCATTTAGAGGAGGTGGGTGTTAGTGTCTTCGGAGGGGTTGAAGGTGCTCTTTGCCTGCCACATTTACTAATTGTTTTTTAATTACACCTCCAACTGTATCATCTGCAGTAATTTGAGACAGCAGGTCAATTTCCTGATAGAGTGAAGAAACAGTAATGCAATTTTTGGTGCAGATCTTTCAGAGCATCTATTTCAGTCTGTTTGAAGCTTTTTGAAGTCAATCCATATTATTTTTGAATTACAAAATACAATTATTTTTCAAGCATGCTGGCCCTACTGAGGATATATTTTGTCTAAAAAGACTTGCTTTTATTGTGACAGCAGGTCGATTAATGGTGAGTAAATGCAGCTTGAAAATGTAACTCGAGGTTTAGAATTGCTTCTACTGTAAGCGAATCACGTGCCGCAGTATAAACATGAGTACAGTGATAACTGACCCTCTTCCTTCTGCTCTAGCTGTACTTAATGTAGAAGCAACCTCTAAGGGGTTAGCTAATGACCTTGGAGTGGTTTGCACTAGAAGTATTCATGCCCCCATGCCATCGCCATCTTGACCCTGTAGTTCAGTAGTAGACAGAGAATAAAATGGGACTGTTTCATGGTATTTCTCCGTTTAGCTGGATTTAAAATTGGACCAAAACTACAACCAGTTAAAAAACAGAAAATGGATTGATGGTTGGAAGACCACCCTGGGATCCATCCATCACTGGCATCACTGAAGTATTTTTTTGTAAATACACTGAATACTTAGCTCCAGGTGATTTAGTAATTTGTCTCCAGGTGATTTAGTAATTTGTGTTACGAATTTAAGATTGAGTAGCTGACAGCTGCATTGCAATAGATGATGAGATGTTATTTTGATTTTTATCCCATGTAATATTTTAGTTTTTCATGTTAATACGCAGTTCTAGATCAAATAAATTTAGACACCCGTGTTGTACTTCACGAAATATGGTGGATTAGACAATTATATGCTTCTTCTTCATCCTGTGCCTTTTGGGGTCTTTTTCCTGTATACCGAACATTGTACCATGTACCGCATTTTCCGGACTATAAGTCGCTCCGGAGTATAAGTCGCACCAGCCATAAAATGCCCCAAAAAGTGAAAAAAACATATATAAGTCGCTCCGGAGTATAAGTCGCATTTTGGGGGGCAATTTATTCGACAAAATCCCACACAAAAAACAGTTATGAACGAGCAACAACAGGCTAAACGATAGTAACAACAGGCTAAACGATAGGTATGTTAATGTGACAAACACAAACAAAGAGCTGAGAACGGGCCTGACGTAACATATAGAGTGATTAAGGACAACTATTACTATTTGATGTTTTCTCTATTTTTTATGTTTTGAATATGTTCGAGATAAAGATATAAAAGCATGTGAAGTGATCAACTATACTAAAAATAACATGGGGAGAGGTCAACTATACTTGTAAGTAAGTGATGTCTTAATGATCAAGTAAAAATGCGTGAAAAAAAATACATATATAAGTCGCTCCTGAGTATAAGTTGCCCCCCCCACCCAAACTTCGAAAAAAAAAAACGCGATTTATAGTCCGGAAATTACGGTAAATGCTTTGTCTGAAATGTACCATATCCAAATAAACTCAACTAAACTAAGCTGACATCACTGCAGATAGCATGTATGATGTCGACCAGGTCATTTTCTTGAAAAGAACATAGGGTAGGATTTTTATACAAATCAATAAACAGATTTATGATCTAGGCCGGAAAGAAAACTGAGCTTCCCTTCATTAATTGACCAACAGATTAACATCTGTAATTGATTGTTAATGTGATTGTTTTTTTCAGTTTTTAATTTAGTTAACAAGTACAAGAACATACAGACCTTGAGCAAAATGTTTCCACTTACCCCCTGCAATGTGCTCAGGAACCCCTTGGGGTACGCGTACCTCTGGTTGAGAAACACTGCTCTAATCTATAGATGTGGGACATTTGCTGGTGATGTTTGCATTTAACAATACCTGGGACCAACAGCAAAATGATCTTACTATTTAAAACTCATAGAGAGAGAGCATACGGTAGATCCTCTCTTTTTCTCCATGCTTCTGTTCCCTGCTGTGCTTTCATTAAATGTCAATCACAGCTACCTTCAGTGAAGCTGAAGCAATCAATATTACTGTTAGTTACCATGTGATAGGTGAACTCTAATTGTGGGCAACATTGGGTACACTGGTCCTCTCTGGGATAGTTCATGCTCCGAATACAATTTGTTGAAGCAGAACAAACAAGGAATCTAATTGCTTTCTACAATATTTTAGAATGTCTCTTGCTGATGAATACAGAATATTCAGGGTATATACGACTGAGACTTTATTCTAATTTTGACCATCAAGTGAAATTGTTGCCATCTACAAAACGACACCTACGGGGAAACAACCACCCTAACCTTCAATAATAGCACACCCATTACTGTACATTGTTGAATGTAATAAGCAAATGATGGTTGCTGCTGGTGCTAATAGTGCTGTAAGGTTATAGCTGTCAGTGATCATATCCAGCAATGATTATTACGGGCAGGACTCTCCCCACACCCATCCTACAGGACCCATAAAGACCACCCTGAGCTTTTGTTAAGGCAATCAAGATATGCATGGACTTTAGTTTCCAAAGCCAAATGGTGCAATTCAACCTTGACCTCCCTTCAGCGTAAAATGAATTGAGACTGAATTATTCTCCTCCAGTTACTTTGCCATGCACCACCGCCATAAAGAGCAGTCACTCTAATTTCCTCTGACAAATCGTTAAACAGCTCCGGCACTAATGTGTCACTTCATTTCCACTCAGGCTATTTTAGTAAAAGTCTAGTATCCAAACATGCTGTTCATCACGTATGAATACAGTT
Source organism: Syngnathus scovelli (assembly GCF_024217435.2). Lineage (NCBI taxonomy): Eukaryota > Metazoa > Chordata > Actinopteri > Syngnathiformes > Syngnathidae > Syngnathus > Syngnathus scovelli. The sequence goes on from NC_090847.1 coordinate 13,738,208, forward strand.
TCCTTACACAGTATGGTATTTGGCTGTATTTCGCAACACCTCAGTCATAAAGTCCGTTTAGTTCACATTACACCTATGACAAGACATTTCTGATTCTGAAAATGTACACGTTATGGGGGAAAAAAATCAGTCATGTTCAGACAGGCTGTGTACACATGTACAAGATTGTCACACACGCTTAATCATTTTTAGAGGTGGGGGTGGAGAAAAGCCAATCTTCCTTCTGTGTCTGTCGTCTAATGCAGCTCTAAGACCATTAGGATCGAACCATGGCAAAGACTCAGAACAAGTCTTTTGTTCAATGGATGTTTGTGTGTGAGCGATAACAAGATTGAGTCGCTTTCATGATGAACAATGAGGCTATGAATAATCCACTGACAGTGGACTAGTCTGGCAAGGCAACAACAGGAGACCCCATAAGTTCAGATGACTTCAGGAGGGAAATTATATTGCAGTAATATTACAAAGAGAGACTTGGGGATTGATTATATTTTCTTCTCCTCCTACTACTACTACCACCACCATCACCACCACTACTACTACAACCAATAATAATAATAATAATAATGTTGGCATAAAGTTCTAATGGCATTCTGATAATTATCAAACGTGTGAAATTCAAACAGAAATGTAAATTTGAGGTAATCTTTAGTTCAAATTCATGCCAGTTCTCGAGGGAAGCAATGTAGCATCCAATTCAGGTACTATTGACCAAGGGAAATCCAATTTGGTCCGCTGGCGAGATTAACCCAAAGTCCGGCTTTATGCTTCTGTAGACACCAAAGTATTTGTCCTCCAGGTTGTAGACTGAGGCCCCTAGCTGGAATCACTTCCCCAAAGACTTAAATCACTGGATACTGAAAGTAACTGCTAGGTCGGTCCTCATTGGCTTTTGTAATTGGCTTATGTGATGGACATAAATCTCTCCCATTTTCACTTTGAGCCTTTGAGATTAATCAGCAGACAATTTCCACTTCTTTGTCATTGTTAGGAACTGACTCGGGTTATGAACAGAAAATAAACAATCCAGATGCATGGCTCTAATATTCTCTTGAACACATGAGTTTTCTTGTCTATACAATTAAATAATCCTGATACAACAGTCAGTAGGAAAACCAACTTGAGAATTTACAAATCACATTGTTGATTGTGCCCCCCCCCCCCCCAAAAAAAAGGGAACTCATGATATATGATATTCATCTTTCGTATTATCCTCTGTTAATCTTTCTCTGGATTGATTGTCATATTGACGTTTAAAATGCAATATTAGCATGTGTCTCACGGCAACAATTTGACTTTGTATAAAATTGATTTGCCAAGAAGCTTTACAGCCATAACTGGTCTGCTGTTGCATAGCTGACGATTCAATGATTGTGTTGTACATATATATCTGAGAGCTGAGTGTGAACACATACCTGCCCACCCCGGCCGGCTCAAAACAACTGGTCTGTGGTGTAATTTTTGAATGCACATACTGTATGTTGGTCATGTCGGACCTTATAACATTCAAAGTCACTAAGCTGCTTTATTAGTAATAGAAGTCAACATGTTATAAGATCGGTTGGGATCACTGGCAGTCAGGAGGGTAGCCAATATCATTGAATATTGGCGATGCAGATTGTTGTATTATTACATAGACGCCTGTGTACTACTCTTAAAGAATGACTGTTTTCTGAATCAGAACACGTTGCTGCACTCCAGTTGCATGATTAAGGGATGGCTGTTGATCATTACCACTTCACACAGATTGTGCAGTCTCTGGCATCACTCCCTACTCTGTCATCGGGACATTCACTTTTAATTGTTGGTTGTGGGAAAAAAAGGACTTATGCAGGGCTTGATTGTTAACAACACAACACCCTCATGAGTTTGTGCTGGCAGCATGCCCGGCTGCCAGCATCGTGACACATTGAGCGAGAAAACTGGAAGTGAAACCACTCTAGTTTTTAAACATGCATGCTCATTTGATCAGAAAGCATCGTGCGTGTGCGTGTGTGTATGTGTGTGTGTGTGTGTGTGTGTGTGTGTGTGTGTGTGTGTGTGTGTGTGTGTGTGTGTGTGTGTGTGTGTGTGTGTGTGTGTGTGTGTGTGAGCGTGCGTGCGTGCGTGCCTGTGTGGTTGCATGCGCGCACGTGTGCTTTTTCACATTCTCCTTTAACTAATTACATCATAGACACACCTCTATAATTTGTTTACAAGAAAACTTTGCTGGTCATGTATGCAAATGCAAATGTTTGGAGAATGTCTTTTAAGCATACTGTATGTCAACTTGTCCATGGAGCATAACCAGAGATGCCTTAAAGATAATGATCAGATAGTTTTTGGTTTCCACTCATTAGAAATAGACCCAATTTTCCTTCACTTTGACCTGCATATTCACTAATATTCGCTAATGGGTACACTTGCCTGACTTGTGTGGGATCCATTCCTGCTCAGTGATGGTGGATGTGGTTGTTTGTCTCTCCATGTGCCCTACCCTACGACTGGCTGGAAACCAGCTCAGGGTGTATTCTGCATATAGCCCGAGGTCAGCTGGGATAGGCTCCTGCACCCGCCATGACCTTGCATAGGAAAAGCGGTGTTGAAAATGGATGGTTAGATGGGTGTCTTTTTCACACGTTGCCTGCTTCTCAGTCTCTAGAGCTCTCTGAAATAAAGGTGCATACTTTACACTGAGAAAGATTTGCTGGGGAGTTCCAGTGGGTCCTTTTAACTTTTTCAATATTTTACATCTAAGCATCAAATGGACACCATGCACCATGTGGAATGAAGCTGAAAGTCTTGGCTTGACATTTCTCACTCACACTTCTTAAATAATCCATGGACACTCTTAACGTGGCTGCAGACAACTGAAACAGACTTATTAAGTTTTAATAAAAAGCACAACGATAGTATATTACTAAGAACGGATGTGTGAATTATACATCAATTATTAGGCTATAGTCTTGTTTGGAAATCCAGTGCCTTTTGAGACTTTTCATGCATTTGCAGAGTAAATAATTTCGAGGTCTATTGATGTCGTTGCTGACAGAGAAACCAAGCGCTTTATTTCTAATCTAGATGCATCTAGAAAAATGCAAAATGTGTCACACTAACAAAACTGTGTCATGGCTAATCGTGTTTGTACAAGTTTTAGCAGTGGGGGTGGAAAACAGTTATAGGTCGTCAGAAACTTGCGAGGATGAATAAATGTGATGATGGGCTTTAATTATGTGATTGCTAGCTTGGAAAGTCTATCAGTGAAAATAGACAAGACCCCAGTGGGAAAATGACAGGTATTTCCTAGTGGGAATTTGATTCTGCCTTTGGAGTCTATTTGCAATTGATTGATTTTGTGCGCAAACGAAAAGTGTCAATCAATCAATACCTTGAAAGTGGGGATCTGGATTAAAATAGTTATTTGGGTATACGTACATACCTATATTTGGGTATATTATATATACACACACGTATATGTGATTTGTATATGTTTTTATATACATATGTAATATAGAATCATATAACTATACCATGTGTACCAATTCCGAGTTTAAAGTCCATTAAATATAAAGTTCACATCTTTGATCATCAACTGTATGTAACTTTGCCATAAAACGCAAGCCCAAAATCAAAAAGATATATTAGGGTTTTCATAAAAAGTAATCCAATAATTACTTCCCTGTTAACTAAATAAATTCATGACTAACTTGGTTAATAATTTAACTACTTTTTTTTTTTGGGGGGGGGGGTTGAAATTAGTTACTACAATAACTAAAAGCAATAACTACAATTTATTACTTTTCAAAGTAATTTGAGAAACATTGCGGATGAATGATGTGTGAATGTGCCTTTAACTTTCTCCAACTTGTATCATACTGGGCTGGGTATATTGTATGGCACTGTGGATGCAGCTGGATGCCGACCAATTCATAGGAGATTAAAAATGTGATATAAGCTGATACAAGCAGCTGTGTCTTTCATAATTGGGAATTGGGCCACCACAGGTAGAAATTACTACTCAGGTAATTAGTTTATACCAACGGTAGCAACAATGCCCCATGCTCTGCTCTCAGTGGGTATCCAAGGTGCGTGTGTAATTAAAACTGCCTATAATCTGTATGGACAATAGCCTGCACCCTGCATGTAAATGAATCCCCTGATGGTGTGAATGTTATAATTTGGTCATAAGACATAGTAACAGTAACTGGGGACATTTTTTTGTGATGGGCTCACACCAGTCAGGACACAAGTCAAACTGTTGACGCTCTGACCCAAGAGCACTCGGTGGACATTAGTTCATTATTGGATTAATACTCATTACTCAAGAGTGAGGCAACAACACTTAACTGTTAATAGGGTCTCTGGTCTTAAAGCTTTTGTCTCATATCTTTTCTTGGACCACACTTAAACTGTTTCACATTCATGTCTGTAGGGACATTAGGAATACATTCAAAGCAGCATTCATGATAGTTTCCTCCACAGAAAGTCTGGCCTTCATGGTGAACGACTGTTTAGCACTTCTGCCTCTTAGTTCAGATGTCATGGGTTCAAATCTGGGCTCTGGCCATCCTGACTCAAGAATGCATATTTTTTTCTGTGCCTGAGTGGGCTTTTTTTGCGGATACTCTGCTTTCCTGTCACATTCCAAAACCATGCATGTTCGGTCAATTAAACACTTTGAAGTCAGAGTCAGCTGACTACACCCGAAAAGCTGACTACACCCTGAACAGCCAGTGGCGGGATACCAGACAGCAGATGGGCACAAACCTTCAGATCCCTCGCATTGATCAGATCCAGCTACCTTGTTCTAGTCTATTTTCTACCGTTGTCTTCTCCTATGGACACTCTCTCCTCTGTCACCGTCAGGCAAGAGCTTGTTACTTCAGGGGAACGGAAATAATGTCGGGAAATGTCATCAACAACACTTGAGGGTAGTATATACATGCGCAGTTATGATTTGTCTAACGGAAGCAACTGTGACCAAGAAGTACATTTCCTTTCTGTTCACCTTTCTACAGAGTGACAACTCATACTGGAAGAATTGAAGACAAACTTAGAGAGGCCAGATCGAGATAGTTTAGACATGTGCATAGTAGGAGAAGTGAATGAATTGGTAGAAGAATGTTAGACAAGGGGCTGACGGGTAGGAGTCAAAGTGAAAAAGAGAAAGACCGAAAAGCAAATTTATGGATGTGATGGGGTAAGACTTGCAGGTGATTGAGGTAAGAGCAAAGATGCAGAGAATAGTCAAAATGGAAGAGGATGGTGTATTGTGGTGACCCCTGTATAGGGTTAAAGTGAGAGGAAAGAACAAGATGGTAGGGTTTGGATCTGGTAAACCCAGATCAAACTACGTTTGAATCACAAGATATGTAGCAGGATGGCAGCTACGTAAGTGTGAAAAAATACAGCATACCAGCAATACATCAATTTACCAATTTATGAAGCAAGTGTGCTCATAGCACCTGTAAATAAAAATCACAATTTCACTTTTAGAGTTGTGAACAACAGCAAAAATTGTAAACTTTTCTCTCTTTCTATAGAATTCATTTTACCGCATAGAAGAATGCAGACAATTATCAGACAACAGCATGTCTAGATCCAAAGCCCACAAGCATGTCGGGGTGATGAGGGGAAAGAAAAGTGGGACAGTTTGGGTGGGATATTTTGGGAGCCTTAACAATGGAAACCCGTACCATGTAAAACTAAGACAACCCATACAGCTTGGTAGAAATTAGGATTTCCATTTACAGAGTACAGTCTGTCAGTTTGCAGTGGAGAAGGCTGTATCAATAACAATGTGTCCGTATCCTGGATTAGAATTCAATGTAATGAGCAATATTTTAATTCTGTACCACTGTAAACAATCTAAAAAAAAATATCTTGCATGCAGTAGTTTGTCAATCATATACAGTAAATATGTGTTTACTTACTCGTCAATATATTTACAGTATATAATGTTTCTGTAGAGTGTTTACACAGACTTGTCTTAACATAGTAACCATGTTTCCCAACAGCTCTGTCACACTCAAATCAGACTAACAAAACAACGGGACAGGTGCTGCTTGAAGATACTGACGGTGCCATTAAGTATTTAACAACAATGGCATACCGCCAAGGATGTATTCCTATTCTTGTTTAACCTACTTATCACGGTGTAGATGCTGATGTCTATTATAGCGGTTCCATGTTTAAAACATTAGCTAACATTCCCATGTCTTTTCCTACCACATATAGTATGTCTCCGTTGGGGAAGGGCCTGACAGATAAAAAGAAAAGTGTATATTTGTAGTGATCAGATATGGATGTTCAATACACTCCAAAGCATTTTACGGAGTAGTTTGTCATAATTGTACTTCACTGTCTTAATAGTGTCTTCACCATATTTATTTGAGGCTAAAGAAGTTTAGAATAAAAATGTGTCTGTGCTTACATTTGATGGTGGAATTACTTTCTGATCCAGACACCCTATGCACCACAAAAGATGATGAAATGGTTTCAGCCAAAATACAGTTTGTGTATACGTTAGATTGGTCCAAGTGAGAAGCTTTCACATGGGACAACCTGCATTTGTTGTACTTCAACAAAGCAAGGTGCAAGGGGAAAGTGTGATTGTGAAATTAGTGGGGCCTCACCTCTCCCCTCCTCCTCCAAGTCATTTGCTTACATACTGTGCTCCCACACCAATCATCAGCTTAGCGGATTAAGCTGTATTTGTATTTGAAGATTGCATTGCGTGTTACCATCAGCCTTTCTATCCTGACAGAGACCATGAGCGAGAATATCAACTTTTGCAGCATTATGCACGTTGCATTGATCACCGATCCATCATAAAATGGTGTGATTAAAAATGAAATCTGGAAGCAAGTGAATGACCTCAAATGTCCTCAAACGACAAAACAATCCAGTAGACAGGGACATACTTTTTAACCCATGGAAAGATATCCTGATTATGAAGGTGGATCATATTTAAATGCCTCCAAACCCAAACTGGGAAATGATACCATTTGTACCAAAGACAATAGATTTAACATTGGTTGAAGTGCAGGTGGAGAAACTGACTTTCTTTTTGTGTTTAAGTCTTGCCACACTGTAAAATACCGTCTTCAAACCCAAGTTTTATTGCTGAACTAAGATTGTTATTATTATATGTTTCAGTCCTTGTGCAATCTGTCAAATTTAGCCCCCAGAGATATAATCATTTGCGTCCTATATAAAAAAAGAAGAGCAAAATGACCTTGCAAAGCCACAACTTTGATCAAACAAAAAACAACCTCTGAGTCCAATACTAAAAATGGAGGCAAAACTGACCACAGATGTCTTACCATTGGTGTGGTAAAAACATAAAGGCAATCGGGTTGTTTTTGTCCTGATTTTGCTCCTTCCCCACCCACCAAGGATAGAAAACGCCCAATAATCTCGTCTTGTAACATTATCCTATAAGATTATGTTTTGTTCTTAAGTCTGTTGAGTGGATTTCTCCTCGATCATCCCGAAATGAGTTGGTGCATAAAAGGTGACGGCTATTGAGCCGTTTGACTGTGTGGACTGTGATGTGAATGAAATATCACCCATCAAATAAGTGCCCTGTCTGACTAATAAGAGTAAAATCAAACTATGTCCTACCCAATGTTTTTGTGTGTGTGTGTGTGTGTGTGTGTGTGTGTGTGTGTGTGTGTGTGTGTGTGTGTGTGTGCGTGTGCGTGTGCGTGTGCGCGTGTGTGTGTGTGTGTGTGTGTGTGTGTGTGTGTGTGTGTGTAACGCTCCCACGTCTGGTATTCTTCAGAAACACTCAGCACCCGTCAATGCATACCCCAAAGTATTTGCTCGTCTTCGTGTTTGTGAGTGTCCAGCCTCGGTGGGCTGGATATTAGATGGGTGGTGGAATTTTTGTGTATGTGGCATTTTATGTTGACATTATTGGAGTAGACCACAAACAATGCAACCAACACTGTTAAATGAACACTGTTCTATCTTGATGTGTGGTATCAATCGCAGACAAAACCATCTTTTAAAATTAAAAAAATCCTAATGTCCACATCAGGCCTGAGCCCCCCCAGCACCCCCTGTAGATGCAAATGATGATTTGAGGACATGCAGCAAAGAAATATTAGCAGTAAAAATATTAATGGTGATATTAACATTACATGCTGCTTGACAGTATGATGCACTGTTAATTCCTTCAATATTGGCTCATTCCAAACAGAAATTTGATTTCCTTGTAAAGATTTCCTGTGTTTGCGTTATGGGACTGTATGTCATTTAGAAAAGCATTAAAATACGTGAGGCGTAATTAAAATTGTCAAAGGGAATCAGTGTTTCATGTCAGCAGTTAATGAATAAGTATCAAAGGCTGGTTTGCCTAATTGTAATCATGTCAGCTCAGGGGAGGATGTGAAACATCCCAATGTTTATGATACGAAATGCAGCCCAATAACCCAATTTGGTCTCTTTTAGGCTCAGACTGTACCTTGCAGATTACATTATATCATTTTTTGTCATTCATACTTAGAATTTGCGGTTATTTTCTCACTACCTGTATTTACTTGATTGTATTATGCACTTCTGTTATCCTAATGGTAGTCACTTGGTTAATGGTTAGCACTGGTTTGAGTCTGGCTTCGGCCTTCCTGTGTGGAGTTTGCATGCTCCCACCACGATTGCGTGGGTTTCCTCTGGGTACTTTGATTTCCTCTCACATTCCAAAAACATGCGTGGTAGGCCGATTGACCACTCCAAATTGCCCGTAGCGGTGATTGTGAGTGTGAATGGTTGTTTGTCTATGTGAGCCCTACGATTAGCTGGCGACCAGTTCAAGGTGTCTCCTGCCTGCTGCCTAAAGTAAGCTGGGATAGGCTCCAGCACGCCCATGACCTTCATGAGGATGAGCGATTCACAAAATGGATGGATGCATAAAATATATATGTAGTTAAGTCACACAGTGAGTAAGATTTATGAATTAAAGTGCTATTTTCAGTAGTAGAAGGTTAATTAATTTGTAAATAATTTGATAATTTCATTAATTTTCATGTACATTTAAACCTTAAAGAACATTTTGTCACTTTTTATCAACAGAAAGTGACAGCACATAGGTTTGTGGGTTTGAAAGTTTGGTCAGTTTGGTGCATCCTTTAAGGACGAGGCTTAGATACAGACTTTTTTTTTTTTTTTTTTTTTGCCTGGAACGTTATAGCTATCAATAACACATCGTAAAATCTGTATTATGCAAGGTTTTATAGGTCAAACTTAAAAACAAAAACAAAAAATGAATTTCTCAAAAACATGATTTTCCAGAGATAAAGAAATCTAATAAATCTAGGGAGGGATAAAACCATCTCTGATTAATATTTTCTGTTGACCAGTGTAATCTGTTTAAGGTTATTAGGACAACAATACCAGGAGGAGGAACACACACACACACACACACACGCACACACACACACGCACACGCACGCACACACACACGCACACACACACACACACACACACACAGTAAATGCTTATATACTGTATTTGAAAAACAAAAATTATAACACTGACAATGTCCATAGGTGCATAGACAGTGGCTGATGAAGCATGACTGCAAGCTTCAGGCATTAACACACAAATCTCTCCATCTGAACAGCGTGAAACATTGCTGCAATGTTTCCTACACCGAATACACAGTAGCTCTAAGGGACTGAACAACAGAGGTGCTTTGCTTTACAGATTCATGGCTGATGATATAAGTAGCTCGAGGGTCTGGTGCAAGGCTGTTTGCACTTTACCTCCCATTATACATGTCTGTTGAGCTGCTAAATGATAAGAGAATTTAAATGTAAAAGAGGTAAAATAAACCGTTTTTTATACTCTATATATATGACCACTTTATATATATATATATATATATATATATATATACATCCCAGGAGCCTATCCCAGCAGTCATCGGGCAGTACCGGTTGCCAGCTGATCGCATGGCACACAGAGATGAACAACCATCCTCACTCGCACTCACTTCTAGGGGTAATTTGGAGTGCTCAATTGGCCTACCAAACATGCTTTTGGGATGTGGGAGGAAACTGGAGTGCCCGGAAAAACCCATGTGGGCACGGGGAGAACATGCAAACTCCACACAGGGAGGGTCAGGGACGGAAGACATCCTAGACTACATACGGGCGTGTCCTACCTGCAATAGGAATAAGACATCTAATCGGCCGCCAGCCAGCCTACTCCAACCCTTGCCCGTGCCTCACCACCCTTGGTCTCGTTTATCAATTGACTTTGTCACAGGTCTTCCTCCGTTCGAGGGGAACAGGGTGGTCCTCATCGTGGTGGACAGATTCAGCAAGATGGGGCGTTTCATACCACTACTGAAGCTGCCCACAGCCAAACAAACCGCTCAGATTCTGCTCCGGGAGGTGTTTCAATACCATGGGCTCCTGCGGGACATCGTTTTCGACCAAGGCCTGCAGTTCACCTCAACCTTCTGGGCCGAGTCTTGTCGCTTCCTGGGGGCCACGCCCAGCCTTACGTCGGGATTTCACCCCCAGTCGAATGGGCAGGCGGCGCAGCTCAATCAGGAGCTGGGTAAGTCCCTCCGCTGTATGTCGTCCAGCAATCAATGAGGTTGGGCTCAACAGATCCAAGGGTGGAGTATGCCCACAACGCGCTTCCGATCACTTATATCACCTAAAAATGGTGACACTATGTCCAGCTGCAAATATAACAAACTGCAAAATGAATTTATGATTCTAAAATCTGATCCATTGTGTGAGCTGCCTCACAAGGTTTAACACAGGTGAGCCCCCTCAACCCTATAATTTTTTAATGATCTGAAATCTCAACACTTCTCCACCCTTGTTCAGCACATTAGCCTTTGCCACACCAGCCTTGTCGAGAGCAATGTACAGATTGACACTGAAATATTGATACCTCCGACACCAGATCTTTATGCTCTAAAAGCAGTTACCTCAAATCAAAATCTAAATTCTTTTGGTACTTCAGTCATTTGAGGTAACACTTGGACAACATTAACAGAAACACAGTGAAAGGTAAGATTTTTCCTAAATGATACGCAGTTGGTCGGAAGTACTTTTTCCTCTGCTTGGATACGTCTGTAATGCATGCCAAGCTGCTCAGTGCGTCTCAGATGGAGACACAATTGCACTATAAACCGGGTCATGTGTGGAACTATTTCGGCTTTGCAAACATCCAAGGTGTTTGTGGGGAACAAAAAATGCTAAGGTGTTGTGGCAACACAACTAACTTTGTGAAACATCTCAGGTTAAACCACAACACATAATACACCTAAATCTCGATTTTACGCAGACTTTGGGGTCCAGAATTTGGGAATCGCGTTAACCCCGAAAGTGCGTTGTATAGAAAGTCTTGTTTTTTTAGAAAGACATGTTTTTAGGTAGCCAAAGGGGGTCCTTTGTTACGTTACTTTAGGTCAGGCATGTTGTTGGACAGCGGAAGGGGTACGTTTGCTCCACACACATCAAAGGCTGTTGACATTTTATTAAAAGAGAATAAGCAGATCACAATATCAAGTGGATTAAGTAATTTTCATGGTATGCGAACTGGATGGAAGAGAGCATAAAGCAGCTGCTTTTTCTACTACTGTGTCCGGCCACGCTCTTTGACTATGTGGATAAGGTGCTTCCGGGAACTTTCCCCTTTCCGAATCAAAAATGATCCTAGCTATCCATAACACAAATAAGATAACATCAGTAAGGCGGTTACTGTTGAGGTCATTGTGAGTAGATGTATTATCATGGTGACGGCAGCTACCAGTTGTTCTGCCACAACTCTGAATTCTTCTTGCACACTGAAGAACGCAAACGCTGCCCAATCTCTTTGTAGATGTCCTGGTTGATCATCTGGCCCTGCGGCAAGATCCTGCGGTGGACAATAGCCTTCACATCGAAGTATGCAATCAACATGACTAAATTTCGTCTTGACTGCCTTGCTTTCTTCAGCCTGGATGATTTCAAACTCTTCCACTGAAAGCTCTGGTGTTTAGTCTGCGGGTGGTACTCAAAGAGTTGTTTCATCAGAGGTAATGACTGGTCTCATCATCACTCACTGATCGTTGCATGACAGCAAGACACAGAGGATATGTATTTAAAAGCATTTGGAAAAAGTTCAATGACTTCAGAGAGCTCGAAAGTAAAAGGCGATTACAGGGAACAACCCATAGTTTGTTTGAAACAGATTTGTGTGACACCAGTCCTATCACTTTTTTCACAAACCACCCCAACATTCATGTTTATACATTATGCTGTTGAATAGTTTGAATAGTAAAATCATTGGAAAAACTAATTTCAGTCACAACGTATATGCTCAGTCTGACACAGCTAATTTGAGTTGTTTCTTAATCACACAGCAGGAACTTGTTTGAAATTCAATACAAACTGTGTCATTGTGTCTGCAGTAGCGCTTTATGATAATATACTACTGCGAAACAGCAGTTGTTCTCCAGTTTGTTGTCAGTTCAGCAGAGACAAAATGCTGAACGGCATTCTCCATCGACCCTATCTCATCACCAATCATGCATGTCTATTTACTATGTTTATACGTAAGTCAACTAGCCAACTGTACTTAAAAAAAGGAACAAATGTGTTTTCTATACCACTGGTGTGGTACCAGAGACAGGTCACACCAATTACAAGCAAGGCTATTCATGGTAGATTAGCCAACAATTAACATTTCTTATTAAAATATGTGTGACTTTTCATTACCTGTGGACCAAAGAAAAAAGCCTGGAAAAAACATGATTCTATGACAGGTATAAACTTTCACCATGCATTATTTACGCACAGTTCACCTTGGCATCTTTCTGTTCAAGATTAAAAGAATAATTTCCAGGTTGTAAATAATCTGTGAAGGCACATATCACATCGTCTGACGGGCAGTGAATTATTTATTGTAATCTGGCAATGCAAGGTTGTTTATCACATATTAATGTGATACATCAGGGGAGTAATTCTCCTCTGGCACACGGATAGCAGTTTCACTCAGTTGCCGTCAGAGCATATGTTGTCGATGAGGATTCATGATGCCGTTGTTTGAGTCTGAGCTAATCTACACCTGCAGCACCTGTCAGGGAGAGAAACTGCTCAGGTGATCATAGTTCCCATACTGAACTTGTAGGTAACATTCATGTTTGAGTATTGATCTTAAGTGCTCATAAAAAAATAAAAAATAAAAAAAAGACTTTGGAAAATGCCTACACATCAGTGAGTTTTAATAATAACCACTTTTACCAGTACTTACGACTACTTCTACTACTACTACTATTACTACTACTACTACTACTACTACTACTACTGCTACTACTACTACTAATAATAATAATAATAACAATAATAATAATTACTTATCCATCTTTTGAACCACTGTTCCTCAGAAGGGTCGCAAGCGTGCTGGAGCCTATTTCCGCTAACTTCGGGCAGGTAGTTGGGGGACTGGAATGTCTGCTGTACGCTCACTTGCTCCTTTTTTTGCTCCTCTTATTTATTTATCTGTTGTGTTATTTATTCATTATTTATTCAGCATGCTGTTGTTATACTTGTTTACTTGTTTGTCTGTTGTGGGCCATGTCTTGTCACCGTGGGATAGGGGGGAACGAATTTTTGGTTTCTTTGTGTGTCTTTGGCATGTGGAGAAATTGACAATAAAGCTGACTTTGACTTTGACACCGAGAACTGGTCGCCAGTCAATCGCAGGGCACACATAGACGAATAACCATACATGCTCACACACCTACGGGCAATTTGGAGCGCTCATTCGGCTTACCATGCATGTTTTTGGAATGTGGGAGGAAACCGGAGTTCCGAGAGCAACACCATGCGGGCACAGGGAGAACATGCAAACTCCACACAGGAAGGCCGGAGATGGAATCAAACCAACAATTGGCATATGTGCTAACTTGTACCCCGAAGGAAGTTACATCGGAAACAGCGAAACTGGTGTTGACAATGAACATCAATTATGAGGGGCCGGCCCCGACTCTGCGGGCAGGCAATATTTCACCAGTTGCAGAAGAGATATAGTAGCTACAGTTGGAGAGTGAGAGATTGCCTGTAGGCTCATTAGGAACAACAGCTGGTTGGGTAATGAAGAGGAAACAACATGTCAAGAGGGTCCCAAACCTCCCAAGAGATGAATTTCCCAACTATTGAACGAAAGATAAATGTTGCATCATCTGTTTAAGGATAAGGTTTAAGGCTCCGAAAGTAAAATTATGAAGTGATTTGACCTAATTGTGGATATGATGAAATAATAACAATTAGTCAATCCTGTTGCATAGTAACTTTGATGGGATAAAATGTTTATTTTTTTCCGTATACCACCTGATACCCCCCCCCCCCCCAACCTTGAAATGCATTGATCTGGTGTATTTTAAGGTTCACATGGAGAATAATTATTCATAAAACTACTGCCTAGAGTTGTGTGGTATGGTGTGGGCTCCATTTTAAGGGGTGTGAAACTCATTTTTTTTCGCAGACACATCTTTGCAGGCTGTGGCAGACTCACTTTGATTGCTTTTTACATTCGGGTCTACCTGTCACATGCCTGCGCCACCTGCTTTCCTAACTTTCCTTGACATTATTATTCTCAGCCACGCCCACATAATCACCGGTTCTGTTCCCCCCCTTGTAAACGCCGCTATTTAAACCTTGGACTCCCAGTTACACATTGTCAGTTCGTCCTGTTGTCCTGCCCGTGATTCCACCTCTGTGCTCACTGTTCTCTCCCCGACTGACTCCTGTTGGCAACCTTGTCCGTACACTGACCCGACTCGCCCCAATCGCCGCCCATCCTGGCCACTTACCCATCCTTGACGACGTTCTGAAGGCCGCCCGTCCCATCCTCCTGCTTGTCCGCTACCACGATTATGTTCTGCGTCTTGCTGACTTGTGCACTTGCTCTGCTGCTGGTTTCTATTACCTGCCAGTTGAACGCAGTTCAGTCTCTGTCATCTGCTGGTCCCTGCTCAGCTGCCCAGCTACACCAGCCAAGCCAGCAATCTCGTCTTTTACTTCCCCTCTTCCCTTTCCCAAATAAAGAGTTCCTGTCACATTTGGTTGCTATGCCTCGTCCCTTATAGAACGAACTAACCACAATACGACCAGCACACGGATCCTTTGCCCTGGACCACCTGTCACACTCGGATCATCTAGCAGCAACGTCAGCAACACCAGCTCCAGCGACAACATCAGGAGCTGTACCCTCAAAGACCTTGCGCCTCTGGCTGCTTCCTCCCAGTCAGTACGACTTCCTGTTGAACCCGATGTCTGGCAGTCAGCCTTCCCAATCTCAGTGCCAGACGCTCTAGAGCCCTAGAATGGAAACCCGGAGTGATATGTTGGTGACCCATGGCATGCCTGACCCTTTTGCTGAATTCTTTTTGACCTCCAGCCACAGATTTTTGCCACAAAGCGAGCCAAGGTAGGTTACACGATCACTCACCGGATAGGACGAGCATGACTATGGGGCACGGCAGAGTATGACCGGTCGTTCGATGCCTTCGCTTGCGAACTACTTCACGTCCTAGGATCCGCCAACGAGTACGCATCACAGGAGCTGGTGGCTCTTTGCTAGGGTAACAGGTCAGTGGCGGGCTTCGCAATCCAGTTTTAGACCGTGGCCGGTCGCAGCAACTGGAACATCGCTGCCCGAATGGGTGCATTTCTTCACGGGTTGGCGGATCACATAAAGGATGAGATGGTCTCCTACGACCACCTCAGGACCCTTGAACCTGGCGGCATGCGTGCACCGGCGAATTCGGACCAGACGGCGTGTCGCTCCCCCCTCTCTGCCAGCGCGACGCCTCGGGCCTCATTGCACCCCCCCCCGGACACTCAGTCCCGCCTGCGGCCCACCGGTGACCAGGACTCTTTCATAGTCAGCCAGCCCTTGTCAGACGCTCTTCCCACTTTCACACGGAAGAACATTATTGACTGGGGTGGTTCTTGGACACAAAGTTGCCTGGCCCTGGATCACTGTTCAATCTCATGCTACAGATGCTTCATTGGACTCTAATCTTGTGACTGGACAGTCTATTGCATTAAGATGAATTTAGTTCCATGACCATGGAACCGTTTCTGGACAATTTCGTCATATGGCATGGGGTGTTAGGCTGCGGAAAATACCCTTCCACAGGGCCATGCTGTCAGAGATGTGCCTGATTAGCACTTGCAGTGAACTATAACTCGTTTTGAAGGGCTCAAGTACTGCTTGTACAACCAAAAGTATCAGACTACAAGCAGAACTTCTGTGCTCAGACTCAATGTGAATAATACATATGCTTATATGGATTTTAATTGAAGCTTAGATCTTTTATTAGTCTGAATCAGCAGATAATGTCTGTTAAATTGAGCTTCCATTTATTTATTTTTCAATCAAACAGGAGAAAAATGTTAAATATTACAGCTTTGCGGGTTAGGGCTATTTCTGGGTTTATTGCTTCATATTTTAACAAGCAAAAATACTTAAAAACATAGTATTTATAGGGAAGATGAGTTGTTTGGAGTTAATAAATTCACTACCCATGCATATAAAATTTAAGACAAGGTCAATACCCCAACTCCTTCACAAGAATTTGAGCACATTTACAAGAGGTGGCTTGTAATCCTGTGACACGGTTAATGTCGTAAATGCAACTATGAAATTCAAATTGAATTATTATATTATTGTTGCTCTTTGAGTTACAGGCCTGAAATGTTTGCAGGTTGACAAGTTGGCTTTTTTTTGTAATAAAATGGTTTAATTAGGATGGATTAGTTATGGTTGACTGCTGGTTGGCAAGGGTTATCTCTAATCTGAATAGTTGATAAAGCCAAATTAAATCCTTCGGTGAGAGACAGAAAACAATGAAATAACTCACTTTTTAAAGTAAAGAAATGTGAGTAAGAGGAAGTGAAATCAGATTGGCATAATGTCTTAGTGTCATGAAAACCAAATGATTGATGATTTCCTCAGAAGGTCTAATTAAAGAAATAATTAGAAAATTAACAGCTCTTGTGAATTTAAAGGTGACAGTCAGCAAGGTGAGAGTTGTGTGTCAGTTCATCTTTTTTATGATCTGTGTGCACGAAAAAACAGTAACAGCAACTTTCTGGCAGAAAAAAAGACAGTGCAGGTTCTTAATTCAAAGGTGTCATCTTCAGACGCCTACATTTATTGAACTAATTTAACGAAAGTAAGTATACTAAATGTGCCAAGAAAAGTTAAGAGAAAAAAGAATAAGAAAAGTTCAAATGTGGCTGCAGATTGCCAACTAGACAATCAGTCAGCATTTGACTGAGTGTCAGGGACAATTATATGAACTGACGAAAAGCCACTCCTCACACTGTCCTTTTTATTTTTCAACTTTCTCATCCCCCATATTGACCATCTCTGCCAGTACTAAACAGAAGAAATGGGAAGAAGTGACACTTGACTCGGTTATATGAACCGACGAAAAAGCACTCCTCACTCTGTCCTTTTCATGTTTTAACTTTCTCATCCCTCGGAATGCCCACCTCTGCCAGTGGTAACAGACAGAAGAAATAGGAAGACCAAAGCATGCACAATGTGCATCTTAAGTTAGCTGTATGCAGTCTTTAAAAAAAACGGACCGTATTTGGACATAACCAGACACAGACATCATGTTTCCCACAGCGCAATACAAAATGGCTCCATTGTTACATTTCACTGTAGCAATTGCACTGTGTTGACAGTCTCACTGAGCAGAGCCACAATAATTTTGCTCTTTCCTGCCAACTCAATTACCAAAATTCGTCTATTTTTATGTCACACAAATACTCCCAGAATCATGAGTTGTATGTACACGGAGGTGAATTTAGAATTGTGACATTGTCAAGTAAGTGGTATAGAAGTAAATGTGTTAATGGGTTCCTTGTCAGAAATAAATTATGTGATCTTGTATGCGCAGCCTGGCAGGTACAAATGTCTACACTAACCTTTCTCAGTGGCTGTGGCCGGTGGGTCCAATATTGAATTTATAATTAACTTGTGAGGAAAAGTGGGCATTTTTCTATTAAAAGAGACATCTTGTCAATTACAATCCTTGCAGAGATATTCACTGAACCTCTTGTTGGAAGAAAGGTCAATGTGTGTAACGAGTAATTGACTTACGGCAGAGAGCAGCTCCAACTCAGACTGAGGTTCTGATCAAGTCACCCAATGTGATTTATTTCCATATTATTTTCACTCTCATTTTCCAACGTGTTGCAAAAATCATGTCTGATTAAATTGCCTTTATTGGGGGCAATTCATCACCGAATTACGATTTGGGAAATGGAGCTTAAATGGTCTGAATGATGAAAAGAACATGACTTTTTGAATTTCAGCAATTGCACAGATCGGCACTAATGACCCGTTAACAATGGTCTAATGTTTGTGGTCCACTGGTGATGGAGGACAGTGTTAACAAGCATCTGTAAATGGAGAGTATTAAAAAGGGATTAACATAATGTAAGATATTTAGAAGCCACCTTAAAGGATATACGTATGCAAAACTAATAGTATATATATATATATATATATATATATATATATATATATATATATATATATATATATATATATATATATATATATATACATATGCGTGCGTGCGTGCGTGTGAAACCTGAGGAGAGGACTGAAAGACTTTCAACCAAGAATCCAAGGTGTCTTCATGATGGCAACAAATATCGATGTGACATCACAGTGTCAGTAGCTGTAGCTTATATGTTCCTCTACCCACCAAAGGCAAGATATGTCCATACATATCTAGCAGTGTTAATCTTGACATCTGTTTAATATGAATGGATTAAGGCCTGTGTGATGTTGAGCCTACACTGTTGAAAACTGCATATATAATTCCCTGTGAAGTTGAAAAGCTAAAACTCGAAGCTCTTTTGACAGATCTCAGCAGGTAAAAGTTGGGAGAGCTTTGGGACCTGGATTTTAGCTACTTAATTGAAGGCAGAGTCACATCTCCAGACTGCATTATTATACAAACATGCCCACCTCTATCTAAAGCCCTCTTCAGGGGACTGACACAATCGTCAGAATATTCCAAAAATGTCATGAATAAATGCGGGACATGGAACTATTTAGCCTTCCCTTGAAACTAAGCCTATTCATCATATGTAAGGCTTTCTTTTGGTTGTTTTGCTTGACTAGTGGATTATTAATTCTTTTAACATGTTAGTCGGACTTTTAATCATCTTAATTTCTTAAATTGGCAGAATGAATGCCAATGGCCAATGGAATGCAAACTTACACAAGGTAAATAAAAATGGGGCCATGACATTTCTTGATAAAGCCTTTATAGCCTGCCATTGTGAATGCACTTTTTTATTTAAAGCAAATATAGGAGAAAACAAAAACCCATGCTTTTCTTGACCATTGGCAGTCTCACTTAAAAAGGAAGTCAAGTACAAAATCTATATACAACATTACGTTCTATGCACCCCCACTAGTCTAAACATGATATTCTGATTAATATTGTGTTTGTGAAATATTAATTAAGCAGAAAAATCCAGCAGGTTTTTTTTTTTTTTTTTTATCTGAGGAGTGTCAATTTTGCTTTGACATGATAGCTACGATATAAGAAAGTGAGTAAAGTGCGCTTCTTGAGAAAAAATACAGTTACAAAAATAAACTGTGACAGGACAACTGAATTTATACACGTCATTAAGCCATAGCTTACATTTTACATGTCAACATGCCATGCCGCAACTTTTTTATGGTAAATGGCGGTGTGCTATGTTTGCCGAACAGCTCATGGGCTCACCTTCTTATCACCAGTCGACGAGAGCATCATTTCCAGTCGGCTAAAAATCTTGTTACCCACGATTACCTTAAAGTATCTCCACGAGGCTGCCATGGCTCCTCCTGTCAGAATGGAAAAGTGGTATCAGTATGCTGTATTAGTTTATATTCCGAGGTACAAGGATAGACGTACAATATCATAACACGTGTTTAGGAGATTTTGCTTTGGACTAATGAAACCAAGCTTGACATTTTTGGACATAAGCCAACCAAGAAGGTTTGTCTTCTTTTTGTGTCACGAATATGTGACTCATATTATTTTTTCCTCTTTTGCTTGAATTAGTTATAGCGGCAGGGTTTCAACAAGAACAATCATTATTACTCATTTAAAACACAGGTTGCATTTCAGTGAGTCTTTTGTGCACGGGAGTAATGAAATTGAGACATCAGTGTGGGACATAGAAGGTCACATCTCTGGACGATTCATGACTGCGTCTTAAAAATTGGAAAAAGTAACATGATATTTGAGCGGCATATGAACGATTATGTTCAATTAATGATGGCTTTGGGTTGTGCTGTTGTCTGTACAGTGGAACCCCAGAAGTCAACCGCCTCTGCACTTGACATATTTCGGTTTTCGACACAAAATGTCAGGAAATCTTTGCATTGGTTCTCAGATAAAGCTTCGGAAACTGACGTTGGTTGGGGTTGTTTAAAAGCACTGCAGTCATTAAATTATTTTCGAGACATTGGCTCTTATACCATGGGTAAGTACGGTTTGTATTTAAAAAGTGTTATTTTGTCATGTTTAACTTATTACGAGCTCATTATTTGTCTTTTAAATGTCTGACGTGTCAAGCGCCACATAGGAACAGCCGCGTATGGGTGTGTCCCAAGGTTTTGCTGCACTGTATTTTTTGGTGGATCTGGGGTTCTACTGCACATACACTGTACATGATATGTAATGCATACTTTGTATGTGTTTAGTTACATTGCAGAACTTACAGATGCCATGAATAATAATTAAAAACAACATGTGGAGAAAAGATAGAGAAGTTTATCGCCTAATTTACAATACAATACCAGACTGTCCATGTAACTCTTTCTGAGGTTTTTTTTCTTCCCTTATAGCCACTCTTGAGTTCTACTGTTGTTGTCAGGCTTTGAGTGCATTTAACATTTGATCATCTGCAATGTCTCAACAGTCTGGCTAACCGGCACTGTCACAGAAATGTCACCCACAAGGGCTTGCATCACAATCCATCACATGATCAAATGAACCAAAGTGAACATGAACAAATGAACCCATTTCCTTAAATTATGATGAAGCCTTTCTTATGAAGGGTCCTTTAAAGTATATATTCCATACAAGCTTGGCAACAAAGACCCTCGATACAACGGGAATTTCATGCTCTAAGGAACACAATTAATGCCTGAAATTCTCTGTTCAAAGATCAAGGGGAAATAAAAACAACCTTGGAATGTTTTTCTTTTTCATTTTTGACGCCAAAGATTGTGTTGATGGTATTTTAAAATTGTTGATTTGTTGAAATTGTGGTTGATAGCATACTATTTGAAGTATAATTTTAAATGATCTGTGAAGAATTATTACAAGCAGAGCAAGTTCACTCTAATCTATGTCATAATAGTGCTGTTTTCATCACCAAAAACAAATAGATAAATACAATTAATATATTCATGTGCACAGAAAAATAAATTCTTACATATGCAGTGTAGTGCTTAAGAGGTTTCGTTTGTGTGTGTGTGTGTGCGAGTGTGTGCGTGTGGTGGTGGGGGGGGCGTTTAAATCCCGTGCAACCACGTCATTGTTGCGGTTAAATGCATGGAAAATGTTAAATGACTTTAATGATGATACACAAGAATGTCAAAGAAGATGGCTGATATTCCTCCCGATGCACCTGTCTTGTCCGCACAGCCACCAGCGCAGTGTCAGTAAAGCCTCATTAGAGCTGCAATCCGACTGTGGAGAGGGAATTTTCGCAACATTAACTTTAACATTGCCAATCCTGTAAATAATATTCTAGTTATAGCCCTGGTCACTCGCTAGAGGGAGTGGAGGCAGGTGAGGGCGAGTGGAGAGGTTTAAATGCGGAACAATTAGTTGCAATTTTGTAAAATCTCATTCCTCATCTACTTCTTATTTTAGCACTCTCTTTACATTTGCAATTAACACTCGGAAGATGCAGAGATTTAGTTACTTTGAGTTTAGCTAGTTTTAGGTTTTGTTAGTAGATGAGAGAGAAGAGCAAAAACTGAAGTCTCCAGAGACCATTACGGGGGCACCGGGGTCAGAGTTTTTTATGGCAGGGATATTAAAATTGTAATTTCATGATCGCAGCGTGCATGACATCGCAATTGCTACAAGATCCAGCAGAAGAGTGAGTTTGTGCTCTCTCTCTCTCTCTCTCTCTCTCTCTCTCTCTCTCTCTCTCTCTCTCTCTCTCTCTCTCTCTCTCTCATACTCTCTCTCATTCTCTCTCTCTCTCTCTCTCTCTCTCTCTCTCTCTCTCTCTCTCTCTGTCATGTTTCACTTTTCTTCATTTTAGCACTGGCTCTCGTCCCTCTTTATAGCTCCTCCGGGATGATGCATTCTTTGCCGAATGGATGTCAGTCGGTGCACATAACAAGCACCGATATTACCGCCAAAGATTGTCACTTCCAAAAGTGCTGGCCAAAACAGGTTAGCACAATGCAAAGTTAACATCCATCCATCCCATCCCATCCCATCCCATCCCATCCCATCTCATCTCATCTCATCTCATCTCATCTCATCTCATCTCATCTCATCTCATCCCATCCCATCCCATCCCATCCATCCATCCATCCATCCATCCATCCATCCATCCATCCATCCATCCATCCATCCATCCATCCATCCATCCATCCATCCATCCATTCTTTTTCTGAACTGCTTCTCCTCACGAGGGTTGCGGGCATGTTGGAGCCCATCCCAGCTGACTTTGGGCAGTTGGCTGCGGACACCTTGAACTGGTTGCCAGCCAATAACAGGCAAAATAAACAAACAATAAAGGTGGGCGGGAAAAGTTAGGAGGAACAGGATGCCAATTCACAGGTTTCTTTTTCCATCTTGACTTTCTAAAGATTTAAATGTTGCCAGATTGTTTGCTGCATGCTTAAAAAAAGTTACTACAGAAGTTTGGAAAGATGGTAAATATTGTAACAAAGTGCACTATCTATCTATCTATCTATCTATCTATCTATCTATCTATCTATCTATCTATCTATCTATCTATCTATCTATCTATCTATCTATCTATCTATCTATCTATCTATCTATCTATCTATCTATCTATCTATCTATCTATCTATATATATATATATATATATATATATATATATATTAATCATTCATTTTATACTTCATATATTTTTTAAATTATCGGGTAATTTGTCAGGCACTTTTTTGTAGTATCGGGGGCTGTTAAATCGAAAAGGCTGCATGCTCAAGGTTAAATAATGAGAAAAAAAATCAGTGAGACAAATCAGATAAAGGTGTCAAAGGCAAATGCTTATGCAGCGTCGGGCACTATCGCCTGACCTTTACACAATTCAAGTCAACATGGCGGTGATGGACCCCCAAAATGTAATTTGCTTGTTGACAGAAATTGCATAGACATCTAATTATTGAAAGCCTGCTTTGAGACTGTGCACTAAATCACGTGTCCTATGTTGGGGTACTGTGGATATTGACAAGGTCGGAATAAATTGATGTCTGCTGTCACTTGATATCAATAGGTCATCTGTGTGATTTGACATATCTTGCGGTCAAACAGGCCAGAAAATGTTAAACACCTCTACAAGTCTATTGCTAATACAACAGCTGCCTCAAATCATGATTGTGCAGTGTAGGGATTCATTTAATTAAAAACATGCATGAACATTGCACCAAAGTTATTATAAAATAAAATCAATGGTATTAATGAGTTCTTAATTTCAGGAGTCCACAAATTCTCATTAAAGACAGCATTGCTCTTATTATATTATTGCCTGAGTCAATATTGAGGAGAGGCAATTATAGTTATTATTTCTACGCAAGCTGCACGCAGACAGCAAATCCATTGGTGAGTTGCCAAAGCACAGAGGAATTATTTTCTAGGACAAAATGAAGGTGAATAAGCCATGACAGCAACAAGCAGGCCTGGAGTTTAAAGATTAAAATAGAGTGAGAAGTTATTTATTTGATCTTCCAAAAGATGGCCTCCAACCTGTGCGCTGTTTGCCTCTCTTTTTCCTTCCATCTATTATTCGATCTATGTGCTGACTTGGCTATAGCAGAGTTAACGAGGATAAGTGGACCGCACATAGACGAAGTAGTTCAATAAAGAAAGCTCGAGCAGATGTTAATGATTATGGATTTACAAGAATGGGAGAGAATACATGATCACTCTTCACAGGCATCTGCAGCGCCACTGTGTATCTTTATTAGAACATAAAAAGTTTTTACAAAGAGAGATAAGTATTGAAAAATAATAATTTTACTCATTAATATGTTCACCAAATGTATTTTTATATAACTTTTTTGCAAATTTGCTATTTATAGTGTTATCTCATCTTCTGTTGTGCACGAACAAAATGTTAATCCACAAAGGCTCATCACTTTATATTTGATTTTTTTTCCCTCTCCAATCTTAGTGCCAGCACATTATAGAACACTATCAGTTCCACTACCTTGCCTCATATTAATTTTTCCCCTGGTTGGTTTTATATCCATTCTCTCACCTCTAACTTTAAACTCCCACATTAAAGCTGCATACCAATCATTCCAGTTTTAATACCCTGCTGAGATTAGATGGTATAATATTATGGAAGACAGCCACAAGGTAGTTGGTCAGCAACGAGTTCAAACTGGTAAAGAAATTGTTTTAAGAATATAACCCATAACCTAAACAACTGTGTATTGGGGATCATCTAAGGATAAATATGCCAAAATTGAGTCAAGGAAAAAAATATGGACAAGCAATATTTTTGGGTTACTAGGTTCCAGTGGGGGCGGAACTCTCGACTCAAAAAGGTTCCAACCTTACCACAGTTCAGCAACTCATTAAGTAACAAAACAGGTCATTGATTTTACAGCTTTGTCCAGGGATTTTATGGGACATAAGTGACTCTCATAAGATTTCACTATGCATCATTAAATAGGAGATGTAGATGATCCCCAAAACATTTTCCCCTCTGCAATGACAAAGAGACAAAAGTGTTTAATGTCCCACCTCAAAGAAATATGTGGAGCGCAGAGAAGCCTGAAGGTCACTGTTGTGTCTCATTTCCCAGCTCAAACAAGGCATGTAAAGCATTCGAATTGATCATGATGATTGCAAGAAAGATCATTAGAACCGACTACCTTGATAATACTACACAGAATGTCTAAGAAGCACGCTGCAAGGGTTAAAATGGACCTCCATGCTTCCTCTCCATTTGAAAATTGATTTCATAATACATGAAAAAGCTTTTAAAGCTTTGCATAACTTAATATGTGACCCTCTTATGAGACGGCTGCAGTGAAGTGCAAAATTGTTGCTTGAACCCTCAGAGAGAAAGTAGACATGCAAATGCCGCCATCTGTCCACTTCGAAATTAATATACCAATATGAGCGCAAATTAGAGTTCATAATATTGATGAGGTGCCCTAATTCTCAGGAGTTCAGCAATGAATACTTCACAAGAATGCAAACTTTAAATGGGAGTGATGTAAGCCACTGGTGGTTGTTAAGTATCGAGTCATTGTAACTTCAGAAAACATCAATATTGTCCTGCAATAATTTCTAGACGGCAGCTTCTGTATCTGGAGAATGTCTAGCAGCATGGGGAGAAAATGCAAACTCCACACAGAAAGGCCTCAGCTGAGATTCAAACCCAACACATCAGATGTCATAATCACTAATGTTCACAATGTCAGCTTTTGATTTGAATACGTTTTATGCAAAAGTCAGATTTTCTTAACCATATGTAAACATAGGTTAACCGCTACTGAGGGAAAAACACTGTGATGAATGCAATCATGTAAAGGAAGTAGTTTATGTACATCGCAACATCATCTTATATCTATTTAGTAAGAGTATATTGTTCACTAAATGTAACTGTGTTTTTGAATGAGCCAAACTCGTTGCTGATCCATATTGTAAGTACTTTAAAATCTGACTATATGGCGGAGCCACCAGTGGTGTCTACGGCTGAGAATTTCATTGATTAAATTGCACTGCTATTTCTGACCCACCAGGTTAGAGACAATTAGAAATCCGCAAAACAGCTCCATTTTGGAGGTTGGAACAGCATGGAGTTTGTAAATCTATTGTAAGATGCATGAAATTGCTTTTAAATGGCCAACTTATCTTCACGGATAACAGCCAAAGAATTCCCTTCTCAGGCTATTTAGTTTTTGACCTCATAAAAAAAATGTTAGTTCATGCACACAGGCACAAGCACACACGCACACACGCACACACGCACGCACGCACGCACGCACACGCACACACACACACACACACACACACACACACACACACACACACACACACACACACACACACACACACAGTGCAAACATGAAAATGGATAAAGAAACATGATCAACAAGCGAACACTGACGAGTGCCTGGAGCAGCCGGGATAAAATTGCATCTGTAAAAGGCTACACGAATGGCATCAACTGCCCAAATGCAGTGAGACCCAGAGGCAACATAAATGAGATGGAGAAATCTGCGCACCGCACAACCTTGTGGCGCAATAAGTACAACAAGTAAATTAGAAGTAAAGGAACCAGTAGTAGCGATGGCAGATTTAATTTATTGTTTCTATTAACCAAAATTGCTCTAAATAGAAAACATTTAATATACAATTCAATCAGCCACATGACACTATCCGATTTTACGACATTTTTGTGTAACAGTTTAATGACTGCCTTTGATAGTCTTTTAATTGCTCGGATGTCCACTTGGTCTATTGACAATTGCGTTTAACAATTACTTTGATTTGGGCCTTAGCTTGACGAGGTGCACTCTTGTCTAAAGAGATTGCATGTCTGGCTGGTGTTGCCAGTCGCTACACTGGTCTGCTCGGAGTGGCAGTTCAATTATTCACTGTAACTGGGAGATAGCATCTAAATGTTTGTCACATCCGCTGCCCAATGTTTAGGGCTGCCATTACTTTTATTCTGTCAGCATTGTCACTTCAGATGGGGGACTACATCAGCTCACTGTTGTCCCCTGAAGCAAAAACAGCGCAGGAGGCTGTGTTGTCCTCAAAGATACTCCTCTCCGCTTTTGAGGCAGCAAAAGCCTTCGGCTGGGGACTTTGATATGTTTAGCTCACAGCTAGTTTGTGAAGAATTATCAGTCATGATCAGAAGTTAAATATTTGTGATGTTTACAATGAGTGCATTGGTCCATTACATTTAAATTATCTGAACTCACATTTCTATCGTGATGCATAAGATTTTACAGTATGTCGCACTTCTAGTCATGACGTCATTCAAGCTGAAAATGAACTGAGTTACCACTTTACTCTATGTATATGTACATAGAGTATGTATTTGGGAAGAATACACAGTTATATACAGTTGGGTTGTACATAGATATACTATTTTCATATTAATTTGAAGTTGTAACCCACTTATCCCTACTTGTTGACATAAACTGTATGTTAAGAACCACTACTTTGTCAGATTTTTTATGTCAGCTTCATAGAGTATTCTGCAGTCATAAGTTCCTTTTTTTCTAAGACAATAAACATCTCACTAAATTTGTTTAACAGTGATTGCAATATGAAGACTAATAAACCTCCATCATGTTGGTGTTTGCATTTTACGGTCCAAGCTTAGCCAGCCATGTACATTACAAACTTCAGATACCAGTTTAGGCCTAATCTATGCAACGATCAATTTTTATTACCATTGTATAATTTGGCACGAATCTGTTTCCCCGAGGACACTGCCCCAAATATACAAGTTGACAAATAGCCAAATTGAAAACTGGCAGACAACCAACCTTTATCTGCAGCACTTAGGGCGAACTCTCAGCCCTGATCCCTGCAAAATGTTTTCAGAATAGTGACTTTTTCTTAACCTCATTATATTTCATGATAATGAACAAGGGGCACCGTGTGTGACACAGTCGGCTTTCATTTAATTCCACTGGAACTTTGCCAGAGAAACACCATCTTTCATTAAATAGTTGAAGCTTGCCATCAAGTCCAGCCTAACCTACCCAACTTGGAACTTTTGTTCATTGAACGCGTTCAGGTACAACACCGCCTGTTAAATATGGCCTGGCGCTCCACTCTCCACATACGCGGGGCATAGTCGTAAGAGTTGTGCATGCTCATATAAGAACGGAAACACCAAATGATCGTTTTCCCTCGATTGTATGAAAAAAAGAGATTGTCTGAAGATAAAAATGTAGTCATGATTAAAAAAAAATCAATTAATTGAGCAGCTCTACTTTTACTAACTAAGCCGTACTTGCCTTTTTGTGGTTGTAAAATGCTTTCTGCTGTGGGAATTCACAAAATGAACCTTCAGCTCTACCAGGAGGAAAACAAGGCATTTCTGGGTCATCTGAGACACCGTCTCTTCGGTGTGTCCTGGTTCAAGCTCCTTAAGTTGGGACAAGCTCAGGACACCTCACAAGGGAGACATCCTTACCAGTTACCCAGGCTACCTGATTTGGCTCCACTCAATGTGAATATGGAGGAGCAGCAGCTCTACTCTGAGCCTCTACCAGACGGTTGAGCTTCCCAGATTGTCTCTAAGGGAGAGCCCGGACCCGATAAGGAGGAAACTGATTTTGGTCGCTTGTATCTTTGATCTTCTTTTAGTCAGTACTCATAGCTTGTGACAGGTGAGGTAGGTGATGGTGGAAACATAGATTGACAGGTATCGAGAGCTTCACCTTTTGGTTCAGCTCCTTTTTAACCATGACAGATTGATACAAAGTGACTTGTTGTCCTCCTGCTCCCGTCTTCCCTCACTTGATCATTGGGGGGGGACTTTGTGAACAAGACCCAAAATAATTGTGCTGGAGCAGGATTTCATGCCTGACACAGAGAGTGATATCCACAGTCATTTGACTGAGGATCATGGCTTTCAAGGTGTCTATTCTCATCCCAGTGACTTAAGACTCGGCAGCCCAAACTTCTGAAACATGGTCGAATTTATTCTCCAAGGCCATAGAGGAAATGTAGCTTGTTTGATGACTCCCATAGAAAACCACGCAAGTGTGATCCCCCCCTTTAGCACTGCTACTGATGTGATGCTACTCCATGTGATGTTGCACAGCCACACAACATCCATCCCCACTTTTTAGTTAATGTTTTAAAAAGTGGGACTTTTTCTTCAGAGCAAGATACTCACTGACTTCAGAATGAGTTATATTTTTACAAATCGCACGCATTCTTGTATCAATTAAACTTTCTGAGTCTTTCATGCAGAAGCCGCTGGCCAAATGGACTGCTGGTTTGACGAGCTAATCACTTTAATGGGATTTTTGAATTAACTTAGCCTGCTTCGTTGACATCAAGAGTTTATTTATTATTCCACTTCCAAAAATTATGTTCCCACCCTGAAGTATCGTCCAAAGCTATATGCCTATGCTGTACAACTTTTAAAAAATCATATTATACAATTAAACTGCCAAAGGTCATTGTTAATGATTGAAACACTCACACTTAATAAACAAACAAGAGTCACAACTTGACTGTTCAAAATGAAACACAGGGACAAAAACAATGCTCCCACCATCAGTCAACTTGGTATGATAAACCTAAAAACAACCCAAGCAACAAATAGTTTTAATTGAGTGTGCTTTCTATGTCTTGAAAACGGAAAGCAACAGATATACAATAGGCATGTGTGCGCGCGTGTGTGTCAAGTCATTTCAGCACAGTTGTTGTATGCCTCCCATCTGAGGTGAGTCATACAATGCTAAAATGCAAATCATCTCATGGAGAAAACAAGACTGCTGGGAAGGCATTCTCTTTGTGCCCTCGTTGCTCCACTGAGCTGAGTCCAATTTTCCATTTTGGAATATTTGCCATGGGAATGCTGCTGCGATTTGCTGTAGTTCAATCCACCTTCATTCGATGGCGGTGATACTTTAACTCCTGCGAATGCAATCCCCACTGTTACATCCACTGGCAGAGCTTTCCCTGTTGCTAATTGACACATCCTCTTGTTAATTATCAGGGTGATGTGACATGCGCGCACAGGGATCAGGGAAATCTGCATTGCTGATTCTGTGCTTGGTGTGTCACCAAGGTGTCCTTTGGAAGTCAGCAGCGTCTCAGGTGATTAAAGATCCTGTCATGTTAAATCTTCCGGGGCCAATAATTAAAACAGAAACATAAATTGGGGCCTAATGAAGTGTAGCCTAATGATTATTTCATCAATAAATACATAATATTCACATCTATTTTTGTCCATGAGTTAACACTTAGCTTGCATTTTGTCTATATTACAGGGCAAATAATTAATCAAGAACAAGCTTTTGCCAAAGCAACAAGCATTTACGTATATTCTTGGAGAATGCAATTTTAAATTTAGGTCTTGAGTCAAAGTAGATGATCCTGCTCTAGACTGTGTTCTTGTTCTTAAAAAAAACACTTTGATTGGAGCTGGAAAGTAAGGACTATTTATAACTTGACATTGTCTTCCTAAATTACAAAGAGTGGTGTCGCAGGTTAACATCCTATGTGGAAATATGAGACATTGTGTACCCACCCACACACAAGAATAATAATACACTAAAAGGGTCAGTGTGTTTCACGACATTAATGTGTTTGAGAGTAAAAGCAATTAATTTGGCACAACAAAAATCCATTGACTTACAGTACCCGAGCAGCTGTTGCACTCCAGGTTCAATTATGCATGCGTTAAAACACTAGTTGTACCAATAATCACAACCTTTTTATACGACTTGGATATAAAGCATTGGGAATATTAAGATAAAACCTTGTTGAGCAGGACTGAATGCAAACATTAGAAAGTAATTGTAAGGTGCTCTGTGGGAATGCAGTACAGTGATTAAGTTTACAAAACAATCTCATCATTATAACAATAGGGGGTTCATTCAGAAGCTTATGGCACATTTACAGCAAAGACTAACACTACATTTCACACTTGCCTTGGGTTGTTCTAATGGTTTACGTATCGAGGTGGAATTAAATCTTTTTGAAATGTCAGCATCACTTTTAAGTGTGATCACAATGCCACATTGATGTTTAATTTGGAGCTCGAAATATACATTTTTACATTCACTGACATAATAGAAGGTTGTGCAATTTATTGCATCAGACTGCATAGTAAATAAAACTGCACCTATCTTGTAATTTTCAAACAAACCCTGTGTATGAATTACTTATCAATATTTCCTCTCAGTCTGCCTGCAAAGTTCGGCTGACATGTTTAATTCAGTGGAAAGCATTACACGATAATAAGGTACTGGTATTTCTGACGTGGCTGGTGTCTGAATGACAAAATGAGTTTCCTTCCGAGTTAAGCTCATCGTATTCCCATGTTCTGTCATATTGTTGCAGAGTATTAACGTTTCTGTGTAAGAAGGTCAGACACCACTTCATGTATACTCAGACTCATATTATAGGGCATCATCAAGCCCCAGGCAAAAATGCAGCAACCTGGGTGAACACACTCAAAGCCACTAATGAGGGCAGAGTCACGTGATTTTTCATCTAAAACCTTATACAGTATATTCATTTGTTTCCTTTTAAAGGGTTATTCACTTGTTGAACATGTATTTCTAATTCAGTCACGTAATGGGTTTTAGGCTATTTAATTGATAACTCAAAAATAAATATTTTTGTGACAATATACAAATTCATTAAGGCTGTATTAACCTCTGCTGTACCGACTGATGTGCTATAAATGTTCACTCTATTTAACATTTATTTATACATTCTAGTTTTTGAATTTTATTTTTTCTTGGAACAATTCCGATTTTTTTAACATATATTCTCCTTGCGTATATTTTATTTCCATTGTAAAGAGTCCAACTCCTCAATAACTCTTTGTTGGCGTGCCAGATATAGTGGTACATTTCTGTTCAAACAAAGTCATCTTTTGATAAATGTATGGCACTGAATGAGCTTTTTTGCACAGAAACAAAATTTTATAAAATAGTGTTTTGTCATCTTTAATGATGTAACCGTGAAACAAGAACGAAAAATCTTGCCTCATTGCCCCGAAATATTTTATTTCTATCTTCTCCCGAATCACTCTTCTGTAAATGGGAGATAAGAAGGGCAGGCTACAACTCTGTTTTGAGAAAAGCCAACATAATAAATAAAAACATGTACACATGCAAATTATTATTACCTGTGTGCCTCTATTGTGGTGTTCATTCATTCATCCATTCATGCATTCATTTTCTGAACTATATCTTTTTCTCAGTTTATTTATACAGGAGACCAGGGCTTATTGCCAAATGCGTAGTTAGTCACATTGCAATTACCTTCTCCACAGAAGAAGCAACTAAACAATAGAATAATAGTTTTCTTCCTGTACATGGTCAGTGATTGTGTCCTGTCTCACATTCTGAGCTGAAATGAGCACCAATTACCCGTTTTGCATAACCCAAAGTAAAAAAAACAACAACATTAACTGGATATATTTTAGAACAAGCGTCTTCCAGACAAAATTCTTAGCAGTGATCCATGTGGACTTCTTGCAGAAGAGATGAACACATCTTGTCAGTCTCATCTCAGTCATTGCTCTGCTTTAAGTCTACTTTAAAGTAGAGCTGTCATTAGCAAACATATTCTGTTGCAACATGTTCCCATCAATGCTTCGATTAAGAAATGGACTGAACAGCATGAAAACAAAAAGTACCATAGATTTCAATGGACAGAAGTTTCTAAGTTGTGTTTTTTTTTTTTTTTCACAAACACTCAGCAAACTGCAGTAAAAGGTGTTTTATTAGTTCATTAATTGGTTAACAAGAATGGGAAGGTCTGCCTAAACTCATTGCTGAAATATTAGAACATATTGTCTCAACAGAATTATGCCAACCTAAACTCTACCTTTTGGTGGAAAGGTGACTAAATACTTGATAAGAAATCTTCTTAAAATATACTTAGATAATCTTTCGTGACCAATCGTCATTGACTATCATTATTCCAAGTTCAATCGGAAATAGAAAGAGAGAGAGAGAGGGAAAACAAAATAAACAAAAATATAAATCATGAGTCTGTTTAATTGTCTGCGGTGTGTATGCTCTACAGGTAACTTGATGGCATGGAAGGGAGGCAAAAGAGATAAGGGCCATTGTGCTTTCACACGGCTGAAGGCTGTGTGAAGGCTCAGGAGTGATATGTAGTGACAGCACAGTGCCATGCTGTTGACACAGCCTGCCTCTCCCGGGTACCGGGGCTCGATTGCCTGCGGCTTGATTATTTACAGGATCGTGTGCTGAATTTTTTTTTTTTTTCTATGAGGACATCCTGAGAACCCCTCTTTTGCAAAGCCTTTTAATTGGGTCACAGCTATCATTTATTAATGAGACTGACTATATTCAAGTCTAGCTTTTTCAGTCCCATGATTATTAATGGCTGTTGGATCAAAAGACTGATTCGACCTCCATGAAACACTACAGTACGTCAGCCTGAAAGAAAACCATGCAAAAAGACCTGCACAGCAAGGTTTATGAGAGAATGTTAATTCAGTCACTTCACTTGATTTCAACCTCTTCTGTAGCATATCAATCATTATTTTGTATGGCCTTGTGCCATCATATTTTTTTCTTCATAAAACAGGCATATACCTTTTCAACAACCTGAAGGCCCACCAAAGGAAAAACAAAAATAAATGACCAAAAACTGTTGTCTTTTTTTTAGCCAATATCTACAGTACTTTATTGTACACTACCATTGAAATGTTTGGGGTCATTTAGAAATGGCCCTTTTTTTAAATAAAATTGCTATTTTTTTTCAATGAGAATAACATTAAACAAATCAGGAACACGCCCTATACCAGGGGTGTCCAAACTTTTTGCAAGGAGGGCCAGGGCCCTCCGTGAGTCGTCACCTTATCGTGGTGGAGGGGTTTGTGTGCCCCTATGATCCTAGGAGCCATGTTGTCGGGGGCTTCAGACAAAGCACGGCTCACAGAAGCCCCTTATGATGAGTGACATAAATGGACTTAGTTTTCCCTCGCCCGGACGCGGATCACCAGGGCCTCCCTCTGGAGCCAAGCCTGGAGGCGGGGCTCGAAGGCGAGCGTCTGGTGGCCGGGCCTTCGCCCATGGGGCGAAAAGGAAACGTGGGTCCCCCTTCCCATGGGCTCACCACCTGTGGGAGGGGCCGAACGGGTCGGGTGCAATGTGAGCTGGGCGGCAGCCAAAGGCAGGGACCTTGGCGGTCTGATCCCCGGCTGCAGAAGCTGGCTCTTGGGACATGGAATGTCACCTCTCTGGCTGGAAAGGAGCCCGAGCTTGTGTGCGAGGCAGAAAAATTCCGACTAGATATAGTCGGACTAGCCTCCACGCACAGTTTGGGCTCCGGTACAAGCCCTCTCGAGAGGGGCTGGACTCTCTTCCACTCTGGAGTTGCCCACGGTGAGAGGCGTCGAGCAGGTGTGGGTTATACATATTGCCCCCCGGCTGGGCGCCTGCACATTGGGGTTCACCCCGGTGAACGAGAGGGTAGCCTCCCTCCGCCTTCGGGTTGGGGGACGGGTCCTGACTGTTGTTTGTGTCTATGCACCAAACGGCAGCTCAGAGTACCCACCCTTCTTGGGGTCCCTGGAGGAAGTGCTGGAGAGCGCTCCTTCTGGGGACTCCATCGTTGTACTGGGTGACTTCAATGCTCACGTGGGCAATGACAGTGAGACCTGGAAGGGCGTGATTGGGAGGAACGGACCCCCCGATCTGAACCCGAGCGGTGTTCTATTGTTGGACTTCTGTGCTCGACACGGATTTTCAATAATGAACACCATGTTCATGCATAAGGGTGTCCATGTGTGCACTTGGCACCAGGACACCCTAGGCCGCAGTTCGATGATCGACTTTGTAGTCGTGTCATCGGATTTGCGGCCGCATGTTTTGGACACTCGGGTGAAGAGAGGGGCGGAGCTGTCAACTGATCACCACCTGGTGGTGGGTTGGCTCCGATGGTGGGGGAAGATGCCGGTCCGACCTGGCAGACCCAAACGCTCTGTGAGGGTCTGCTGGGAACGTCTGGCAGAATCTCCTGTCAGGAAGAGCTTCAACTCCCACCTCCGGCAGAGCTTTTCCCACGTCCCGGGGGAGGCGGGGGACATTGAGTCTGAGTGGACCATGTTCCGCGCCTCCATTGTTGAGGCGGCCGACCGAAGCTGTGGCCATAAGGTCGTTGGTGCCTGTCGTGGCGGCAATCCCCGAACCCGCTGGTGGACACCAGCGGTAAAGGATGCCGTCAAGCTGAAGAAGGAGTCCTATCGGGCCGTTTTGGCCTGCGGGACTCCGGAGGCAGCTGACAGGTACCGGATGGCCAAGCGGAACGCGGCTTCGGCGGTTGCTGAGGCAAAAACCCGGGCGTGGGAGGAGTTTGGTGAGGCCATGGAGAATGACTTTCGGACGGCTTCGAGGAAATTCTGGTCCACCATCCGGCGTCTCAGGAGGGGGAAGCAGTGCAACGTCAACACTGTTTACAGTGGGGATGGCGTGCTGCTGACCTCGACTCGGGACGTCGTGAGTCGGTGGGGAGAATACTTCGAAGACCTCCTCGATTCCATCTACACGCCTTCCATTGAGGAAGCAGGGCCTGGAGACTCTGAGGCGGATTCTCCAATCTCTGGGGTTGAAGTCACTGAGGTAGTTAAAAAACTCCTCGGTGGCAAGGCCCCGGGGGTGGATGAGATCCGCCCCGAGTTCTTAAAGTTCTCTGGATGTTGTGGGGCTGTCATGGCTGACACGCCTCTATAATGTTGCGTGGACATCGGGGACAGTGCCTCTGGATTGGCAGACTGGGGTGGTGGTTCCCCTCTTTAAGAAGGGGGACCGGAGGGTGTGTTCCAATTACAGGGGAATCACACTCCTCAGCCTCCCTGGTAAGGTCTATTCAGGGGTGCTGGAGAGGAGGGTCCGTCGGGAGGTCGAACCTCGGATTCAGGCGGAGCAGTGTGGCTTTCGTCCTGGCCGTGGAACAGTGGACCAGCTCTACACCCTCGGCAGGATCCTCAAAGGGTGCATGGGAGTTCGCCCAACCAGTTCACATGTGTTTTGTGGATTTGGAGAAGGCGTTCGACCGTGTCCCTCGGGAGGTTCTGTGGAGGGTGCTTCGGGAGTACGGGGTGCCGAGCCAACTGATAAGGGTGGTTCGGTTCCTGTATCACCGATGCCAGAGTCTGGTCCGCATTTCCGGCAGTAAGTCGGATTCGTTCCCAGTGAGGGTTGGACTCCGCCAAGGCTGCCCTTTGTCACCGATTCTGTTCATAATTTTTATGGACAGAATTTCTAGGCACAGCCAAGGCGTTGAGGGGGTCCGGTTTGGGGACCTCAGCATCGCGTCTCTGCTTTTTGGAGATGACGTTGTGCTGTTGGCTTCTTCAGGCCGTGATCTCCAGCTCTCTCTGGAACGGTTCGCAGCCGAGTGTGAAGCGGTCGGGATGAGGATCAGCACCTCCAAATCCGAGTCCATGGTCCTCGATCGGAAAAGGGTGGAATGCCCTCTCCGGATCGGGGATGAGATCCTGCCCCAAGTGGAGGAGTTCAAGTATCTTGGAGTCTTGTTCACGAGTGAGGGGAAGATGGAGCGCGAGATCGACAGGCGGATCGGTGCAGCGTCGGCAGTAATGCGGACCCTGTACCGGTCCGTTGTGGTGAAGAGAGAGCTGAGCCAAAAGACAAAGCTCTCAATTTACCGGTCGATTTACGCTCCTACCCTCACCTATGGTCACGAGCTATGGGTCGTGACCGAAAGAACGAGATCCCGGATACAAGCGGCCGAAATGGGTTTTCTCCGCAGGATGTCCGGGCTCTCCCTTAGAGATAGGGTGAGAAGCTCGGTCATCCGGGAGAGACTCGGAGTAGAGTCGCTACTCCTCCACGTTGAGAGGAGCCAGATGAGGTGGCTCGAGCATCTTATCAGGATGCCTCCTGGACGCCTCCCTGGAGAGGTGTTCCGGGCATGTCCCACCGGTAGGAGACCCCGGGGACGACCCAGGATGCCCTGGAGAGACTATGTCTCTCAGCTGGCCTGGGAACGCCTTGGGATCCCCCGGGATGAGCTGGATGAAGTGGCTGGGGAGAGGGAAGTCTGGGAGTCCCTCCTAAAGCTGCTGCCCCCGCGACCCGACCCCGGATAAGCGGAAGAAGGTGGATGGATGGATGGATGGCCAGATTTGATAAAGTGAAGGGGCCCAGGGGCCAATACTTTTTTCAGACATTTTTTAACTACAGAAATTTCATGCAAATACATACTGTTATGAAACAAATTTCATTGTCTCAATTGTCTTTATTTTTTAAATGACAAAATAACCAAATATAAGCCACTCAGGCAGATGTGAACAACTTTAAAAACACAAATTCTGCCTTTCATTCATATCTGAAGTCAGATAACATTGAACAAACTGTATGAAATAATTTAATTTACAAGAGTTTAAAATTATTTTTGCCTCATGAACATTTTAAACAGGAGTTATAAGTAATGCAAAGTTGTCTGTTATTATTAAAACTTAAAACAAGTGAATTTTGCTCTTGTCATTTACAGTAATGTTCAGAAAGTAATAGTTTATGTCACGTCTACAGGTTCATAACTTCAACAGTATTAACATGGCCACTTCGTAATATTTAATAATAAGTAATTGTTACTTTTGATTTACTTTTGACTCACAGCCCCACGTGATGAATCGCTGTTGTGATGCCAGTTTAGCTTGGAGCTGCTTCATTTTATCAGCGCGGTCACTCCATGTTAGCTTGTCGTACATGTTAGCATGTTTAGTCTGATGGTGTCTCTTTAGGTTGAAATCCTTAAACAAGGCAACAGTCACTTTGCAAATTAGACAAACACAATTGCCTTGATTTTCAGTGAAGAAGTATTGTAATTCCCATTTCTCTTGAAAGCGACGGCCCTCAATGTCAACTTTACTCGTTTTCTTTGCAGTCACCATGGCAGACATGAGCGGAGATGGGCTGGTTCTGCCACCTTTTGGTAATAGGAGTAATTACAGTTTCAAGTTTCATGATTTTTTTTATTCTCTTTGACAGTGCAGGCGGGCCATGAATAATACATTATAAGACTGAAGCTGTGGGCTGTATGAAATATGACCGGGGGCTGGATTTGGCCCGCGGGCCGGACTTTGGACATACATGCCTGCCCTATACATTGTTAATGTGGTAAATGACTATTCTAGTTGCAAGTGTCTGGTTTTTAATGTAATATCTACATAAGTATATAAAGGCCCATTTCCAGCAACCATCACGACAGTGTTCTAATGGATGATTAGAAAACGCTTAAAAACCCTTGTGAAATTATGCTAGTTTTCATGGGAAAAAGTTGTCAGGGTGACCACAAACCTTAGAATGGTAGTGTATATGTTAATATTTAGACAATTCTATTTGAATACTGTATTTTCTGTCTTATTATAACTCACAATCACATAGCCCTTTCTGGTCCTGCTTATTTTCTACATGGCTCACTGTGGTCAATGGTCTTCAGACACCAGCTCAGTGACGCTGCGGAATATAAACTCCATACTTGAAACAATTGGGTTCCAATCTTGCTGTTAAGCACTTGAGGTGACAAGCTTAGACCTAACAGTCTACAAGAGGGAGGGTTTCTGTGTGGAAGTGACATTGTGGGTCCACACAACAATTGAGAAAATAGAGGGGGGAAAGCATGCTTTGCTACTTGAGGAGAGAAGTGCCTCTTCAACAATCCGTCCGTTGGCTCATGACCAATGGCAACTTTCCCACTCCCCGCAGGACGATGCCCAAGGTGCAAGTAACACCAAAATGAATATGATGGATTATTTGAAGACAAAAGTTGGCAGGATAATCTCTTAATCAGCATCATCACATTTGAAACATCCTAAGTATATATTGTGCTTTTGTGTGCTTTCAAAAAATGTTGCTTATGTTTATTTCCCCAGATGACTGTGGGATTATGACATAGTACCTAAACACTAAACACACCTACTGTACCACCAAAATCTTCACCATTGGTGAGCCAGTAATATTCATTTTGTTATATCATTGTAATTATGTAATGTATGAGTTATGAAATATACACGTTGAGTTCTTTATTAGTTGACGGATTCAGTTTCAGGGTTTATGCCTATGTACTGTAATGCTGTCTGTTGTAATACGTACTAGAGGGTGTTGCACGGGACGTAATTCAAGACAATTGACTTGAAGCGACAGTGTTGCACGGATAAAATACAGTACCTATAGGGTCATCACCAATATGGAGCAACGTAAGTAGGCTATTGTCTGGAGGGTAACAATAATAATTCAGCACCCCCAACCCCCCCACCACACACACACACACACACACACAAAGAGGCCCCTATCTAGTTTATGTGCTACCCTTAAGACTGAGGTCTGGCGACATGTATGCCTTGGACCTAGAACGAACCTGTCATAAATATGAGCAAGCATCTCACTAATTGGTCAAAGCTCACTTACATTTTTGTACTGCCAGATCTCAAGGCCAAATATGCAAAACACTTTGTCTTTACTACCACATGGGTCCTATAATGTCATGTCAGTGTAATTCATTGTCATGGCTGGATTCAAATTAATGTGCTCCTTGTGGAAGAAAATATGCAGCAGTTGTCTTGTTTGTAATATTTGATAGATGCTTCTGATTAGTCCAATATGCTTCAGGGTGTATGCAAATCCTTACAAATAGGTTGTGGAATTAGGTTTGTGGTTGGGTGTTTATTATCTAGACTAGGGTGCATTCGAGCCGTTCTAAATTGTGACGCAATGGTATGAACATTTCTACAGCAAAACATTTTTGTTTGGCTGTGCAGGGCTTTCAGTGCTACTCTGTGGATGTAGAAAACCCACTGTAAGGAAGTTGTCCTGGAATATTAGTTTGTGTGTGGCATTTTTACGCAGATATTTTAACCATGGGACATGTCTACGGGTGGGCTGAGCTGGGCTTTGCCCACCTAGAGCTAAATTGTGCCCACCTAGAAGAATAATCTGCCCATCCAATGAAAACTCTAGAAAAATCACAGTTATTTAAAAAAAAAAAAAATTGGAGCGTATATAGCTTATATGTCGATGGGAATCAATTATTGCATCGCTTACTAATTGGCCAGTATGAAGGCGTTGACGTTCTTAGTGCTGTTTCACCGTTGCGAGTTTCTTTAAGTTACCAGCTCACTTGATTTAACATTGGTAATTCGCCATCTTCTGTCTACCTATGGCACATTTGTTGCTAGTCACTAGAATTGGCTTGTTGGGTATAAAATAATTTCACGAAAGGCTAACATGATTTTTTTTTTCATAGGGTAACGACACCTGACCCGCCTACAGAAATTGGTCGCCGTAATTGTAATCTCTCCAACCCCTGTTCTCAAAATTAAACCGCAGCTTGTTTATATACTGTGACAAACGAGGCTGGACAACCAAGAGCGGCATGATGCAGATTTTATTGCCCACCCAAAGATGAGATACTAGAACATCTCTGTTTTAAAGTGTTAAGTGACTAATGTAAGAGTAGGGGGGAAACAGAAGAACCCATAAAGACCTGATTCACAAATTCGGCTCAGTGTAAAATAGCGCATGCTTAAAAGAGACTTCCAAACGTATGCCGCTGGTATCCCCATGTTTTAGACTTGTCATTTTGGCTCAGCAACACCTAAATGAGACGTGACATTCTCTTGACTGCTTACGCCTTGAAATTAATTATTTATAACCTGGCTGGAAAAGTGTGTCAGAGGGAAATTTAATTGTCAAAGTCTCATTATGCTAAAGGTCAGTTAGTTGTCACTCACTGGACTAAACGTTCCCATCCACAGTACCATCGTGATCTTATTAAAGTTTCATGATTCAAAAACTATGATGGACAAAGTAATTTTATGTTATTGTGTTGCACAGCTCAAATTTCAGAACACACACTTGAAATGCAACAAAATGCTTCCATATGTTCCAGACTGGCCATAGACCAAAGTTGTGGAGTGGGAAATGCATCACTGTCAGATAGGGAGCAACAAGGTGACAGCTTCCAGCCATGAGCTGTCCCTATTAGTTAAAAATGAAAAGTGAATTGAGACTGCCACAAGCCCTCTTTTAGAATGCCACAGAGGATAATAACACCACACATCAATCATTTCATGGAATAAGCATTACAGTGACAGACATCTGATGATAGGACAGT
Organism: Syngnathus scovelli; assembly: GCF_024217435.2. Lineage (NCBI taxonomy): Eukaryota > Metazoa > Chordata > Actinopteri > Syngnathiformes > Syngnathidae > Syngnathus > Syngnathus scovelli. The sequence goes on from NC_090847.1 coordinate 13,779,295, forward strand.
GCAAACAAAGAATACATCACATTTGGTAACTCGTGATGTATCAATGTATTGCCACATCACGTTCCACTGTCAGTATATTTTTTGCACTATTGTCCTGCGGCCAACCTTTTGTCACCAAACACAAGTCTGACACAAACAGGCCTATTTATCCCGAACTGTTCTATACCACTTTCTGCTGCAAAGCCTGACAGATTTCTTTGAAGCCCAAAGTTCAGCCTGATTGTTTGATGTGTCACATGTGAGAAGAGGAGTGGGTGGACCTGACTGATGTTGAGCTCCCAGCACTGTGCTGTGTGATCGAGACGAGAATAACAGCCAAAAGAACATGTACTCTTTTTGCCTGATGTGCTTTGTCTGGGCACCGTCGTTAGGCGCGAACAGTTTATATGCATCTGTTTTTAGATAAGACAAAACTAACCTTTTAAGTTTACTGCATGTAGTTGGTATTGCATAAAGGTCTGATGCTATTTCCTTGCTATTGATGGGTGTTGTGCACACATATGAACATTAAAACGTACATGAGATTGTCTAACCTAATAGACTATATATACACATTGCTGTTGCTCTCTCTTCACTATTGATAAACTGTAGCTATGATAGAATATACTGTAGGTTCTCCGTGAAAATGAGAAAATACATTTCCCACTTTTCCTGAGCTAAAACACCTAAGAAGGGCATTCATTTAGGAACATTATTTTGGATGGATACTATCATAACTGCATGTGCATCTTGGTGAATAGGATTGCAACCCGTTGTGAAGATAAAATAAAAAATAAATAAATAAATAAATAAGGAAATAGTTGTCCATAACAGTGTGACTGCTTGACTCTCAGCATTCAGAAATGAGTGGCCAGAATCTCAAGGACAACATTAACACACACTGACTGGAGGTCCTCAGTGTGCCGTGGCCTTAATGTGCTAATGAGTTCAAACATGCAGTTTAACACAAGACTGTTAATCAAGCCTTTGGCATTTTGGCATCTGATACCGACAGTCAGGTCATTTCTTCCTCTGAGGGTGAGGGGAACTTTGTACACATTGAAATTGCTCACAGATTGTCTTTAACCTTAAATTTAAAAGCCATTAAGACACAAAGTAACCTCTCATTTACTTTTAACTACAGTACACAGTACAGTTTCTTTTGTCAGTAAGCGGTTGTTGTCCTGTCCAAATAAAAGCTTACATGAAGTCAGTAATCAATCATGATCAGGCATTCCTAGAAAGAGGCAATAGTTGTGGAAGATCGTGGGAACTGGCACAAGTAATGTCAAAAAGGTTTCCACATTCTTCGGCAGCTCTTGCTTGCCTTGGTGTCTCTAGATATAAAATCTTAATTAACATATTTCAGTCGTCGAGACTTACATGACAGCAGGCCACTCAATAATATAAAACATATTTCACAATCTATGCATAGGCACACTGCAATAAATGTAATGAAAAGGAAGCTAATAGAAAAGGAAGCTAACAGTCTGCTAATAGTCCCATCTGGAATGAAGATGGTCTTGAGATTGCTGTCGAACTAGATCGTACCACCATTATGCTGCAGATGGTGATTGAGAGAATGTTAGAGGAAAAAAAACATTTAGAAAGAGGAGTAAAGGAGAAACTGAGGATGAGAGTTGGGAAATAATATCCTCGCCTTCAAAACTATTGTACATACAATTACATTGACAAGAATTGCCAAATACCTGCTGGAGTCGCAGTACTTGACTCACTTCTCTAACCCCCCCCCCCCCCCCCCATCCCCCTAGAATAGCCCTTGAAAGCGAGTGAACTGGTGCATAAAGTCTTCCATGGCTGAGACGTGACAGCCGCATATGCCAAAAAATCCATCTTCCAATGCAATTTAGCACAGAGGGAGCTGAGAAGATGGGAAATTATACAGGACTCCAGTCAGACTTTGTGAAATGATGGCTGCTTACAAAAATCAGGAAAGTCAAAAGCTGCCCCCTCTTAAAATACAGTTGTGGTCAGTTGAGTACCTGTTATGACAAATTAAAAACTATGGCATTTATTAAAACATGAGGTGACTGAGTTTGATTATAAATAAATATATGTCTGTCTGTCTGTCTGTCTGTCTGTCTGTCTGGCTGTCTGTTTATCTATCTATCTATCTATATTTGTACATGATTACCTTGTAAATAGTAAATCACATACATGGATGTGAGCCCACATGCACAAACATCACTGTGAATAAGCCAACATTTGTAAATAAGTTGTCAAATGTGAAAATGTTGCTGTTTATGTATGTAAATAAACGTTTTTGCCATCAAATACAAAGTTCATTATTTTTGTTCGTGTTTTATAGAAAGGAAGGGCAGTTGAGACTTTTGAGATGTCACTAAACCAAAAAAAATGTGTCAAAGTCACACTAGTGCAGAATTCCTTTCTGTGATTGCTGATTTGAGTGAAACCATGCTTTCAAATAGTGATACCTATAGAACAGAATTAGGTACCATCATACTTTCTTTTCTAATGAAAGAACAGAGTGTAATCTTTCATTTGGCCCCACCCATGTTTACATAGCCATAGTATACAATATTCTGTCGGCCTTGAAAATAAGTGAAAATGCTGAAAATTGGCTGGGATTTTTGTGGTTGTCACTTCTAATAGCGCTTTGTATTGAAACAGTTAAGAGCTGATCTAATGTAAATCAAATTAAAATCAAAAAGTATTATTAAGTAATATTCCTAATATTATTTAATTAAATAATAATGTTAGTAATATTAATCGAGATGATAGCTAAAGTAACCATTCTCACCTCAGATTCTCTGTATTACCCAGATGTTACAACCGGTTTACCGGCAGCTATACTATACTGCTCACACTGTCCCCTTGAAAAGCCTGCACCTGTGGCTGCTCCTCTACCTGCTGGCTGGCTGATGCTTCAGTTGTTCAGCTGTTCAACCTGCTGTCGCAAAAGCATTGCTGTCATGGGAATGGAGCTTACCGAAGCCCTTCCTGCACATTTTGCAGCATCTCAGAAGACATTCTTCAATTTATTTGGACTCTTTTTCATTTATGGTCCATATTGCTATGCACGTTGGCTGCTTTGATCTCACTCGATTGTAAAACTATCAACGGAAGTGACATTGACAGCTTTAGTACTATCCAGATTATAGTATAGGTAGAGCTTTGGTAGTTTTCAAAGGCTACTATTTCTTGACTGGTTCATTATACTTTAGACAGGTCGACGGGTTGCACGCTCTAAATTGTAGGCCGGTTTCTTGGGGGAATAAAATCTGCAGCTTTACATTGACCCCAGAGGAAGGACTGCTGGCCCACTAGGCCTTTGTCCCTTGCGTCTGATTGCCAGACGAGTCCTGGGCAGAAAAAGCAGACACGCATCACCCAAGCCTGAAAATAGAAACAAGATAGAGCGTACGGTGGTCCCCACCTATAGTCTGCACAGAAATATTCAAAATATTGTCTCATTGCACAAAGAGTGACCACTAACAAGTTATTTTGCCACTATTCATCTGACATAAATAGGGAGAATTTACATTTAAAAAATTGGAACTGAATAGGTATTGTTGATTAAAGATGAAATATTTTCAATAAACTACTAACTAATAACTAACTAATGTTATCTGGATTCTTGAATATTGCCCAGGAATATTGTCCATGGTTACAACACTTTTAATTCATGGGGTCTTTTTTTCTTATTTGTCTCCTTTGACATTTGTCTAATCTTTGTTGATTAACCAAACAATTAAAAATAAATGTTTAATGGAGAACTTTTGCTTTAATCACTCATTTTCAGAATAGTCACAGAGGAGACTGTTCTTTCAGCCACATTCAGTGAGGCAGCAGCTACAATATCTGTGCGCCTGGGGGCCGGTCAGGTCATCATGCCCTTGTATGTGCACACGTAACCAAGACACCAGTCAAGGTCCACAATGTACAAAAACAAAGAACAGATGTTAGGGGTTGTGAGACATGTTGTCATTTTTTGTTCAAGGTTCACAAATATACTGGATTTCCCCTTCGTCTGAAGAGTTGTTTATTGTTGTCTTTTCTAAAATAAATGGACAAATGATCGTAGGAAAGATAAATTGTCAACCAGAGACAATAATTTAACAAGCGGAAAACAATTTTCCAATGCCAAATACATGCACTTTGTAGAACTTTTAAGATCTTCTCTGTATCTTTTCAACCCCCCATTAGACTGCGCTGCATTGCAGATGTACATATACAAATAATTATCTATGCAGTGTTAATGAATAGATTTACTTTATTGATTTTTTTTTGCTAAAACAAAATAACTTTGTCAATGTTCAATATTATGACTTGCTGTTATGCCAATACAAAATACGGCATAGAGAAAAGGTATGTCAACAATGTGAAATGACCTGATTTTCTGCATAATCTGGCCATGGAATGTGATCAGATGTCATCATTAGCAAATGTTTCCTTAATAAATATGGCAGAAAAGCTATGTTTCATATTGTTGTCGAACGCAAAGTGATGATACTACAACATCTCAATTAGGTGAAGGTCATAAACGGGCCACTGTAGGATGCTTGATGAAACCATTCTGTTGAAAATGTATAGTTCTGTACTATACGTCGTCCTTATTATTATTATTACTATTATTGTTTATAGTCTATCTACAGCTCTTGGGCCATTACTACTAACCTGCTTATTGTCTCTGGGGCAGAGTAACTCATGTTTTTGATTATTGAAAAATAATGATAATGATTAGGTTATTTACTGTTTGACTCAATTTGACTCAGCATCTCAAAGTCCAACTAACACGTTGGCAAAAAGAGCAGACATTTATGTAGAAAGAAAAAGCACAAGCACACTGCTCCATCCGCACATCATGGAAGAGACAAAAGTGATAACCACTGATAGCCTGCTCCTTTTACAGAGGCGTTTCACCTTTGAAATATTAGGTTGCAGTAAAATGTTGCCCTTCAAAAATTGAATGGTCATGAAAGCCTGTTGTATAAATATAAATAAATAGAGGGGGTGGGAAAGCAAGAAAGAGAGAGAGCGAGTGAGAGAGCCAGAGAGAGAAAGCCAGAGAAAGCCAGAGAGCGAGAGACAGACAGAGAGAGAATTTGCTCTGCCTGCCTTTTTAGTCAGTCATTTCCGATGAAGTGTGACTATATGTGGGCATTTCAGTGACTGCTCGTGTTTGGACTTGTCACCTGTCAGTCATAATTGCATCACTGCTGATTAGTTCCAATGTGTCTCAGTGAGTCATTACTGCTGTATCCTGCCTGATCTGGACTCGATCACGTCATTGTCGCTACACGTGGGTGAATGAGTTGGACATAAATTATTCGATAATATTATAGTATACGTTAGGAGGACTGTTGTACATCCCTGAAATAAAAATAATTAAAAAAAACAATGCACAGGAATATACCCCAGTCCTTCCAAACCAGAAGTGTGATTGGTTAGGCCTGCCAGTAGGTATAAAGGTCAACAGTGCAGTGATAGAAAATACGTGTGACAAGCAGATTGGCTTGGCTTAACTGGGGACAAAGTTATTATAGGCTATGATGACAATTACGTGCTTTTTATGCCACTACTTTCTTGTCTCTTGATCTCAAACATGCAAATTATTCTTTCACACTATTAAAGTTAAGAGGAGACGATGAGCAAAAAGCAAGGGATTTGGCCTGTCATGGTTGAGCGGCTGAGTGAAAAAGGCAGACATAGTGACAAGAAGGGAATACAAACAAGATGCTTATGTTTCCAACGTGATGGCCAGCAAGTAATGGTTGTTAGTATTTGTGTCGACCGGCTCCGCGCCGCCTCAACCTAATGGAAATTGGCTGAGCGCAGACGCACAGTGACAAATTAAATGGGCCATCAAAAATGCTGCTCGTGTTAGAAAGGCAGAGCAAGCATTTCCACACAGAATTAAAATCACTGCACTTAGTCTTAATCTTTAACTCCCTCTTAAACAGCAATTGTTGTTGGAAAACAATTGGGAATGAGCGATGTGGGTGGACTGTGGATTCATTCAGAGGCCATTTTATTAGATACATCTTTCTAATACCAGTTAATTTAGCTGATTTAGCATTGAAAATCTGTAATTAGGCAAGAAGCCAAGAACATTCCGCAGAGATATTCACCCGTGTTGACATGATGACATCACATTGTTGATGCTCTCTATACTGAGGTGGAGGAAAAGGCAGATTAATCCCCTAACAGGCTGTGTAAAATAATTTATTCAGGCCATTTTATTACACTGAAGTAACTAGTAGGTTTGAGAATACCTGGGCTTTGTGAGATGGACTGTGGTCCCGGTGAAAGTAGGCATCAGAAGATGATGCGTTGGACTCAGAGTTGACTATGAAGAGCTCACTTTAACTGACAACTTGAGATGCTTCCGCGTGAAAACACCAGTACATCAGCACTTTCTGAAAAATTAAGTCCACCACAGCTGGCACCTACAATCAGGTTCTGTTTAAAGTCACTTAAATCACCTTTGTACCATTTAAATAAGTGGTTCCTCCATTGCTTGCTGTCAAGCAAACCTTCAGATGCTCTTTTTTGGCAGGCTAACATTTGCATGGCAGCCCCGTTGTGCCAATAAAGACATTAATCTGAGAATCTGCTAAATCTTGCTTACCCCAGGAAGTTTTTTTTGGCCATTTATGTTGCCATGCTTTAAATTTATGTGTTCCTTCACGCCAATAAAATCTCCTAAACAATCTTTGGGGATTGTAGTATATGTTCTTTAAGGATCAGGTCCGTCCCAGCGACCCTCCGGAGTTGCCACAGGGCAAGGCTGGATGAGGATGGAAAATATTGTTTTTCACAGCCATTCTTGCGAGATAAGTCAAGTTTCATGTTAAGTCAAGTTTTTTTTATATAGCCCTACATCACAAGCAAGTCTCAAAGGACTTCACATGTATAAACATTGACAATTATTCTCAAACATCCCCTGATCTTAAACTAGATAAAGGTTTTATTCCATTCATATGCTGATATCAAAGAAGTTTCCCCAAAACAAATCGTGTGTGCGTGCGTTCTGCGTTCATCCTCCCCTCTTCTGCGTGTGTATGTATTCTTATCAGGAACAGTCGGAATAGTCTAATTTATGAATCACATATGCATGTTTATCAACAAAACATCCCAGTCTTTGATCAAACTCAAAGGCCTGTGGAATCATTCACTAGTGTTTCTCTTAAAACCAAATGGTCAAACCATGATGTAATCACCTTCGTCTCCCGGAGCTGAGAACACTTGTTGACCGACCATAAACATTTTAAAATGGTCAGTGGAATGCAACCCTGTGTTTCTACACTTACAAGATAGCATTGAGTTAGATCAGAGTTTTCCAATTATTCCTATGTCACAGTTTGTATACTATATTCTAATATTCCACAGGATACTAAAAATTTTGTTTTTCTCTTGCATTCACATTTCTTCTCAAGTCCACTTAGGCTGTGGTGATTAAATTGGGCAGACATTAAATCAAACAAAAACTAGATTCAGCTAATCAAACAAATGATTGACCCCACAGACTTGCATTTACTATGGATTTATAGCTAACTGAGATGTCTACATGACATTGAGCATCCTTGGAAGAAAAGACACACTTGATATCACTCAAGCCCATGGCAATATGCAAGTCGAATGTAAAGGCTGCATAGGCGATAAACATGCTATATGTTCACACAATGACTTTCAACCCCTGCTCACCCAGAGCAAGAGGGACAAACTCGGAAAAATAATGTAGGTAATGGAACTCTGGAGAGCTTCAGGCGAGTACATTTTGAAATGGAGGGAATCACATTGGAAAGCTCTATGAGATTTTTTCAGTTATGATTTACTACTGAGACCATTTCAGTCATAGACCAAATCTCAGTCAGTTGTCCACCTTATTTATTATCCCTCATTTAACAGGTTTTTATTTGAAGTGACATCAATAAGAGGTTCCCTGTATATATATCCCTGTATATGACCTTTTACACATGTACGATATACACCAGTCGCAACCAGTTCAGGCTGTAGTCTGCCAAAGGTATAGTCTGTATGAGGAGGATTTTATTGTGTAGAAATATACAAGATTTGTTGAAAAGACTTGGTGTTAAGTATCCCTAGTATCACACTATTAGGACGGGCAGGCGCTACACAGCGTTTGCAGCGGGACACATCATCAGTTGTGTACCTGAGCGTCATGTTATGTATGTGATGTTATGTTATCTGCGAAGGGAAAACAGCTACTAAATAGGCATCAGACTGCAACATCCCCCTGGGGACTCATTTTGTAAGGCCCAAAAATCAGATTTGTGTGGTATTAAGTAATGGTATCATGACTTCTAAGGATGTATGGGGAGAGACATAGATCATCGAGTGATTTGGATTTAGTAGTGTCTTAAAATACGATTCAATCATGCAGGACCACACAGACTTACGTTTTACAGCCATCTCTGTTGTCACACACTGTGTGCCATAACCTATAAATTTCCCATCTTAACAGAGTAAGAGCGGATTGATGTGTCTTTTTTAATGCTATAGTGTATGGTTGAATGGATGGTTGGAAGAGATGGATTGGTGGGTGGACAGTTGCGATGGCGCACTACACTTCACCACTTACTCTTATTTTGCTATTTTTGCAGAGTGGTGTGTCAAGAAAGTGAAAGGTTAAAAAATATAACGATAGCATCAGATATCAACCCACCGCTCTTCCAGTATATGTTTTCTGAACAATGACTGAAACTGAAAAAGATTGGCGTTGACAGCTTAGAAATGACCTCTCAAATCAAATTTCTGGGGAGGCGGCAGCCTACTTATCAGCCATGAGCCAGTCCTAACCAAGCACCACCTTTAAATAAGTAACTGCAGTGAATGCAAACTATCTCATTCTTCCTTTCAGAAGAGATGGACATAATGCACTGAGCAGGATCCCTCACTGGTGGTCCTGAAGTAATGAAATCCAACGAGGGGACTTCAAATGAAGATGTTAAGGGCTGTTGTCCACTGACAGCAGCTTTTAGCTTAATCAGATAGCATAAGCACCATAAAAATGGACTGCAAATAACCTTGGTGGTAATAAATTATTGATGTCTGGACTTGACATGTAAACAGCGCAATAACTCATATGCTCAACAAAGTGCTGACAGGACTCCACATCTCACAGCTATGTGTCACCGACTTTATACATTCAAGTCTACTTATTACTTAATATAAACTGCAATTCCAATGAAGTTGGAACAATGTGTAAGATAATTGAATGACTTACAAATCCTTTCATTTTAATACACTACTAAGAGACAATATTAGACAATACCGTGGAATTAGGAATGTCCGTTTACAAGATCAATTCGGGTTCCTCAAAATTTTCGCATAAAAAAATGACTATTTGTTCATACTAATGGTCTTGGCATGGACGAGTGGATCTATGTTATGTTTTTTCTTGCACTGTGTAATCACGATTGTAGCGTGCAGTAAACTGAAAAGTAGTTGCAGGCGTCTGTGCCTGAAAGCAACACACTACTCTAAATTCATTGTCTTTCATTCTATTAGGCAGTGTGGGTGAACATTATTAGTGAAAATATCAATGGCATCTGATTCTGAAAAAGTATGGTAAGGATAGCTATCTAACTTGTGGCAGTACTTGCACATGCCATACAACATTTTCAATGCATTAATTACCAGGAAACAATTCCCAAATTAGCAGCAGCGTATGAGAGCACACATGACGACTCATTGATTATTTGAACGTCAAATATGTCAGTGTACAGTTTTCTTATATTATGGGTTAGGGTTAGGGTTGGGGTTAGGGTGGGTGGGTGGGGTGGGATGGATGGATGGATGGATGGATGGATGGATGGATGGATGGATGGATGGATGGATGGATGGATGGATGGATGGATGGATGGATGGACGGATGGACGGATGGACGGACAGATAGACGGCCGGACGGAATTCTTTCAACAAATTCTTGATACGAGTTAGGAAAGAACACTGCTGTTATTCGTGAATCCTTGGTGTTCATCATGAGGTACTTTGATTGCTGTAAAACCATTGCTGTATATCTCAAGCCAGAAGCTTTGAGATGAGTTCAGATGAACATTGAAATACCACAAAACATTTTTAGCACACTCCTTCCTCATTATATATTTAGAGTGCCAGGACTTTCATTACATCATGGCCAGAGGCACACACAGCAAGGTACCAAACAGCTTTCTTATTTTATGTCCTTCAAGCAATTGCACCGTAGGATTGGCTTTTTCTCCCTGCTGCCTTCCATTTTATCACTAAGAATAAATAATTTATCAATGCATCGGCTCGTTATCTCAACGGAATCATTACAGTGATGAATTACATACCATGTGACTACTTGTGCACAATAGCTGTGTCAAGGTTTGACCTTGTAAGACAAGACAAGAATGTTGTCATTTCTTAAAGCTGCCAAGGAAAAACAAAAAATGACAATAATTACTTAAAATACTGATAGCTGCACATATTTTGCATAGGGGGAATAGCATACCAGCTCTGCCGAACCCCTGAAGCCGACTCACCGAACCCCTAGGGTTCGATCGAACCCAGGTTAAGAACCACTGTCCTAGACACTGGGGTGAAGTGAGGGTTTGAATCTGCAACTGCTCACTCACTACCTGGCTGGTGCCTGACATTCCAAGAATCCATGGACATGGTGGTGGTGGTGAGGGTTACTAAGTTAAAAAAAAGGGGGGAACATGTCTACATGTGCTTTATTGATTTGGAGAAAGCTTTTGACATTTTCCCTGAAACATTCCTGGATCCAGCCCGCCAAATATTCTATGTTCAATCCCGGGAAAACTGGTATGAGAATCTATCCAACATCAGACAGCAGATCCATTCATTTCTAGTAAAGGTTGGACTCCACCACATGAGTATGTTCGCATAATTTATGGACATAATTTCTAGGCACAGCCAGAGTGATGAGAACGCTTAGTTTGGTTGTCCTAGATGGTGTGCTTCTGTTGGCTTCATTCAGCCATGAACTTCAGCTTGCACTAGAATTGTTTAAACATTTTAATGAGAGTCTGTACCCCAAAACTGAGACCTGGATTCCCTGTTCCAAATGTATGAAGGATGCCTTCTCTTGGTCAGGGATGAGATGCTGCCTAACTGGAAGAAGGAACTGAATAGTGTAATACAGTGCTATACACACTGTATACAGTGCTATATTCTTTAAACAGTATGAACATTTATTGCAAAGAAGTGCCACAGGAAGACGCCTCCAGGGAACTGATTCACCTCAGGATTTTTCCCGATCGGTCGAAGTGGAGTCCTTCACAGCAAAACCACCAGGGAAGAAGTCCTCAGTTCTTGTACTGCTTGGTCGATGCAAAACCCTCCTTAGCAACAGTCTCAGTGCACTCAATGCCAATTTAGTGCATACAGCCTGCATCCTACATTCATCCATTTACAGTAATAATGTCTATTTTCAAATGGCCCATATCAGATAGCTTTGTGTTACCTTTTAAAGAACACTGTGGACAGTCGTAATGTGAATGCCTAAACAGCCAGGGTCAGTATGCTCTATTCATGGGTAATGAAAGAACTGGACTCAGGTAATACTAACTTGAAACATGCCATTCAATTAGGTTGGAATTACTACTTACTACTAAGGTCAAGGTTTATTGATAAATAGAATACATTTCCCTTACATTGTCAAGTCTGGCTTATTTTTCAGAATAAACTGCACAAAGTGAATAGAGGAAGACTTCTATACCCTGACCCCCAGGGACTATTCAGGTGGTACTACACAAACATTTAATGAAAAAAAATTCTCCGTTTTACTTTTTTTCTGGAAATTAACAGCAAATACTGCATAACATTTAAGGAAACCAATTGCTTTTCAGATACAATATGTATTCAGGGAATCCAATAAAAACACAACATTCCTCTCAGAGTGCACTTTTCTCTTTAGGAAAGAAAAAAACAAAACCCCAATACCAACTTGTGAAAACACAACAAATTAAGTGCAAACAATTAATCTCCAAAGTCCTTTGTTTATAAAAACAAGCCACCCTGTGCAGTACAAATGTTTTTGTACAAGTTTTTGTAAACTGGTTGTCCTCTGAGTGCAGTTGTTGAAACTGCAGGAGTGCATACAAGAGCCAAACAGAAACTGCTATATGAATCTCGGTATGCTTGTACCGATCCAATAGTAATACTGAATTGTTAGCAATAATATCGATACTTGGATTGATCCTCCCACCAATCTCTTTCAAAATAACACATTATTACTTGGGTAACTTAAATTAACTGAGATTTAACTGCTGAAGATCACACACTCGTTGTACTGCTTGAAGTGTACATCACCCATTTGATTTGCATGCTAATAAACTATCCTCAAATTATTCCACTAAATGTCTACAGCACTGATTGGAAGTATGCTTTTTCTCAAAGAAAATCTACAACGAATCAGTGTCAGAAAATTAGAAGATGCAGAATTTCCCTTTTTTTTTTTCCTGTCACAACCACCCAAAGAAAAAACAAACTACAGTTGAATTGCCTCACTTTATTACAAAGCATGTCCTTCCTCTAAACTCTCACGGAATGCCTGATTTTTCCTGGATAAGACCAACACGAGAGAGCTACAATAGCTCCAAGCACAGCAATCCCAGCTTGGCCTGAATGCACAGGAAGCCATGCCACCATGAGTCTGGTCCGTGCAACTCGATTCAAATAACTACAGCCATGTCTCCCTTGAGTGATGACTCAAATGAGCCTGTTAGCCTTTGAACGAGTCGGCGAGGGAAACAGGACATGTCAACCAGGGAGAGCGCAACAAGGCAGAAAAAGCAAGGAGCATTTGTTCTGCCTTGGGCAGTTGCACTGCACTCGCTAGTTTTATGGTCTCTCTGCTGCACTGATTTGACAGTCAATGCTTATCCTCCCAAAACTTTTACTTTTAATGAATGAATGGAAACTTTACTTAGTTTCATGTCAAATTCGTCAAATGGTCTTGAACTTTTTTTGTGCTCAGTTACACTTCTCCGACAACACACATGGAAATGTAGTGAAAAGTCACAGTGTTGCATTACAATCATGTGCTGTTCACTAAGGAAACACGGGAGAGGTGTAAATAAAACAAAGTTAAACCACTTCACAGTTTTGTGTTTCCATCTGTTTTGGTACACTGTGCCACGAGTGGTGTGATAAAAAACACCCACTGAATAAAAACAATTTGTGTTTCTGATTCACAGTGCCCACTGAGTCTGTTATGAAGCTTGTTTCTTGGCAAAAGTCTCAGAAAGAAGGCTGTTTTGCTGGCTTGTCTCCCAACCGCAATCTGTTTGAATGCTTTAAGATCACTTGAGGTGTTGTCACCACTCAGTGAACAGATTTTAGAAAAATCAAGCATATGAAACTCCTCTGCTCACAGGAAAGAAATGTAGCGCAAAAATAAACTGTCAACATTTTCAGCCAGTCTTTCTCCACTGTAAATCAAAACACTTTTTACACTATTGAACTTGTGAGCTGTTGATAATAATAATAATAATAATAATAATAATAATGATATACTAATAATAATGATAATAACATTGATACTATACTAACAATAATAATAAATAATAATAGTAATGAACAGCTGAATTATTGTTATTAAATTGTAACCTGGTGATTTATATAATAATAATTATTATTATTAACACCACTACTACTGCTAATGATAATAATAATAATAAACAGCTGCATTTTTATTATTATTATCAGCAGTAGTAGTAGTATTAATAATAATAATAATTGTTATTATTATTATTATATAAACAACCTAGTTACAATAATAATAATAACATTACTATAATAATGATGATGATGATTATTATTAATTTGTATATTTATTTATTTATTTATTTATTTATTTATTTATTTATGTATTTATGTATTCGCCAATGAGACGGAATTATTGTTGGAACATTATATCAACTTGAAATTCCTACTCGCGAGCTCATGATAGGTCAGTGGCTTGACTGACAAAAGTAGATGAAAAAAGTCACACAATGGTTCACATTATAAAAATAAATAAAACACAATATCTGAAAATACATGCATACATCACATGTTCTCCATAATGATAAATGTAACAAGCATTTGAAGTTTTAGGATTGGAAAATATTACATATGAAGGATTTTACAATGTTTAGAAGTTGAGCCTGGTAAAGCACCAATAAAAAGAGCTGTACCCTCTGAACTCTCGTAACATTGGAAATGTGATTACAGTTGTGTTTACAGTTCTAATGAAGGCTACTACAGTGGTGAGGTGGCATGGTTCTGGGTGATAGAGTGGTCGTCACCCAACCCAAAGGCTTTGTGTTGGATCCTTTGCTATTGTGACCACGTGTAGCTGTCCTTGAGAAAGATACTGAACCCTTAATTGCTCTTGATGCTCTGTTATCAGTAGGTGTATGAGAAAACGATCTTAAAGCGCTTTGGGTACCTGGTAAGGTAGAAGCACTATCCTGGAAAAGTGAAAGTCTATTTACCATTTACCATACTGATTGATTCGCATCTCACCACTTAACATGATGACATGCTCATATGTAAAGCAAGAATTGGTTAGTTATATTCAACATTTAAATAGGCAGTGGATATACCTTTTTGTTGCGCTGCCCCCTGTTTTTCTTTAATCACAAATTGTTACAAAACATTTTTCCTCTTGATAGAATTATTATAAAAATCATCACAGCACGTCAGTAATTCCCCTTATTACTGAAATGTCTTCCAGTACCCTTTCCTACAATAGACACAAACAGAGGAGCGCGCCCAAACAAATGCAAAGCACAGAACCACATACTCTGTTTGGAACAAACAGCATTTTGGGGGAAATAAATGTTGACGTGTAAAATACCACGTGCAAAGGCAAGCCGGAGCATTACTTCCCCTCTATGCTGCCACACGCACTCTCACAATATAGATTGTGACACTTAACAAGCCTTTATTCTGGGGACTGCATGTATAGTAAACTCTTCAGCCCAAGCCACACATCTCCTTTCCACAAGATAGAATCACCACTTCAGTACAGCAACTTGGCTACTGCTTCAGTATGTGTTATTCTGTTATGATTCATAAAGCGATTAACAGCATTGCATATGTTTGCATGCATTAGCATGAAATCATTTGGTGGATGAACAAGTGATCAATTCATTAGGGAGCCAAGACTGGCATTGTTATATTTCCACTTAGTATATGATGCTTTATATTTTCAAATCTTAATGAGAAGATTTGATGTAACCTTTGCCCTTAAAAGTAGTTTAATTGACACAGTCATTTGTGTAACTTCACTAACAAGAGGCATGCTTCAGGCAAAAAAAGTACTCAAGATCTTGGGTATTATGCAGAATCTATGGATATATCTTTTTCCCCCAATCCAGGGCTGCCACTGATCAAAATGAGGCCCCAGGCAAAATGCAAAATGTGTGCGTGTGTGTGTGCGTGTGTGTGTGTGTGTGTGTGTGTGTGTGTGTGTGTGTGTGTGCGTGTGTGTGTGTGTGTGTGTGTGTGTGTGAGAGAGTGTGTGAGGGTGTGAGTGTGTGTGTGTGTGGTGTGTGTGTGTGTGCGTGTGTGTGTGTGCGTGTGTGTGTGTGTGTGTGCGCATCCATGCGTGCGTGTACACGTCGATCTCCAAAGGCACAATGCGTGTGCGTGTGTTTTTTTTTTTTTTTTTTATGTCTGTATATATGTGGGCTTAGCATTAGGGTTAAGAATTAGGGTTGAACACATATTGGTGTTTAACATTTATACTTTATCCAAGACATCTGTAAGAATTGGTGCTTTTGCAAATATAACATTATTCCTCCTTTGTTTAGTGGATTTTTTTGTCACCTTGAGTGCCTAGTATGAAATTTAGGGAACATGTTCCCTCCATCTCCAGTGCTATCTGCGCCTATGATTGAGTAGCAGTTGAATACAAGGTCAGTGGCAACGTTTTTTTGAGATATAAGCATTTTTTGGGCGACTATTTATTCTGACTTGAGAGCAAACATTTGAAACATGAGTGCTTTGGATCGTCACCAATTCAACTAACTTCACAACAAAAAGTTGTTTGGCAGATAGGCTAGTGAACTTTCTCCAAGGGGCTGAAAGCTGTTTATTTCCATTCAACGTTTATTGTTAAACTATGCATTGAACAGCAAAGATGATACATGCATTTACAAAAATCTGTGCTAGATAATCTAGTTTAGTTTAGTAGAAAAAACGACTGCAGCTCTTCCTCTCAAAACATATATTAGGTGCTATGAAGACAGTGAGATTCAGTCACATCCTCAATGAAGCCCAACATCAAAGAGCAATCCTTAGATTTAGCACTATATGTACACGGTAAAGGTGTGGGGTCACTTTTAATGTCTTCCAACAAAAAAAAAAAAACAACATCCCTGAAGGTCTGCTTTTGAAGTCACTTGAGCACTATAACAGGGAGAAAAATCCTTTATATGTCAAGAGGGTTGGACTGATTGAATTCCGTTGCCTATCAGTGAATGGATCAACTAAGAAAGAGGAGCGGATTTGTGCTTGTGATAAACTGCAGCCTTTGCTGAGCTAAGGATTTACTGCAGGACATGTTGATGAAATCCACTCCTCCGGGATGCACTGCAGCACTTCTAACAATCGTGCTTAATCCAGATGCAAAAACTGACAAGCTGCAATAGTACTATGTAATGGAAAGAATAGAAGAAAGTTCATTTAAAACTGTCACAGTACACAAGAAGATGGAAACATAATCTTATTGTATTGAGTGAATTAGATCTTATCAAACTTTAATTTATCAATTTTCTTTACCATGTTTTCAGGGTGAGTGAAAATATTTAGCCTATCCTAGCTGACTCAGGGTTAGAGAGCATGGACTGCTTATCAGCCATCATAGGATGGACACCTAAAGGCATAAAAGTAACTTCACTGACAATCAATTTAACAAAGTCCTTTACTAATGAGCATAAGAGTCACCAGCTTTCTCAATGGGAGGAAACCCCCTTTAGAACAATAGGATCCCTCCCTTGGTAGACCAGAAGAAGGGTAAGGTAATGACAATTTAGGCACAGGACAAATATTGTGCGTGTGTATATTTACCACAGTCCCCGTTTGATTTAACAGGATTCTTGAAAATGGAATGAAGGAAATTTTATTCATTTTAATAGGGAGAGATTATTTGAGCCATTGAGTTACAACTGTGGTCAATGGACAGATTACTGTGAACCTGTATCTCAAGGCAGAAATTAATATTGAAATGTTGCTGTGGCTTTAATGCACAGTGGTCTAATGTTATGTGTGTAACATAATTAAATCGATACCACATCTAGTGAACTGGATGGAGAATAACTATGTATGGCACTTAATATAAGAGTGAGATGTTCATCCTCTGTTACCAGCCCTCAAAATCTCTCATATTTGGCATTTGCTTACATTAAATAGATGTGCATGAACATTTGTTTGTGGGTTAAAATGCTACATTACAGTTTCTATTGATTGCTTTCACCTGTTTGAAGAAACTGGGAACCTCTCGTGCTTCATCATCACCATTTTAGCAGAGCCGATGACACCTCATGCAAATGTGTTAACACATTCTCATTAGATTGACAAAAATGTTAACGCATATGTCATTCAAGAAATCCAAACTCCATTGTTTTAGCTGTGG
Organism: Syngnathus scovelli; assembly: GCF_024217435.2. NCBI lineage: Eukaryota > Metazoa > Chordata > Actinopteri > Syngnathiformes > Syngnathidae > Syngnathus > Syngnathus scovelli. The sequence continues at coordinate 13,796,894 of NC_090847.1, forward strand.
TTACAGAACAGAAACCATATGCTCCGAGCCCTTAGAAACTCCGTGATCAGTATGCAATAACTAAAAGCACCTGTCTGACACTTCACAGAATTTTTCAATTTGCAGTCAGTCTTCAGAACTGTGTTGTTTTTTGCAAGCATAGATCGAGTAGGTCTAAGGCAGATGAGAAGTAAAGTGAGAGGGTAAGAGGTAGAGGGGTCAGACGAAGATGAGTCCGTATGCGAGGTGGAGGTATAGCTGGAAGGGCTCGGAAGAAGAGACAGAAGAGTATCACTTGTCACTATCTCATAGTATAGGCTAACTATCAATTTTTGTTCTTTACTGTTTTTTTTTTATTTCCCTAATTTGTCACACTCATTGATTTTATTTTTATTTCCACATATTCTTTGTGTGAATGTGTCATTTTTTCCGCCACAGTCTGACAAAAGTTGTTGGATTTTGTCCACAATTTAGGGAGCGCGCTATCTGCGCCTCACGGCAAAAGCCATTGCCAATCACCTGTTATCCAATTTACTCACTGCGTGCTCGTTTGATTTCTTCAGATTTAGGAAAATGCTAAGACACTGAAGCAGAAATTAGATTTACACAGGTTGGTTGAGTTCAATCACGATTCTTGTTCAGAAAGCTCTGTTTTCAGGAAAGTACAATACAGCGCTGGGCCTTTCAAGAGCAGAAAGTCTCCATTCAGAAAAGGCAACGTTCAAAGTTCTTTGGTCAGCTTATATTCAGTTGCACATGCCAGCGTGGGCCGGGTTTGATGGGTGATGAGTCTTGGGGCGGGGCAAGTTCGCAGGAGAGTCTGATTCCGTGGGAGTGGGTGCTGGTTCGGTGAGAGCTGGTTCCGTGTGGGGGCTGTTGTTTTCCTTTCCGTCTTTCAGCCTTGACGATCATCTATGGCTTGGCTGTCTCCCTCTGGTACCTGCTGGTTTTATCTCTATACTGTAAAGTAGGTTGGTTTATTTTCTGTGCATCCCAATGCTAATTTCATGATTTTCTTTCTATATGCATTTTTTGTGCACAGGCTTTAATTAAAGTTTGGAATTAATTAGAAAGTCATAACATCATTCTTATATAAATTGTCAATTTCTGTGTTCAACAACTTTGAAAATGGGATAAAGATTAAGAGTTATGAACGTTTATGGCCATCTCTGGCAACTTTTAACATCAGCAAATTGGTTTGGCTGTGTCAAATACATGCTCATTTTAAGGAAAGAAAATGTGGTTTATTGCTGTCAAGTTGTCCTGATTTTCCCATTTCTTTGCCCCAACTTAAAAAAGGGCCTTGGTCCTTAGAAGTCAGATCTTCCTCTGTTTCATTTTTAAACAAAGAATACATTGCATTATATTAACTAAGTTCAGTAATTGCATACATACATAAACATATGAAACATATGAAAATATGAAGCATAAGTAATGAAGTAAAAGTAAATAAGCAACTAAACTGAATGTTTAAGCATAAGCTTATGCCAAACAGAATCATCCACTTTGCCTTTGTGAATACTTCAAATTGATTGAGCAACTCAAAGTTCAGATAAACACAGCCCGTAGCTCAAACCAAACATTTCAAACCAAGCATTAACCAAACTTAGAACTATGGCATCAAAGTCCATTTCCCACCAGTTGTGTGTGAGCAGGGAGTGAGGAGTCTCTTTGTTTCTTTCTTTTCTTTGCTTCTCTTTTCTTTTCCTGTATAAGCTTTTTTTTTTTTCTTTCACTAACAGGCTTTACCTTGTTTGTTCCCCAAGTCCCCATGCTGGTCTGTAGGCAATATGGCCATCCCTCAAATCTGACAGAAAGTTGGATTCTTTTGGCTTTTCTTTCTGCCCCCTGCAGTTCTGGAGGGGAACTAGTAGATATTTTGACTAAATGAGCTCTGCCTTTTGACAGTTGACGTGACAATGTCGATGGCAGCAGGCAGGGACAAAACCATCATTTAAAATGAATTCCGATTGACTAGAATACAGTACGTTTGGTGGTGAGGAAATTCATGTCCGGTACAAATCATAAATGCGAGACGCCCATCTCCCAGTGCAGAAGTTTCGAGTTCAATTCTGTCTCCGACCTTTTTTGTGTGGAGTTTGCATGTTCTCCCCCTTCTCTCACTTTCCTTTCACATTCCCAAAATATGCATGGTAGTCCGATTGAGCACTCCAAATTGTGTGTGGGTGTGATTGTGAGCGTGAATGATTGGTCATCTCTTTTGCCCTGCAACTGGCTGGCAACCAGTTTAGGGTGTCCCCCGGCTGCTGTCAGGAGTCAGCTGGGATTGGCTCTTGCATGCCCGCAACCCTTGTAAGGAGGAGCGGTTCAGAAAATGGATGGCTGGATGTACGTCATAAATGTGACAGTGATTTTGCATGTACGCTGAACAGAGTAAGAACATTTCTATGCATTTATTAGCAAATGAGGCCGTTTTTGGTAGAAACAGCAGCTGTTAATCTGTTAATAACCCTGCTATGAAGAATTGTTTACACATATTTTGTTTAAAATGTTATATTGGCATTAAAAATAGAAGTAATCCATAATGTCTTCCATTTATGTAGATGATTAAAGAGACGTGTAGAACCAAGCACATCCGTGTCTATTGCAACCTCTAACTCAAGCCTTTATTGGGACCATTTATTCCCCCATTGCCTTTGCTGATGGTATTGAGCAGTAACTGTCCTGGATTTATAATGGCTGCCCTGCACTCTCTTTCCGTCCTTTGCTTATGTTCTCACAAGGAAGAAAGAGATTAATAGCATGCTATTATTTATTATTATCATTTTTTTTATCTGTGCGAGCCTTCCAAACGTTTTGCGATAGCAGCCATAAAGATACACGAGTTCTGAATCATTTGCAATGGTTGTTACGAAGACTTCAACATTTAAACATTTTATAGTCACAGTATGTCTAAATACTAACAGACCCATAATTTTAACTAACATATAACAACTGTGGTTGAATCACTTAACATATTCAGGCTGTGCAAAATAAATCAAAGTTATGTGTCCTCAATCCTCATCGGAAAAGTTTTTATTTTTAAACGGTATGTGGTGCGGTATATGAGATAAGGGTTTTAATATGGCTTGTTTTTGAATGTCATTGGTGAAAATGCCACACATTATGTCCTGCAAACTGTCATTATGTTCAATTACTGTTGCCATAAATGTGCAATACACAAACAAACACGGATGACCAATAATATCCTCGTGACATTTAGAAACATCTCACAGAAAAGGGACGAAATTGCTTTGAAATTACATTGGCATATAATTTTACAGTGTCCCTTTTAGTCGAGCACATTAATCAGATTTATGATGTCTCAAATGCATTGTCATTCAGAAAGCCACAAATAACTCTTTTAGCCTCTGCCAGATGGTTGCTGTGTTCCAACACTGCTTGTTTATTTATGACCAACGATGCACACAAAAAAAAGTCTTGTCACTTCTGGGCATTGTTTAATCATATTCTTTTATGATTTAAGTCCTGAAGTCTTAGGAGTACTGCATCTAAATCTGATTTTCTGGTCCTGCTCTATATTTGTGTTTGTTAGATTAAAAAATGGCCACAGAATAACAATTCAGGGGACCTAAGATAGAAAAGATACATATAATAAAATCTTAAAATTGAATTGCTTTAGATGTCTAGACAATGAATAATGTGTTATTCCATTGTAGCTGGTGGCTGAGCATACTGCTGGGCTTTGGTCTAGATTACAAGCTATTTTAGTGTCTTAATGTTAAAACTTAATGTTCTCTCAAATAAACAAATGTTAATTGCTGAGAATATGAAAAAAAAAAGGATGTTTGTTGCAGATGATGATACTACCCTCATCTTCTCTTATTTGATGCAAACATATAAGACAATTACAACAAAGCATGCTGTCAGATATGTAAATTGGAGGACACTTATTAAAATCCCTTGAGGGGAAATTCAACTCACACTCACACTTGTGTTTGCACACAACACTGAACCATATCACACAGATGTAAGCAAGCAAGTAAGGAGAGACCTCAAAAGGGTGTTCAAACAGCACTGCTTCTGTTGAGTGAGTGGGTAGGTTCAGTGCCTTGCTCAAAACCATTTTGGCACAGTTGAGAAGCAAATTGGTTGTGTTTGTTTATTTATTTATTTATTTATTTATTTATTTATTTATTTATTTATTTATTCATTTGTGATTGGCTACATGTTTTTTTAAAAAAAAAAAGAAGAAGCGGGCCAAAAATGCTTTGTTCTTATTCACAACTGTCCCTAAAGTGAAAACATGTTCCAGTTGACCTCTCTCAACATTAAATCTATGTCTATAGATATATTTTTATGTCCTTAAAGGATGCAGATTGGCTTATAATTTTATAAATCCAACTTCCTCATTGTATTTCAATGAATGGATGAAGCAAGAAAAATGTGTTGAACCCATGTTCAGATTTAGACACATCTTCAAATGAATGGTTACTTACTCCACTGAAAAATTCAGCAAGGACACTAAGGCAACCATTCTGGATATTTCCTGTTCAGAAGAAGTGTGCGACCTTAAAAATAACAAAACCTTGCATCTCTTGGCACCCAGAAAATGCACCGTATAAATTGACGTTACTATAAAATGAATGTTACCTTTTGTTAGTACATGTAGTATGGATATCTACCGTGGGCACTACAGTTCAACTGGCGGACAATTCACTGATGCATTATTGAGTAATGTTACATTCTCCTCATGTAACATAGAATAATATGAGGCTCAAGGGAAGGTCTAAGAGATGAAGGACTTCCATCAGCATTTATGTCTGAAAACATTAGTCCGTCTTCTGTGCTGATGATTCACTACATTGTTGAGAAAATAAAGTTGCGAGAGCATCCCTGGTGGCAACGCGCTTGTTTCTTCAGAACATTTCTGCAGGCTTCGAGAATGCTGGAACATCTGCATCGCCTGAAAACTCCTCAAAAGAACTGAGTATTGTCTCAGAGCAATACAGTATCACAACGCACAATCAGAGGCTCAGGCTTTTTTCAGACCAGTAGTGATGCACAGTGTGCCAGACGTGCGGCCTTGTCTCTGAGCTCATAGGAATCCATGTCACACGCAGTCCGACCCGATATCCTCAAAGCTCTAATTGGGACATGGAGAAATTAATTTTACAAGAATGACCTGTCGAGAATTTGCAACCCAGAGAAAATGACAACAGTCCTCATTACGTAAAGAAATGCTCTCCTCTTTCTTATCACAGAGAGGCATTGCCACAAAGAACCCATTTCCTTTTCATTTCAACTATCTATTATTTAATTGCTATCATTTATTCCGATTGAATGAATATGCAGGACATGCAACAGCCCCTCTTCAACATAAGACTTTCGATGAGTCGCCGTTATGAATTCCGTCTTATCAGTGAATAGATGATGAAGACGACGGAACGCTGTAAACTACACCCAAAATAGCTCTTTCCTCTTTTTCCGAGTATCATCAAAGTGTAACTGTAAAAACTAGAGACATCGCAAGGCTCTCGCACGTTTCCCTCTCGGTCTATCATACTTACACAATACTGTTGGCAGATAATGAGTCATTACATTGTAATTTCCGTCTGCCATAATGTCATTGTCAGGGAGCTCACATGGTGTTTGCAGGGACTTGATTCATGATAGCCTCCATATAACAGCAGCCAGTCTCTGCTCCTCTTTCGCCTTTATCTGACACCATAAAGCAACAGAGTAAAAATCCAACAGAGAAGCATTAAATATAAATCAACTGGGGCGCATTCTGGAGGATTTCGTCTTACTGCTTTTCTTTCTTTTCTCATTTCCCTTCGTAACATTCATCCTGGCAGAGGCTTAGCCATACAGAGGTATTATTTATGAAATCCACACAAACAACACACCCTTTCCTGCAGCTGCGCAGGACTCACTGTCATCAAATTAACAGGAGCATGAGACAGTGAACTAAAAATGCTTGCTGCCAGGGACTATCATAGTCACTGGCTGCAAATGTACTAGGCGCTGCCATGCAGATAATCAGCCCTCTGCTGCAGGGAATCAGACGCCTACATGGTGGCCACTGTGATGGGGTGAGTGGGGGCCCTCTGTAACAAGAGTAACCTGGAGCCTACAACCCCTCCCCCTATTGTCCACGCACAGAGATCATCATCTGAAAACGACATCTCAAAGGCAGGGTTCAGTGCCACTGGAGGGGGCATGAAGTGAGAACAGGTCATTATTGCCCACCACAGAAAGGGCCTCTTACGGCTTTCTTCACTTGATCATGGTGAGGACGGAAAGGTCTTGTCGTCAAACTATTAAACCCCAGAAACCCTTTTCATTGCATCTTACATGCGAATGACTTTCACAGTCGTATACTGTATAATAAATAATATGGGAGAGACATTATTTGCTTGCGATGAAAATGAAGCTGAGTCTGTTTGCCTTAGAAACACCACCCATTTTCCATTTTAAACATATTTTTGAAAATTCCATCAACCCTGCCCCCTTCTTTTTATCTTCTCCCCTTCTTTATGGAAGCATGAAGTTGGCTGAATTTGTCAGTAATGGTTAATTACTAATTTATTGGTACTCTCCTTTTTTTCAGAACTCAGTCGCGTGCATCTTATTTGCCTCTTTGGATGTTTTCACTTTTGATATCTTTTATATTTTAGTCTGATTGAAAAACAAAACAAAAAAACATATGCACACATATATCATATATCACACACACACGCACGCACGCACGCACACACACACACACACACACACACACACACACACACACACACACACACACATACACACAATACAGATGTCATGAAACCTGAGCTAGAGATGCAGAGATGTTTTTATAGATGGTATCCAATTCTTTAGACAATCTAAAATATGTGTATGGACAAAGCAATAATTAGATCAAATAAAAAAAAAAAAGTTAAACATTGGGCCTCCCACAGCTGAAAATCAATATCAAACCCATGTTGTGTTATGGCAAACAGACTGGATTAGGCATCCTTTCACAGCAGGAAATATCCATCCATCCATCCATCCATCCATCCATCCATCCATCCATCCATCCATCCATCCATCCATCCATCCATCCATCCATCCATCCATCCATCCATTTTCTATGCCACGTGTCCTATTCAGGTTCACAGGGCGCTATGCCTATCAGCTGACAGAGAGACTTCACCCTGGAGTGGTCGCTAGTTAATCACAGGGCAAATACTGTGTGAAGACAGACAATCATTCACATCTGCTGAATGAACAATTGCACCATCAGTATCCTCAATGAGAAATAATAATATTAGAATATATCTGTAGTTTAAATTTTTATTGAGTTATTTCTGTATTTTATACTAAGTCTGCCACCAAGTGTGAAAGCAGAGATCGCTTGCTTCATTCCATAGCTAGATTACTTGAAAACATTTGCTTGCAGCACCTGCCTTTTTGTCTGTAAAGCCTTAATTGTAGAATGTTTTATCAGCAGCAGTGGCTGCTGCAGAAAAATTATGATAGACAATTTAAATTGTAGAGAGACATGAATTTCTAAATCAGTGCTAATGTGTATGAAGCAATGTGCAATAAACTATTGCCCTCTGTTGGGCACCGGTGCAATCTGCATTGGTCCTGCAGCGGCAACAAGAGGTTATCAGCTGAGACAGACTCCGAATGTTCTTTGTCAACCTGAAGGGCAATATTTTTTGCTCTTATGATCAGGGGGAAAGAGTGAGCTGTAAGCATTAACCGTGCATATTTGGTGATTTTTCTGTTGAAAGCATCTAATGTTGCAAGGACTCCATACCTTCCGCCTACTTAATGTAGTTTAGGTGGATAATTGGATAACACAGGTTTATCCTCAGCAAGCACTTTGTATGAGCAATCCAATTTCACATCCTCCTGAAGGGAAACCATTATTCTTAACCAGGGCTTGATACTCCCGTCACCTTTGTGCAGAAGCACGGCACAGGGTTCTCCTCAAATCCTATCAGCTTTTAACCTTGTTACCAGCCAATCTGTATTATTGTGCTATAATTCCATATTTTGCCCCCTCTTCACCCTGGCAATGGCATTGGAAAAGATAAAGTGTTTGCTGCGGTTTTGTTGACAACAATGCCGTCGTGGTCTGTTTGTCTTCTATCTGTGGACATTGGCACGTTTAATCTCACTGTTCAAACCAACATCTCGGGTGAACGTTTAACCCTTTCATTGGCGGTTTCCTAAAAAAAACCTTGCAAGCACAGCTCCAGTGAAATGATCTTTGTACAGATCATAAAATATTCTACATACACCACATTCAATTATATTTAACTACGATTTGAATTTACTTTTCAAGCTGTATTCTGTGTTACCCATTTATAGTACATATAAAATATAAGAAGTGTTTCCCCCAAGCCGTTGAATGATAGCCAACACCTGTAATGCTTTCCATCATGGCAAAGAATGCAAGCCAAGAGCAGCATTTTCAAAAGCTCAGTAATTGTTCAGCTAATAAATCCTGTTTGTTAAGTGTCTGAGCACAATATAAATGGAAACTTCTCTTGGGAGTGGTTACGTCATGTAATGTTGGTATTTTGCGGTGATCCCTTTTTAACAGTGTATGCGCGGCTGAATGGGGATTTATTTGTACACTGAATGATTGCTTCTTTTCAATATGATTTAATTTGTGTTCATTCATTCAAAACAACGACAACACATTTAAGGAGATTTTTTACTGAGTCCCATGCATGGTCGGACTGGCCATGGGGCACAGTGGGCAAATTCCTGGTGGGGCTCCGTCTTCAGAGGCCGATGCTGTGCAATTATTATTATTTTAACAGTTAATTAGTGTTTATGAAATTATTTTCTTCCGGTTTCCGGTAATGTCTGTCTTGATCTCGTTCTGTCGCTTCTTTGTGTGAATTATACGGCACTATTTGCCTGGCGGATGGACATGCGATCAACACACCACTTTGCTCCCCAATGACCGTGTCACATATCCCTCCGCCCAGCAAAGTGGTGCCGCACAACAGCGGTCCACAGCCTTTTTACGAGTGTATAAAAGTGATCAATGTCGCGGCTTATAGTCCGAAATTTACGGTACATCTATCTATCTATCTATCTATCTATCTATCTATATATATATATATATATATATATATATATATATATATATACATAGTTTGGGTGGGGGGGCGACTTATACTCAGGAGCGACTTACTATATGTGAATTTTTTTTGCAAATTTTAAAAATTCAAAAATCCGCGATGTAGTGAAACCGCGATAAACGAACCGCGATGTAGCAAGGGATTGAGAAACGTTTTTATGTTATAGTTATTTGATATATTTTATTCCGTGTAGCAACTTGTATATGTTTTTATCGTTACAGTTCAGTAGTTGTTGGCCCATTGAATTCGTTTTGTTAAATAAAGAGCCGTTTACCAAACCCACGTCTTTCCTGGTACTTTGTTAACGCTACAATATAGTTATATACTAGATCTGTGCGGCGCGCTCGTGGCGTTGTTGACATAAAGGACGAGGAATTAGATCGATGGATTTAATGATTAGGAGTGACACAGATGGTTTGATAATATTGTTGTTATATGATAGTTATTTGAAATATACTTTATATATCGTTATATGGGTCTGTGGAATAATTAGAAATGCAACTTACAAGTCCGACGTCAGCGGCGCATATGCGGTGCATACGCAGCATTGTTTGCATAAAGGATGATCGATGGATTTAATGAATTGGAGTGACACAGATGGTTTGATAAACGTGTCATTTATGTAATACTTATATGAATAACTCTGAATGTTACTCAGGCCCGTTCTCAGCTCCTCGTTTGTGTATATGTCACGTTAGCATACCATATCGTTTAGCCTGTTGTTGCTGGTTCATGTCTGTTCTTGGTGTTGGATTTTGACAAATACATTTGCCCCAAAAGTGCGACTTATACTCCGGTGCGACTTATATATGTTTTTTTTCACTGTATTGTGCATGTTATGGCTGGTGCGACTTATACTCCAGAGCGACTTATAGTCCGAAAATTACGGTGTGTGTATAGTCGTATGCAAAAGTTTTTTCACAAGATTTTCCTTTATAAATCATTGGTTGTTCGGGTCAGCAATTTCAGTTAACTATATCAGATAGCAGACAAAAACAGTGATATTTGAGAAGTGAAATGAAGTTTATATGATTTACAGAAAGTGTGCAAGTGTACACACACGCGCACACACACGCACACACACACCCACACATTCTAAATGAAGGTTAGGCTGAATATGAAACTGCAAACACGAAGCTTAGTTCATGAGGTCCCTTAGGCCTTCATCTCCACAATGTCTCTGGAATTCTCAGGGATCACAGCTCAGCCAAACCAGGCAATTCCTTAAGCAACACTGCATTAACATATAAAACAACTACTTCTACCTTTACAGAGGAAGAAGTAACAAGGCTCAGTGCAGTTCATGAAAGACTGGAGACATCTGCGCCCCTCTGAGATTTCAATGTGTGCTGCAAAGCCTTTTATATTTAGACCCGCAGCTCCCAGTGGGGGTTGTAAACATGTAATACTTTGTTTTTGTATACCTGCGACTAAATAACTCACTGTCAAGTACAAGCACTCTGCACTTGAGCAGAATAAACCTCACATCTGATTTTATATATTTTTAAAAACATTCTCTTCCCACGTTTAGGCAAAGGCGGATTCCCTGAGGACTTGCTACACTGCTTTCTCGTCACAATATGTTGGGAAAATTAAGGCATTTCAAAGAACAAACCGCCATGATTTGTTTACAAGTTGCATTGTCCTATACGTGTAGTACAAACAAATCCAACCATATGTGGAACACTGCCTCGTTCCATCGATCCAGTTTAAAAGGGTTGTTTCCATTTAAGGAAGTCGCAAAGTAGAAATTATTATAGTGTTGTTTCAACAATAAAGATGAGAGATTTTGCTTGGGTAGTGGATTTATGCGTTTCATAAATCTTTGACAATAGGTGACACGTGCATCAAAACGACCCATTGACATTTAGTGCACATTGAAATAAAAATTTGAGTATAGGTATTTGTTTTTTTCTTTTCGCCATAATTGTTTATCTTTTAGGAAAAATAATAACTATGACTTCAGATTACTGAGTTCATAAGAGTAGTTGTGGCAGTTTTCTTTATTTACATCTGCATGTCTATATTATATTGCCCCCTCATGCAAGTCATGCAATTAAATTTACGTTAGTTTTGGTTTATGTTCTGTTGTTTTTCTGTGATCCTTGATCATGTATTGTCAGGTCGTCAGGTAATAAGCCATGTTCCTTGTTCTCTCAAGCAACTCGTGCCAAAAATCTTTTCAGTTTGCTTGTATTTAGTGCCCAGCTTTCTTTTCTTTCAGTCAGTTGGTTCATTGTTCTAAGTCATATTTCCCTAGTTTTGTCATGATTCCAGCCTTGTTACAATATGTTTCCTTGTGTTCATTGTTGATTTTTTTTTTTTTTTTTTTTTTGCATTGTTAGTATTTAGATATTTTCATTGAGTGTTTGAGTTATGCACATGGTCACAAAATGCATCACCGCTGTATGTTTTCACCACAAGACCTTGTAATTTTTTTTACATTTTGATGAAGCATTGCATGAAAAAGTGGATGACGTTTTTTTCATCAGCTTTTTGTGCGTTTATCATTTATATGGTTAATTGCATGAGTCGAATATAGATTCCACGCAGGCACAATTCACTGACATATAACCTTGAAAATATATGATCTTTAAATTGCTTCCACACATACATTACATCGGCGATTTTTTTTTTTTTTTACAATACTGCTGATATAGTCATCAATTTGGAGAAAGATATATGATTGGGAAAACTGATGACAACCTCATCGATAAATCACATTAAAACTCCAGTCAGAAACTCACACAATTATACATGCTGAAAAATCCTTTGCAGAGATAACGCTACTATTCTACCACAGCATCAATATAGCATGGTTTTCATAATAACACACAACTATCTCAGGTTGGCATTTTGAGAACAAATTGTCAAGGTCCAAACTATCCAACAATATGTGGATGCGTATGTGTATATATATGTATATATATATATATATATATATATATATATATATATATATATATATATATATATATATATATATATATATATATATATATATGCGGTCACTGCTTTGCTGAGGACCTTGCAATGAAATGGAATGGTTTTACAGAGGAATGAGGCATTTTCAACATTATGAATACATATTTTCATTTTTAATCCGGCCTACTTTTTGTGCTTTCTCAGTGAGTGTTGCTTGACAGAATGCTGCTGACCTGTGAACACCACACACCATTTTTGTACTTTACTGTGTGTCCTCAAACTTTGGCATGAAAATACGAAACACATAGCAATGCATGTTTTTCTTTGGGCAGTGGCAAAAGCCTGACTGAGAAGTAAATTTAAAAAAAATCTGATGAAGATCTTGAATCATAAATCAAGATTAATTTAAAGGAAAAGAGAGAATAAGCTACTATGAATTTGGGTTCATGTACTCTAGATGTCACGGAACTGCATTTCGTTTTTGTATGCTCTGACCAAGCTCCTATCAAAATGACAAGCACAATGCACAATTGAGTCATATGAAGATATTAAAATGTATTTTTTTATCCTGCTGAGAACTGTTATTGTTTCATAATATTCCTTGTGTGCTCCCTTTATATAGTCATACATTATTTCTGATGCGTAGAGTCAGTGTGATTGTGTCACACCATCTCTTACAGGGATGCCTCACTCGAACAAATTTCACGCACATTCTGCTCCAATTAATATCCTGCAAAGCTGCAGCCGTTCTCATATCTGATGAAAACTTGGGGTGGTTACCAATTAGTCTGCTGTTAATTATCTCCTTTTCCTTTTGATCTGCATGATGACTGCTCCATCAGACGCTCTCTTTTATTCATCGCTCCCACTCGGTAGCTGGACCTTTCCGGAGATTGCACAGATTGATGTGCATTAAAAATGGCTTCAGAAGCAAGCTTGAGTCTTGGGAAAATTCAAACGTAGTGGTTGCACTTTCTTTGTACTATGTCTGTACGGCTTCTTGCAGCTGCAGTTCCCTGCTGTGTAAAACCCACATCATCAGATGATTGTTTATACTTTAATGCCTTTGACTGGTGTTACTTTGAAATAATACTTAAATGACAGTAATATATCAAATTAAGGCACTCAGAAAATTAAATGGCCATGTATACACAATCATTTTAATTTGGACTCTGCAACATCAGACTAAGAGGGTATAACACACCCGTATAGTGATTGGCCAGTGACTAATTGCACAACATCAGCAAAATTTGATCTGATTTCAGATGTGTTTTTTAAACAAAATAAAAAGAAATTACAACCTAGTAAGCAGGCAAATTTGCAATTCATTATGAGTTGATGACATCACACACTCCAGCATCCTCCTGGTCCCTTTTACTGCTATCTAAATGAATAGGCATATAGGATTAAAGTTAAATAAAAACATTTGAATTCTATTTCAGGGGGAAGCTTTTCCTAATGTGTTCCACTTTGATCACTAATAAAAATCTCATCCAGGTTTGATGAGTTTACTGTGTGAGCCTAATTAAAAGAAAATTAATTCAGGAGATCGTTCCACATTGTCAAGCATGTCACAATTTCCTTGCATTATAGGGGAAAAGGAAGCTCTTCCCGATGATGAAAAGCGTGAAATTGTCCAATGCCTCTTGAAACTTGGAAATACTACACATTTCAAGAAAGCAGCAATACAATCATCCTGTTGTTAAACAATTTGTGTGTGGCATGGAAAGTAAACAAGTTTGTCCGGATTTGTCTGGGATAAACTTCAGCTCACCCATGATGACAAGTGATATAGTAAATGCATGATAATATTTAATTACTGACCTGTCATCAAACATTCTAATTGTGGACTGTGGACTGATAAACATCCAATGTTTGATCAGATTATGTTTTCTTAAAACACCACTTGTTCACAGTGTGAAAGAGCTTATTGCAAAGCACTACGGCATAGCTTGCAGTTGGCATTGATATTCTTGTTTTTACTAACTTGAATTTCTCCTTACAGCAAACTGGCAAACAGCCTGAAACTCTCACTGGCACAGACCCAAACAAGTATGAGGACGAGCTATGGTTCGTTTATTCAGAGCTCTTTGAATCAGGATGAAGAATCCGTATTTTGTATAAATCTATCACATACTGGAGTTGCATACCATGTGAAAAAATTCAGACCCGTATGTGATTTTGAGTACTACCGCTGAAAGTAGACTATTGGCTGACAGTGAAGCCATTTTAACACTGCACTTAGATTTGATTGTATTCCCCTGGGCAAAGGTGCAAGATGGCAATGTTTAAGCGTGTCCTTATTTGGCCCTGGTTGCAAAACCACTTGGGGGCTTTTCCAGTTTGTTTGGATGTAAAGTATTAACTTTGTCAAACTGCCTTGCTGTTGTAACTCTGGAACTACTCCGCTGCCACCTTTCCCATTGGCTGCAACATTTTTTTTTTTTTTTTTTTTTTTTTGCCACAGGGCGCCACTGTCAAAATAAAAGAAATCTGTCGTTGCTGCACCATGGCAGCAAATTCTCTCATGAGGACGCGCTAGCTACTACGTATATTTTCGTTGCTTCACTATTTCCCTCCGGACACCTCATTGGGCGATTTAGTAGTTTGTGTTTCAGCGGTATTTTTGAGAGCATTTTAGAAGTGTGTATCAGTAAAATAAATTCAGTAGAGTGTATGAGAGTGTTGCCGTAGGAAGAGGGTGTTTCAGCTGTGTGTATGAGAGTGTTTCACTCGTGTTTTGGATAGCATTTCACAAGTGTTTATGAGCAAATGAAATTCCTCATTGTGTGTCATATCATTTCAGTTATGCGAATGCGAGCTTTTTAATTTCAAGTGTGAGGCAATCCTAAATTATGTCCCTGACACCGCTTACCTAAAAGTGTGGCAATTAAGCCTCATCTTTGAGTCCCTCTAGTAACAAAGCCACTCGGGGCGGGGGTGAGGGGCTTTGTTAGGTCATATCTAAATAAACATGTTTTAATAGCTTTGCTGAAACGATTCATTTCAAATTTAAGAAGCCCAGTGAGGAATGACTATTTGCAAAACTAGCATATTTAATTCGGAATGGTGACTCATTTAAGAAAATGAACTCAAATAAATTAATAGTTAAAATGACACTAAGCTATATTCCTTTGTGTTGTGTTTTCCTCCAGTGAAACAATTAGTGTTTGCTTTTGAGTCCTATTGCTCTGTTAAATTGCTTGGCAAATCATGGCAAATTTTACCAGGGTAATGATTAACACCCTTTTGATGTTTTAGTTGTTTAAAGCAGACACTCCTGTACTAACATTAGGGGCTGACAAGCAAAACTGACAAGGTTTACAGAATGTCATTGTATTGACCAGTTAGGTTATAATGTGTATTATAAAGAGACGTCTTGCTGCAAAGAATGTCATTTCTAATGTGTGGTCTCAAATAAGCAGACCCACCATACATCCTCCTGGGACAGGACTAATTATGTGTTCAGCATCTGCAGCATGGCTCTCTGGGCTTTTATGCCTCTGTGACTTCCCATCCACTCAATTGGATTGGATATATCCCAAGAACAACCTACAGCCTCAATTCTCTTGGAAAAAAAAAAAAGGTCACAGTGAGTTCGCTGGGTGTGGATCCAGAATGTAAAATGGACAAAATGTGTTTCACTACCACCGCGAAGAAGTAGATAATGTTAAGTAATATGGCGTTCCCACCTGTCAGACATTAGCCTTTTGCAAGCCTGGATGATGAACACTGTACTTCTGATAAAACTAGGCTGTTACAAAACATCATTTCTCACGGTTTCCTCAAAACAGAGACACAGTATTATGGAAATAGTGGAGGAAATAGTGAAGCATCGGAAATATTGTAGCTAGCGGGTCCTCATGAGAGAGTTGGCTGCCGTGGTGCAGCAACGACAGATTTTCTTTACAGTGGCGCCCAGTGGCAAAAAAAGAAATGGCGCAGCCAATGGGAAAGATGGTGGTGGAGTGATTCCAGTTACAACAGCAAGGGAGTTTGACAAAGTTAATACTTTACATCCAAACAAACAGGAAAAGCTTCCGGTGGGTAGCTTTGTAATAAAGGCCAAATAAGGACACGCTTAAACATTGCCATCTTTCACCTTTGCCCAGGGGAATACCATCAAATCCAAGTGCAGTGTGAAAAGGGCTTTACTGTCAGTTCCCTCCAATAGTCTACTTTTAGCGGTAGTACTCAAACAACACATGGGTTGAATCTAATTTCATTTACATGAGAATGGTCAAACCAGAATTAAAGGATATCAATCTATATGAGACTTTTGCACAATCCTCTTGGGCCCCTAGACAAAATGAAAGCTACTTTTCCCCATGTAGAGTATTTCATTCCTTTCATTTCCAAAAGTAAACTATAGTCCTAAAGAAAGAAAAAACAAGGCCACTGACAACCTCCCAAAACCCATGGGATGCACTTGAACGCATGCTTGGGTTGTTGGATTCACATGTAGACCTTCCCAATTCCCTTGTCTATGTGTGTCTCTGTCTTCTGTCGAAGGGGCAGTGGATCAGAACCCCCTTTTACATACACTACGCACTTAGCAGGTCATTCTTCTGCAGCCCTACATCACTGTCAGTGAGCTGGATATGCCAAATTTATCATGGGCTGTGAATTTTTCGTGTTTTAGGCTTGTGAGGGTGAAAGTGGATACCTCGTTCTGAGTGACAAGCTGCTTTACTGGACGGAAATTCCAACTGGACCGTTCCATATTCATGAGCTGCTTTAAATTCTGGCACTGTACAGTGTTCTTGCGATGTATCAGGGAAGACAGTCTGTGTATCTGTGTATCCTATTCCAATCTCATACAGCTGTCTGAGCTTAACATTGTTAAACTGAGGAACAAGTGTGCTCAAACTACATTTCTTTAAAAAATATATATATATTTGATTTCTTTACACATTTTGGCACATTTTTAGTACATTGAACTTTAAACTGTGTTGTAGAGCAAAATGTCATTTAAACTTCCCGTTTTTTTTTTCTTCTTGGTAGTTTGATTTTAAATCGAGTGCCAGAAATACAGACCTTTACCATGCTGAGAAACAGCCAGCCATTTAGTAAAATAATGGTCCTAACCATGGCACACACATACATTTTGAAATTTTGAGCTTAACTTGATCTTAACTGAGAAAACTTAGAGATGACAATGAAAAACTGTACTCTTATACCGTGTGCTCTACTTGCGAAGACCAACTCAGAACAACACATACATAACAAACATCATCATCAAAAATAAGATTTCAACCCCTAAATCAGATGTATGCTATAGTACCATGACTGACCTGTGAAAGCTTGCTTGGTGCCATAGCTGGTCATTAAAACTAGCGGGTTGGACATCAAAACCGGGAATCGAGTGGAACCAGGACCATCATTTCCGTTTTACCGGAATCGTTCGGATTTTAGAATGTTGGTGCTTACTTTCGATTTCCAGTTAGCTGCCTGGAAGAAGCACAAATAAAAAAGGATTGCTAACACACATTGACAGACAGCATGGAGCCCCTCCTGCTGCAGGAGATTCCTTTATTGGTGTCCATTTTAGTGCTGATTTCATTTTTACATATAGACCTATCATATAAATGCCAATGTTTAGTCCAGTTTAGTGTCCCGTTAACGTTAAATAGATGTTTGATATCAAAAAGTGACTCAGTCACTAGTATTTGTTCCCAGCATTTTTTGACATGCTACGGAATGCTTTAAAAACATGAAATGATCCTGTTTGCTATATTATTAAAGGTTCAAGTTAAACTATGTTTCTTTTGCCAAACATACCGTACCAATTGTTACAAGCCAGGGGTCATGTACTGTCCGTGATGTGCAGTCAGGGCCAATAAAACGCCTCCTCTGCTGACCTAAACACAATCCGAAGCACTGAACTATATTCTGCTGGCGTCATGTACAATTCTCGTACCTTCAATCTTCAAAATCACTTTTCACAAGAAGAGTCACCAAGCAAAATGGCATGTTTGTTCAACCATTAACACTGCATCGTCAAAGACAGCAAGCTATTTTCAACATTACATTTGTCTATCATTTGTATAAGTAACACACACACGCGCACATTTACACACGCACACACGGATGAATCAAGATATTATATTTGTAAAACAAATAAATAAATTGCTTAATTTTGACATAGAAGGTTTTGGCCCAACACCATCCATACCCAACTTAGATGGAATTGTATTTCAAGCATTGTAATAATCTTTATTTCACAGCATATGTCTTTCAATCAGATTTTAGCTTCTATGAGTTGCCATGCCATTGTAATTTGCCTGGGGCCTTGAGAAGCCAAAATGCAGGTTTAGGCCCAGAGAGATAATCTTTTCTTATTTTCTTTTCTTTGTTTTTTGTTTGTTTGTTTTGTTATTTTTTAATTAATCCGTTTTTAGATTCACCTCTTATACCTTTGCTCAGGCTCAGATTGACATCAGCAATTTTCTACCTTCGAATTAGTTGAGCTAGTATATGCTTTCTGATTAGGTCAGCATGCATAGTTATTTTGTGTTTTTGTGTATTATTTTGCTACATCTTAGTGGTGTAGTAGGAGGTGGATTAGGTCACTCAAGTCCCTACTGAAGGCCCATGTCCCAAATGTGTGTAATGGATAAAAACTATGGGCATAAAAAATGTTGCGATTGTGATTCAATGCATAATGGAGATCACTTCCAATTCTTAACTAAAGGATGATATGTCATTGCTCAAAAGGGTTATGCCCAAAGTTTGACAGTCAATGTTTACTCAAGCATTTGTTCGACATGTTGTACAGTGTGTTGCTAAAGCCAGAGGAGCAATAATCAGAGCACAGACCTGTTGTTTGTATGTTTTATTGACTTGCTCCGGAGGCTTCAGCCAGTTCACCCTCCGGCTTCCGCAGGGCTAATTGCCAACTGCTCCCAAGCTTGTAAGACAGGAACACGCAGTGCCACATCATAAACAAGTTCAAAGCATACGTAGCTCTCTTTGAAAGATGAGCACAGCACTTCCTGAGGCCAAAGACAGTCTGTGCAGCCGCAAAGGTTTCATTACACCCATCGAGGTGTGATGCATCTCTGTGCTATGTGGATTTATTCAGTGGTCAAATGCAGAGCAAGCTTGTTTTTTTTTCTGCACGTCAAAAACAAAGCCTTGTCATAGTCTTGTAAAATAAGCCAATGATTTAAGTGGAGATAGCGGAACTCATACAATGTCACATACCGATAGCCACGGAATATGTGCACATTTATTGCATACTCCAAGTAAAGTGCAGTGAAAATGTCAAAAGACTCAAGAACAAATGAGGCAATAATGAAGGCCTCAGTGGCTTTCTGTCAAATCTATAGCATCAAACTGAAACCCAAGTCACACTACACAAAGGGAAAAAACAACAACAGTAATCAGACTGAATGCTGTTGCATCATTTAAAAAACACATTTTAATCAAAGTGAAAATGGTGCCAAAGTAATGTGATTACATACAAAGTTAAGTCAGGTCAAGTTTATTTATTTATCCCTGAATCACAGAAACAAAGTTGTTGAATTTGGATTACAGTGGGAAACGTATTTTTCATTGAGTTAGGTCTTACAGTTGTTTTTAACTAATTTTTGGGTGTGGAATCTAAACCGATCTCAGTTCACTTCAAGTTTTTGAGCTATATGATATTTGTTTTCTTAAAAAACTATTAGATTAACATCTATGTCAATAAAACCTTGAGATTAATAATAAATACAAGCTTTGAAAACCCTCCAAAAAGCATAAGATCAACATATGTAGCTTAAGTATACACACTGTAAATATGTGTTAGAACGCTTTTATTATTCTAACAACTTTTTTATAACAAGGTACAAGTGTAAATACTGTAAATATGTTTTTAGAACTATTTTATTATTATAATTCTTTTATCAGAAGGTACAATACTGTAAATATGTTTTTAGAACTCTTATTATAACAACTTATTTGTATGAAAAGGTACAAGTGTACATACCGCAATTGTGTGGACAATCCCTGCCTTCTACTGGCATGTGGGCAACTTTCATGCCATAGTTCCTCAATTTTGAAGTTTTATTTTGAATTTGTGAATTTTAATTTTGGAAAAAAATATGCGATGTACTGAAGCCACGATAAATGAACCGCGATGCAGCGAGGGATTACTGTAATGCTGATCTCTACATACAGGAACGTGAATTTACTCTCAAGAAGTTGTTTTCCTTTTTTTTCTGCCACACTGCTCACTGACATACAGAGGAACGAATAGGTCAAAATGTGGTAGGGTGCTGTGACTAGATCATTCGCTTTGAAACTCGCGTGATCTTGCATAATAAGACCATTTACAATCTGACATGCAATAATGAATACCAGCAGACTTATTGCCCTGAAAGATAAACTTTAATCAAGCTTCCTTTGATTTCCTTCTGTTTGAGCATGGCTTGGCATATGCTGTTGTATTCACCACACCAAAGGTAAATAGCGAAAGGGAAGTTATTTAAGATTGTTCATTTAAATGTGAGTGCTTCTGCTAATATAATCACCCATGAAAGTGGCAAAGGGTGACCGTCCAATCAATCTTTGTTTGATTTATTTTAACCATAATCTGATTCCCTATTAAGTGAAGCACAGGTGCCACACTTATAAACTAAATGGATTACTATATTACAGAGTGAAGACAAGGAATATCCCTAATATATATATATAAAATATATAAAACATATAGCACGTATTGTATATACTAAAGTTGTACTTCCATTTCTGTTTGAAGACTATGTGCGCAAAGCAAAGGCCTCTCTTTGTTGCAACCTTTTCAAATGCAAAAAAAGACACCAACCCCTAGTTCTTAATATTACAGAAAATTGATGTGACCATGGTAAACAAGTAATTGCTTTAAGTAATGGAAAAAAGTAAAAGGATACACGTGCACATACGTATGGTTCAAATTAACATTCCTAAACTATTATTCTGTCTGCAGAGGACATGCATCTGTAAACTAAAGAATGCTTTTCAATCAAGTCAACCAATTCTCTGGAGAGCTCAATTCATTTGTCTTTTTAATAATGCAAAATGTAATAATGGATATAATTTGTTTCTTCTCGGTGGCCTCTGGGATTCTGAGGATGCAGAATGCCATCCTGGCATCTAAATGTCTTCCATACAAGATTAACAATTGACAAAAGGGTTGTGGGTTGCAGGGTGATTATTGGCTGAAGGCACAGATTAAAGCAAAGCACAAATGTGGCTGACAGTTTGGTTATCTGTTTTGGACTAAATGAAAAGCATGGCCTGAATCCATCAAAGGAGATTAGGAAAATGTGAGCCCATTACTGACGTCCTCTCAAGTTGGCGTGTCTGTAAACATCCATCTTATTCCTTCTTTTTTTCCTGGTTTTGATTGAAAGCTGAATCTTTCACTTCACCCCATCACTCAGAAGAGACATCTTCAAATTTTGTTAGCGATCCAATTTCTGTAGTCACTCAAAAGGTATTATTCTAATTCTCATCCTTATGCAGATTTTGATTTAAAATAAAATGTTCTCGTTAACAGTGGTATAAAGGGAATCAGATACACGTATGTTGTGTATTAAAGTTGATGAAAAGCTGGAAATAGAATTATCAGGAGACTTTATCACCACTAAGTGTTTTGCCCGTCGAGTGACAAAATCACGGCTGACATCGTAACTGTCAAGGGCACATTTTCCTCAACTCAAGGGGAGATCCACAGGGAGAAACAACTAAGGATGTCAGGAAACGTGACAGTACTTCGTGACTTTTTTGGCCATGCACATTTTTCAGTCATAGTCATTACCCTTTGCCACGCGCCGTCCTCGACGCACGCTGAAAAAGAGATGGGCCTGTGATTTGTGTTATATGTGCAACCTATGGTCTTCAGGCAAAACAAGGAAAACGTTTTGTCAAAACCCATTTTTTAATCACATCGGGTTGCCAATAACTCATAAAGTCAACTCAGCTACAGCTTGGAATTGATTTAAAAACATGTCAGGACAAATTATTCAAGGATTGTCATTTGTATGGGTCATATAAACAAAAAAACATAGGGAACTTAATTAAAGTACTACATCTGTACTTTTAAGTAAAGAATCATGCTAAAAGATCTATATTATAGATGTATAGTACAGATAAAGTGTAGTACTAATAAAATCCATCCATCCATTTTCTGAACCGCTTAGTCCCCACGGGGGTCGCGGGCGTGCTGGAGCCTATCCCAGCCGTCATCGGGCAGTAGGCGGGGGACACCCTGAATTGGTTGCCAGCCAATTGCAGGGCACACAGAGACAGAATCGCACTCACACTCACACCTAGGGACAATTTGGAGTCTTCAATCGGCCTACCAAGCATGTTTTTGGAATGTGGGAGGAAACCGGAGTGCCCGGAGAAAACCCACGCGGGCCCGGGGAGAACATGCAAACTCCACACAGGGAGGGCCGGAGGTGGAATCGAACCCGCACCCTCCTAACTGTGAGGCGGACGTGCTACCCAGTGCGCCACATAAAATACTGTACATTTAAAATATGCACAGCATAATATATGAATATATATTGTATAAAGCGCGGGTATTTAATAGGTGGTCTCTGGGCCAACCATGCACCTATTTGTGGCCCCTGAATTGTTATGGCCCTTTCCAAGATCCAAGTGGACACTCTCATAGCACTAGTATGGTTGTAAACCAATTTTCATTTCACACAGCACTGTGGACTAATGTATTTAGTGTTTACTGTACTTGAGGCGATCAGTGCACCAGATTGGCGCCTGACATGTGGCAGGTGCACAGAATTAAAAGTGTTTTCATTCACTGTTTTGTAGTTTGGGCAGCACGTGTAGACTGATACCTGCGTCGATGCAAGCAATACACAGACAGACTCTATAATAGGGCCCCAAAACACTGGTCGTTATCGAATATATGTTGATCTCTATTCTTCATGTAACTTAAGCATTCGTTTTCTTGTACATTTGTTATTCAAGCAGTCCAGTTCATGTGGTTTATGGTCATTGATGATAGTACAGTGACTGGAAGCAGAGGTTGCGACTCAGTCTGCAATGTGTGCACTGCATTATGAATTTTGCTTGGCTGTGTGCATAAATCACAAAGTAAGACGCGACACTTTAAGTGCTGTTAGCCGTGACTGTGCGTTGATTGCAAAGTCAGCTTTTTCTAGTCGACTACCAGAAGTCTTTGACTTTCAGAATAGTTGTGGAATACAGGAAGTGCTATGTTAACAGCCAGATACAGCCCTCCACATCATTTTGTGTGGCCCGCGAAGACAACATTATCTGTCAACTTCATGTGTCAATACTAAAATAACAAATTATCTTCACTTAAGACACACAGATATTGCTATCAATTTTTATTACCATCCAATTTTTTAAAATATTTCAACAGTTTTTACTAGTCTCTGATTTCAAAACGATTTATCAGTTTGTTGTGTAGCCCATACTTTGAATAATACAAGGCATTGACAGTCATAATGGCAGGGTCCTTAGCGGATATCATTTGTAAGTGTACTCATTAGATTACTGTTATTATCAATCTTTGTTTATGTACAATTACCATTCTGTATGTGATTATTCTTCATCTCTTGAAGCCAACCCAAATGTACGTCATGGAGTGTGAGCCACCGGCTTAATTACATAAGCCTCTCAAGGAGTCATGGAAAGCTTGAGATGCACCAGTTGGATATATTCCAGCCACTGGAGGCTTTCAGCTGATAAATTTTCATAGCTCAAACATGTAGGTGTAAGATCAGTGTTGACAGCAGTGACGGCTCGAGTTCTTTTTCTCTCTCTCTCTCTCGCTCTCCTGGGTCTAAGGGGGGTCTTGACCAAGATATAGGGGGGCTGAGAAAATAATTAATGAATATATTTTAGAATATCAAATGCTGGGGAGACTTAACTGTTCATGCTAACAGCTTAGTCACTACCCTCCATAGTAGCACGTTTATAACATTTCCAACCATGTGAGATCAGGCAAATAATAAGGGGCTTCCCACAAAGCAACATATGGGCATGTGGAAGTACTCAGACAGCTTCTTGGGAGCATGCTGATATGCTCCATCTACTTCCACCCAGGTGCTACAACTACCAACCTGCAGTGCTGACAAACACTGGACTCATTAATGACAGTAAGCACACTTGTTATCAAGGTACCCTCCGAGGCCAGACCTCACAATTACAAGTGTAAAATAAAGAAGGCACTTATCTAGAATAAACAAAGAACACAGGAGGCAAAAATAAGTAAGCCAATGAAAATGTAAATATCTTTGTGTAGCATGTTTCTGGACTTACTAATAAAAACATCAGTTATATAGTATACAGTTATATAGTTATATACATCCTACACTCTACAGAGATCAGTGATAAAATATTAAATTCAATATTATCTGTGCCTTATTATGTTAACATTAGAATTAGACTGTTAAATCAAAAGAAAGCCTATATACTACTTTGAGTGTACTGCTTGATGGCCAAATATGGCCTGTTGTCATTATAATTTAATAAAGTTTTATCCTGCATAAAAAAATGCTCAACCCTTGCTTCTAACCTTGGCTACAATACAGAGTGGGACCCGTGTTAATGTAAGTCATTGTAAACTTAAAACCTTTTGCTGTTATTGCGTGAATTTTGACAGCTTGTCAGCGACGAACGGACGTGTGACGTGACATAACCTTAACCCTATGTCCGCCTGAAGAAGCTTTCGGAGGACGAAGGCGGGAGCGAGCGGGTATTAACTAGGAGTGGATAAGAACGAATGAGAGAATATTGAGTCGGGTGTAAGAAGCAAGAGGAAAAAAAGTGGCAATAAACGAGGACCACAATGCGACCCCTGTCTCCCTGTGACGAGTACGTTGTTGGGCTGCTGGGCTTCCCCTGTTGATGACCTCGACAACCGCAAACCTGTCGGCAACTGCAGCCTTGGAGAAATGTCTCCCCTGTGTCCCTTGACTACGGTTAGGCGGTGAGGCTTTGTAAAGCTCTTTTGTAGCTACTAAATAGTGTAGATATTCTGATATATGCACTTCACCATTTTAGTCAAATAGGGTTACTCATCTGTTGGACTATGACTTTTTGTTCATGTGTGTTGACAATGGATGGAGGGGTGGACAGATGACCAAATCCTTTTTAAAATGACGAGGACAAATGGACAGGGGGATGATTACGTATATTGTGAATAAGCATGAACGGATGAGGTTGGAAGAGTGCCCAGGTCGCAAATGACGGAGGATGGACCAGTTCCCACCTGTGGAAATGAAATCAGCAAAACGTACCTGTATTCAAAAGTTAGTCAATTGTGTTCATAAATGAGTGCATTTGAGTGTATCCACCACCTACCTACAATAAGCGTTCATGAAAAACAGACGGTATTTCTACAACACAGCATGCTGTCGACCCTTTTATTTTACGATGGACGCAGACATCCATCCATCCATTTTCTGAACCGCTTAGTCCCCACGGGGGTCGCAGGCGTGCTGGAGCCTATCCCAGCCGTCAACGGGCAGTAGGCGGGGGACACCCTGAACCGGTGGCCAGCCAATCGCAGGGCACACAGAGACAAACAACCATCCGCACTCACACTCACACCCAAGGACAATTTGGAGTGCTCAATCGGCCTACCAAGCATGTTTTTGGGATGTGGGAGGAAACCGGAGTGCCCGGAGAAAACCCACGCGGGCCCGGGGAGAACATGCAAACTCCACACAGGGAGGGCCGGAGGTGGAATCGAACCCGCACCCTCAGAACTGTGAGGCGGACGCGCTACCCAGTGCCCCACCGAGCCGCCCGGACGCAGACATTTAAGGTATAATTTTTCTGATTGATGGATATGGGTACAAATCATGGGGTTAAATTATCCATTAGCCTTTTAATTATGTAGATCAATTCATCCATTTTCTACCACTTATCTCTTGCAGGGTCATGAGTGAGCTGGAGCTGACTTTATGTGGGCCCTGGGCTGCCAGTAAACCAAAGGGCACATATACACATACAGTACAAACAAATGCCAATAAATTAACCTAACATGCACAATTTCGAATGAGGGAGGAAGCCAGAGTACACAAAAACAATCCATACCCATGCAGAGACCATTGTAAATGCAAGATTCAAACCCAGCTGGCAGACCCCATGGCCCACGATGCTACCATTTACGTATAATGACTTCAATGTGAATGATTAATGATGACAGCGTTAGCTTTGTGAAAACATGTATTGGTAGAGTGATATCTATTGTCATGAGATGCAAGTGACATAAACAAAAGCTCGAAACTATGATTTTGAAACCCATTTTATGAGAGTAAATTACACACTGAAATTGTTGTCAACATTTTAAAAGTGAAGATTGAAATAACAGAGCCCTAATTAAATTGTGGATTCCTACCTGAGGAAAGATCACCATTTATTACTCCAGTCCTAACGCCTTTATGCTGGCTCCCGGTCAGCTGTCCAATTGACTTTAGGATTCTGTAACAAGTTAGGTCGATTAGTGCAGCCCAGATTTCAAAGCAAACATGGTGAAGCGGCATTTAGTCGTTATGCTGCACGCAAACAAAATACATTGCCAACAGAAGAGAAGTCAGCCCCATCTATAAATGCTTTTGAATCCATGTTAAAAATTATGCCTTTTACCCCACAGTGCTTTGATTTACATTTTGTAAACGTTTTAAAAATGGCTTTCACTATACAGTCTGACAGTTATGTCAGAAAGCTAGGTTTTTATTTTTATGCTTTTAAATGTCAAATAGATTGTTTGTAAATGTAATCTTTGTCAATGTACATTCTTTTAATACTTTTCATAATATAGTACATTGTGGGCGGCACGGTGACGCACGGGTTAGCATGTCCGCCTCAGAGTTCAGAGGAAGCGGGTTCGATTGCACCTCCGACACTTACTGTGTGGAGTTTGCATGTTCTCCCCGAGCCTGCGTGGGTTTCCTCCCACATCCCCAAAACAGACTGATTGAGAACTCCAAATTGCCCGTAGGTGTGACTGCGAGTGCAGATGGTTGTTCGTCTCTATGTGCCTTGCGATTGGCTGGCCCCCCGCCTACTGCCCGATGACTGCTAGGATAGGCTCCAGCACGCCCGCCACCCCCGTGGGGAAAAGCGGTAGAGAAAATGGATGGATGGATGGATGGATGGATATACCTTTGTATTCTTTGCTTTGCCTTTGAATGCCTTCAACCGTTCTGTTTGTAAATACTTTTACATGTTGACCGTTTGGTTATGTGAAGCATATTGAGTTAGCCGCCTTGTGTATCAAATGTGCTATATGGTAAATGAATTTGCCTTGCCTAAAGTTGTGATGTGTCCAATGTAACTTTTTTTATTGGGTGTTTTTCTTAAATAATTTGCTGCATACATTGAAACAGAGAGAAACATTATACCAAGTCGGACTATTAAATGTGAAGTATTACAGAAGTGTACTGTGTAAGATATTGAGAAAACAAGGACTGAACAATAAAAAGCCCCTGTGTGCAAAATGGGTGAAGTCTTGTAGTCTATGAAAATGAAGCCAATGAAAATGTGCTTAGGTGATGTACCTCTGCAATTCCCTCAAACCGTAGGGGTCTGAAATAATGGGTCCTTGGCAGTTTGCACTCCATCTTTGTTCTCCAGCAGATCGACACATAAATGCCATTGGACAGCTCATACTTATTATGCTCAGATGGTTTTGGAAATGAGACCCTGGCTGTTTTCTCAATTTGGAGCCCTAAGGCAGTGATTTAAAGAGATAAAAGGGGCTAAATTCTGGCACAAAAGCATAGTCCAATTTATCATTGACATGACCTTGACTCACTCAGGAGACATGCATCTTGAGAAACTGATGATATAAAGGTGGAGTGCTACAGGTCTACCATTTCATTCAAGGTATCCTTAGTAATAACCAGGCAATCTTAAGGTTAACAGGGCCACTCTCACTTACATGTCAATGTTTAGACATAACCTCAAATGGAGACCTGTCAAACGCACCCAGCTAGTCTTGAATATTTAAGATGACGACAATTATATCAGACAAAACCCGCCATTAAGAAAAACTGCAAAGCTGTATGGTGCGCCGGTACTGCATTTACACTGTCACTTACTGTACAGTACGCATATTAATTTTGAGCAATGAAAATTCTGACGTCACATAAATAACTTATTTACGTCTTGAGCTCCACCTTGATGTTCCTCCTGTTTCAAAATATTTTATTCCACTGATTGAACGTGCCGAATTTACTTTGTCATTCATATGCACACTGCAAAACAATACAGTGGAAAGTTGGGGGGAAAAGTAGTCCAACCCCTCTAAAGGAGACGGCTACCAGAGTCAAAACTGTATGCCGAGGCGAACTTGATTTCATGAAGTCACAAATGTCAAAGTAAAAAAGTAAATGCAAGGGGACAGTTGCGTTGATTCAAATAAACCAATTGAAGTTACATCAATAAATGATGATTATATCAAATACTAAGGTGGTGAAAAAAAATCCACCCCCTACTCAAGACTTTCTTTAAGCGAGCAAAAAAGATAATTTTTATTCAGCCCTACAAAATGATGACATAGGCCTTTGAGGTTTTATATATCTTCTTCTTTTTGGCCTCTGTGTCCCAGACAGCTGTCCTTTCCTTGACATCGGTGAAAGCCATCTAATCTCACTATGATCTGATTAGACAGCGTGTGCCAAATTAAAGAGCAACAACCTTGGGCGGGCTGTCAGGCAAACATGCTGCAAGACGCTTTTAGATAGATATTATAATGTGCTCCAAATCAGGTTAAAATACAATCTGCAAAAAGTCCCGTCTTTTTTGGCCTGTGTTTATCCAGTGGGGCCCTGAAGACAAATGTCCCTAACGTTTGACAATTCTCAACTCAAACAACATCTGAGGGACAAATTGGGCTCTACAGTTATAGGTCCCGTTTATCAAATACAGCACAGTAAAACACTTTCCATTTTATAGCATTTTTGTCCTTGGGTATAGTATAGCTGTTTTGAGGCTCCTATGTTGCCACTATTCAAAGAAGATGCAAAGAGAACAACTTGCAACTGGCCTCCTTAAATACCCGTAACTGGAGATGTTTTGTAAAGAAGAATGGTCGAAATACCTTCAACTAGAATCCAGACTCTTATTGGAAGCTATAGGAAACGTTTAGAGCAGGGGTGCTCAAACTTTTTCAGCTTACGAGCTACTTTTAAAATGACCAAGTCACAAAGATCTACCCACTACAATAAATGAATAAATAAATATATCAATCAATCAATCAATCAATCAATCAATCAATCAATCAATCAATCAATCAATCAATCAATCAATCAATCAATCAATAAAATAGTGCGTGTATTTTTGTAACGCACTTAGAAAATGACATTGTGAGAAAAAAGTCCAACTCCCATTCCGTATGAAAGTGATACGTTTTTAGCTTCTTACTTGGTCCAGCAACCCCACTCATTTTTGATGGTCATAAACTTTCTTTTGTTTAAAAGAAAAACGCGAGTGCGTGCGTTGATTAGCTTATAAACTTTGACGGTTTGCATGTGTGCTCGGCCGTTAAACATGCTGCGGCGAGGGGTTGTAGTCACTGTCTATTGCGCATTACGGTTTTTTCTGTTGTGGTACCCAAATTTACTGCTTGTCCTCATGGGGGCCGCGGGCGTGCTGGAGCCTATCCCAGCAGTCATCGTGCAGTGGGCAGGGTACACCCTGGACCGGTTGCCAGCCAATCGCAGAATTCATCTACACAAAATGTACATATTAGAACTAAAAATAAGCACTGGCGTGTATTTGAAGCCAGAAAAGACATCGTCTTGCTCAGTCTGCCTGTCGATATGTCAGCCAGGTAACGTTTGCACAACTTACCCTTTAAAAAGGTCTATTCAATTTCACATACAATACTGTATGTATTTCAAGGTTTCACCGCTAATTAGATGTGACTTCTGGGAAGCATGTGAAAGAGTTATACAACTGATCGTGAAAGTTTAATTTTTAATTTTCTTATTTTAGTTTTTAAATTGAAACTCTCCACAGCTCAATCTTTAGAGATACAAACTAACTGAGTCATTTACTTCAACCACTTTGTTTTATAACTAATATTTTATCTAGTTTGCCAGCATTCTCAATTAAACACTTATATTTTTTTATATGCTATAAATGCTAGCTCATTACTATTGTAATTACAGTGGTTCATCACAACAATAAATTTATTCACACACTACTTGTAACCAGCAAGCTGATTTCCATACCAGCTGATGACACTTGAAACTACAGTAATGTGGTTCTTTGACAGCCATATTTTTGCTGGTTCAGTGGGTATGTAAAAAATACTAGAAAATACTTCAGACGTGAATAGGACAAAAATCAGCCACTGGTGTTGATTATATGAGGCCTCATATAAATACATGTTTGGAGGTGAATGTCCATCCATCCATTTTCTATACCACTTGTCCTCACGGGGGTCGCGGGCGTGCTGGAGCCTATCCCAGCAGTCATCGGGCAGTCAGCGGGGAACACCCTGAACCAATTGCCAGCCAATCGCTGGGCACACAGAGACAAACAACCATCCACCCTCGCACTCACACCTCAGGGCAATTTGGAGTGCTCAGTCAGCCTCCCATGCATGTTTTAGGGATGTGGGAGGAAACCGGAGGGCCCAGAGAAAACCCACGTGGGCACGGGGAGAACATGCAAACTCCACACAGGGAGAGCCGGAGGTGGAATCGAACCTGCACCTTACTAACTGTGAAGCGGATGTGCTAACCCAGGGTTCGGCAACCCAAAATGTTCAAAGAGCCATATTGGCCCAAAAAAAAAAAAAAAAACATACCTGTCTGGAGCCGCAAAAATCTAAATGCAACATAGACTGTCAATACATAAGTTGTATGCCTACTATTCAAATAATTTAAAGAAAAATAGTGGTATCGATTTGATCATTTCTTCTTGCGGCCCATTAGAGTTCACGTACCTGCATAGCATTCGATATCGGTCACGTCACACGAGGCAATTGAGAAAGCTCAAGCTGAATTGATGTCTTTGATCTGCTGATCGATGATATTGTTTGTGCGGAGAGGCATGTCTTTAGTTATCTGAATGATCCCGGTTTTGTTTTTGAAGTCCGAAAATAGGCACTCTGATATTTTAATCAAGTCAAGTCAAGTCAAGTTTATTTGTATAGCCCTAAATCACAAACAGTCTCAAAGGGCTTCACATAGCCAAAATTGACAATTATTCTCAAAGCATCCCCTGATCATAAGCTCCCAAAAGGGCAAGGAAAAACTCAAAAAACCCCTACCAGGGGAAAATGAGAAACCTTGAGAAGGGACCACAGATGGAAGGATCCCCCTTTCAGGATCACCAGGTTATAATGGATGCAGAGAGTACACAAGTAATACATAATATGAAAATCAATGAAAAAAAATGGATGTCGGAGGTGTCCTCGATTGTCCTGGCAGTGTCCTCAAGGGGGCCGAGCCGCAGCTCCCCCATCCCGAACTGGTCCCCGAGAATCCAGCCAGCCGCTATCCGCTTTTGAGCCACCTAACCCCCTCCCCAGCCGGGGAGAAATGAATTAATGAATGACTCCTTCATGAACTCGCCATTGGTGAATGGTTTTTCGCGCCTTATTATCTCCTGGGCTGCAACAAAACTTGCAGCAGTATTAGAGTTTGAAGATGCAATCCACTTCTTAAAACTGTTTTTTCGGTCCTCAAATTTCTCCACCAGCACTGTGATTGCACCTTTCCTCTCAGTTGCAACTGGGTGATCGACAGCAAATTTAGCATGCTTTAGTTGAAAATGTCGCTCCAAATTCCTTTTCTTGTTATTTGACAACTTCTCATTGATAATCAAACATGCAAGCAATGCTTCAGCATTGGCAATGAAAGCAAAAGGTACAGTCCATTATTTCTTAAAGCCTCTGTTCTCATCAGCAATCTTTCGCTATTTGCCTTTAGAATCCATGGCTCATCACTCACACGCTTGCTTGTTTACAACTCACCTGTGCTGTATCGCAGGCTATGACGCAATTTTGCTATTTGGCGTCATTATTAAATTCGGTATTTTTAATATATTTACAACTACATGCATTTTTAAAGCATAAGAATTCTTGTGTCATGATAACCATCTGACAACCAGATTTAAAAAACCACCAACAACAACAAAAAACGTATTTTTGCATTTTCACGCATTTTTGCAAAAACTCCAGGAAGCCGCTAGGGGCATGCTAAAGAGACGCATGCGGCTCTAGAGCCGCGAGTTTCCGACCCCTGTGCTTACCAGTGTGACACCGTGCCGCCCTGGAGGTGAATAATCTCAATGAAATAAATATCCTCGATGACAAACAAGTGAACAATTTGAAATTTAGAGATATCATTATTTTAAGGAGTGGTAGTAAACCTCTAAAGAAATATGATGATTACCATCAACAGTCCAGTTCTGTAAGTTTGTAATGTTAAAATAAAAAAGGATCAAGAAAAACAATGCTGATAAAAGATGAGACATTGACTCATCATCATTAAACAGAGAGAGAAAAGTAAAATACAATTCACAGCGATGTAAATACTTCACATCACAGGTGTACAATATCAATAGCGATCAAGCACACTCGCTATTGTATGTCGCCATAGGTAGTTTATTGTTTTCTTGCATTTTTTGATTGTTTCAGTCCTTATGAACCATCGCTAAAAAAATTCTGCTGGAGTTACCATGCCAACTCCTTTCAGAGGTTTCAATTATGGTGACTTTCGTTTTCCCCCATCACATTTCAAAAGCTGAAATAGACATGAAATATGTGATTATGTCCTCGGAAAAAGTGACCTGCCTCTTCATAATTGCTTACAGTGATACTCATTGCCTAGGATAAGGACATCCATGTATCAATTTTGAAAGTAAAGTAAGTATAACAGTGGAACAACAACCTTTGACTCAAAAGATTTGAGTACTTCAGCAGCAACATTCTGTTAGGAGTGTGTACTTTGTGATTCAACAGCAGTTGTGTGGTCAACACGAGTTTGTCGACTCTATTACAAAAATTGGTCCCTGAAGCTACAATGTTTGGAAACTCCATGCATGAAGAATGTGCACACTACAGCTCACTTGGCTGAAAGCCCGTAGTCGTGGCGGTCTAACTGGAGCATGAGCAAATGTGAGCTAGTCTCCTCCACTACATGACGAGAGGATAAAAAAATTGAGGATGCATTAAAGGAGTTAGGCTTGAATAAATGTTACATAATGTTCAACTTTCTATGACAAATCAGTTTATATTGTTATTCAGTACAGCAGGCACGTGCATTCATTGGAGGCAGGTGAGGCAGGGGCGGTAAAGGGCTCAACATGGTTTCCTCATCTGTCACCATAAGTTGTTAAAAAATGAATAATATAATGAAACATAATATAATATCTGTCCCGTGGTCTATGCTTTTAATGCAATTTTGGTGTGTTTCCTATACATTTGGATCATTTTCATAGTCAAAATAGCTGTATTTCTTGTTCAAATAACAACGGGAGACGAGTATCATGGAGGCTGAGGCAGTGACGGGTAGTGCCTCTCAGGGCGTGCGTGTGAGCGTGTGTACTACTCACACACTGTACTGAGCGCGTGCTTGCAGTCAGCGGGAAAAGACGGGGCTTGAGGCAGCCAGTACTTTTGCCTCAAAGATGGGGCGATAGTGAGCCTGCGGCTAATAGTTCACGACACGAGTAAATGCGAGAGTAAATTAAGAAGAAAAAAAAGAAAAAAAAAACAACTAACAACATTCGGTGTTAACGTGTTGCTATTTGGCTTTATTTTCCCTGAAAATGGAGGATCTAATCTCGAAGATAAGACATTTTTCAAAACTTGACTTTCAGTCAAAGCAAGAAATCATAAGTAAGGGAAGACCAACGCCTGATTTGCGAGGATTAATTCAAACTACGGGCCTCCCGGGACGGACTATAACACGTTCGTTTCAAAAGGATTGGTACTCTAAAAAAGACTTCATTTACAAGTAAAGGTAAGAATATTGCAGTGGTGTGTTTAAATGTACAGTGGTGTGTTTAAAATGTTCCATCCATCCATCCATCTTCTTCCGCTTATCCGGGGTCGGGTCGCGGGGGCAGCAGCTTTAGGAGGGACTCCCAGACTTCCCTCTCCCCAGCCACTTCATCCAGCTCATCCCGGGGGATCCCAAGGCGTTCCCAGGCCAGCTGAGAGACATAGTCTCTCCAGCGCGTCCTGGGTCGTCCCCGGGGTCTCCTACCGGTGGGACATGCCCGGAACACCTCCCCAGGGAGGCGTCCAGGAGGCATCCTGATAAGATGCCCGAGCCACCTCATCTGGCTCCTCTCAACGTGGAGGAGTAGCGACTCTACTCCGAGTCTCTCCCGGATGACCGAGCTTCTCACCCTATCTCTAAGGGAGAGCCCTGACATCCTGCGGAGAAAACTCATTTCGGCCGCTTGTATCCGAGATCTCGTTCTTTCGGTCACGACCCATAGCTCGTGACCATAGGTGAGGGTAGGAGCGTAAATCGACCGGTAAATTGAGAGCTTTGCCTTTTGGCTCAGCTCTCTCTTCACCACAACGGACCGGTACAGGGTCCGCATTACTGCCGACGCTGCACCGATCCGCCTGTCGATCTCACGCTCCATCCTCCCCTCACTCGCGAACAAGACTCCAAGATACTTGAACTCCTCCACTTGGGGCAGGATCTCATCCCCGATCCGGAGAGGGCATTCCACCCTTTTCCGATCGAGGACCATGGACTCGGATTTGGAGGTGCTGACCCTCATCCCGACCGCTTCACACTCGGCTGCGAACCGTTCCAGCGAGAGCTGGAGATCACGGCCTGAAGAAGCCAACAGCACCACGTCATCTGCAAAAAGCAGGGACGCGATGCTGAGGTCCCCAAACCGGACCCCCTCAACGCCTCGGCTGCGCCTAGAAATTCTGTCCATAAAAATTATGAACAGAATCGGTGACAAAGGGCAGCCTTGGCGGAGTCCAACCCTCACTGGGAACGAATCCGACTTACTGCCGGAAATGCGGACCAGACTCTGGCATCGGTGATACTTGGACCGAACCGCCCTTATCAGTTGGCTCGGCACCCCGTACTCCCGAAGCACCCTCCACAGAACCTCCCGAGGGACACGGTCGAACGCCTTCTCCAAGTCCACAAAACACATGTGGACTGGTTGGGCGAACTCCCATGCACCCTCGAGGATCCTGCCGAGGGTGTAGAGCTGGTTCACTGTTCCACGGCCAGGACGAAAGCCACACTGCTCCTCCTGAATCCGAGGTTCGACCTCCCGACGGACCCTCCTCTCCAGCACCCCTGAATAGACCTTACCAGGGAGGCTGAGGAGTGTGACTCCCCTGTAATTGGAACACACCCTCCGGTCCCCCTTCTTAAAGAGGGGAACCACCACCCCAGTCTGCCAATCCAGAGGCACTGTCCCCGATGTCCACGCAACGTTGTAGAGGCGTGTCAGCCATGACAGCCCCACAACATCCAGAGCCTTTAGGAACTCTGGGCGGATCTCATCCACCCCCGGGGCCTTGCCACCGAGGAGTTTTTTAACTACCTCAGTGACTTTGACCCCAGAGATTGGAGAATCCGCCTCAGAGTCTCCAGGCCCTGCTTCCTCAATGGAAGGCGTGTAGGTGGAATTGAGGAGGTCTTCGAAGTATTCTCCCCACCGACTCACGACGTCCCGAGTCGAGGTCAGCAGCACGCCATCCCCACTGTAAACAGTGTTGACGTTGCACTGCTTCCCCCTCCTGAGACGCCGGATGGTGGACCAGAATTTCCTCGAAGCCGTCCGAAAGTCATTCTCCATGGCCTCACCGAACTCCTCCCACGCCCGGGTTTTTGCCTCAGCAACCGCCGAAGCCGCGTTCCGCTTGGCCATCCGGTACCTGTCAGCTGCCTCCGGAGTCCCGCAGGCCAAAACGGCCCGATAGGACTCCTTCTTCAGCTTGACGGCATCCCTTACCGCCGGTGTCCACCAGCGGGTTCGGGGATTGCCGCCACGACAGGCACCAACGACCTTACGGCCACAGCTCCGGTCGGCCGCCTCAACAATGGAGGCGCGGAACATGGTCAACTCAGACTCAATGTCCCCCGCCTCCCCCGGGACGTGGGAAAAGCTCTGCCGGAGGTGGGAGTTGAAACTCTTCCTGACAGGAGATTCTGCCAGACGTTCCCAGCAGACCCTCGCAGAGCGTTTGGGTCTGCCAGGTCGGACCGGCATCTTCCCCCACCATCGGAGCCAACCAACCACCAGGTGGTGATCAGTTGACAGCTCCGCCCCTCTCTTCACCCGAGTGTCCAAAACATGCGGCCGCAAATCCGATGACACGACTACAAAGTCGATCATCGAACTGCGGCCTAGGGTGTCCTGGTGCCAAGTGCACACATGGACACCCTTATGCTTGAACATGGTGTTCATTATTGAAAATCCATGTCGAGCACAGAAGTCCAACAATAGAACACCGCTCGGGTTCAGATCGGGGGGGCCGTTCCTCCCAATCACGCCCTTCCAGGTCTCACTGTCATTGCCCACGTGAGCATTGAAGTCACCCAGTAGAACGATGGAGTCCCCAGAAGGAGCGCTCTCCAGCACTTCCTCCAGGGACCCCAAGAAGGGTGGGTACTCTGAGCTGCTGTTTGGTGCATAGACACAAACAACAGTCAGGACCCGTCCCCCCACCCAAAGGCGGAGGGAGGCTACCCTCTCGTTCACCGGGGTGAACCCCAATGTGCAGGCGCCCAGCCGGGGGGCAATAAGTATACCCACACCTGCTCGACGCCTCTCACCGTGGGCAACTCCAGAGTGGAAGAGAGTCCAGCCCCTCTCGAGAGGGCTTGTACCGGAACCCAAACTGTGCGTGGAGGCTAGTCCGACTATATCTAGTCGGAATTTTTCTGCCTCGCACACCAGCTCGGGCTCCTTTCCAGCCAGAGAGGTGACATTCCATGTCCCAAGAGCCAGCTTCTGCAGCCGGGGATCAGACCGCCAAGGTCCCTGCCTTTGGCTGCCGCCCAGCACACATTGCACCCGACCCCTTTGGCCCCTCCCACAGGTGGTGAGCCCATGGGAAGGGGGACCCACGTTTCCTTTTCGGGCTATGCCCGGCTGGGCCCCATGTGTTTAAAATGTTATTAAATTTAATCAAGAATGGGATAACAACAATGTATGCTTGTAAATCTGACTTGTGAGTCAGTGCCTTAGCGTCATACAGTACGTTTGTAAATCTGACTCTGAGTCAGTGCCTCACTAACCTCAACCCTCACCGCACGTCACTGCAGTACAGTACAGTGATTGTTTAAATACTGTCTGTGATTTTGTCATTGTATTTGTTAATTGCTAATTGATACTGTACTTTGCACTGTGATTGCTCAAAGTCAGCTGGAATATGCTCCAGCTCACTTGTTACACTAATTGCTAATGAAAATGGATGAATGAGTGGTACTTTGCATAATTGCCAATTTATACCAAAATCCACAATAGTTATCCATCTATAGCTAAAAAGGCTTTTAGATTTAAAACACTTTGTTTTTTATTGTTTCATTGTCAATTCTTGTTTATTAATTCAGACAAGCTTGTTATCTAGAGGCTTGCCTCAATCTTGGTTCAAGTCCAACCCAAAGTTGTTTGTTACGGCGCCCACATTCATCCGTACAAAGCACATTCATGAAATCGTTTTCACTGTTGTTCCAAAGGTCTTACACCATCCTTGAAATAAATGACTAAGAGCTATGTCTAATTGTGTCCTAATAGTTTATCAGAGTGAGAAAGGCTGTAAAATAGGGTGCGTTTAGCTCGACTGTATTTTCATGCAGTGGGAGGCGGTGCAACCCCCCTGTCCAGACATAATAAATAACACATGCATTTGAGTTGAAAAGTGATATCATCAAACAACATGAATCAGCATTACTCCATAGAGTGCCCAGCTCATCCACTATTAAAACATCAGCAAATACAAAGTCATACATTCAAGGCATTGTTTAACTTCTATCGCATAAGCAATTTGGTTTGGTGCGTTTGAGGTAATTAGTTTCAGTTCACATGAATCTTTATTCGCCTTGAACATTCCAAAAATTAAATGCTTTGGTTGTTGGTTCTGGGTAGAAATTTACCCTAGCTACAACAACCAATGACGGTAAATGTATCAGATATACTGGGTCAGGCAGTTAATTGACCTCACGGGCAAGAAGCTTCATTAAAAGTGTTGCTAATTTCCCGGAAATGAACTTGAGATGAAAAAGCTGATGTGAGCCAATGTCTTGACACCAGAGTGCAGGGAGGGTCAGGAACCGAACTGTGAGCTACACTACACCAACACACTTAACATCACTACACTAATGTTCTAAGACCGAAGGTAATGTGAAAGATGTGTAAGTTGGTTAATTTTTAATGTTACTTTGAACAGAATTTTGAAATTATCTTCATCATCACCATCAAACTCTGGCACTTTGCTCCATGAGGCTCTTTGCAAGTACATGCATGTCATTTGAGATTTCTTGATATTAATGATGGCGTCTCACTCAACAGCTGTCCCCCACCACATATTTCACAAATCCTGTAAAATAAAGGGTATTATTACAAAACACCAAAGAGAATCAGATGAAGTCAAGACAAGTCAAGTTTATCTGTATAGCATCTAATCACAAACGGGTCTCCAAAAGCTTCACAAGCCCAAACTCAACAAATATTAGTGGGATTCTCTGATCTCAAGCTCCCAACTGGACGAGGATACGTTCCAAACCATGAATTGGAAGGAAAAAAAAAAAAAAAGAAGAAACCTTAAAAAAAGGACCACAGATGCAGGAATCTGCCTTCCAGGATGTCCAGGCTGCAATGGATACCGAGCGGCCGACATTTATCTTATGATGTGGTGCAATTTTTACTTGAACAGGATGGGACCCTTTCAATAAGATATAGAGTTCTCCATAGTAACGTGGTCCACTGCAGAATCGGTGCAGAATCCATACTGCAACGATATCGGATTTAGTCATTGTTACGTAGCACCTTTGACTGAATCTAATTTCCACAGGTATGGAACCCAGAGTACTGGAGCCCAGGTAGAGAGTGAATTAGAACCTGTAGACTTTTTTTGCCTCTTCAAACAAAAGGGGTGTCTCCATTTCAGGGCTTGGTCCATACCCCCAGAAAAAAGCAGGAATTTATTTGACAACTAAAACATAATGAACTACTTAACAAACTTTATCACAAAACAACAGATTGAGTTTTTCTTTGAGTCAGTTATTATATCAATGCTATATTGTGAAAGTACCATGGGGAAAAAACCCTGCATTGGTTATTTTTGGCCTGCAATCTTAAAGAGGGATAATATTATTTGAAAGCACAAATAATTCTAGTGGGCTAGGTATGCCCACACATGAAGTTGTACATGCACTCTGAGCTATGTAGCCCGAGAGCACGGCAAAAAGCGACACACCTCTAAATAAGGCTACAATTGGTGCATAAACAGGATATTTTAAAAATGTGGATCATTGTTATGAACAACCAAGAGGTACAGAACGATTGGTGATTGGTGGAGAGTGTTGCCCGCATCCAATGATCCATTAGACTATTTTGCTTAGCAACGATACGAGAGCCTTTAAACACCGCGGAGCAGTCACGGGTAGTAAATTAGGGAAATCAGCAGCCGCAGATTTCCATTCTGAGTTCAGCCGAACAAATTGAAAACTAGTCAAATACCCTGGGCCATAGCAAGACAATGTTTGCTTGCTTTCCAGCATAAAACAATGTCAACGGCATATGCCACACGGTATTTAAAATGTCTTACATTAAAGCTACATTTTCTTTTAATAACAGTTCTCAATTGGATGCTCCTATATCACCCCTTACATTATGGTTTACCATATAAATCCTCCTTTGAAGACTGAAAAGTGAGCACTTTGTGCTTCTTGCTGCTTCAAGGTTATACTCTGTTGCTGGAGCCTCTAAAACTCTGGCATAATCTTTGTGTGTTTTCTGTGCGTTTGCATGAAGAAAACCTTAAGAGATAAATGTCAGTCAAATAACATATATATATATATATATATATATATATATATATATATATATATATATATATATATATATATATATATATATATATATATATATATATACACACATACGATTTTTTATTTATTTCCAATGGTGCTTTTTTTGGTGTTGCCATACCAACCTATTGTGGTCTGACTTGGGTCTGTTCTGGTCTGATTTAGCAATGCTCTCATTAGAGAAAAAGCTGACCCGTGTGCTCGCTCGAGTTTCAGCAATGAAGTAAATGAATATTCAAGGCCTTTGTAATAAATTTATTTTAATTTTCTTTACACAACTCATTTGCTCTGTACATAATTTCTGACAAATGAAGAGAGAGATGCATTTGAATAATTTTTGCTGCAATAACTGCAGTATAAAAAACTGAAACCACATAAATCTCAATGTCAGCTCAATGAAGCAATTGGCATGATTCTTCATTAAATAAAGTTGAAAGACAGCATATTCTTCAATATATCTACTTAGTGCTTTGGATGTTTTTCTTTGTTTTTTTAAAGCGCATCTTACCCCTATTTACTGTAATATTTGGCCTAATGACAGCAACACAATATTTGCTGGCCATCAAATTTATAACCCCAAATTTACGATGCCCAAAATGTTAAAAGTGGTATAAAAAAGCTTATGCTGATCCATGCTTATTAACTTTATTTCAATTAATCAATAATTCAGTCAGATGACTTTTCACATTGTTGCATCAGAAATCTAGTAATAGAGAAAATCCTTGAAGTAGAAATAACTATGCATAAATATTTCATGGGATTCTGGGCACTATAAGGTTCCATATTCCGGCAGACTTGCCATGGACATTAGGGAGGGTCTATGTCTCACTCTAATATCAAACTCTAAAAATATTTTAATAATAGAAGAAACAGTGCTTAGCTTTCAAATCGTCAGAGTGAGTTTCTATCAAAGGGGAAGCCAGAGAAAGCCCTTAAGTGTGAGGGAGATGGACAACTTTGGTCAGTGTCTACCCTGCCAGGCTGACATTTCCATTCTCGTTTACTTGACAGACACCTATTGTTAGTGGCGCATCTCGTTGTTTAATTCACAGTGCTCCACTGGAGAAACAGAGCATTATCTTGATTTTTATATCAGTCAAAAGTCATTTACCGTTCTAAAGTCAAATCCGTATTCAGACACGGTGATTGTGTCCCGTGTTCAGAGCCAGCTGGCCTGCAGAGCAGAAAATTTGAATTTGGAGATCCACCGTCAGCCATGCAGTGGGAATAAAAGTGGAAATGTGGACACCGTTCTCATCTTTTTTCCACATTCAAGAGTGCAAAATACTCAATGTAAGTAGCAAAAGGTAGAATGGAAAAAGGATAGCTAATGGAAACACTGTTTCTTCACGTATTCATCTTTAAAAAGAGAGATTGGCCATGTAGGCTGAAGCACTGCAGCGACACAGCCATCATGCCGGCTGAAATCCATTACAATAAGGTTACATTTAAACAGATTATTTATTAATCTGACACTGAAAGGTGCAAGAAGCCCTGGTGGAAAAGACATCGTCTTCTAGAAGTAGAGGATGTGAAGGTATAAACCTGAAAAAACTCTTTTCACCATGAATCTATTCAGGTTGGTTTTCATTGTTGCCTCTGTCAAAAGCTCTCAGACCCGAAACACTTCTGACAACAGTATTCTCCAGATGTGTACCCTCTCTGGTCTTGGACTTTTACAGATGAGAAACAGATGGTATGTCTTCGCTATAAGACATGAAGGGATATTTTTCTACTTGCTTCAGTTGCTTTTGAAAAGTGTTTATCTGCATGAGTGTTTATTGTGGGTGGGGTAAACGGATAAATGAGCAAGAGCTCACATTTATGTGGCTCTGGGGAGCTTTGACACCAAATTGTTAGGATTTGCAGCGATTGACAACAAACAGGCTTTTTAAAATGCAATTTATTTGACAAAAGCCTTACTTTTATTTGGGAAAATATGTGATGCAGTACGCAGTACACAGCGTTAATTCAAATATAGTGCTCAAGCAAAGAAGCAGCACCGTGGAGCAGCTAAAGTGGAAATTTTTTTTGCTGACTTGTGCTTCTTAAATCATTCTTAATCTTAACTAATAAAATGGCCGAAATCACAGTGGCCAAATATGGTTTTGTTTCGACGTAATAAGATTTTTTTTAAACGAGTTGTGGGCGAGAAGGTTAAAGATTTTCAACAATGGTATTCCTAATGGCCTGTTTCTGCTCTGATCAGCAACTGTGGTTTGAATTTGGCTTTTAATTATTAGCAAATCATTGACCGTTAGCCTGACCCACTCTGTGTAATTAATGCACCATATTAAAAAGTGACAAACTAATAAATCACCCTGCCAGTAAACTGTTAAATTATCTGATTATTAACAGGAACTGCATGTACACGCGCACAAACAGACACGCAGACACACACACATGCAAATATAAAACCAACCATTTTTCTTGTGAGAAGTTTAAAAATATTTAAGATGAACACAACAATCTAAAAATAAGTATATTCACTGTGGAGAATGTGCATGTGGCCGTAGATAAAAGCAGATAAGAACGCTACTCTCCAAGATGTTCTTGGTCAACAACTGTTTCTTTGCACATACTCTATGCGGTTGGGATGTTGACAAAAGTCAAATCATCTGCCTTTCTTAAAGAAAGCACACACACGCACACACACACGTAGACGCGCACACACGAATAGCACGCGTACTAGAGATAAAAGACTTCCAGCCATGTGGCAAATGTTTTTAATCATTGGCATTCTGGAACAAATTCCGCAATTTACATATCCTGTGCTTCTCTCTGAGTTATAAGGCAAATATTACACGTGATGAGCAGCCACGGCGTCGACGGAATTAATAGACTTCTGCTGTTGTCACTTGTGTTGCATTTCCACCAGCCTATGCGGCTTGTGAGGGAAGCCGAAGCAGATTAAATTTGATAGAGGAAAGAAAGGGAATAATATGCACACGGAGGCACAAAGAGAAATTATCTGCAGCCGAGTTGTCACCAAATGGAATCACTGTATGTTGCTCAAAGTGATTTTGTTTCAAGTAATCTGAGAAATGCAGAGAAGCTCGCTGGGCTTTGATATGACCGGATGTATTCATATAGCGTATGCCTGTGTTATGAATTTTGATATTCATGTATTTTGTAACCGGGTGTGAACAGTGGCTAGCCTGCTTTCACTGTCTAATGTGTTTTGTCTATTTGTAGAAATGCTCCCTCTCCTCTGTGCCCCATTTGTCAGTGAATCAGGATTCTCCCAGAGATCCAATAAATAACACCAGTCCATCATTGAACAGATTAGGTGTCAGCTAACTTCCGCTCAGCCCCACGTGCCGTGTAGAAGCCTCAGGGGGCCTGTGTCCCCGAAATGATGGGTAATAAAAATGAATCATAGATGAAGGCCAGAGACAGGGTGCTACAGGAGGAGTCTTGATGCATTAAACAGGAACAGTCGATATGTCCTCTTGTGATAATAGAGCATACAGGAGCTGCCGCCAAGCTATTTAACGCTTGTCAATCTAAACATAAAGGGTGGCAAGCTTTCAACGGCAACACTGAAAATGGTTCATTTGGGAAGCTGGGAATGAAAGTTGTACACTGTAAATCTAAAAGTCAACTGAAAGTGTCAAAAGTTGTTTGTTGTTTGCTCAGCTTTCTCTAGGAAACAAGTAATGACATTGGATCTAGTATTGTTTGGCCCTTGACATAACTGACAAAGAAATGTTCTTGTTAGTGCTGTAGCTAAAAAAAACACTACGTAACGAAGTGCTACATGATAAATTATGCTGCCTCGACTTAACCCATCTTTGGAATAAATTGCCTCAGCGCTCATTGGCGGCGGTCATCACTGTAAGGAGCACTTTTGATAAGCGTTCCACCTCTGTTAGGCATAATTACGTTCCACATACACTGTAACAATCTGCAAAGGCTGTTCATTCTTGAAGCTTTTTTTTGTAGAATGTCACTTGAAGCGTGTTACATTGGTTCTCAGTGATGACATCTTTTGCAAAATGTCTCTCTTCTGCTGGAGTAAAATAAAATTGGTTATTTCAATCAAGAGTGTCAGATCCTGGTGGTTTGGCATCGTAAGATTAACATGGCACATACTCGTTCAATCTTGCACCAATAATCTGGGGCTGATGAAACAGGGAGACAGTCCATACTCATCACTGTCAGAGAAAGTTGGCCGAACTAATAAATAGTGACATGTGAACGCCAAATGCCCTCTGCCATACTTGCGCCCAGAAACAATTATTGACGTGCCGCAATCAAAAATATGCTGCTTAAGTGTCAAATACATCCACGAAGAAAGGACGAGAGCCAAGTATAAGTGAGCTCCAGGCTCTATTTTCAGACAAACATTCAATATTAAGATTTCCATCCCTCATTTTAGGGTTTGAAATTCTTCTAGTTTGAAAAACTAAACTGCGTAATAAAGGACTGATAATGATAGTTATCGGTGCAATAAGAC
Organism: Syngnathus scovelli; assembly: GCF_024217435.2. NCBI lineage: Eukaryota > Metazoa > Chordata > Actinopteri > Syngnathiformes > Syngnathidae > Syngnathus > Syngnathus scovelli. Next base: position 13,841,383 of record NC_090847.1, read on the forward strand.
ATATGGACAGTGCTAAGCAACCTCAGCAAGAAATAGAAAGCAAACCCTGGAAAGGTGCCAAATTTAGCATTTTGAGGATATTAGAATGCTGAACGTTCATTTGTCCTACACTTGTCCTGCTGTTTCCTCATTGTAATAATTAAAAGTCATTTATTAAAAGAAAATTAAATGGGAGCAAACAATTTTGAGACAGGTAGAATCAATTATGTCTGGTAATGAATTTGAATTGCTGGGTTACATGCTGACACTATTTGGTATTCTTGCTGGACAGTGTGATGCCAATGTAAAAGTCTTTTGACAATCACAATGACAATATTCACGTTACAGAAACACAGAGCAAACAAGTAAAGTTTAAAGGTACGATTATGAAGCAAATGTAGATTTTCTAATGGTACATATACTAGGTAGTCACTTTTGACTTGCTCACACAGTTCCAAGAAACTTGTTAGGATGAGTGTTCTTGTTGGACTTTTGGTTCTGCTGCAGTGCCAATAACTGACCTTGGAACACGTTATTCTCTTCACTTCCTTGTGTCTGTTGCCTGCCTCCCCCTGGGCTGCACCTGTGTCAACTCTTTGTCCGCTTGTATTTCCCTGCTCCCCGTTTCCTCCATTCTACAATGCAGCGGCGGGTATAAGAGAAAATTCTTATTTTTCATTCTCAGACTGTTTACCATATGTTTCCTGTTTGTTTGGTCCTGCAACATACCCAGGTACAACTTCCATCTGTTAAAATTAGAGATTGATCTGGTATTCAGAATCCTTTCGTTTCTTAATCATGTTACTCTCTTTTGGTAAATACTTTTGATGCATTACTGCCAGTGGCAACTTGGCAGGTATGCACCAAAAATATTTGCCAACCACCAAAAGAAGAATAAATGTGATGTATACAGTATCTATGTTTTTGTTTTTTTCTTCATCATGATCCACTTTCAGACTGGTGAGACTTGTACTCCGGACCAACCTATAATTCAATAAATATGGTAAATATGTTTTTTTTTTTTTTGCAGTCAACCTCTAGGCCTTGACATATGTTGATTGTCATTTGTGCATCTGTCGCTCGTGCTCCTGGTGAGACACATTTTGTCAACACTTCAAAATGTCATTTTGATCTTGGTTCTCAAGCACTGTGGTTTGCTATTCATTCTGTTAATAAATCTTTTCAGTTTCCAGCCTGTGCTTCCTGACTTGCATGCTTGCCAGCACTTGTGTGGCTTTGCTTTTATCCACCATGCTCGATTCTGACAGGTAATCTATCTTTATTGTTTATTGTTATCTGTCCAAAGCTGGTTGTCTCCACTATGTTTATTAAAACAATGTGATGACACACGGCCCCCATCTACAGCGTGTTATACGTTGTTGAGCTTCCCAAAGTTAAGGAGAAGGGGTGTTGTAAAGCATTTCTTTTTAATAATGTACGGGCTTTGAAGTGTTTCCTCTCAACACTCAGCAGCAAGGTCTTAGGTCTTCGAGTAAACATTGTCTGCAATTGAGATGGACTGAATGCTGAAATGCATTTCCATTTATATGCACTATTTTATAATGTATATATTGAATATCTTCAGAGTTGTCACTGAAGATTAACATCTGTTTCTAAAGAAAAATAAGTGTGCCGATTTCTGCTTCTGTGGCCTTATGCATAGCTACACTACATGCAACAATTGTCATGGGAGCGATGATATTGTTCTGCTGTCTACACAAGCACATATTTTGAGTATATTTACTACTGAAATCAAGTTAGGGTTTGATCAGAGCAAATGACTCATATGTATCATCTTTAACCTTCTGTAATTTGAAGGAGCATGATTTCAAACGGTATTGGACACAGTATTTACAAAATCACGTGGGCCAATATCCCAAATGGTTAAAACTGGGTGACAGGGTGGCTAACACTACTGACTCTCACCTGGAAGGTCCACGGTTGCCTGCCTGGACCAGACTGCTTGTGTTGTCTCCATGCCTCTGACGTGCTTGAAAACCTCCGATTTTTATTGTCTGATTGAATTTTAGATTAAGTCCAAATGGTGACCCAGCCTTTCATTATAAAGTTGTATATGCTTGGCAAGAGTTAGCGGCAAAGGGCTGTAATGAATATGAATATCTAGAATTGCAGCATTTTCAGCTCGTATTGCATATTTTTTGTTGTTCAAAAAATGTGACCACCTTTTTTTGTGTTTGCCGCTCAATAAACACCAACAAATTAATCTAAAATGTGCATGTTTATAAGGCGTTTTCCCGGCTGTGTCAAGAAGTGATGATAAAAGACCATCTTTCTGCAAAGGGCAGCTGTGAAAGCCACAGGGAGCAAACAAATAAATTCATGAATACAATGCATACTCAAACAAATAGCACCATCTCCAGCATTCAAAAAACAGCATCTTGGTTCAATTTAGTACCACCACATTCATTTTAATAATTTTGAATTCTGCTTTTGTTTTTATTACAGTGAACTCTTTTAACAATCTGTAGAACCATTTTCTCTTCTGGATTATGTTTCCATAATGTGAAATGACACTCGTGAAAAATAAACCGGAACTGTTTCTTAAGGAACTGTCACTCAGGGTTCTCTTGCAAAAAAGAGCCAGACAGGTCCCGCAGACGCAATAAAAGCGACATGACACAAGATCATTTGCACACATCAGATAGTATTACTCATCAGTATGAATAAGAACAGTAATGAGCTTTTTCAGTCAAGCACCATCTGTTGGAATAGGTGGTGCACTGCATTACTTGCCCATTCTTTTTCCCACTTGCAAAATATCTGCTGTTTATAGGAGAAATACGTTCTTAGTGCAGTGTGTTCTTATTTCTAGTGTTATGGTATTTCTATCATCTTTACCTCAAATCAGTAGCCATGTCATTATGTTTATGCAACTGCAATTAACAAACCAAACATACTGTACGCATGTGCATGTATGACTTTGGTGTCATAGACTTTTGAACTTTGACCATGCTGTTTATGTTGAAGCAACCTTTGATCATTCACTATATTTTTCCTCCCCTGCCACAACATGCATACTTGTTTCATTCTTTCTTGCTGCTGCTTTCATCACCAGGGAGCCACAGCTCCCCACCCCTGATGGGCTGTGGCTGGATTGCTGTCATGGTGTCCCTCCCTTAGTTCTCTGTGTGGCACTTCAGCCACAGCGATGTAGCCGGTCACAGTGCCTTTAGGCAACCAGCCGCCTCCAAATCTGAAGGGATGAAGCACATGTTGCCACAGATAAACCACCATGATCAATCTCATGGATGCGCAGCGAATCGGTGGAGCGAAAGGCTTTGAAAATCAAGCCTTGTCCCCAATGTGCCCAGCAATGATGATTTGGTCAGTGGAGCCAACGGCGACCAGCAGACATCAAGGAAGTTGAACCAGCAAGCCTGGCAGTTCTCAACACTAATTAAACATACACAAGCAAACCAAATGATATGCTGCCAGCAGGGCAAAGCTCACATCCTTTGGTCTCAATAAAAGCCATCCCTGCCAGTGAGATTATTTGTCACAAATATCACGTGCAACTATGGAGACGCTTGTCTGGCAAAACATATAACAAACGACGAGGTCGTTGATGTTTATTAAGGGATTCTGTGCTAGAAGTTTTGACATGGCAATATTATCTATCTGTTTAAGACAATAAACATTTAAAAAAGGTATTGAGTGTGTTAGTTTTAAGGAATTGTGTGCTGTTGTCGTTTGAGATAAGGTTTCAATCAAACAAATAATATTATCCAGGGTCTAATTTGGATTTTGCATCAACACGTGACATCACAACTACATAATTATTCACCCATCTAGTGTTGTCACAAAACCAAAGTTTCAACTTGAAGACAATATTCAAGTTACATGGCACATATTACATAGCACAAGTGATCTGAGTGATCCACTTAATTTTATACGGCATATAAATACATCCCCGTGTTTTAAGATAGTGATCGCTTGATAGGAGACCCAACCAGTCATATGCATTGTTTCACAACAATATTTATAATTCCTGTGGATGAAATGTGTAAGTGCCCAATTTGTTGCCAAAATGCATCGAGCGGGTACGTATACCGCACGCATATCAAAAAATGGGAGCGATAAAGGAAGCACCTTCTGTCTTTGTGCAGCGGCAGACGCGCTGTGTGGCAGCCCCGTCTGAGTTGGAGTGCTTTGGCTGTTATTTTTTTTTCTTCAAGTACCGATACTGGGGAATTATGGTAGAGTTGTTTTTTTTTTTTTTTTTTTTTTTAACCAGCTAAATTTCACAATATGATACGAGTATCAGTACTTGGTTCAACAGTACACTGATATAAACATTTTCTATACCCTTTATCCACATTAGGCTCAGTGGTGAGCGAGAACCTCGCTGACTCTGCACAATTATTAAAAAAATAAAATAAAAAATGTCAATGACAGGTAGAGAGGGTCTATTCCTTGAATAGCTGCCCATGCTTCGCTTGCTGCTCATTCTTTGTTAGAGCTAATAAAAAGACTTGTGTTTACTGACAACCTTGAACGTGTGAATGTGAAACAAAAACACCCAATTGATGGTGAACCTGACAATAGAGCCACTTTTGAACAAGAGTTATGTGAAGTTTAAAAATATTTTCTATGAATGCAAGTTTCAACAAATCCATGTACTGTGAACCTTGGTACTGCATGAAATAACAAACCTTGGTCTGTCAGATGCAATATTTCTTATTAAATAAATGAATGAATAAAAAAGGACACCATGAAACATGCTTCCATGTCAGTTCACAATATAGTATGCTGTATTATATCGTATTCATAGTACATTTATATGTAGTTTTTTTACTATTGAGTAAACTGCATTCAGTACTGTACTAATGGCAGCTGAAAAGAAGACAAATTGCCTTCAAAATAATACATATGGTATGGTAAAGCCTTATCGAAAAGAAAAATAATGTTTCTTGCAACAACCTAGGCAAGGTTGCAGCAAGGCCCTGTGATTTCATGAGCAAAGATCAGAGTGACAGTTTGACTGAGTTTGAGTGACATCTGTTCGGGTTCAAGTAACTGTTCTTATATGATGTCAACAGTTCAAGTGGACTCCTTGGTCAGCTTGAATTAATAAAAGGGCTTGGCTCCCGCTTCACTCCAGCACACATATACGGTATGCTCTGTTGAGTGCTGCAGTCTACTTCCTTTGCAGGTCCTCATTTCTATCCAAAAGTAGAGAGAAATTAATCAACTATGCTACTACCATATTTATATAAGAATGTGTTTCTGGAAGCTGTCTCATATGGGAAATTGTTATTCATAAGCAGCAAAGTTGACATGAATACACATAACATGTTTACAAACAAGAACACATTTTATTTTCCTTAGTAGATAAACATTGGCTTCAGATCTTATGTCCACTTCCATCTAAATACTGGTTTCCAATTTCCGTGTATATTAGTAGATTTTGCAATTTAAAGAAAAAGCTCACACTTTGTGCATTGTATTTTAAAATTCTCTTTATGACCTGATATGACATTTTAAAATCATCCGTGCCTGACCCCATTTTGTACCTTTAGTTCTAATCAAATTGTTTTAAGAATGATAGCCTATTACAGACAGAAGGTGTGACACGGGAGATGTTGTCAATCATTTGCATGCACCCGCAGACATATCCAGCAGCCTGGTGCAGACTTGTTTCTTTGGCCGGATTATTCACCTCCCGTTTGCAACAAAAGTTAAAAAGAAGGACTTGGGCAGCCCTCGAGACAAAACAAGGTCACACTATCTTCTTCTCATGCGCTGAATTTAAAGGTAATGAGAGGAGCCGGTACTATCAGACTTGCACTGGGCATGAAAATGGAGCGCTTTGTGTTTTGCAAGATATTCCAGGATATTGACAGTGCCCCCACCCCAAATAAACAAACTGATACAATGCGAATATAACTGTCTAGGTAATTTGGTATTTTTTGTTGATTTTGGTAGCTTGTCTGAATAAATGTGGCACAAGTATGGTGTAAATTGAGCACAGAACTGAGGTGAGTTGCGCCATCTCTCATTTTGCCCTCCCTTCATCACGCAACCTTCCCTCCTCCCCTTTCTCTCTTTAGAAAACCTCCCCATCTATCCTCATCTATCCCCCTCCCTTCAGATCTCCCTTCCTCCACTCTCTTCCTGGATTAAGCGATCCCATAGTCATACATGTTTGTACTGGATGACACCTCTGTTTTTTGTGCTTATAAGCAAACAACATGTAAATGGTAAGACAATAGTTTTTTTTTTTTTTTTTTTTTTTTTTTAACAGGATGGAGAATGCATTAACTGAAAGAAAACATGCCCTGAAGGAAAATATAAAAACGTTTGGGTTTATTTTTTATTTTCTCTGGGTCCCTGGGAACTGATTGCAAACATTTCAATAACACATTATATGAAAATGTTTTGTCCATAGATATTTTTCTGCTATTGATGTTAAGATTTTATGGCTATGTGTTTCTTTTTAGTAAGCAGAGAATGTGTAAAGTAGTATGTGACCGATTTGTCACTGAATTGATAATTGGTGCTTAGGCTTTTTTTAAATCACAATCATTGCAATAACTGGCATTTGAACAGGGGTGTGTAGACCTTTTATAGCCATTTATTAGATATAAAATTTGCCAGCTATGACCAGCAAAAATCCCCCTTTATTTCTCAGTGAATCAAGCATGTGGTAAAGGGCTATCTAGGAAGGCATGCAATTTTGTTGCGATGATACAAGTTTAATTTTGATCTGTGCTCCAACAAGACCTGTTCTATATGTATGTCACACGATTATCTTTTCAGTCTAACGCATGAAGCCAAGTCATTTTGATGTGTCACTATCTGCCCTGCACTATTGTTTGCATATTTTAATGGGCTCTTTGCAAATTCCACTGTTCATGGACATTTTTTGTTTTAGCACCACTCTGGTGCTCCTCAGGATGCAACAGTGAGTGGCTGTGCACTCACAAAAGTGAAATGTTGTTTTTCCCACAAAACATTTGCATGTTGCCCTGGGAAATGATTTTCTATTCGTGTTTTTGTGTTTAAAAAAACATTGGTTGGGACACTGACAATAAAATGTTTATAAAACTCTGTCGTAAATCAAACTGTACCCTAGAGCCTATGCCTGTATCAAAAGACTTTAGTTTTATTTTACTGTAGTGTGACATCTTACTCTACCTAATCTGACCATGAGTGTTACAATTAGATGTTTTGTTGTGTTTTGTTTTGTTTGAAGTCAGTTAATTCAAGAATTTGGCCACTTACTTCAGGAATGTAGCTACTTTCAGGCAAAATTTTACACACTGCACAATATTAATAATATAAATTATTGTATGTGTTCAAGGCCCAGAATACATAAGATGATCCGCAACTATGTTGGAGCTGCATGAAAATGTGTCTTAAAGTTCGCCAGATGCTCAGGAATGCCTGGGGCACTTTATGTTTTCACCTTTTCTGAAAATGAGCAGAATTTGGTTTTGCATATTTTATTAAATGTGAAATGGCAGTCTTAATATCATGGTTGGATCAAATTGGACCTCCAGGTCAACATTTACTCATTCTAAAACAGCTTTAGCTTCCCAGAACTTATGGCTTTAATTCGTGCACCAAGCAAATGATCTCACTTTCTGTTACATGTCCAGATTTGAGTTTCTCTATGTGATGTGAAACACAATAAAAATGTGTCATTCCACTCCTACTGTGCCCAGCTGCCATCACATTAGTGTTAAAAATCAGTAAGATCTGCTTGGCAATACTTTTTCAATTAAAAAAGGTAATAAAAGAGATGCCTCAACAGTAAAGCAACATCAAGATATGCTCTAGGACAGCAGTATTCTTCCTTAAGCATGCCTAATTTTCTCTTAACGTGTTCTTGAGCAAACAGATGAGTGGAGGTTCCTACTTGGACCAGAGGCAAATACAGAAACTACGCGGTTTCGCTATTATATTTATACGGAAATAGAAACATAGAAAAATACCTGAGATACCCAGATGTCTATTTATTATGTTTTTTTCTTAATGTATACCGTAATTTCCGAACTATAAGTCGCAGTCTTTTTCATAGTTTGGGTGGGGGGGGGCGACTTATACTCAGGAGCGACTTATATATGTTTTTTTCCACAATTTTTTACTTGATCATTAAGACATCACTTACTTACAAGTATAGTTGACCACTTCCCATGTTATTTTTAGTATAGTTGATCACTTCACATGCTTTTATATCTTTATCTTGAACATAATCAAAACATAAATAAAGCAATTAACACTTTAAAGCACCATATCCAAGTCCACTGTCTGCTGTATGTACACTTGCTCTATTTTTGCTCCTCTTATATTTATTATTATTATTATTTATTATTATTTGTTTATTTATAATTGATTCAACACTCTTATTTATTCATTGTTTGTGCCTTCTTGTTTTTTTTTGTGTTGCTTGTATGCATATGTGTACTATCTCACCGAGGGATAGTGGGAACGTAATTTCAATCTCTTTGTGTGTCTTGGTATATGAAAAAAAATCGACGATAAAGCAGACTTTGACTTTGATAAAACAACCAAATAAACAAAACAAAAAACTACACCTGAAAAAAAATATATTTTCAGACAAAACTGTATGAGGGCGCTCTAAATTTCACCGTTGGCTGTGACTCATCAACTGGGTGGGCTTAAGAAAAATGGCACCAAAAAGAAACTCATATTTTGCAGGTTACAAACTTCAAGTTGTTAAATATGCAGAATAATAAATATGCAAATATGCTGAAAACAGTAATCGAGCAGCAGAAAGAAAGTTTGGAGAACCGTGATGTACCAATCGATTACTATTTCAAGTGACATCAGTGGCACGGCGCGGCGGTTGTTTACATAAAGGACAAACGTACCCAAGTAAGGACTACCGGCATCATTAGCGATGATCATTTCTAAGTGACACGGAGGACAAAGAGTTTGAAGGAATAAAAGATTTGGAGTGACATAGAAGGTTGGAAAAACTATTATGGCTTTTACACACGCCCGGTCCTACTCTATTGAGTCGGGGGCCGGCGCTCAGCCGAGTGGCTGTCCGCAAACAGTGCATGGGGCTCGGACATGGCCATTACGCACGCCCGGTCCTATGCCATGGAGCTCTCGTGTCCATGCCGCCACAGTGGAAGTTTGTTTTGTTTAATAAAGTTGTTTACCAAACCCACGTCTATCCTTGTACTTTGTTAACGCTACAATATAGTTATATACTAAATCTGTGGAATAAAGACGAGGCTGACGTCAGGGCGCACGTGCGGCGATGTTGACAAAGGACGAGGAATTTGATCGATGGATTTCATGGATTTAACGTGCACGGATGGTTTGATAATATTATTGGCTTATATTATAGTTATTTGAAATATAGTTCATCTATCGTTATATGAGCCTGTGGAATATTTTGAAGTGCAAGCGCCCTCAGCCGCGCGCACCCATTATTGACAAAGGATCGATGGATTTAATGAATTGGAGTGACACCGATGGTTTTATAAACATGTTATTCATGTAATAGTTGTCCTTAATCACTCTATATGTTTCTTCAGGCCCGTTCTCAGCTCTTTGTTTGTGTTTGTCACGTTAGCATACCTATCGTTTAGCCTGTTGTTGCTATCGTTTAGCCTGTTGTTGCTCGTTCATGACTGTTTTTGGTGTGGGATTTTGTCGAATAAAATGCCCCCAAAATGCGACTTATACTCCAGAGCGATTTATATAGGTTTTTTTTTCACTTTTTGGGGCATTTTATGGCTGGTGCGATTTATACTTATAGTCCGGAAAATACGGTACTTTAATGCTTGCATGCTCTCAATCCAAAATAAATCTAATCATTTGTTTATTTGTTATGACTTTCTATGTTATGTTACTTTGCTGGTATATTGGCTCAATATTTGCTAAATATAGCCAAAGTGAAGTCTGTTATAATAAATATGATAAAAAGTGATTTTTTTTTTTGGAGGGAGGGGGGGGGTTAATCTGTAAACTCCCCCATTTGACTCTTCACTACATTTCGACTTTGCTTTGGGCTAAGCTTGAAATTGTTTGATATTGCATTGACTGACAATCATCCCAAACATTTTGTCACACAACCAGCCTACTATGACAACATTTTTGGAATTGTGTTCCTGGCTAACCTTGTTGTGTGATATGCTTAGTGACCCACTTTCCCCTCGATCTTGATATGCTGTTTGACTTGATTACAGTTGTGTTCAACGGAACTTGGGACGGGCAGTCCTCCAGCTCAATCATATTGATTTTCCATAACAATATGAAGAACACTGTTCAGTGCCAAGGATTAATGAATTGCATCTTCAGAGTCACTTTGGCATTTCTAATGAAGGTAGATGAAATTCCCTGAACAGACCAGCTGTGTTTGAATTGGAGCTCACTGCGCCAGGATCCGGGCATGGTGAAGTCAGGGTGAGAAAAAAAACTGAAACATATTTCCCACAGAGTCATAAATCTTCCTTTGGTCTGTCAGATAATTTTAGTAAAAACATATGATTCAAAGTGTGACATTTATCATCATCAGGCCCAGAGCATTTTAGCCTCTTTTCTGGGCCCTCCTATATTTTCTGATTTGAACATGTTTGTTGTCTGTAAAGACAAAACCAACACAATGCATGAACTCACAACAAATTACATACCTGCAAATCAGTGTGACTTATGCTGTTGCCTTTGTACGACCAGTTCAGATATACGTCATCACGAATTTACATGACATTCAGGTGCGTTCGGACCTCCGCAGAGGAGACTCTGCCGAACCCCTGAGACCGACTCACCGAAACCCTAGGGTTTGATCGAACCCAGGTTAAGAACCACTGATGTAGAGTAACATGGGTAAAACATGCACCAAAGCAAAGCTGAAATGCCCTCTTAAGTTTCTCAATGTTCCATTCTTTTCTGCAGCACATCTCTCTTCATTCCCAAGGCAACGGTTTCAAGACATTTAACAGAACAACTTATCACCAAGGGGTTCATGCATTTTTCTTTGTGATGAATAGATTAATGAAATGGAAAGAAGAAAACTTGCTATAATACAAGTCCCCTAATAGACTTGGCTGCAAGTGGAAAATAACGATTTTCTGTGTTGTATGAAAATATTTCCCATGTCAGATTTGACTGCCTTGCTGAAAAATCCAAAGAGCCAAAGGCAGACCTGTTTCTCCTCTCATATACTTATGGAACTCAGCAGTTAGAAATTTCACCTAAAATATTCCAGAATGTGTGCCACAGTGTACAAGTAGCGAACCGAGAAGGGACCTGATTTCCCCAATCATCCAATCTCCAGATTTGTTCGAAGTGTTTTGTCGCATATTGGGGTCCGTCTAGGGTAAACTCCCTACCGTCTGTTGCTGTTTCTGATAACAATTAATTCACTGAATCAGAACCACTGCCTGACACCCGTTACTATTTCGAAGCAGCAGTTATGTGAACATTGACTCTGGAATAACCATTTGTTGAATGCTCACGTCAGCTGTCCTGATAAGCAAGCCTTTGAATTATTTTTCTGCTTGGCTGTACCTGTGAAATAGCTCCCGGCTAATGTAAACCCGCTGTCTGATACAGTGGGTTAGATCAGTCGCAACAGGAGTGGGACCCATTTTGCCTGCACGTATTTGTGGGTGGAAAAAATGCTGTTCAATGTGTATTTTCATCAACATACTGGATAAGACATGTTTGCTTTTTCAATGCAAGGGTTTTTAAATTAGCACCTTAAATACACAGTACTACAAACAACAACTTTCTTCAGCATAATTTATACATGAGTTTTCTGCTGGTTGCAGTGAAATGACTCTCAACCACTCATTTACTTTAGAAGCACTTGAGCCGAGAGGAATAGAGGCAACACTACATCACTTGTGCAACACATCTTGATCGACACTGGTCTTTCATGCTTAACATTATCATAACGTCTGCTCACTAAATTGAGCTAGCGTGCTGGGAAACAATGATGTTTTTCTCGATGAAATTATTTTATGTTATATATTTTTTCCAAGAGACTGATAGCACTTGATGACTTTAAGGTTTGGTTGACAAGACAAGACTGGACGGAAATGTTAATGTGTGTTCTGTCAGATGTTCAAAGTGGATGTTCACGATGCCGATTGAAATTTAGCTGACATGTGCAATAAGTGCCATTTAGTGGCCATCAGATTGACTCTGAGTTGCATCAACATTATGGACCTTGCTACTATTCCATGACGTATGCGCACAATTAGAAATGGGTAGCAAACCGACAGGTAGCAAGCCAGACGAACTGACCGGAAGTGATGGAAATGCAGAGTCTAAGTAGCAGAGTTAATGAGCTGGTGTGGTAATGAGCAGCAGATGCGGGCAATCAGTGCTAATCACTGCATAACAGGGCAGAAGGGGCAGGAGCAGAGAAAGAGAACTGTCCGAGGTGCTGATGGCGCAGACACGTGACAAATTGTGCTTCTCGCAAGGCTTGGGCTGGGCATGGAAACAGGGCCCGTAAAGTTACCTGCCAATCGTCTTGTAATAAACTGTAATCAATTGAACTCCATATAAGACAGTGCTGCTTCAGGCTAAAGTTAGTCTTGTTATGCTAACATCAATTCATTAGTTTGTGTTTTCCTGTTATGTCTCAATTAAGCAGGGATTTTTGACCAAGAAGCAAGTTGGAATATGAGTCATGTTTGAGTTTGAGTGACTGTGTGAAATATGGCGGAAAATGTAGCCGTTTAGACCAGTTTCTCTCTCTCTCTTACACACACACACACACACGCACACGCGCACGCACAAACAAAACAGTACATATAGTACATTGGTAATTTTGGCTATGGCAAGACAAAAGAAAGTAAAGTACAGGGCGGGTGCGAGTAATGTGGTGAATAAACTATTGTATTTTTGTATATGTTTTCATTGTTTGATTTGGATTTTGGCATCAATGAATTTTCTTTTTCTTTTAACAGTTAGTAATATGTCAAAATATGAATATATATGCAAAGTATGACTTACTTAATATAATATACCTTATAAATTATAAATACAATATGGCTCAAACTAGACTATAATCTTTCAGGTTTCATTGACGAAAACAGGCTTTACACTGCCACATATAGAAATGAGATTGATATACAAAGTATCAAAAGATTAAAAATCAAGATTGTAAAAAATGCCAAAAAATACATTAAACATCTCATCTCACTTGCTCATTGTATACTTTATAACAATCACATTTGTACACTGTGGTGAGTGAATGAAACAAAGAAAAATAATCTTCTGTTAGAAATTAAGATGACCATTCCAAGTGAGGCCTGACATTTAAAGAAGTGCATTTTATAGTGCTGTCCTGTCAAATAAGGGGACTAATAGTTTTAACTGAAAGTGAAGTGACTTTCGGTACTTTTTATTTGTGATGTTATCATTATAAGTTTTAGGTTGTTTTCACATCCTTTGTCTGAGGACTCAAAGACTTGATTAAACAGGTATGATAACACTGTGCAAGGCATTCATTAAATTCACCTCGCACTATAGTATGTCTCTGTATGTTTATATCCAGCGCATAATAAGATGACAGAAGCACAGAGAAGGTTACATTTCTCACATAAGGTGCATGAATCCATCTCTCTCCGGGTATGTCCTCACTTTTATCACACAAACGCTCCGTGCTGACATTTTTCCAATAATTTCACAGAACATTTTAAAAGCATTCCAAAAAGAGTGTGCAGCCATAAATCCAATTTGAACCTGAAAGCTAAACGGGTGGGGTGCGTGTGGGGGGGGGAACAGAAAGGAGACAACACGGACTTGAGTGGCCTGGTGGAGTGTGTCTGCAATTTAACTCTGAACAAGCGTAACAACACACTTGCAAGAGCAACAAAATAATATTGAAGTGACCGCCACGAAAGCCCCAGCTTTAGTTGGCCAAACTGCCTGCAATCAGCGTGAAACTTGGCTCACATGCAAACTGGCTGAAGCATGGTTCGAACTGAAGGCAAATCAACTTTCCACACTTGCATATGTCTTGTGATCCACACAACCACAGACACACACAAGGGTTCCCAAGCCAGTTTGGAAAATGGCTCACATCCGGGTTAGAGAACAGGCAAGTGATGAATGGCTTGGACTGTTTAAAAAGCGGTTACCAGGTGACAGAATGCCATTAATAGGGTGATTGCAGGACTCCTCTCTGGGCCATCATCATGAGATGCTCTTCTTTGTTATTTCCTAGCCATGGATAATAAATACTCATAAACCTAATGACGCCTGATTACAGCGGCAATCTTTGGCTCATTAGGCTGATTAGCTGCAACTGTGCGGCTGCTGGATGTGTAAAAATACACTCCTGCTGCGCTGTCTATGTATGTTGGGACTTAATTGACAGATTTACTGCACCTCCAATGGCTGGAAGTTTAACACGTCTCCGTGGTTTCATAAGTAAGCAAGCTTTCGTCAACTTGAATGTGGTGAAAAAGCACTTAAACCTTCAAGCGGTGGTGGCATAGGCATGTAATTTTACTTGCACTCATTGTTGGTGAGGAATGTCCTTCAACGTCATTGTGAGTGTTGTGTGTCCACAGACAAATCAACAGGTGGAGTCACTGACCCCAATAATTTAGTGCATTACTCTAGATGCTTCGAGACGCTGAAGAAAATGCCCATTTTTCCAAAATCACACCTCAGCCCCTCCTTTTTATTACACGTATGTGACCTCTGTAGAGCCCTGTTGAGCAGGGCTGGGAAAGAAGGGGGTGGGGTTACAGCAAATAGGGGTCGTACCAATGACACTGTGCATTGCTCGCATCAAGCACAAGACTGAGAGTCAGCAGGGAAGGGGAAAGAAACATCCTGATTTGAAAAATTATACCCAGAGTCTGCAGGCGACATATATATGGAGTAAATTGTTGATATAGTTCTGTTAACTATGAAAATTGCTCAAAATGTTTATTGATGAGTCACAACTTACCTGGGAGAACTTTTGGACTGATGATTGACAGAAATTGAAAAATTAGCCTTGAATATCAATCACAAAGGAGGTGCGTCTTCTTGGTTGTTTAAACAATATTAAACAGTGTTACCTTTAATCCAAAAGACAAACTGTCTCCTTATTTTATGTCTCTGGTAGGTGTGGCCCCTGGGGATGGCCTTCGAAAGGTGACAGCTAGTTTAATGTCAAACGGGCATTCACCAGCCACACCTGGCCACAACAACGACACCTTTGTTACCACACCCTCAAGTGACATGGGGTGGGACTCCACACCTAAAATTTGAAACGGTTGAATTAAACTTTATTTTAAACGTCTTCAAACACCAAGAAGAATCTGCCACTTTATATTTCAGTTTTGGCGACTACGTATGTGACCTGGATGACTGAAAATCTACACAGACATGGAGGATGCTCGGTTGTGCTCTTTGGCTGCTTTGTTTCTTCCAGGACAGTGTGTCTTGGATCAGTGCAGGCTACAATAAGGGCATTCCGCAATTCAGTACTCTCGGACTTGGAAAGGTGGTTATTACACAGCACCATATTATATTAATCTCCTGACACCATTCAATTCCCCAAGAGCTGTGGGCAAGATAGGCAATGATCTCCCTCTGATTGCATTTCATAGTTCTGCAAAGTAGGACATTTCCACTTGAAGCAAGGAAGGCCTCACCTCAAAGCAAATAAACAAAGAACATGACTGACAACTTTAATAAACATGCCGTTTAGCATTAAAACTTGTACATTTACATAAATGGATGTAGTCGGTATATGGCTTTTTTCCTTTTTATAAATCACATCATACCACAGTTTCTGTGTAGTACAGGAAGTGATGAATTAAAATATGTCGGAAGAACAAAGGCAATTTTGTTTCTACAGTATTATATGATTGATATTTTACATTTCGATGAATGACACCATTTCGATATAATGTCAGATTATTGTTATTATTTTTAATCTGGGTCAAATCAGGTCAGGGTACGAGGAAGAAATTTGGACTGAGCATTTTTATAATGCACTTTTCCTAGTCGGCAGCAGATATTCTCTGTGTGTGTGCGCGTGTGTGTGTGTGCGTGTGTGTGTGTGTGTGTGTGTGTGTGTGTGTGTGTACAAATATACAACAAACTTTGCAATTTTTTGTCTCATGACTGATCGCAACAAATTATCTGCATGAATTGTGCCTTCCCAAAAAAGTCAGGAAATGAGAGTTCCCACCACTTAGCATCTCACACTGACACACACATGCAGTCTAATAAAATAGCCTAAAACTGACAGTATGATGGGTTTCTTGTCACGTTTTGGCACGAAGACTGATTTTGAGTTGCAAGTTAATTGGACATTGCAAATTTATTCGTATCTTGTCAGCACTGTTTGCAGAAACACCTGTTACACTTCAGTAAACAAAAAAAAAACAAAAAAACAGTTCACCATAAAAGTCATCTGAGACAGATTTTCTAGACTTCATTTATCAAATCAGTTTTTGATAACGTCTAAAATAAAGTCAGTCTCTTTTACTTAAATTTGAATTATGCATGTTGTATAGGCTCCTCCATGAGCTTTATGCTCCTAGCAGGGTCACCCTTGGTAAATACGTAGGTCCTATGTGAAGGACCAGACAATGTACGATAGCCATACCCTGTCTAATGATTACCGTATTTTTCGGACTAAAAGTCGCTCCGGAATATACGTCGCATCAGCCATAAAATGCACAATAAAGTGTACAAAAAAACATATATAAGTCGCTCCGGAGTACAAGTCGCATTTTGGGAGAAATTTATTCGATAAAATCCAACACCAAGAACAGACATGAACGAGCAACAACAGGCGAAATGATACGGTATGCTAACGTGACATAAACACAAGCGAGAAGCTGAGAACGGGCCTGATGTAACAATAACAGTTATTCAAATAACTATAACATAAATAACACCTTGATCAAACCATATGTGCACTCCAAATCATTAAAGCCATTGATCGAGTTGATCCTTCTTTATGTAAACAAGTCCGATGTCAGTGGCGCGTTGCAGTTCAGAATTTTCTACGAGCCCATATAACAATATACAAACTATGTATGAAATAACAATATAAACAACAATTTTATCGAACCATTCGTGTCACTCCAAATCAATAAATCCATCAAAATCTTCGTGTTCCGTGTCACTTGGGGGAAAAAAAAAAAAAAAAAAAAAACAGCTGTTGACGCCGGAAAGGCTACGTGCGCCGTGAACGTCAGACTAAATACATCAAATAAATGTAATATAAACAACAATTTTATTGAACCATCTGTGTCACTCCAAATCAACAAATTCATCAGAATATTCGTCTTCCGTGTCACTTAAAAAAAACCAAAAAAAAACAGCTGTTGACACCGGAACTACGTGCACTGTTGACGTCAGACTAGATATATTAAATAAATGTAATATAAACAACAATTCTAACGAACCATCTGTGTCACCCAAATCATTAAATCCACCGGAATATTCATCCTTTATGAAAAACAACAAAAAACAAAAAAAAACCATCGAAAAAAAACAGCTGTCGATTCCGGACCTACGTGCGCACTGACGTCAGCCTCGTTGTCAGTTGGCGGCTCCAATTATTTCATAGATCTACGTATATAACTATATTGTCGCGTTGCCAAAGTACCAGGCAAGACATAGGTTTGATAACCGGCTCTTTATTTCACAAATCAAGAGCGCAACATGTGAGCCAACACATGCAAGTGCCCTGGATCGCTCTTTCTGTGTGAAAATAACGTGAAGTGATCAACTATACTAGTAAGTGAGTAAATTGTTAATGATCAAATAAAAAATTTTGAAAAAATCACATATAAGTCGCTCCTGAGTATAAGTCGTCCCCCCACTCAAAGTATGAGAAAAAAACGCGACTTATAGTCCGAAAAATACGGTACTATAAATAGACACTGTTTTCCTTTGCCCGGACGTGGGTCACAGGGGCCCTTGTCTGGAACCAGGCCTGGAGGTGGGGCTTGTTGGCGAGCGACTTATGGCCTGGCCTGCACCTACGGTGCCTGGCCGAGCTCATCCCAATAGGGCAACGTGGGCACCCCTTTCCATTGGCTCACCACCTGTGGGAGGGGCCAAAAGGGTCAGGTGCAGTGTGAGCTGGGCGGCGGACAAAAACAGAGATGTTGGCGGTCCAATCATCTGGCTCTGGGTACGTGGAAGAGCAACCACAAAATACAAACCAATTTCTCTCTGGAATGAGGCAACCCGTTTGCTTTATCAAGTATTCTGGTTAGAAAAGGGTTATTTTTCAGGGTTGTAAAAACCAGAATGAGAGCATATTTACATGTTTACATGGCCGTCGGCTTTTAGAAGGGTTACTGAGTTCACGTAAACGTAGTCGGTGTGGTTAATGAAAACATTTCAGTGACTACAGTGCATTTCATGTTACTTGTGTGTTGAGGAGGAGGCATATTGTTTTCATATGGCAGGAAAGTGAATAAGGGAAATCAACATTAATCTCGGACCCCAAGGCTTTATTTTCCCATGGAGACGGCATATCTAATTAGGCTAGCATGTTGCCTCTTCCAGCACAGCTGCACTCAGAGATTAAACAGACAGTGGCTGCCAGCTGTTACACCGATTTGCTAGCATGGACTAATCGAGATCAGCCAATGATGGCAGAGTGGGGCCCATGTCACTCGTTCTCATCATAATATGTATATCATCAGATGATGAGGTTAATCAATAGGATTGGAACAGAGGACCTGATTTCAATGTAAATATTCTAAAATGTAAAAGATTCAATTGAATTGTGTGTAAATTAAGTGCTTTGTTTATTTAAGTGGTTCTGCTGTGTTTATGAAAATGAGATTTTGCTGTTCAACAAGGTGCACACAGTCACAGTTTATGGTCTGTTGATTGATGCAAATGTAGGTAATTGTAATGTTACAACAGCCAAAATAGATTGAGAAAAAAAAATTCTTACAAAAAGTGATGCTTGATCAGACAACTTTTTCTTATCAATTCTCATGCTATTACTGCTACAAGTTTTACATTCCTTGCATAAGTTTCAGCATTTATGAAAATAACATTTTGTAGGAGTGCCTCTTTTGATTGCCACTCATGCTGATGAAATCTATTTGGAATACAAATTGAGAAATGTTCCATTTCCAAAATGTCCAATCACCATGCGGATCTATTCATCCCATTCTCGTCACCAGCTAACCTCACTAGACTCGTGGTTGAGCTGGAGTTTATCCCAACTGCCTTTGGGTGAGAGGCAGGGCACACCCTGGACAGGGACATCTCCAGGATTTATTTTCACCTGAGGCTGAAGGGGGGCTTGACCAATATGTAGGGAGGCTGAGAAAGTAATTTTATAATATCAAATAAATGCTAGAGTGGCTTGACACAGGAAAACACCCATAAAATCATGCCAAAGAACAATTTTAGTGTCGTTCATCAGCATAACCTGCATGATCTACGAGTGTGGGAGGAATGATAGGACCAAAAGATAACCCACACAACAAGTACTGTATACATGCAAAACGCTTTATTTAAACCCCGAACCTTAGAACTATGACAGAAGTGCTGCCCTTTTGGTCACTGTGCCGTATTACCATGTGTAATTGAAGTTTATTTCTACACTAATTTATAAAATCAGAAATCATTTGGAATAATGAGACATTGTCTTTTCTGTCATTTTAGCACGTGTAAAAGCCATACAAATGTGACTGCTCTTGAAAGAATGCACCCTAATATCTCTATCCAAACATTTATCCATTTTCGATTTTATAATCTGTAGTATTGCGCTTGGTTCTGTTCAGGCTCACGGGGATCTGGATTTTATCCAAGAAGACCAACTACACTTGGAATTGGACACCAGCCAATAACAAGGCACACCGAAACAGACAAACATTCACATTCAAGTTCACAGTGTCACACAGTGAGAACTCCCTGCCTGAATAAATTGAAGTGAGTGAACCACTAAACCATCAGTGACTTTATATCCAAGCATAAAATACTAATTAGTTGAATCAAACCACTGCATTCCTCTGCACACTTACCCATCGCTTGACAAACCATCACGTACAATCCAGCTACTATACAGTGCTGTCAGACAAAATAATCTCCTCTGCAAAGAATTTAACTCCATACCTCCTAGCACAGTGCGACGATGCAATTTAATGCCTCCTGTGATAACTGAATGGAAGAAACTCTTGAAACGTCACAGCTTATAATAAGCTTGTCAGCTTATCATATTAGGGATGTGAGCTTATAACATTAGCATTTAAATGTTCTCGCATGTACAGTAATGTGATTGGGGAGTGTTGCCATTTCTGCACTGCCACTGAAGAGATGAACAGAGTTGATGATTCTGTTGTGATGCTGTGTTCAGGGTCGTTGGTTGATGATTCAAAAAAATGCAATGATTTGTGGGCTTGATTAGATTAACTGCAACTAGATGTAGCATATCTCCCCATGTGGTAGGTGTGGGAAGCAGGAGTTACATTCTATTGAGGTCTTAATACAATTTTACATAAGAAGCATGTTAATAATGTATTGTAAATATTGTGTGTGGTTGTGTGTTTTTGGAAGTGCTCTTGTAGCTATGTCATTTAATTAAGGATTTCATTGCATTTATATTCGGTGTGGTGCTGTATGATACAAATTTTAATTTGTTTCTCAAAACACTCGTATCTCACATTTTAAGGCCCTTGAAAACAGAAATGCCATTACATTAATCCAAGTCTCCCGTAAGACGTGGAACAAAAAAAAATGGTTCAATATGATCAAGGAAAATAGCATTCTATTATTAAGTACTTGTTAAAATTGCAATAAGACTTAATTCTTCCACAATGGGTGAACAATATATTGACAGTATTATGGTATTTTATATGTGTTGCTTCACCGTTTGGGTTCAGACACCCAATTATAATTTGGGTTCAGATACGCAATTATTACACTGTTACTATTAGTGTTAATAGTTACCACAAAATACAAAAAAAAAAAAAAAAGACGACAAAGTGTTTAAAAATAAAATTATGAAAGTCTTGTGCAAATATGGTAAAAATATTGACTCCACATCCTGGCTTTTCACCTATTGCAGAAGGTCTTGGAACCAATTATCAGTAATAGACGAGGATCACTGTATATGAAATATATTTTGCTCACGGAATCAGTTAGTCTGGCAGAAGCTTTTAAGTGGGAATGCCAAACATTTCGTTAGCATACTTGGATATTCTTTTGTACATGACACAGATTGTTTTCCAATAACCTATGTTCCTTCATTCGGTATTTTACATTTTTTCTCCTATCTTGATGGTATAAATGTACGAACCCCCAGCATGATGTGGGGATGGACAGATAATATTAAACAAAACTAATTATAGTCATTGGTACCGAACAATCATATCCTGCACATTAAAGTATTAATGCTGGAGATTTAAATAGGCCTATCCATTAAAAGACACAATATTTCATTCTATCAACAAGGAGGAAATAAGTTTAATAGTCCTTTATATCAGTGAGGAAATGGGCAGCCGTAGAGGTACAGCAATTAATAATTGAAGTTGCTTTACTCTCATAATAGCACTTGTAAACGCTGTTTGCACACTTAACAGCTGACGGCACTTCAAAAGTACAAAGCATTATGAGATGCTTGGATAATAATAATAATAATACAGTAGTGTAGTACCACGATTATGTACTGCACCATACATTATTAAATGTTAAATGCATGATGGTAATGATTGTTAGAGTGAGACTATAGCAGACCCCTTGTGCTAATGAGACAACGACATTTTTTTTTTGTGCCTACGAATTCTCCCAAAAGTCTTCTGTTCTCTATTTGGGTCATTCGCAACACTCATTAATTTGTTGAGTGCACAATTAAGATGAAAAATCACATACTTGGTATAATTTAAAAATCATTGTTATTGGAGCACATTAATCTCCTGTTTCTTTAAAGTGTTAATTTAATGCCCCTGTTCTGTCTAAAAGTTATTTCTGGTGGAATTGCACAGTAAATACTACTTAGGGTGCAGTTTAACGTAATGAGTATACAATAGCATGCAATATGCAAAAACAAATACGCAGGTATTTTTTTCTGCTATCAAGATAGTTTTTTTCCCCAATTGGTCTGAACTAAGTATTTTCCTTTTACAGCACATTTTATGCAGTTTATGCTTTTGCTCCCTTTTGTCCCAACGTAATCTCACTGTGACCAAAGGCTGTTTTGCTCGTTAAATTCAAGGCAATGGCTTGAGCTCATACTGAGATCGAAAGGTTTGTTTTCATATTTCTCACAGCGGTGTTTGATTTCATTACATCTCGCAAAAATAAGCTCTCTAACCACTCTGAGAAATTGGACCTCCAACAGAGTGATCAACCAATGGGAAGAATGAATACTGCATGAATCTTTTTTTGCGCATTTAAGGAAACATTTGTAATAAATATTAATGATAAAAAAAATCAGAGTAGGGCTGATTAAATTATACATGGATCAATGGGGTTAGTCAATCATCAATAATTAAAAAAGGACAAAACATACCTCTTCCTCCAACATGACTAAATGAAGCCGATCACGTAATGAGTTACTTAGAACCTGTCCTGCCTCATGCATGTGCTCTGACAACCTAGCATACAGTCCTGCAAACCAATCATAAGTATACAGACAGATGATACAATACGTTACAATACAATTGACTGCTAACTTGTTATGCAGAATATTGATTGAGAGTTTTACTTTTGTTTGAGCTGACACCTCATCTCATCTAATCTAAAAATCAAATTTCGTACAATGTCCTTGATCTCTCCTCTGTGTATGTTAGTGCCCAGTAGAGATCCTATCGAGGAGAACAGAGGTGCAATGAGGGACAGAAACATTTTTAGAGAAACACCTTGTTGTCCTTTTATGGAGATCTAATTTGGTGACACAGATATTTTACACAGGGATGGATCAATACATTTCATGGATTGGCGAACATGAGATTATCCTGGATGATACCTATCAATATGCTGCCTTTGATTTGGCAGCCTATAACAGCGCTATTCAGTTTTTCACTAATTTGTATTTCCCCAACTTTTTTGGGGCATTTAATGTTCACTGTGCATTGAGTAAATTTATTGTGGACTGTTTTCAGGATTTTGGGCCGTAACGTTCCTTGGCAGAGACTATTCTTTTTGTCCACCTTTGCATGTTTACAACAGCCACGTTTTATTCAGGAGAAAACTGTTAGACTTTCTATGCCTGTCTACGATGCCAAGCAAACACAAGGAGATTTGCTTCCATCGTGGAGCCAAATGGGAATGAGGAGATACAATATGAATGGGGATAAGAGCAGCCACTAAAATGTAGCAAAGTTAAATGAGAGTTGTCTAAATAGGATAGGAGAATTGAAACAATCATTCTGTATGTGTTTTTCTCCAATGGTCGAACTATTGGCTGTTAGGAAACTACAGTTGCCTGGTAACTTCCACACTTGTGGCAAATGTCAATGACGTCATCTTCGGGTGCATCTCAACATCTTTGATCCTTTCACCTTCATGCTGGTAAATGGAGACTTTGATCTTCTACTAACTGCTTCAAATGTGCCAAAAAAAAGAGGATACGACTGGAAATGGACTGAAATTAAGATTTTACATTGTCATTTATTATGTTGTCTTTGACATAAATCTTTTTTTTTTCTACAACACTCAAGTTGTATTAAAAAATGGGCCCACCTACTGTTCTTTTGAAACTTGGATAGACTGAGTATGATTTGATGTGTCGCTCAATGTTCTTTGATTTTAAAAATTTCACAATGTCGGAAATGTTTTCATGGTTTTGTGTCATTCGAGACAATAACCTGCACACTCGAATCTCCGGTAAGCTGCAGTGACCTTGCAACAGGAGCCCTGTAGCGCTCAAATGCTTTATTGGCCTGAAGCAATCAAGTGTATTCAAAACCAAATGACAGACAGGAAATATTAAAGCTCAATGACATTTACCTTTACTATGCTGCCGCTTCTTATGCATTCTGGGATTTAAGTTAAACCTCCAGGATATATCAGTCTCTCTCTCTCTGAGTCAGCATGGTCTCTCTGCAGCAAATTCACCAGGTTAACCTGTACACTCTTATCCATAGGCGCGGATAAGCACAGGGGGGTACTTTCATCAGGACCAGGATCTCCCCCCCCCCTCCCAAATTAAGGTGGCAAAATAGCTGGTAAAACAGAATACTAATGTTCCTTTTCCAGAGGGATGGGCATGGAGCATGCATAGTGTATATTGTACTGCAACTGCTGTTGTGTTTAGGTTCCATCAAAAATGTGAGAATTCGTACCTCTGTTAGAATTTTACTCAAGCTTCTTTATAACCTTCTTAAGCCCCAAAAATCATGGTAATATTTGACAACTGGCATTCAGTGGAAAATAAAACAATTGAGTCACCTGGACTGGCAAAGAAAAAAAAGACTAAGAATGTATTTAGTCAGGTGTGGAACCCCATGGTGATTAGACAACACAGTGACATGGTGGCTGTGTCTGTGGGAAGCCATCCAGAACTAACAATAAGTCAGATCTTGATAGGCCAATTAGCCCTCAGAGTTCCCATGTAAAACCTTTCATGAGGATCCTGTGATTGGAGGCCATTATGGACAGAGAACTTTGCCGCGGTGAGCCGTTGCCTCCTCAGTGGGATTCTTCTTCCGTGTCCAGTCAAGCTTGCACATGTGACAAGCACACCAAAGTTCAGACAGTACCTCTACCGGAAACCAATTACAGCTCTTAAATCAAATTGTCATTGACCATTAGAGCAGGCATCTGTGGTTGATTGATTCCACTTCAAATCATAATTATAGACAGAATCTGACCATTAGACAAGATTTGTGACGGTCATCAAGAACTGAATCTTGGTACTGTAACTCAAAAATGACTTTGAAATGGTCCAAATTGCACAAACCACACACACACTCACACACAACTCTCTTTCACACACACACACACGCACGCACGCCCCCCCCACCCACCCAAACACACACACACACACACACACGCACACACACACACACACACACGTTAGACTCTTTAGGTAGGATGCTTTAGTTACATCAATTAGCATGCTTAAATAATTGATAAATCCAATGTAGTTACAATCAAACTCAAATATTCTCCCTCTCTTGGTACGGTTCAGTTGATACTCTGGTTCGGACAGTTGTAAACATACTCTGAAGGCCTTAATACGATGTGACCATGCTCAAAATCATTATCATGGCATACCACGCAGGATTTACTTACACTATTGATGTTAAGGACTAATCACTATTCATGCAGTGGTTTTGTGAATGCAAATGTGAATAAAAGTGTGTATGCAGAAAGTCAAAGGTACTCTTATGAAACTGAATCACTCACAGTTGTGATGTGTATGACTGTATTGGTGTATATGTGTTTTGGCCGTGCATTGTGGCTTCAACTGACTGCACACTTCCCTGAGCACAGCAGCAGAGGCTGTGGTCCTTGAAATCCCATGTGTCTTCCCATACTCCAATTCAAGGATAGCGTCACTTTCACATTCAGAGGTGAGCATAAACTCCAGCTGCTATATTTTATTTATTTATTTATTTAATTTATTTATAGGAAACAAAAAAGTGTTTTCCTTTTTTGATATTTTTGCTCTCCAGAGGCCAAGATTTCTAAAGAATAGTTGGAGTAACATCCTCAAAGCACCATATTTCCAGTGAGGATTAAATACTTGCATTTGAATTTGGTAGTAAATGAAAGACTGCCTTGCCTGCATCAAAGCGCATCCTTGTCATTATTAACTGTTGGGGTAGAAATATGCAGCATGACAAAAGCGAACATTGTCTTGTGTTTTCTTTTTGAAGGTGTCCTCCTCCTCTTTCCTGTCAAGCTAAGACCCCGAAAGGGCATTCATGTTACTGTACTAATTGGAGCTTTGTAGAAGTCGATGGTTTATTTGCACTGCAGGAAACAAGCTCATCATTTGTTAGCAAAACTGTTTTAGATGTTACTTTTTTTTTGAAGCAGTGACATTAAAACAACACATGCCCATATAATGTGTACGCTATAGTTTAACCCATTCCCACAATTAAGCTTTCAACTGTAAAGTGCAAAACATACACACATGGAGCAGTGGTTCTAACTTAATAACTTAACTCACAAAGCTTAATTTTTAGTCATAAGTCTGGTGAAATTAATGACAGGAATAAGGAAGTGTTTTTGTAGCATGTTATGCATTCCTAAATTTTGTGTTGCGGAAAACGTGGTTTATTTTACAATACTATGACAGCATGAAACTGAATTCTGAATTAGGATTGGTCATTGTATTACCCTAGCTGAATTGTTAATTCTTTATTTGGGCACCAGAAGCTCAGTCTGTAAGGACTTGGACTTTGTATTCAGAGGACAGATTTGAGTCCCATAAGACAAAAATGTTTAAAATGTTGGTGAGATACTAGTCTGCTTGCTACCTTTTGTCAAAGTGACCTTGTGCAAGCATTATTCCCACCAGGCTATCTCAACGGACGCAGTACCCTTTGCACATCTTTGCACCTGGATTAATTCCAGCAATCACATTACACCAGCCATGCCACAACTTAGACCTACTTTTAGCTGGTCTTAATTCTGGAGTCCAATTTCTGTCACCAAATTGACAGGTTCGCCTCGGGCGTGTAATAGGAACCGAAATGTCTGCCAAATTTCCAAACATGGTAAACTAGATTTGCCCTGGCACAAAAATGAAGATGTGTTTTATGCCGAGCACGCACGCACTTGTCTAGGAAAATATTTCTTCTCATACTATGGCTGTATGTTTGTAAAGTTGAATCACAAGTCAATAAATGCGCATGTTGGAGCCTAAATTATACTTTAAGATTTGAAATGCTAAAGATAAAAATTATGAAAATGCTGAGTATTGTAGATTAACGATTATTGATTATAATTGCCTTTTGCTGCTCAGATCACTTGCTCCTCCTCTTCCTCCTTGCCAGCCTTCTCCTGATAAGGGAGTGAGGACACCTGGGTTCCCTTGGTCTGATTCTGCTGTTGAAGGAATGGAGAGAGGAGGAGTGATATAGTTATTCAACCGCTAAAACGCTCTGATTCGAACGCTACCACGCTCTGAATTATATTTCTTACTTTTTTTTGTGGAAGTCAACCCCAGAGAAAATTTCTGTTTTTCGAAGAATAAATCCTAAACCTTGTTTTTGAAACGGAAAACCTCTGTCGAAGACCTCCTTCCTCACAACTACTCTGATGTTTTTTGTTACCTTTTTGGAAAAGTCCGAGTAGCCGTAACAGCGCAAACTAAATCAGTTATAGAAGCCTGTAGTTTTCGTTGTTGTTTGGAATCAAAGAATGTTCTCGAAATAATAGGTATCGATTAAACTAAAAATGTATTTTTAAGGGGAGCTGTGTCAGGACTCACCGGATGAGAGTATTCCTGCATCTTACAGTGAAAGTGATGCTCAAATTTCTAATCCATTTCACTTATTTGATCTGTTTCCAGAAATGAAGACATATAGAGCGTTTTCTGTAGAGCGTATCCCTTGTTTGAGGCACAGTACATGCCGTCTTCCAAAGTGTCCAACAATATTTGATAGATCACTCCGTAATAATTTTGGTATAGCATGAAAATTGCAGACATTCAGCTTAAGCGATATCTGAGGGCTTTGATTTTCTGTGTGGGGTACCACCCTCTGCAATTCCTTCACTCCCCAAAAGCTGACAGGAATGGATAGGCTCTATTACCGTAGGTTGAGGTGGCCTGTGGCTGTGCTGTAACCGGTGTAATTAATCCATATACTAGGTCTATCCCGAGGTGCTATCCTTTGTGCAGCTGCTGTCATACAAGCACGGCCTGACTTTAAAAAGATTGTTCCAAGTAATGGATACAGATCTTAGGAGAAGACGATGTGGACAGGACAGTCCTCAGCAGCCCTTTTGTATTCTTGGGGAAAATTTTGATGATGCATGTGACCAATATGTTTCCCATTAGCACACATGGAGTATTTTATCAGTCAATCTTGTCTGTCTTTTTTTTACATGGTTTGAAGAATCCAATAGTGGACACGTAAAAAGGTAGAAGGAGTGTTTCAACACATTTCATTGACACCTCTTTCTCAGTGGAGAAGCATGACCATTTGATGACCACCAGCAGTACAATTGGGTTTAACCACTAAGGTTCATTAACAATTTAAATATCTAACCTGAACAATATTATTGAGACATAGATGTAATCTTAGTATTTAGAATTGGGGAGATGTTTCTGTATTTTCTGTTTTGTTGAAACCAACCCCTGTATCTTTTACATTGGAAACAGGATGGAAGGGGGGGGGGGGGGGACTTGTGCCAATATATCAAGTGTTGAACCGTTTCAGCATGACTTATTCAAAAGGTTACGCTGACATTCTTATTGATGTAAAACAAAAGCATGGAAATGTAATTTTCAAATCATTGATGCTGTGGCTATTTTATTGCAAATCTTTTGTCTTGTCCCTTGTTGGCCATTTGAATGACGAAATTAAAAACACATTGAGAAAAAGAATAGTAATTCAAAGGCTTCAGTGGATTACAAATGTAAATCTGTATCAATGGCACACTTGCTCTGCAAACCTGACAAAATACAATGGCTTGCGCTTTTGTTGGCAATTTCTCCAGGCCACTTCACAAGTCCCTCTGTCAGCTGGAAAATGTCTCCTGTAAAATGTGCTACTTTTATTGATTGTTCTAAATGTTAATGCCTTTTGAGCAAGATATTTCACCATTAAGGCAACAATAAAGCATGGACCATTGTAATGATATTTACCGACAGCTGTTCTCCCATTACTCCCTGGGGGGATGGGGAAGACATTTATGTGGCCCGGGTAGTTTTGTCTATCGATTTTGTGAAAAAACGGTGGGGGGAAAACGAAAATGTCAAGAGAAATTTTCCTTAACAATGTGTTTATACCTTTGAGAGGCTGCTGCGGATTGGAAATTTTACACTACCAAAATGAGTGTTTGCTAAAAAGGTTTTTGAACCACTATTCAGAAATCATGCCTTTCCAAATGGCACATTTTTTGCAATACTGCAAGAGTAAATATCATCATCATCATCATTCATGAGCTGCTTCATTGACATTGAGAATTGGGTTGTATTTGATTCAATCAACACTTTGATGAAATGGTGGTGATGGATTTTCAGACATTGTTCAGCATATGAAGAGTTTGATGAGCTTGTGCAAAAAAAGTTCGACTTCATCAAACGAATGAGCTGCTGGAGGAATGTGAGCTGTGACACAACGTAGGGGAAAGCGCTTCCCATAATTGCTTCGTTAAAAACCAGTTGCTTTGTGCGTCCTGGAGTAATTAAGCAGTTGGAATTTTACATTACACTAGTGAAAATTAACAAAGAGCACATCTGGGTGTCCCATAGGTTTAGTCATTAAAAAGCCCATTATTTTTCAAATTACTTTTTCAATCTTTCAGCCCCCCC
This sequence comes from Syngnathus scovelli, assembly GCF_024217435.2. NCBI lineage: Eukaryota > Metazoa > Chordata > Actinopteri > Syngnathiformes > Syngnathidae > Syngnathus > Syngnathus scovelli. The sequence continues at coordinate 13,870,745 of NC_090847.1, forward strand.
TAATCTGGAAGAATTTCCCAATAGACAAGTTCCTGTTCTTGTTTTGAATGACTCCTTTAGGAAAGTTAAACATTTAGAGTACGCTGTGAGACCATGGTGGCTATGCCTTCCTCCACAGTATTTTCAAGCCAACGGGTGTGTGTATATATATATATATATATATATATATATATATATATATATATATATATATATATATATATATATATATATATATATATATATATATATATATATATATATATATACATATACATACATATACATATACATATACATACATACATACATACACATACATATATATATATATATATATATATATACATATATATATATATATATATATACATATATATATATATATATATATATATATATACACACGTATATATATGTATGTATGTATGTATGTATGTGTGTATGTCAGTGTGCTGAATGTATACACACAACACACAATATATGGACTGTATTTGCAGAATCACAAAGTGTTTAATTTTTTTTACCCTTTCAAATAACACAACTGAGAAAAATAATTGATTGCATATGAATCCCAAATGAATGCAGAGCTAAACCACAAGAAAAGTACCGTCAATATTATTTATTTACATCTGTCTCGAGTCACATAATTAGGTTATTAAATAATCCATATGTCATCCTAAATTATTTGTGTCGTAGAGCAAATTTAACATTTTCCAAAGAGTCTCTCTCCCAAGCAACTTCACAAAATAGAGTATACATCCATCCTTGAAAAGCCTTTGAACTGAAAAACAAACATTCATGGCTGGCATATCAAAAATGTTTTCTTCTTCAGGGGCAAGTGCTACTCAAGCATCTCACACATTTTTACTTCGGTAGCACATACAAAGCATACTATATACATGAACTGCTGCTGTATGTATTATATGTTAGTTTGTGCTCTATACGAACACCTGCATTCATACTACAGCACGTTTCTAGCTTTTTTTGCTGTTCAATATCTGTAGCTCTGTTGCGTCAAAAATCTAGTCGCAGTAAATGTGTAAGGATACCGCTTTAAACTTGCATTAAACTTGTTTTTTAATATGTGAATGCCAAATTTGTAAAAAATCAGTGTATAAATAAATAAATAAATACATAAATAAATAAATAAATAAGAGGCAGTTAGCACGTCCGCCTCACAGTTCAGAGGTTACGGGTTCAATTCAACCTCCGGCCCTCCCTGTATGGAGTTTGCATGCTCTCCCCTTGCCTGCGTGTGTGTTCTCCGGGCACTCTGGTTTCATCCCACATCCCAAAAAGATGCATGGTAGGCTGATTGAGCACTCTAAATTGCCTGTAGGTGTGAGTGGGAGTGCAGCTGGTTATTCGTCTCTGTGTGGCCTGCGATTGGCTGGCAACCGGTTCAGGGTGTCCCCCGCCTACTGCCCGATGACTGCTGGGATAGGCTCCAGCACGCGACCCCCGTGGGGACAATCTATCTATTCATCCATTGGTGGTTTGAAGGAGCCATGGCTTAAAAAGTCTTTTAAAAGTACTTTTTCGAAGAGATCCATTATTTACAGACGTCTGAACATTTCTTGGGGTTTTGCAACAGCGGTGAAGACTAGCCAAGTCTTTCATCCAGGTAAGATTCCTGACAGATGCTCATGCGGTAAAAGTCAGTGATAAAGATAAGAGGAAACTCTGACCAGGCTCTCCTCCTCATGATAAATCTTCATCATTGTTGATGATGGTCTGACCTCTGCTATGTGCATTGGGGTGGGGGAGTAGGGTTGTAGTGTGGCGTTAAAGCGGCTTGCTCATTAATACAACTTGAAATCCTGTAGGTTCATTCTATTTTCTAGATGTTTTTGACCTTTCCATAATTGCCACTATCAAATATCGACCGAAAGCATTTTTGAAGCCAAGGGCCCCCCCATGTATGTATGTGTGTGTGTGTGTGTGCGCGCGCGCATATATATATATATATATATATATATATATATATATATATATATATATATATATACATACACACATCAATGGAATGTTACGATAATCCTGATACCCAGTGTTAAGATCACTGTATTTGAACATGTTCAGTAACAGGAATAATATACATTAGCACTAATAATTGCTTGGGCTTATTGTAATTTAGTAGTTCAGCATTCACTGTTTCTTTCTGTAAAATGACAGTAATGATTATTAATTTCTTTGGGAAGTCGAGATTTTGTATCAGAGTCAAACCATTGACTCTAATTATACTGGGATTAATGGTGTGGTAATTGCGACAGTTACTCAAACCACTCGAATGTGGTCAAAATGATTCACGATGAGTATAAACGAGAAGACCCAATGATGGATTGTCATTGTCAAAGGAACACTTGTTCTCAGAGACGTCATTCAGGTCCACCGCATATGCAATACATCAACCATATATATATATATATATATATACGCGCGCGCGCACGCGCGCACGCACGCACGCACGCACACACACAAACACACACAGGCATGGATGGATGGATGGATGGATGGATGGATGGATGGATGGATGGATGGATGGATGGATGGATGGATGGATGGATGGATGGATGGATGGATGGATGGATGGATGGATGGATGGATATACACCAGTGACGTGTGGTGAGGTTCATGACTGGGGAGGCGTAGCAAGCCTCCCTGGCCTCCTCTGACCACACATCCCTGCCGCATACTTACGCCCTGAGTCGCCTTGACCCTTCGTTAACACCGCTAGGTATCCAAGTCAAGCCACTCAGGGCAGAAGAGCTGGGGATCAATCCACGCCGATAAGATTGAGAACCAGCCGCGGTGAACGGCAGCCTTTCTCCTCCGATTTGGGTCCAAAAGCACTGGAGCCTGGCCTGACTAAGCAGTGCCTCCCCAGTGCTCTCCTCTCGGTTGTAACTACAAAAAAAAAAAAGCTTCTTTCTTCTTGAGCAATCTTCTTTTTCCCATGACAGCGCACGACCTAAGGAGATGCTGGATTCATTCCTTCCACTTTGCTGTGCTTCATACATCGCTAGGCTCTAAGGAAGGCAAACAAAGTACCTAGAGGGAACTCAACTGTACTGCAATACCTGTGGAGGGAATGGCTGAAAAAGAAAAGCTATTCTACTTTGCCTAGGTCCCGGTGCATCCTCTGCCTGGTCACCTAAGCTGGACTAGGGGATGTGAGTATTAGGGGTAAGAATTTGGAACCTGTTCCAATTCGCCATTTAGAGTCTAATATTAACGTGTGTGGTGCAATGTGCTGTTGCATGAGCGAGGCTAACCCTCATAGAAGACTGAGCCTCGATTAAGGTCTTTCCGCTCTGGACCACCACACCCTGCGTGCATTGTTCCTAGAGTCGGAACTCAGGGGGGCCTGAGTCGCCTTGACCCTTCGTTAACACTGCTAGGTATCCAGGTCAAGCCACTCAGGGCAGAAGAGCTGGGGCTCAATCCACGCCGATCAGAGAGAGAACCAGCCACGGTGAACCACTGCCTTTCTCCTCCGATCAGGGTCCAAGAGCACTGGAGCCAGCCCTGAGTAAGCAGTGCCTCCCCAGTGCTCTCCTCTAGGATGTAGTACCTACAATAAAAGCTTCTTTCGTCTTGAGCAATCTTCTTTGTCCAATGACAACGCACGACCTAAGGAGATGCTGTTTTCATTCATTCCAGTTCGCTGTGCTTCGTACATCGCTAGACCCCAGGGAAGGCAAACCTGCCAATAAAGTACCTACAGTGCAACTCACCTGTATTGCATTAATTGTTGATGGAATGGCTGAAAAAGAAAGGCTATTCTACTTCGCCAAGGTCCCGATGCATCCTCGGCCTAGTCACGTAAGCTGGACAAGGGGATGTGAATATTACGGGTAAGAATTTTGAGAGCGTTCCAATTCACCATTTAGAGTCCAATATTAATGTATGTGGTGCCAGGCAGAGATGGGGACTTGAGTCACTGTGACTTGGACTCAAGTCGACTCGAGTCGCTGTTTTGATGACTTGACAAAAAAAACTTGAGACTCGACTTGGAAGTTAAAGACTCCAGACTTGACTTGAGACATGATGACTTGAATGACTTCAGTGTTATTTAGTTTGTTTTCAGTTTGAATATAAAATTATTAATAATTTTTTAAAAAATTACATCGATAACACGGTAGGAGCGCAGGCTGAGAATGGCGTTGTCATGATTGGATCAGTACCCTGTCAATCAATCAGTCGTGCTCTCTCTACGTACCTAACGTGTTTATTGGAGAATCACGCCCCTTTATATCAGACATGCACAAACATGTCAGCGAGAGCGGGAGCGGTACCGCGAGTCATCACCTTCGGCTATCGTATTTACCTTTATGACGGCAAAAGACGGACAGCACAGTGCAAGATATGCAACAGAAACATTTCAGACAGCCAGACGACAACTTCAAACTTTGTTCGTCATTTGAAGAGCCATTCTGGCCAGTAAGTGCTTTTCACATTGGACAATGATGATTACTTAAAGTTACTTATATCTTGTCTTTTCATGTTACTAAGATCAGATTTTCCGGGTAAATCTGCAATAATAAGGTGACTTGACATAATTCTTGCCCAAGACAAAAATGACTTGGGACTTACTTGAGACTTTAAGGTTAAGACTTGAGACTTACACATGTGTGACTTGGTCCCATCTCTGGTGCCAGGTGTACTGTAGCATGAGCAAGGCTTGACCCTTCGTTAACACCGCTAGGTATCTAGGTCAAGCCACTCAGGGCAGAAGAGCTGGGGATCAATCCACGGCGATCAGAGTGAGAACCAGCCACGGTGTACCGTTGCCTTTCTCCTCCAATCAGGGTCCAAGAGCACTGGAGACCCTGAGCACTTACACCCTGAGTCACCTTGACCCTTCGTTAACACCGCTAGGTATCCAGGTCAAGCCACTCAAGGCAGAAGAGCTCAGGATCAATTCACCCTGATCAGAGTGAGAACCAACCTACAAATATATGCTCCTTTCTTCCTTTGTCCCATTACAACGCACGACCTAAGGCAATGCTGGATTTATTCCTTCCACTTCCCTGTGCTTCATACACCGCAAGGCCCCAGGGAAGGCCAACCTGTTGTTGTTGTTGCCAGAGGGTCACTAGTTCAGAAAGTTCCTACACTCACGGTTCCCCTTCATTCAGGTTCCTGGTGGCTCCGTCTTGCGGGTCCCTTGTCTACTACCTCTCATTCTCCGGCAGTTACTCCAAGTTTTTTGGATATACTTTCGAGCAGCCCTGAGTGTGGCTTTATTGGATTTCTGATTATTAGTCAAAACCTATATTCTCAACCCTGAGTAGTGTGTCTTTAAATATGGCTGCGTCCTTTGGCCCTGTTGAGTACAAAAGTTGCTTATCCATTTCATACCATCCACTATTTTACTTTTTTTTATCCCCTACACTTTTGATCTCATTAATCTTAATGTTCAGCTGTTAATTTTATTTTGTCAATTACTGTTCATTGGTATTATACTTCTATTTTAATTCAAACATCTAACTATCACATTTCATTTTATCACTGTACTTTAGTTTTGACATTGGGGATCCCATTGGCAGGGTGTCCCATTTGCTGTGATCTCTTAGGATCACTGCAATCTCCATAGCACTTTATATTGGTATCCTATCTCACCTGGAGGTCGTTATTTTGGGTGTCCCTTAGACTCACGGTACCATGATTTTTCCAAAATGGCCGCAACGCCGTCCGGTCATCCACGGGCACCCCCTGATGGCTATCCCTAGCATTGCGTCCGATTGAATTTAGCTTGGTAGGTTAATTTAGATTTTTTTTAAGTAGTTTTTCGGGGGATTTAATTTTGCTTTTTTTTTTTTTTTAATTAGGAATAGGGTTAACCAAAATTATATATATATATATATATATATATATATATATATATATATATATATATATATATATATATATATATATATATATATATATATATATATATATGTACTGCTTATATAAAACATCGTGCTGTCATTATTGCATATATTGTTTTTGTAATTGCAAGTTTTAGAATCTAACAGTGGAGACAAATTGTCCTTAAAAAACCCAAAGCAGTCATGCCCTTCAGCATTTGTTTTTTTTCTGTGTTTTTCCAAAGCACAGCACTGGTAATTTCTCCCACAAGGTGCATAACTGAAATGTATGAAATAATTAAGACTGTTTTCTCTCCATGATGTTAAGCTTATTTTCCGTTCTCTAGACGTTGCGCTTAATTAAATCGTCCGAAAGCATGAGTCAGCCTCACCTCCATGAAGAATTAAATGGGGAATTTTGTACCCATCAATGTTTTTTAATCATTACAATTCCACCGGACAGTAAGATAAAACATGACTACCTAAGCTAAGGGGAAATGCAATACATTAAAGGACACTGATCAAACCCCAATTGTCTGGATTTCAAAGCAATATTCATTTAAAAAAAAAAAAACAATATTGTGTTCCTGTAGTAAACTGTGATAATCATAAAACTTCTATAAATTACTCTTTGATCAATGACGCCGTGAGAGCGGCAGTCAGTTTCAGCAACTCCGGCTCACTGTTTAATTTTCTCATGTTTTCTGCATTGTTTTGGAGCCAGCCAATCGTGCCTCAACGATCTCTAATTGATCCAGGATGGTGCTGCTTGCCTACCAACTGAAGCTTGTGGGAGGGAGCATGTAAATCTGCCCTGCCTTCACTGGCTCCCTGTACATTTGAGAGGTCATTTTATTTTGATTTTTTCTATTTTAAGATTATTATTATTTTTTTTTTTACTTTTAAATGTTCTATTCTTGCCCCACTTTACCAGGTCTAAATGGAGGCTCAGAGGGGATCGAGCCTTTTCCATTGCTGGTCCCTCTGCTTGGAATAACCTCCCACTAAATGTTAGGCAAGCCTCCCTGCCGATTTTTAAAACACATTTTTATTGTATGGCTTTTGACTAAGCATGAGAAGCTGCATTGTTTTAGTGTTTTATGTTGTTCACAGTTTTTATGTTATTAATTTGTTTGCTTTTGTATGGGTGATTCTTACTCCCACTTACATCAAGTTGTATGCAGCAATGGTTGTTTTTAGAGTGCTCTATAAATAAAGTTGAGTTGTTTATCATTACATGTATTTTTCAATGGTATTACCTCAGCTTTTTGGACATGGACGCACAGTGTGTATCGGGTCGGACCCATGCCTTTGTTTACTCAATGCTAACACCATGATGGCTCCCAGCGAGTTATTTGACATTTCTTGTCACTCAACCTCCTTCGTGAGATGAGGAGAAGGGGTTGTTGAGCCAGGTCAAAAAGTTGAATTCATCCAGAGGCATCAAATCCATGTGCAGAAAGCCACAGTATGTCTTTACACACTGGTGCTAACTGTGGCAGGGTTTTTACTTTCTGGACCTGGATTTGAAATAAAACTCAGTCTTGTAGACTAATGATAACAAAATGGCAATTTTGAATTCAAAATTACAAGACCTTTGGGGATTCAGCATACAGAGAGGTTCCACAGTATATTATGTATGCTTGGTGTTATTGCACTGGACACGTTGATTTGAAAACAGTCTTGCCAGGGCATCACCGTTCACAAAATCTGCAGCATGTAGTCTCACCTTTTTATAAAAGACATCTTCTTTTACCTCATCATTATAAAATACATTATACAACATAGAAAGCACAAGCCTGACTTTGACTTGCACAGCCTCTTAACACGTGTTGCTGCCACACTTGAACAGCCTCAATGGGGATCAGCTAAAGCAATGGGACATAATGTCATCTTATGCCACCGACAGTGCAGTCTGTCTTTGATATCGACTAACTCATAGCAAATTGAATTGCCAACTGAATGTGATAAATTTGAATCAACAGCCTTGATCAGTAACCAGCTTTCCTGGCAGATGAGCGTCTCACCACACAATGGCCCCTCTATCATCAGTGTATAAGTAACATGCATGCAGCATCAGAGATGGACGCGGCAGAAGATTTAAAATTTTGTTCGATGGATATAGATCTCGACCCAATTAAGCTTTATGAAAACAGTGAGGACAGGTGTACTACTTATGTGGTGACTTAAACATTTGTGACAGCACCCTCAAGCAAAGGGTTCAACTTCTGAAAGGACACCCAAGTGTGTTGGGGTTAATTGGATGACCCAATCCATCCCAATTAAAGATTTTAAGGCACCCACCCCCATGTGTGTGTGAGGAAATTGAAATCCGTTCTTCCTGTGGGGTTGCTCCAAATAATTGCTGGCAGATATTGTGCGTGTGTGTGTTTGTGCGCGTGTGTGCATGTGTGTGCGTATGTGTGTGTGTGTGTGTGCAGCCTTGCGTATTTGAGTGGTGTGTATTTACCCATTGAATTTAAAAATAATTTCAAATATTTGGGTCGAATAGAGTGCACATCTTTTGCATTGCCACTGACGAGAGACTTAAGACTTGAGTCTTTCTTAAGAATGTTATTTGAGCTGAAGCAAAAAAAAAAATGCAGATGCATATGAGCCAGTTCAAGACATGTCACTAATACGGAAAGTGTGGGATCTTGCATAATCCATAGCCTAGCCAAGTACAATTCAAGTGCAATTGCACAGCAGTTCTCAGAGCTGTCTACGACTGCCAGGATAGTATTATGATCAGTTATAATTTTTCATTTTTCAGCAGATCACTCATCTTGGGCGTGCCGTGGGCTCTCCCACTAGACATTAGATGTAATGCTCAAGGCACATTTTCTGATAAAATATGCTTATGTGTTTAATCTCAGTTGTTCTCACCTTGTCATACCTGCTCGTTCTTATGTATTTTATTTTCCTGAGTTCTCACTTGATGTTGAAAATTAGATTGATTTACAAACCACAACTTTCAAATGTTCCTGATTTATTCATATGCATTTATATGCCTCATTTCACCACAATAAAAATTCAGTTAGTATCCATGAAAACAGTTTGAAACATGATTAGCGTTCATTTAACTTCCAAAGTTGGAGTTTCAAGTAATTCAGTACTTGGTTGCATGTACTAGATATTAATATTAATTATATACATTATACTACATAATCAGATACATCATAAAGATATGAATGCTTAAATTTATATTTGCTACTTAAGTCATTATTTTCACAGTGAAAAGACAATTGCACATTCTTTTCTTGCTAATGTGTAAACAAAAAAAACATAGGTAAAGATATCCCACGATAATGACTCGTTTTGAGATTGTTATAAAAATAATTAATTTTATTTTATGACAACCCCTCGCAGGTTGTCGTGATTATGCACATTACCCTTATCTGATGAAAAATACAGTTTAAGAAGGCCCACGCGGCAGGAATCTTCAGCCCATCTGCGGTTTTTAGTGTCAAGCTGTGTGACTGGCCGCAGTTCAAAATCCTCATGATTAGTCATTACAATCATAACATCATTTCTATACTATATAAATCTGTGTGGATTGCTACTTGATACTCTCTTTCGCTTGATACTTACTCTACCAAAAGTCTTGACACTGTACTTCTTTGGTTCTTAAGCGATGCACCTGCCATGACATAGAGGAATCCCTCAGTGTGAGAAAGTCGCAAGACTGTTGAATGAGCTGCAGACTTTAAGCTGTGGGCTGAAATGGATCACTGGTAAAGAATTGGAAAAGTCTGCCAATGCTCCCGTAAGAAGACCCGCTGTGGACACAACTGAACACTACTGTGAAAGTATAACAGAGAAAGCAGCCCTAATGATGAGACTACTGACTTAACTTGACACACCTCATTACAGTAAAATTGAAAGAAGCCCTAAAGTACATAGGGAAGTCTTTCTGTAAGATTTGTAAAGATTGGGGACAGGAAATTTGAAGGTTTAAGACCAGCTAAGCACTGACAAGTTCTGCTTCAGCTAAACACCACACCTTCATCTCTTAAGTCTGACTGCCTTCCCGATAAAAGCTGATAGAGATGTCTGCATCAAGTGAGGTTTGTTATGCAATATATAAGCCCAATTGCTTGGGTCGCTTTGAAAAAATAAACCACCCTATTGAATCACTACTGTATAAAATACAAACTACATACGTATCTGAATGAACACTCAATTGTGCCATTTGCTAGCTTAATCGCGGCACTGCCCACCTGTCCATGATGCAACGGGGCTCAACAACATGAATTTGGGCGTTAGAATGTCACTGGTTATATTTTGTTTTTGATAACTACGGACAAAGTTTGTCAAATCACAGTTAAAGTTGCTTTTTGAACTGCTCGGCCTTTTCCAATCCATTTCCATCATCTCTCCCAAATGGAACTGTGAAACAAACCATCTGCCAGGTCAATAATAAAAGAAACCGTCACAATGAAAGAGCCATTACATTTGATGAAAGCGTTGGGTATAAAAAGGTGTCAATGGCGTATTAAATTGTCATTCTCATCATGTCATTGCTCCAGTTTTTCCACCTCGTTTGGTTATTAAGAATGGACGTGCAAAAAGCAACATGCAAAGACACATGTTTCCATATTCCAAATGGACATGTCCACATAATATGTTGAAATAGACTCAAGCGCACAGGTCCAAACTCCTTAGCGGCCAGCTGCCTTGGCCGTGTTGACACCTCAAGAATTGATTTCCCAATGGCAGCACGGTCCATCAGTTGCCAGAAACATTGGCTTGGACTGTAGTCGCATCATGTTGACACAGAGTGCAATCACTTCTGCTTGCCTGCATTGTTCCTGTGGAACAATAGAAAACATACAGGACTAGTGAATATCCAAAGGTTTGCCGCACAGTTCAAATTCACTAAGATTCACTGTTGACCTTTTTTTCCCGAACAGCCAAACACAAACTAGATACAGTGGATTTAAAAAGCCCACACAACCTGTCCAACCTAAAGAACACCAGTGATTGCATGGGGGTGACCTCATCATGCTTTGAGGCTGTTTTCCTTCAATCAAAACTGGGACCATTTTAGGGTCAATCAGTGGCACTTTAAACAGTGGCCAGTATGTGTTGACTCTCTTTGAACTGTTAATTCTCAAAAGAGCCAGATTGCCACTTATTAATTATTGATTCAGTTGTTTATTTTAACCCCCCCCCCCTCGCTCACCGCCAAAAAATGGGTATCTTTTGGGATTGTCATACAAGTGCAATATAATGATCTTTGCAATATTGTTTCATCATTACCTGCATGAGAATAATCACACTTCAACCATCGCAAGAGTGACATTCTCACAAATGTGAATATTTGTACATTTTGTAAATAAGTGACTTTGGGATAATTGCCTGCTTCAGGTTTGTTAGCTCAACGCTGCAAATTATGAGATGCTTACCTGATTTTAAATGTCTGTTTCAGTAAAAGTTGTTTTGTTTTCAAGATGCCACAATGCAGTAGGCAATAGTTCATTTTGCAGGACAGCACCCAGCTTGCTGAAGTGAACTCCCAAAGTGAATTGAAGGCATTTAATTGATTTTGTAAAGGCATTACCGTATTCATAAATTAAGTGCCTGTAAAGTCATCTAATATTGGTATTCAATTCAATTACGTTGTGCGCCGTATTGATATTTTGTTACGACAAACATTGTAGCAATTATTAATAGAGACATCCTGCTAGTAATTACAACACTAATTTGGTTATGGAACATTGGGTAAGTATCTGATTTTTCCATTGAGCAGATTTATTTGACCAAACAAAGGCCTAATTATCCACATGGAGGAGGTGCAAATTCTTTCACAGTCTCAGATCATGGGGTCTCTACCAAGGACTAGCTAAGCCATCAGTACTCCCTGTCCTCTGCAGTGAAAGGCTTCCTTATGAGGCTAGCGGCGTAAATACAGCAATTGATTTGGTGTTTGCACTGAGGGTAAAAAAAATTTGTACTGCACACAATGGATGTTTCAGGTGGACACACAGTGAGGGATGCAGATGTTTGCAATCATCTGCAAAACTGCCGGACCAACATGAATCATTTATTTTTCCCGGTTGTTCATGCTAATGCAGAGTCATGAGTAATCGGCTAAGTTTGGCTACGCACAATTGCACTTGAGTCATAAGGCTAATCAAGCCCTGTCTACGTGGCCAGACTAATAGCGCTTTACATTGCTCAATTCAGCGCATCTACTTCAACACCTCCATTATAATTCTCTCTGTACTGCATCAATCATCGTCTATATCTCCTGCAATGAAAAATGTAATACTGCACAGGCTACATATGTCACTGTGATGATTGCAGCGCTTCGAACAGCTGTTGTCTCCAGTAAATTAGTGAGTATATTAGTGTAATAAATGTGCAATTAGTCTATCTAATTGAGGGACCAGTGCATTCAACGGAAGCCTAATGACCTTGAATTAACTGCGCAGTTTCTAACTGGACACTCCACTAGTTACACCTTACGTATATTCCGGTATTTGCTGATAAAAATCCGACCACTGCATTCATTAGCCTGACTTCAAAAGAATGGCAAATATCACAATGGAAACATCTTTCATTAGGGTTGCGGATGAGCTGAAGCCTATACCAGCTGACTTTGGACAAGAGGCGGGTTACACCCTGGACAGGTCATTACCTAACCGCAAGGTACCCACTACAAAAATACCAGAACTGAACATAGCATTTCTTAGAATACTTGTCAATGTTCACACATCCCTCGCTGCAGATGTATAGTGCATAGAAATGACTATACTGCATAATTGTCCTCCAAGACTTGGCATTGTGTATGTGACATTCTGGTTTCTTTGTTGCAATCATGCTGAACGTTGAACATTATTAGAAATATAAAAAAAATACACTACATACACAGATACAAACTGCAAAAGTATGTATTTTTCCAAATAGCCTTTCAAACTACAGTCGTGATAATGATATGGATGTATATTTGTCAAACAAACAACAAAATAAAATGTTCACAAATTAAGCCAAAAGAAAATAGTACATAAAAGGGACTTAGTCGACTTTCTTTCAGTTTTTTATTTTTAATAAAGCAAAATCATCAAATAATTTCTTTGAAGGTTTTATGGAAGTAGAGCCAAACATTGCAGTCTGACAGCAACACAGCGAATCACTGACAGGGCAGTGAAGTACAGACTACAGACATACTACCTCCTGATCCCAACACTACTGAGGTACTGAAGGAAGGGCACTTGTTTAACAGGAGTGGAGTAAAATAAAATGTGTGATAAGGAAAGAGGTGGAGAAGTGGTGAGCGCACAAAAGTAGAATTCTGGACTTGAAGATGTGAGTATGGAGGAATAAAAAAGTGACATGTATTGAATCAAAAATTGTGAAAGAGAGAATGCAACAAAGTGTGAAAGGAAGGTGGCAAGGGAAATCACACCCAACAGTTGCAAAAAAAAAATAGGGAAAAAAAAAAAAGAAAACAAGAGAAAGGATATTGGGTGGCATCACCGCAATAATACATTCCAGCAGCAATGGCCATTGGACAAAAAAAATAGTGTTTCATAAGGTAGTATGTCTGATGGCCGTTGGCAATAGTGCACATTGGGACTTCTTCATAATAAGCCTAGCTAGTTTAGATAGGGAATAGTGTCTCTAATACAGCAAACTTTTTATCTGGCACACGCTTCAACATGCCAGTTTTCGCAATACCGTCCTCCTAATTAAAGCCCACCACTGGACAGACAGAACTTCCTGTATTTTTTTCCAGTTCCAATTTGATACATAATAGCTGGGTTGTCAATTCGTTCTGTTTGCTTTGTTCTGGAATGACCATGTTCACACCAGACATCTTGTACTTTATTACCCTTACAAAAGGTGTGTTTGGTGGCTTTGGTTCTCATTATAACATCCTGTAATTTGACATGTAGCTTCTATATGCTGTATTGCTGTGTAATCAGAAATGAAAGCTTTGCAGTCTCATACAAAATACTAAAATCTACATGGATGGGATAATCTACAATATAGTCAAATAAACCAGAGATGTTTTATGTCCTCATGTTCAAGGGAAGCAACCCAATTAACATAGTCATTGTCCATCTGTGGATCCGTTACTTAGTGTGTTACTGTGGAGATGTTGTAGCTTGTTTCTAAGCATGCATTCACTTGTTGGTGTGTCCTGCGCGTGTGCGTGACCAAATGTGGCCACATTAACGTCCAGCATTGTGCTTCCCGTCTGCGCTCATCAGTGGATGTGCATGTGCATAATGGTGTGTAATCAGGAGGCCTTCTGAACTTAACAATGAGTCATTAACAGTTAAGACTACTGTGCAGACACCATGATTTTAAAGATGCTCCACAACAGCTTGTGCGGTATGGGCTGATTGAACCGGCGCACTTGAAAGGGGGAGAGAGATGTCAGGTTCACAGCTTCCTGTCGTGGCCCATCTGCCTCGCTTTCTGCTCCTGCCGTCAGACTCTTTTGTGAAGAGGAAGAGGTTTGAACTTCAAAGAACAGCATTGCTACCTAGGAGACAGAAACAATTAGAATGGGGTCTGGTGAGCAATGGCGTGAAGGAGTTACACCCGTCAGTTCGGGCTGATAATATGCCACCTTTTCTTGCTCATTCAAAAGCCACAATTCTGACGAGTGGCACAGTTCAGTTCAGCTCACTGTGGCACAATATAGAATGAACGCCTTGATCTACTGGGCCACTGGTACTGTGGTGGCTGACATGGTTGACTTTGATGCAGCTGGTGGAGACCTGATTCCCACAGAATGCTCTATTCACAATTGGCACAACTGCCAGACAACCAGTCTATGGTGTGATTCAGCCATATGGTCTGTTGAGATGACGCTGAACAGGATAAGTAATGCTGGAAAATGATGGATGGATGACCAATGATCTGACTTTGTTTCAGTGGTAGTCAACCACACACACACACACACAAAACGTGGCATAGCAGTGCAGTACCGAGTAACCCGCCAAATAATAGAGAGGGAACATTACAGACAGTGTTGTTGCTTGAATTAGAAGTCCCAATGACTTGAACTTAGTGGGCTTTCAAAAGGTTCAGCAATCATACAGCTCTGAATTCCGTTTACATGTTTGAGGAAACTATGGTCCAACATTTTTAGCCTCCAACTTTAACTCTCATCTATTTGTTCACCCAGGTCAACTCTTCCCCTTGAAGGCATTACCAAAGTTTAAAGTCTAATGGAAGGATGTTGCAAGAAATGCTCTTCAACACTCCAGAGGTCAAGTAGTACTCTGTGTGTGTTTATACAAATTGTTTTATATTTTATTTTATGTTTTAAAGTGTGTTTATGCTTTCACCGTGTTTCCGCAAGCAACAGTCTTTCCCCACATAATTTAATCTAAAATGTTCAATATGTTTTATCTTGATTGCTCACAGTGGAGCCACTGCAATAAACATTTCCATTAAATCATGAATAAATATTTACTTAATTGTGTTCTTGCATTAAGCATCCAGTGCCATTCTCCAGTAAAATGAGGTGAACTAACTCAGATGAGAGCACATAGAGCTAAGACTCGTGGCTGTAATAAGTATATTCTCATTAACACTTATATCCCGCACACAGTCTTTGCAGCAGCCCAGCTTGAGTCCAGAACAAATCTCAGGGGAATGCTGCCTCATATAGAATACCCTTGAGCCATTTCACTACGCTCTAAAATCTCCTCCATGTCTTTGCTGGGTCGTTAAACAGCTCCACCTATTTTCACCTCGCTTGCATTTCATTATAGTGTGAAAGTTGTAGTCGGGAGTCTTTAATAGCACCTTCTCAGACCAGGCCTGACTGAGCGGATCACCCCGATAAAGAATTAGTCATTATCATCATCTTCTCCTCTAGATTAAAAATCAAATAATTAATGAATAAAACAAATTATAAAAGCAATACTGCATGAGCTCAAAAACTGAGACATGCCTCTAGTCAATAAGACTGGAATTCTTGGTTAACACAGAATCCTAATTATTCATCATGAGACGACCCTTTGATGCTTACATCTTTGTGCGGCCATCGGTTTGCCTTGCTTAAGAGTAATGTTGTACCTGAACGCGTTCAATGAACGAAAGTTCATGAACTAATAACCAACTAATAATTTGGACGAACGTGAACTGATCGTAGCGCGTTTTTATTTTGTGAACATTTTGTGAACGCGTTTATTCTGGGGACAATGCAGTAACAATAAGGTATCATCCTTTGAGAGCATTCATGAATTTTAGAAGCAATAGTGCTCTCAGTGGCGTTGAACCAAGACTTACTATGAGATTTATTTATTTTTATTTATTTTTTTCCATTAATTTGGGCTTTGCACTCTTTGCGCTTTTATGTCCCAAATTACAAAAAAAAATCTGGTTCTTTGAGTAAACAAGTCAAGAAATAATACATTAACTATAAACTGAAAGTTAGTTTAAGCAAATTGAATGTTACTTTAAACGTTTTGTACTTCATTTGTACATCCTTTGTGTTGTAGGTCTGACACCTACAGCAAATTGTTTGTGTTTGCACATTCTGGACCAGAGTCATGTTTTTGTTTCAATTCATTAAAGAAAAAGACAATTCAAGCAATTTTCTCTCGCATTTAGGATTGTAAGGTGATTGCAACACCTGGATACTAGTGTGAATGGAATGGGTGATAATGCCAATATGGTAACAGCTTGCAGCAACCTTCTTTTCGATTGAGGGCGAAAAAAAGAATTTTGAACTTTTCATTTTTTGAACGATGAACTTATTTCATACATTTTCAGTAATGAACTATGAACTGAATTAGTTCATTTTAAAAGTTGTGAACTGAACTTTGAACGAGTTCATGTTGAAAAGCAACTTTCCCAACACTGCTTGAGAGGAATGGAGGGTGTATGGAAAGTCCTTTGGGAGGGTTCAGCTCACGTTTATTTCGCTTATGTCCAAGAAGTAACCCTTTTCATTAAGCATTTTAAATTGCATTTGAACAAAGTTAATGTTTGCTATGAATGCACAATTTAATTTTTAAATTTAATTTTGTATCATTATGTTTTTGCTACATAGTTTTAATGTATAAAATTGTCTGTGCCTAAAGTGTATACAGATAAAAGCAATGCACAAACTTGTGACCACAATATGTAACCTTGCTCAATGCCAATCTATATGGAAATATAAAACTGAATAAAAAAAGTGACATAAGGCATAATTGTTTTTTATAATGACTTTCCCTGGACACAAAACATATCTAAACCAAATAATTAAATATGGGTATAGATAATGAGTTAGCAAGCAAATGAAATTGAATTTAAATAAAATTAACAGAAAGCTGTGTTCTTCACGTTTGATGTTACTTTCATATCGTGATTGTAAAACACGCCTCGTGTTTTAGACTGAAGTGATTTAAAAATGTTTATAGATAGTATATTACATTGTATAATTGTTGAGTGCAGACCATTAAAACATCTGTACCCCGAAGAATATCCAGTTTTAGACAAATGTAAATTGTTCCAATTTAGGATAGTTTTCTCTACAATGTGACCTTGTCTTGATGAATGTATTTTGTGCATTCAGTATACTTCATTTGTGGGATATGAAATTATTTTATTTCACTTAATGAAGTAAAATGAGCTGAGAGATGTGTTGGGACAGCCACTAGTTCATTCTCAACATAATGCATCTCCTACAGCAGTTCTCTTTCTTGAATACATGGAGAACACTCTCAAGGTTACTGCAGGTGTTTTGTAATTTCCAACCGGCTCAATGTTGGAGAGGAGATGAGAGAAGCACACTGACACCAGTTGCCTAGCGAGCGTGTTGGACCTGCAGACATGAGGACTGGAGGTGGTATCAATCCCTGGAACGAGGCCGATGACCGATTTTGATTCAGGGCCGCATCAAAGAATGTGAATGCAGCAGCACTAACAGGGATGCTGGGGGTCAGGGACACTGACTGAGGGATTTAGTCATTTCAGGGCTTATGTGAAGCACCATGGAGAGCAGCAATAAAAGCACAATGTCACATTGTGACCTGCAGTTGGAGGGCTACAAACTAGGAGCCATGTGAACTGGATGATAAGTGTTTTGACATACACCAGCATAATTTCCTTCGGGATCCATAAAATATTTATCTATCTATCTCTATCAGCCCATGCCTTGCATATCTGTATTGTTTTCTAATGAAGACGCATGCAAGTCAGCAACCAACATCACCAAATAGCTGTTCATCTCATTTCTTTTGATACTGTGTCATATTGAGAGCTACCTCTAATATTTTGGGGGATTTCTAAATTTCGATTTCTACAAAAGAAGTACATCTCAGGTTTATCATTGCTTCTAACGTAGGAACCCACAATTTATAATATTGGTCGCAAATTTGCCAAGTAAGAACACTTACAATATTTTCAAGTTTGGGTCCCTATTTATTCAATAGAACCCTTATTGAATTTAACAATAAATGGCACTGCCTGACCTTTCATACCCTCTTACATCATCCTACATGAACCAGAATGTATACAGTATGGCACTCTGGGATTTGTTTTGGTCTTTGTACATCTCGACGGAATGCTAGTAGCTATGTTTGCAGAGCATAGATATTGGACCTAATTTGTATAGTGGGTATAAAGTGTGTAAATGTGGATAATATTGCGGCTTTGGCTTATTTAGTGCGTATGTCGAATCCGGAACAGTATTTTTCCGTGCATCGTGCGTAAATGCCATTGCTATTGTTTGCCAGTTGTCTTCCATTGTCGAGTACAGATGTGGCAGTTTCTGGTTTAGCTTTGCATGGCAGCCATATCTTCTACTTGGGTGACATTTACTGAGCACAATGACACTCTCAGGACACATTCACATCAGTCTGATCTGTATGCATCGCTCCAAACAATCCAGCCAGGAATAGGTATGAAGCTTTTAGTGGTGATAAAGCTCTTCATGGGCTATTCCCGTGTCCTTTCATATCATGCTTTTTCCCCCTGACTTTGTTTGCTTTTCAATGATCTGGGGCAAGCCTGCCGGTTCCACTGCAGCATGGGTTGTAATTCCATGAGATCTCAGGAGGTATCATGGGACCAGCACAGCTAACATCTAAAACCTTCTTTATCATCATCTAATTTTTCTACATTTTTACTATGCTACTGCACATCTCACACAAACCGTCATTAGCTTACTAACACACACTTGAACTTTTGTTTCTTTACTCCTTATTTGTTAATGAGAGCCGCCGCCGCTGTGGTTGGCAGCCTCGCACATTCTCGCCTACTTGCTTTGCTGTAATGATGCGCACTGTAGCATGCCGAGGACAAGCTACTTAGAGGCGCACCTCAGCTGGATGGCCCGCAATGACAGCGGTGTGTGTAAAAGAAGATTTTTTTATTTATTTGTTATGTTCCTCTCCTACCTCGCGGCTCCACATCCACGTTCCTTTTGGTGTTGTGACTGATGGAGCCCTAATATTGCTGGAGTTGTCAGCCAAGATGCTAAATTAAGTCTCAGTGCATACATTTAGAGCCCATCCACATACAGCAATGCTGCCCCCCAGTGCATTCTAAGGTTGACATTAAGAAAAAAGCATTGCAGTGAAAGCTTTTCAGAGTAAGGCTGCCCATCTTCTGTTGCTTGCTTGTGATGTGTTAACCAAGTGACATAATTTGTTTGTCCCTTTTAAATGATGCATCAGAGACTCGCAAGCGCTGATTACACTTTGCAAATAAGTCCGTGGAGAAAGAATGCAGAGTACTGCCTTGCTCTCTGAGTCAACGTGGCTGTGATTTTTTTTTTTTTTTTTTTTGCTTGCGATGTGTAGCTGGCAGCCATCCAGGAACATGACATCCCCTCCATTTTTCAAAGTGCATTTATATTAGCGGCACTCTTGGCAGGCAGGCGGGCCTCTCCGGCGGTTAAGGTTGAAGCGCCTCCCAGACTGACTATCACTACGATGGCTATGACATAAAACCTGTTATTGGCCTTGTTTGGTGTTGGTTATTGCAAGTGTATAAAAAAAATACTGCACATACATCTCACTCTCCGCATCCTATTCAGGGACGTAATCATATATAGGTACTAATAAATAGGTGATTTCAATGATTTGACATTTGTCATAAATATTAAATGGCTTTGCCTGCCCTTGGTTACCTTTGCTGCAGAGTAAGAAGTTTAATCGAGTGTATAGCAGCTCTTTGTAGTCTCGTTGACAGGAGACAACCCCTTGCTTCACATTTCTCTGATAGCCTTGTGTAATTTGTGTTTGTTTTATTTGGTCTTTTTTTTTGCAGATACTCAACCACAATACGATCAATCATTTTGTGGTTGGGATCATTGTTTATAAGAGGCAATAAGGAAAATTTATGTTTGTTTGTTTTTTGCCCCTAGTTTCCTCAATGGTTGGATGTGCACTTTTGTTTGACAGGTATAATATGTAAGAAATTGATTTTCTTCCATCCATCCATCCATCCATCATCTGTACCGCTCATCGTCACAAGGGTCGCGGGCACATTGGAGCCTATTCCAGCTGACTTTGGGCAGTAGGCTGGGGACAACCTAAACTGGCTGCAAGTGCAGGGCACACATAGATTAACAACCAGTCACACTCAAATCCACAGGCAATTTGGAGTGCTCGATCGGCCTACCTGCATGATTATTGAAATGTGGGAGGCAACCGGAGCACCCAGAGGAAAACACACACACGGGGAGAACATGTAAACTCTGTACAGCAAGGCCGGAGTCGGAATACATCCCGCCACCTCTGAACTGTGAGATAGATGTGCGAAGGGGTGGCCAACAACCAAGTGAATATTTAGTTATCAGACTATTTCTGAAAATGTGTCAATGAGCAAGACACAATTTGGGTAATTTATAAAACAATCAAACCCTTCACAGTTTTTCTGTCCATGACCTGGGAGGTAGGCTGTGTGATGATCCACCTTTTGAGGAGGCAGATGGATGAACTGATGTTCATGTTCACTACCTCGAGAGCAGTGGTTCTTAACCTGGGTTCAATCGAACCCAAGGGATTCGGTGTGTTAGTCTCAGGGGTTCGGCAGAGCCGCCACTGCGGAGGTCCGAACACATCTGATTTCTCGTGTTAATTCGTGATGACACATATCTGAACTGGTCTCGCTAAGGCAACAGCAGAAGTCACACTGATTTGCAGGTATGTAATTTGTTGTGAGTTCATGCATTGTGTTGATTTTGTTCTTTGAACAATGTGATGTTCATGCATGGCTCATTTTGTGCGCCAGTAAAAAACATATGTTTTGAATTTGAAAAAAATAATTTAATTTTTCACGAGAGGGGTTCGCATATAAAACTCGTGGGGTTCGGTACCTCCAACAAGGTTAAGAACTACTGCTCTAGAGGTAATGTCATAGTGTCCTGAATCTCCATTAACACAACAAAAAGTTGCAAGATATGTTGCGTATTGCTTCTCTAAAGGAAAAACAAATCACTAAAAGGTCAGAAAGGTCATCATATACAGCTAAGTTGGCAACACTTCTTAGCAGCTGATTCATCAAATGCCATTGCTGTCATGGTAACAAAAGCATATGGCTTTTGTTACCATGACGACCCGAGTACGACCATTGTATAGATATAGCATAAGCATGTCACCAACCTCTTTTAAGAGACCTGGGACCTGTTTTCAATTGTTCAATATTATAATACTAATATTTATAATATTCAACATTGCAACAATAGCAGAGTCTTCAAAAGCTAAAAATCAAACACTCTTAAAAGTCAAACTATCCTAAACAGAAGAGAAGATGAATGTATTGGAACATCACAGCACATTAAAGAAATATGATTATTTAAAGTATGGCAGAATGTGTGTGGTAAATCATGTGAACTATTAATACCACACGTAACAAACAGATGTTATTTTGCCTTTATGGTCTATTAGTTTGATAAACTTTGTTTGATTGTTTGATAAAACTGATTTTCAAGACGGAAACGTTTCTTTTTTTATTACCAAGATTTTAAATTTTCATGCAAAATCAGACCATGAAAACATTTGTCTGAGGCTAAATCATTTTACAATAAATATGACATCTGAAGGTTGTGGTTTTTTTAATAAATATGAAGAGAAAATATTTTGACAAAACAGAGCATTCCATCTTAATTTCACTGATACATTTTTCTCAAAATGCTAAATGAAGCAAAGTTAAAATGGTTGCCTCTTTTATAGCCCTCTATTCCAGTATCTAGTCGGTAATATTATAGATTTAATTTCAAGTAAATGCAGTATATACAGAATCAGAATGAGACGTAAAAACAAGGTTTTGCTTTTGGCTGTTTGTATCAATCAAGATGGTCAACATAATGATCCACTATACATCCAGTATGTACCAACAAACCGCATTTGTATGCAATGTTTAGAGACCACAGTTTAATTTAAAAAAAACATCCATTCATGCATGAAACAATCCAAAGGCACCCTTTGTTGAATTAAAATCATACTGACAGATTATTTTTGCACAAAAAAATAAATTAGTTGATTCTTTGTAGCTACGACACAAGCCACTCCAGACAGAGTTTTTTTTTTTCATCCTTCAATGCAATATACATTTGTCTTGTGCTATGTCGTCACCACTAGATGAATATCAAGAATGCCTCTGTCATCAGTGTTTCCCAAAGTGTTTGTTTATAATTTGTTTGCTTCAGACTGTGGACAATAAGTGGCAGAATAAACACTCCCCCACATTTCTCACGGCAGGGAGGCCCAAGTTGTAAAATGTCTGGATTGATAGAACGGCGTTCAATTCATCCCTAGAGGAGAAGGGCAAATTCCTGTGGCGCCGCCCGCATCAAGCGCGCCCTTCCCGCGACTCGACATCCGAGATAAACTTTTCCACACAACAATGGCTCTTCAGTGGCAGCAATGATGGTCATCTCTTGTATAGCCGAGGCCTTTCCAGTGAACAATTAACTGCTGAACGCAGTCACAAAATAATGAAATAGCCACGTAAGCACAGCCTTTCTCCAAATGCACACGACCTTGCGCTGACCCTGTAAGCACCAGTTGTGTAAAACTGGCAACAGCACACGGAGGCAGATACAAATAAAGGTGATTTGGCCAAAAGAGATGCTGAGCGATGGCTCTCATTAGTCCCGAGTGGAAAGCAAAGTCGAGGTTTAACTGAGAAAGATTTCTGGCCATTAGCATACTGGCAGCAGCTGTATTGATAGGATTTTAATAAGACGCTGCATTAATGGTTATCATGAGTGAGTGGCTTTATGGTAATGAGAAAAGGCAGAGGAGGAGAAAGGACGTGTTTTCTGTCACATTTGCCCCACACTCGAGGCCACTGATGCTAGCAGCTTCCAAAAAGTGTAGCTTGTAAAATGTTGTAAAAATATTTAATTACCATCATGCAATAATAACAAGCATTATTTTAAAATATGTGAAATATTACTCATTACAGTGTCAGGAATAACCTTCTACTGCAATGAACCAAATGCTGTCTTTTATTAAAGTAAAAGTGTCTTTTGGATTTGAAGAGCAAAGTTTCAGTGCGTACTGTACGTTTTCTTCATACAGTGGCCTGCATGTCTGGATAAACGATGACATACTGCATGGTTTTATAGATTTGGCATGAACTTAATATTCACCATTCATTTGTATTTTAATAATTTTCTGGGGCCAAACAGTAAATAGAAACCATTAGAATTAGTTGTTCAAAGAGTAGCCCAATATATTGCAGCAGTCCCATACATGTGAAGCAATATTTGGACAGACTGCCGTAGAAACAATGAAACACAACTCACCATAATGTTGAATGTAATAGTAATTAGTGGGAGCACTGCGCATATTTCTCTTGAGTTTGGTACTTATGTCCTGTCTTTGTCATAATATGTAATTATTTTTTATTGATAATCAATTATATGTAATATTATATAATATATTATATCAAATATTGACATTGTTTTATTTCATTTTGTTTTTCAAGTGGAACTTGGTCAGCACTGCTTTGAGGACATATTTTCTGGTTCACAATGCTTGGAATGAAGACCCTGGTCCCAACGTGTAAAATTGTCCCATTTTTAGCTATAAATTGATTGAAGGGAATGAGAAAGAGGTGCTGTCAGCTACGTCTCCTGTGTGCACAAAAGTCTTCATTTCCTTCTGTTAATCAGTTGGACTAATTTTCCCCTTGTTCCATTTTTAACCTTACAGTGTCACTGCCTCCAGTAGCTCTAATTGAAATATTAGCAGCCAGTTAAGTAAATGACGGCAATTTAATCAGTCCCCCCTACTTCTTTTTTTAATCTTTTCCTCATGTGATGGAGTGATCTTTTTTTAATGAAGACAGAAGTTGAAAGGCCAATTTGCATTGTCTTAGATGTCTAAGATGACAGTTTCTAATTATCAGTGAAACACAAACCTCAATTTTACACGCTTCAATTCCACGCGACTTTCTGTCTAACGCAGTTTGGTCTTTTTTTTTTTTCATCGTAAATACATTTTCAAGTAGTATTTTAAATGAATGATGTCAGGACCGTATGAAGCGAAATGACTACCGCGTAAACCTTAGCGCTAGTGATTTGATGAATTTCCGTGACCAATTTAAATGTGTTTGATAAAAAGAAGTCGGGCTCTTCCTTTTTAATTACATTTCAACAAACTTTGATGTGTGTGGAGAGTTCACGGTAACGGACGGTAAACGGATCCCTTCGGCTGCCCAACAACAAGCCTGACCTAAATTAATGTAACAAAGGACCTTTAGGAGTTACAGTCCCTTTTTCTTTTTTCTTTTTGTAAACCAAACCTAACCTTCTGTAACTTCCCAAGCCTGGGAATAAGGTTTTTAAGTAGTGTCTTAGTCTGTGCCAGGATTTGGAATGCAACCATTATTAATAACTATTTCTCGACCGACCAAATTGTTATTTACTCTTAAAGTCAACCCTAAACTTTTCTTTACATCATACATTTTCTTTACAGTCATGTGTTGTATGTGCCCCCACTAGTCCAAACACGCCATTCTGCTTAATAATGAATTCCGTTTGTGGAATATGAGTTAATGACAAAATGACATCACCATTGCCAGTTCTCAGGTCACAGCCAATCATGGCTCAGCTTCAAAAATCTGGTGAGCCATGATTGGCAACTCTGATGTCATTTTTAGTGAACAGCAAGTGGCAAATAACAAGCATATTCTACAAACAAAACATGAATCAGAACACTGTGTCAGTGACTGGTTGGGCTGCACAGAATATTACAAAAGAAGTTGGGGGTTGACTTCCTCTTTTATATCCTAATCTCTCCTTTTTTCCCTTTGTGTAAAGAAAGGACACACTTTTAAAGACACGTTGTCAACTTCCTATTACAATTGTACTGTGTCATTTAATAAGCATGCCTATCTTTGTTTTGCAGTTACACTACTCAGAATACTGATGAGGTACATCAATAAGTATTTTAAGATTGGTCCTCAAGCAGAAAATCTGAGGATTTTGCTCACTTATATATGCTTTTTACTGTAAGCTCCGTGAAAAAAGGGAAACAAAAATTGAGAAGCCATCAACTGATCAATCTTTTTTTTTTCCCAGTTGCCCTATCAGACGTGAATGCCTGATAACCGATGCCCCTACCCTCCTCTTCACACACCCTTCTCTCTTGCCCTTCACATCTGTGTGTCTGCACAGCCGAGATAAGCAAATCAATATCCTGTCACTTCTCATTTTTGCTGGCCCAATTCGGCTCTTTGCACCTTCCACAAGGTGACAGTCTCCTGCCTGGCTCTCCTGACTTGCCGGTCCCCGTCGCTCCTTTGTACAATATGTTCCCACATGATCGACACTCTATCACTGGTATGATGTCAAAATGTAGGTGGCCGCTCAGCCAAGGTGCTGAACCTCTACTAACCATTGGAGCTTGTTCCATCAGATAATAATAAATCGCAATTTGTTTCGTGAGACTATTCATCTTGATTGATCATTGATGATTACTTTTCTCTTGCATGGCCACCCCAATAAAAGACAGCGTGACAACTTTAGTAGAAGCACATTGTTAGCCTAATGTAACGGTTCATTTGCCTGACTTTCATGCAGGCAGACAATTCCTACTCATTGGTGGTATAAACATAAGTACAGTAAGTCTGAAATGGTCTCTGAATACCTCATGTCAAGTCTGCTTTTGCCCAAAAGTTAGCTCGGAGAGACTCCAGTTTTCCACCACCTTGAACAAACTATGGGGTAAAGAAAATGGAGGGATGGATTTTAGCATGGTGACAATCTAGTAGCTCTCCGAGATAGTATATATCTCAGCCAGTGGAGGTCAAAGCGTGGACACAATCTCAATCTCATAATAATTGCTGCTTTACTAAATTCCCATTAGATGGACTTGCGTAATTGGTACCACTACTTGGTAAGGGTGTTCAAAGTTTTGGGGAATTATTTCTCTATGGGAGAGCAATAACTGTAATGATTTATGATTCATTTGATCCTATATGTCGGACGTTACTGCCTGCTGGGGTCAAGAATCTTTTTTTTTTTGAATACTTCTTCGGTTTTACAATGTTTTAATGAGTTGGATCCTAATAACCTAATGTCTGACTAAGCAAGTTGTGCCCGTGCGACCTGCCATCCAACCAGTGATTTTCCTTCTTTCAATTGTTCTCAGCCATCCCTGGCACTGATCAGAACCTCGGACAGTTCTCTTTCTCTGCCCCTCCCGTCCCGTTATGCAGTGATCAGCATTGATTGCCCGCACCTGTTGCTCATTACCACACCTGTTCCCACCTTGTTCACGCTCTTACTTAAACCCGCATACCCATAACTTTGGGTTGGTTTGTCTGATAACTGTATGCTAACCTGTTTGCTAACCTGTTCTTCTGCCATTGTTTATTATCCAGCTTTCCACTTCCCCATTCCCTTCTATAAACCCTGGTCCAAGCTGGCCAGCCTGCTCCGTTCCGTGACAGTTGTTTATGTAAAATTTTTGATTTGGGCCTTTGTGGTGTTTTGGAAGCCTTTAAATTACAATGGGCTAAACGTCAGCCATTGAAGAAACCACCAAAGATTTAATAGTCTTAAACCAGTTAGAGCTTGTTTTTCTCCACTGCTTAATGGTGCTGAAACAGTTCTACATTATGCCGGACCCACACAAAAAAAGGAAGGCTTAAAGTGCTTAGCGTTACAATCGGTACCCAATGTAATGATTTAATCATTTAATCATAATTTGAAAAGTGAAGTCGAACTGTCCTTTCCAAATTATTCCCTGTTACTGCCACAAAGTAGCAAAGATGGTCATTTTTGTCACATGGCAGTAAGATAAACAGAGCTAATAGACAGACAACGTTGGCCTGTTCAATTTACCATCTGACAGTGAAAGATGAAAATTAATTTTGCTGGGTCCACCAGCTTTTTATCCATGCATTCCTTGTCTGAGGACAGCAAAGGAAAGATTTGTTTAAATATTCAGCGCCTCCAGCAATGTCAAATAACAGCAGCGTCTGATAAGATTTTCATGGCTCGCCACACAAATTAGCGCCTTAAACAATTATTTCTTGGAAATATTTCTCGGGCTCATGGCTTATGGTTTAGAAAAATTAACTGTGGAAGAGAGGGGATGATATGCCCCTCTATGGACTCTTTCATATTCTCCTGACTAGTAAATGCCAGTCATGGAGTGGGCATAATGAATTGAGCCATGGACCATCACTTGCACATTAATGATGATTTGCACCAAATGTGTATCCTGAAGATTATTCCTTATCACTACCAAGACACACTGTATGGGGTAAATAAACAGCAGCTTCTAAATGGGTAGGGCAAAGCACAAACAAGATGGCTTTGTGTCCATTTTGAAGTTCGAGACCACGGGCTAAATGGACTTGACAACCGTGCATAATCACCTGCAGTCTTTCGCCGGGAGTGCCTTGGCTGTAGGAAGCAGTCTTGTTGAGAGCTGATTCAGCTCCAAAAGCCCCATTAAACTCTAATCCTAAATTGGGTTCTGTGCCCTGACCATTTAGGGGAAAACAGTGTTGTGCTGCTCTCTCGCCAACTTGGACAAACTGGAGTCGTGGCACTCTAGTTTGTGATGGAAATAGGATAAATATGTCCCATTTGCAGTCTGTGGTCCACGTTAAGTCCACAAAATAAATATTGGATGTACTTTTAAAAGTATTTAACCGTGCCATGAAATACCATCTCACCATGTTCGTGTACGTCTGCCCAAAAAGAATTACCAGAATTACTTGTCTCATTTTCTTTCCTCTGTACCACGGGGCTTGATGTAAAATTAATTGATTCACCCTTTTAAGAAACTTGAATAATGCAATTGTTTGTTTTGTGCACTTGAATGTTCCCCCACGAGATTTGCTCTATCACTTCGCATCAGATTAGCAGCCGCTTTCATTGCTGTAGTTTTCAGCAGTTAAAATTAACAAAGACTCAACCAGATGTTTGGAGGCTTCATTTGATGCTTGATTACATTTGTCTTTGAGTGCAGGCTTATTTTGCGGCACTCATGGGGAAAGTAAATGTGCACTGTGGGAGCACAGTGCTCTAGTGGATTGATAGGACACCAAACGCTCTTTGAGCTACAATGATGCCTCAACATTGAGTGCCTTTCACGGGAGAAGGAATTCTGTTCTGGATCTGATGTGATGGCTGTGCAGTAGTTCAACCAATTCTACTCAATAAATCGCATTTCTGAAAAGTTGGAAAGTCTTTAGACACTTACAGTACCAACTACCGTATTTTCCGGACTATAAGGTGCTACGTTTTGCGCTAGCTTTGAACCCTGTTGAGTCCAATGTGGCTTATATAAGGATTTTTCATGAGTTTTATGATATTGTATGATTCGTGCATATCCTTTAATATATGGAAATTAAACATTAAAACATCTGCATGGTGGTTTGAAACTATAACAGATAGAAAAGTAATTTATCTTTCATGTGTTGTACATTATGTTGTGATTGGGTTATGGGCCTGCGTTAGTTTAGTGTTTAAGTTTGGGGGTTTTCTGTTGTCTTCTGTTCATGGCCTTAATTGAGTACACTTTTTTTTCCCATTTGCAACTTCCTCATTCCTTAATCCTCGCATCTATCAAAATCGGGAAGACCACTTGAGAAGCGACACATTCTTGGAGTAATGATACAATACAACTTTGCTTACTGAAGGGCTAATAAAGGTTATCTTATTTTGTCCTTATAATTTTATGAAGAATTCAGCGATAGATATCATCTTCAAGGAATTACAAATTCAAGGGATGAACTCTATTTACAAAGTCCTGCTCTGCACATTGAGTGTGTGTGGTGAAGCTTGTTTTCCCCCAGTTTTGGCTCAGATTTTCTGTGGACTTTTAATTACCTCCAGCACAGTTGTTTGCTTTTAAAAAAAAAGTTTTGAGTTGCTGCACTCTTCCCTAATTTACCTGCTTCTCCATGCTTTATCTCCCCGCCTTTGTCGTCACTCCACCACACCGAACCCTGTGGATGAAAGATAATAGTGCTTAGTTGATTTTTGCTAGTTTCACTGAAAGTTACAGCAGACTCCAAAAATAACTTGGAACTGGTTCCTGAAGAGCTAGTTTTTTTGCTACAACACCAAAACATGTTTTTAATATTTTGGGGACCAAGCCACATGATGCTGAACCTCCTCCCTGAGTACAGATGTTTCTGCAAATGAAATGGAATTGTGTTATGTAGTTATAAGGAGTTAGTCCAGTCTGCCAGCACCACAAATTACCGCCTTTAAAAAACAACTGAAATATGCCTAGATCTTTGTCAAATATGTAGCGGCTTCCTGGTTTGACAGTGTCCTTCTCCAGCATCATGTAACCCAAAGGTGAATTTTAGGCAAAAAAAATCAAATGTTTAGTCCTTATTGTGTTTTCCAACAGAAGATATTAGAATACAAGGATTGGTTTTATCAACCCCCCCAGAAAAATCTTGCTCATTTTGGAGGGATTGTTTTTGACGTGCACTATATTTAGGTATTAAAACTGTACTGATGGCTTGGCTCAAAATATTGATCGCTGACAATATAATTCCACCTCTGGTGCAGCCTCCAACTTTCTGAGGGTTCAAGATTAGCTCGGACTAGACCTCCAAATGTGAAATTACATATTGATTCAACGGATCCCAAACACACTTTTTGTCTGTGATCTTTCATTCACACACAAACAGATGATTTTGACAGGAGAAGTGGGAGCTGCAACTACTTTATTTTATGGTGTCTCTCTTATTGACACATAGACAACTGCCATTTGTGTGACAGATTTCAATGCATCTTGCAGATGAACAAAGGCAAAGCAAGTAATTATGTGTCCTTAGATGTGACCTTATCATGCAGTATGCCCAGCTAGTGCATATACACTAGCGTGTGCAGATTGGTGTCTTTGAGCATGCGCTTGACTGACACGCATCCACACAGCTATTCACACTCCCACATATTCAGTTTCCTACCCACAGTCACCTACACCCAACCACACATTAGCGCCCACACAAAAGCACAAGTTAGCGCTCTCTTTATCTCATGAAGCAGTTGGCTGAACATCTATAAATAGGCTGTAGGGCATTGCACAACCTCATTTTGCCTCCCCCATACACTCCTACTGCAATTATCCAAAGGTTTATTTCGGCTAAGCAGTCAAGCAGGGGGAATAATTGACTCAGCTCATTCAGCAAAGTGGTTAATGGTGGTAAGGATCAAAACAAAGCAAGTAAAGCAAAAATATGTGTTGACTTGACCTGATGTGAAAAAAAAGTTGAAATTGTTATTTTTAGTTGTGATCTTATTTGACTCTCCATATCAAACCATCTCTCAAAGAACCCAGAAAAGCTTGTGTTTTCTTCCCTGATGCTTGTTGTTTATGTTGGGTGTTATTTATTCTCGTGGTGCCTCAAAACTTCTCGTTCAATTAAAGCATTTAGCATTTTTTAATGAGTACAAAAACATTAATGGTAAAAAAAGATCCTTCACCCAACAAGCCAAGTGCAATATGCTTCATTTTGGCATGTTTGTGGCTGTATTATAAGACACAGACATGTCAGCTCATTTCCCTGCTGGGAGTGTTGGGAAACAAACCCAAACCACATCTGGGGTAAACAACATAAAATCTAAACTGGCTTTTGCAGTTCTCTCTTTTTCAGCAGGGACAAATTCCAAACCCTTACCATGTTTCCAGGTCTGACCCACAAAGTTCTTTTCAGCTTTGCGGCAAATATAAAATTGCCTGTTGTTGTTTGTTTTTGTGTCTGTGACACAGGTCATCATTTCTAGCCTTGAGGACTGAGAAAACCACCACACGAAAAAAAACAACTTAATTGCCTTTTCCCCAAAATGGCATGAAGTACAACTGGTCCAGAGATGCCAGAAACAATCATTCACACTAATACAATTTCTTTGCACTCATTTTTTATACTCATATTTACCATGCTTAATCGTATTGAACATGACACACAGCGCAAGAAGATGAAATGGAACATAATCATCAAGCTGGTGTCCTGGCATCAAGAGGAGATCACACCACTTCAGTCTGACAGTTCTGCTGCTAGGTCGACTTTCATGCAGGGATGTTTTAACAAGTATTATAGTCATTTGTCATCTTATAGCATCATAACTTGTGGTAACAGCATCATGTCATGACTATGGACACAGAAATGCTCAAGCGTGTTAAGTGTTTATCACAAACGCTTCTGGTTTGCAATTTCTGCTCTCACCCGTCTCAACTCTGGATTCTTCTTTCAGGTGTTGGTACGATATATTGCATGCGTATAAATTTCATTAATGTGAATCTGCGTAGATGTTCGTCTCAATGAGTGAGTCCAGTGATTGCTGGGTGATTACTCCACTGTGTACAGTACACTGCCTCGCAACGCAAATCAGCTGATAAATCAGCTTGTACAGGATAAACAGCATAGAGAATGGATGCATTGATGATGGCTCACCTTAGTGCATTCTTAAAACAATGCTGTTCTTTTATAACCATTGTACCTTTCTACAGCTATATAGATGACAGTGCACACTTATTACCGAATTTAATATCTAATGTGCATTTGCAGAACAACGTTAAGTAGTCATAAAGGAGTTTGAACATACGACAGTAGCTTCCAGCGATGATACCGTTGCTACCTAAACATGAGACAATGTTTCCCTTGGTACAGGTGATGTTTGCTCTATTGCCATAGTTTTGCAGCTGTGCAGGCTGCAAGGGGGCCTATTCAATGTGAAGATCTGCAGGCAGCGCTGGAATTGACTGTGCCACAGGGAAGTGAAAGTGACTCATATCGGGACTTTGTTGAATGAGAGACACAAAGGGTAAGGTAGTGCTGGAAAAGATAGCGAAAGGAAAGTTGGCGGGCATACCAAGAGCAAGACACAGAGATAGTGGGGAATGCGAGGGGAGGAGGATTGATAGAGAGAGGTTAGCCTGGATAGAATGTAAAAGAGCAAAGTGAGAGTGAGAGACAGAGAGTGAGAGAGAGCGAGACAGAGAGAGAGGGAGAGAGAGAGACAGGGAGAGAGAGAGAAAGGCCAGACTGAAAGGGAACATAAAGTGACAGAGGTCTAACAGCCAGCGTAGCTTTGATATCCCCTCGGCTTCAGCTCGACCTTCACCTACTCCACATAAACCAGGGGAAGAATACGCAAGGTGAATGGACTGTTCCCCGAGCTGTCCTTTAGCTCACACCCTAGTCACCGTAATAAAATGCCTGTGTGCATGTGGCAAGGCGTGAGAGAGGGGAAATGCTCCGGTGACCTGCGTGTGTGACCTATTTGATAGGAGTAAAGAGGCGCTGATGTGAATAATAAAACAACAATAAAATGATGGAAGTACCTTGATGCAGGGTTTGCGACCCATCACAGTCATTTTTACCTCTGCCAAGTGTGAAAGTGAGAGCTGTTTGGATTGCTGTTGTTTGTTAGTCAACAGTATTTCACAAAAAGGACGCAGCCAATTTCCATGAATCTTTGTGACAGGGTTGCACAAGTGCCAAGGAAAAACTCATTACACGTCTGTGCATATCTAGGTGAAAATGTTGAAAGAGAAACCATTTACCTAAACAAAAAGTAATTAGTTATCTAGCACAAAATGCGAATGGTCGTGTCCTTTTCCCAACTCGTATCATTCTCATTTTTGGCAAAACTCAGTCCCCCTCCTCCACAAGGAGTCTAGCTGGCCCAGTACTATTGTGGTTCTGTAGCTAATCAAAATGTAAGACTTAGAGCTAGTTTCAATGCGGTCTTGCAGGAACTATCAATTCGGATATACTGTACATAGAAAAATAAAAGGAATGCTTACAGTTCAGATGCCAGAGCACAGCACTTGAAACCCTAAATCAAAAAGTATTAAATTGACATATGTTGTTTGTTTGCTGCAGCAAATCAGAAGCACTAAAAAACATTCACATGTGTCTTAATAACTAAAAATAACAGACGATCAAGTAGAATACATGTCTTTTGTTTTGTATCACCAGTAAACATCTCATTTATGCTACTCCTTCTTGACTTCTGACA
This sequence comes from Syngnathus scovelli, assembly GCF_024217435.2. Classification (NCBI taxonomy): domain Eukaryota; kingdom Metazoa; phylum Chordata; class Actinopteri; order Syngnathiformes; family Syngnathidae; genus Syngnathus; species Syngnathus scovelli. The sequence continues at coordinate 13,903,997 of NC_090847.1, forward strand.
AACACTTGGCTTTTTTACAAACAGACTTTTCTACAAGTGCCTCTGTGATGCCAAAAAGGAAATATAACCCTGGCGTGGCTCTTGAACACGAAAAAACTCTTCCTCCTCCGTGATCGTCCGTGGCTCCCCCAAACTTGTCTTGGCCTCCTTCGCTTACTAAAACTTAACTTTCTTCCTTGAGCTGACACCAGAGGAGAAACAAAGTATAAAACTGATGAATTTGATATATGCACGTAACTTTGCTAGGCAGCTTAAACAGGCTTCATGCCAGATTTCAGAGACCCCAGTGTATTGCTAACTGTACAAAATATTATTCCACAGATAATCTCTCCCGAGATTCCTTTCCCTCTCTCCTTGTAATGTGAACTTGAGTCTCCCAAGTCATACAGAGCGGCTTTACTGCTACCCATATATCTAGTGATTCCTTCTCCTGAAATATTTATCATGCGGGTGAGAAGGGGTTAGAGTTTGCCATGGGGATCTTATCCACCTGTGGGGGGGAAAGGATTGTGCTGAAATAGCCAGACTTCCTTTATCTTGAGACACAAATCCATGGAGTGTATGATGTACTTTACGGAGCGTCAGATAAATGAAAAAGTGGCCTGAAGAAGGGCTCAATATTGGTTGATGGATTTATTTATTTATTTATTTATTTATTTATTTATTTATTTATTATTCATTCGTTCATTTAATCAAATACTGAAAACTTGAGAAATCAATTCCATTGCAAGAATGTATGCCTGCATAAAATTACTTACATTTTTTTCTGAAGGCTTAAACTCTAATACTAATTCTTCAAGTACGATTTCTAAAACTATTAGTGTCTATCGCAAAACCATTCACAAAGTTTGCAAATCTTGAAGCATAAACACTGCTTGACACTGAGTTTGCAATTTTGCCATCCACACTTTGAGTGCCCAGCACTCAGTTTGCAGTGAACACAACTCACTACTTAGACTCAATTTCCAATTGATCAACACACTCCTTGCAAAACAAGACACCCTGTATTAGTATTCTGCAACTGGCTGGCCACACTTTCACAAGAAAAAACTAGTTTAGAAAATTACTGTAGTCCATTTTGCAATCAGCATGAGCAGTAGAAATAAGCCTGAGGTAAGCTGTCGGTGTGGAGGACAATGGAGGGAAGCCAGAGTGAGATTTAGAAGAGATATTTTGCTATGAATAAGCCTAAAAAATATTTTTAAAAATTCAGATTTTTGCAGAAGGCTCTCACTATCATAAGAGCTTTAGGTTTCTGCACTAAATCATTAATGTGAATACTGAGAGTAAAGCTGTTGCGGTGTATCAATAAATAGTTTTATTAATATTCTTCCATGACACTACAGGGCTTATAATGGAGCTATCATTTTAGCAATTGTTTTTTTTCACCGCAATCAGACATGTCTTGTTTCTTCAACATGGGCAATTCCTCTTACTCCAGACAACTGGCCATTGGTGGTGTTGTTTCACATAAATGACTTCCATGCAGCTGGCATTAGATAAATTCAAGCTCTTTTCTGCATCCCAAATACCCTCGTGATTGGAGTTTAAAGTGATTTCTATGACGCGGCTGGGCTAGTTTTGGTCATTACAAATGCTTAAAATATTATCTCCTGATATGCTGACAATAAAGCACTGAGCCCAGAGCAGGAGATAACAAATACATAGAAATAGCTGTGAAAGGATTCTTTGAAGAAAGGCTCATTCTAATTGTCTAAACAGATTTCCTGTGGATGGATTTCAGGTTTCACTAAAACTCTGTGGCATACATTATCGAAGGCAAACTGGGCTTTGATCACAGAAGATGCAGCCTGCAATCATTTACACATGTAAATGCATGAAAGAGCTAGATTGATTTAGCCCAATGGATTTATTGTCTAAGTGTATTTGAGTTGCACATACCACGGTGTGAAGTCTCAATAAGACTCTAACGGTCACACGTTTCCCGGTATAGCAAACCCGTAATGATAATGAATGGCTGTATACAGGTATTGAACTTGGACAAACACACATGGGGAAATTTGATTTTAGATAGTTGTACAACCAATGTGAGACACCAGGTTCTGTCAAGAAGATGCAGTGACTTTTTTTCTCTGTGCTAATTAAGTCCTCGAACGGTGAAGGGTAGAGAGAGAGAGCAAATGAGGGCAAGGGAGGGAGAGTCATGTCCATTCCGATTTGTGATTTATTTCCAAGAAAGAAATCACTGTTGACTCTACCTCTAGTGGGAAAGCAAACTGCTGTTGCAGTAGCAAAATCAACAGCACTGATGCTTTGAAACTACTGTGCTTCTCTTCATTATTCACTATAACCTGTTGACTATTATCGTTCACAAACCTGAAGCAAAAATTAGTTTAGAACAGTTATCAATGCTGCACACATTTGTTTTGCTTCTGTATCAGTGTTGACAGAGGTAATATTTTAATATTCATTCAAGCACATTCACATTGCAAAATTAGTAAATGTTGAAAGTTAAACTAAAAGAACACACTTTGAATACCACATTGTTTGTTTTTAAATTTCTGAATCTAATTTAGTCATTGAGTGACCGAATGACCGAATTCTTTGAAAATCTACTAGAGTGGTGCCATGGCATACGAGTGTCTTGACTTACAAGTGTTCCAAGAGACGAGCTGTTGCTCGGTCACTCCTGTGGTCTTGAGCTAGAAGAAATTACTCTGAAATATGCCTTGGACCCCCACCTCAAAAGGGTGGTAGGTGATGGTGTGGTTACTCCACATTGGAAAGCATCAAGAAGCCAGTCAAATGCTATAGCAGCATTTTTGCAAATATCCCATCATCATCATCAGTCCAAAGTTGCCCCTATAAAACAGGCTTTGTGCCCCAGAGCTGTCATAATAGAAACACGTCCCATTGCAGTGTGTTCAACAAGGTCGCCTCTTGTGTCTCCCACCAGGGCAATGTTGTCCTGTGGGTTTGTGGCCAAATTGGAGCATGGCGTGTCACTTTCAAGGTCAACCAAAGACCGATTGATCGATGTCAGATTTTTTTTCCCCAAAGTCATCCAACTGTTGTTGTGGCTTTGATGGCTGGCTGCTCACTCACAACCAGGTGCACGTTCTGCCACCACCGCCTCACAAATGGCGTGTTGCAGCACCTTGACATTGTCGTGCTCGTGGGGTGAAAAACGACGCTGCGCTTCATTAGGTCCCCGCTAGTGGAAATCTGCTCGTCCCATTAGGTGCTGTGGCGGGTTGTACCGTGTTACTTGCAAGCCCCATTGCCGTTTATTTCACGACCGGTCGGATGAAACGGCTGATATCAACAATCTGTTCCTTTATGTGTTTCTTTCACTCCCACACACCTGCTCAGACACTTTATTTTGCCTTCCACCCCCTCGTCTTTGTCTTCTCTGACACCCGCCCTCACTTTGGTTTAAGTCATTTGTCATGTTAGGTCAGGTTTCAGCATGCAATTAATGGGGGATTTGAGTGGACAGGTCATTTGAATCATCAGCTCCATTTGTTATTTACAGTTGTCAATTATGCGAGCAGGAACCACACTTGCGTGTCTGCCAGTCGCCAATTACTCTTCTGCCTACCTCCCTGACCTCCCAGCACACAAAGACATGAGGGGTGGACCAGGCAAACACGATCCCAATGAAATGTGAGGCATCCGGGCCATCTGCCTCCTGCATCTTTCCAGGAGAGAAAAGTGGGAAGGTAACAAAGAGTGCAGGGGACAAAGATATAAGGAGAGTTCATGCAAGAATAAGTCTGAAAGGAAGATGACCAGCCACAAAACACGACCTTTGTAGTTGAATTAGAGGTCATTTCTATCCAAGCATAGCTGCAGTGGGACATTCTCCACTGTCTTTTATCTTGTTTATGCCTGCAAAGAGCAATCACGTTTGTGCCTCCATGTTGAGCAATAAAAGCTTTTATTGCTGTGGTCTATGATGGTAGAATTAATTAGGACTAAGGCAATGCAAACATTTTTATAGTACCTGACCGTGAACAAGGCAAAACATCATGAACCAATTGCATAAAACAAATGTAATCACATTATGAATAAAAATTGTGCTGATGAGACCATCTCAAATTAAAGTGGTTACATTTCAGTGCTTTATGTTGATGTTTTTCAATTCAACAATTTCAACGATGTCACCAATACAATTATTAAAATAGCTAATTTTGCGTATTTCATGAGCGAGAAGGGAAGAGCAGCTCCGATGAGTGAAACAGACTTTCATTCTTCACGTGATCACACACACATTAATTACAGAAGCACGCAGTTGGCACATGCTCTAAGACAAGAGACATTGCTTGCTTCTCTTTATCCCGCTAAGACAGTTACGTAGTATTCCATCACACATGTACTGTACTGTTGACATTCAACAATCTGTTTAATATAATCAATGCGTGAGCGTGACATATTTAGGGCTCTAATTTCATAGACATGATTTCATACGTGTTCAGCGTAAAAACCGGCACGTACCGGGGCAAGTGTAGTTTACCACGTTGGGCGGTTTTTCAGACTTAAACTGTTGGACTGTTTGCTCACGCAGTTATTCTCCAAGTGATGAATCTTGTCCCGTCTTTGCTTGTGAACAACTTTTTGGGCATGCTCTATTGTATCTTACTGAGAAGCGTTCCGAAATTGCAGTTACTTACGTTTGCTTTATCAAACTGCAGACTTAAAAATTGAACACCCAGTGAAATTCAAACTAGAGAAGATTTGGTATGAAAAGAGTCCAGCACAACTTTTATTCCAGTGATTAGGCCAAAGAAAGAGAAACACGGGGAAGGTATGTGGGTTGACCTTATGGGACGTTGAATTGCAATTTACCACAGAAGCAAGCTTGACAAATACAAATGACAAAGGGGCCAAAAATTCTAATCCCTTTGTGTCGCCTGGCTGGAGGATATTGCTTTGTAAAAGGAACATGACATAACCAACCTTGCAAATATGTCTGATGGCTCTGTTATAAAGGGGTTGTGCTGGGAGAATGGAGTGAATATATTTCACTTTTGTTAGTGCTCACACATTTTCCATGAGACAGTCGATATTTTAGCAGTGGCGGGCTATGGTTTCAGTCCTCGGCCTTCAGTGGGTATTTCAGTGAGATAATACGCCTTTTAATAACACCATTACATCACAAAATGATGGGGGAAAAGCTATATACCTGTGATATTAAAGAAGAGACAGATATATTTCACATGTAGTACGTACGTATTTGAGGATGAATACCATCATTACTAAAGCAAGAAACACAGATAGGTTTATCTTCCAATACATCACTTCTAAACCATAACCTCTTCACTACATTATAGCAATTCACAACAAATATTTATCAATACAAAAACTTTAAATAAATCACATTGTACTCACCAGATATGATCATGCAGAGGCAGCTGGCCTCCATTCTTTGCTCATGCCTGTTCGTGTAAGCGAACTGTTCTACTCATACATACTGCCCTGAAACGGATGAAAATGAGTGGAAGCTATATGTAGAGCGAGTTTATTGCCATTTAGTATCGTCGTTATGTGTTGCCAGTGTATACTGATGATGTGAGTCGTAATTTCATTGTGTTGAGTCTAACATCATTTCAATTAAAATAGCATGTTGATTTTGATTTATTGATGAACTGTCTCCAGTTCTGCTTATAATGTGCTCTTAAACAATTATAGAAGTAAAATGTTCAGCTGTCAAATATCGTATTGTATAACAATCTTTGTTGATTCCATTGTGACCTGTGTTGTGTTAGTCCCATAGACGTTTCTTTGAGACCTTTAAATAGAAAATGCACTTGGGCGCATATTCCTGTGTAGCAACAATCCCCTCCTCATTTAAACTTCACTTACAGGATGAGGCAGAAGACCCCCCCCCGCATCCTGTGCATGCACATTTCAAACATTCCAATCCCCCCCAACCAGCAGAAATCATGCACGATACTGAATGTATTTAAAATCATTAGAGAAAAATTGAGGAAACTTTATATAATTTCGATAATAACCTTGAAAGATAGCATTTCTTTGATTCAATTTTCTTGATTCGTATCTGATTGTGTCTGCACAGTGATTTGTTCATTAATCTATGGCATAAAATCAATGTGGTACCCCTAGTGGTGGTTAATTATACTGCTAGCAGAAGCTTCGTGTCTTGGTAGCACAGGATCACAGACCAAAATTTAAAAAAAATAATAATAATGGCCATGTTTCCATCAATTGAGGAATATTCTCACAGTACTGATATTGTGAACATTATTAGTGGCCATTTGAGGAAGCTTGTGGTCCAATTCCGAAAGTACTTCGATTAATCTGATCAGTGGTGCTGTAATAGCAAATGGATACTGCTCCCATTCAATAATAATGCAGTACTAGGGTCAAGTTTATTTACCATAGAAGAGAACTGTTCATGGACTGTGTCAAGAGGAGCATGTATGAAACACAGCTCCTTGTGAATTTCTGGGTGGGTTGTCTGGCTGAATATTGAGCACTTTCAGCAAAAGCAGTCAACGCTCTGTGACCTTTTGCCACCACATATCTCTGTGAGAGTGGATTTTCCACACTGGCCTATCTAAAAAAACAAATGCAGATCACGACTGAAGCTAGAAAATGATATGAGACCGTGCCTGTCCACCCTATCGCCACGAATAGACAAACTGTGTGCCATTCACCATGCCCAGAAATCACACTGATGGGAAAAAAAAGAAAAAAAATCCCAGCAACTGTCCTCTCACAGTGACAGTGAAATTTGTGGCTTCCCATGTGTGATTTCAGTTCATTATTACAGTTCAATGTGTTCATTAATTATATATTTTTTTTCTTTTTAGCACAAGTTGCAAATAAATAGGCATACAGATGCGAATAAATATCCTCCTTTGGTGCTAAATAAAAAATATTCCGCTAAAGCAGTGGTCCCCGAGTTGCTCCTTGTTTATAATGGTGGTCCCTTGGGCATAACCAGTTGAAAATTTGATTTAACAAATTAATAATTAGTGACTTATTTAATTAATTTGATCGTTAATTATCCCATATTTGCGACATCTGTTTTAATCCAAAAAGAGATTTTGAATGTAGAGAAGAAACAACGTTGCATTTGGAAATACGTATGCTACAAGTCCACACTGGGTCACACCAACTGGTGTGAAACTGAAAAGCAATGCTCAAAAGGGCTTTTAGGTTATTCAAAAACGGAGTGCTGGTGTGAGTTCTCGATGCTCTAACTGGGGACAGGGTGCATCAATGTGTCAGGCTGTCCAGATGGAAACAGTTCAGGAACAAGTTTCTGATTGGTTTAGAACAAGAGGCTGCGTTCAGTAATTTATGAGAGGGGAGCACGCTCTTCCTCTCCGAATGCATGTACACTCAAAGTAGACCACAGGCGTCAGTGAATTTTTGAATGTGCATATACGTATGCTCACTGTGCGAGTTCCCAGTTTAAAACGAGAGCTAGGCACTGACCACTACTGACCTTGTATCTTTTTTCCTGGCATTCATCTTTGTAAACTTGTTTTTTTCTTTTCCTGCAAAGGTTAATGCGGTACAGACTAGCCTCACAAGTGATGGTGGCTCTATTGATGCAAGATGATATAGGTCACAGCCTTGAAGCGACTGTGGATGATTGATGAACAATGTTTGTATTGATGATTCTATTCTTCTGTGGATGTAGTCTGGGTTATTTTTCAAACCCTCTGAATTACTTGCCAAATAATATGTGAACTGCCCGGCTGACTTTGATTCCTTTAACAAACCACCACAGCCAAATGTAACGGTCTCTAACCTGTCAATAGCATGCACATATCGCTATTGATTGCCACCATTATTGCTTGAGACTAAATTCATTACAAGATCGACCAAGGCTGTTCGAGAGAGGTACAGAGGTTGAAGGTTTTGAAAGGAGCTGAAAGGTTAAAAAGAAGCACAAAAAAAGGTATGAAGTAAAAATCACTTTCATTGCTTCAGGCTGTGACCAAAACAAACTATGAAATTAAATGATCGTATTGTGTCTTTGCAAAATGAAAGTAATTTAAAATAGTTGAGTATGCAAAGATATTTTCCATAAACTGTTGCATACAATTATGATAATTTAGCTGTGTTTCCATCTATCCCTCTACCTTAAGGTGATCCTTCATCAAAAAATCCTACGACATTACTTTAACAGGTCCCAATTGTATGTGGCACAATCTACCCAAGACTTTAACAGGGACCAAAAATTATTTTTTTCATTTGGGAATTCTCAAAATGCTAATACTGTGCCAATGTCATTCAAAAGACTATTATTTTTTTTTATCTCAGTAGTCATCCTCATTTAAATCATCTTCTTGTGCTCAACAACTTTTTGGTACATATAGTACATGTTGCTCATGAATGAATGGTACAACCCGGTAGGAAACATTGTGCACCATGTGGGCCCCATTTTTCCAACATGTTACATTAAATAGAACCAAAAGATTTAATGCACCCCCAAAAAAGGTTGCTGCTAATATACTTAAATAGGAACATGGCCTTATTTGAAATGCAGAGCACGTTTTTCCCTTTGTCCATTGATCTCATTCTAATTTTGCTGCTCTGTGTTGATTCTGTCAATTGAGTAATGTGGCCAAACAGCCTGACAAATGGAAACTGAGACACAAAGCATCTCTTCCTAATCTGCTACTTTATATTGATGGAAATAAACCTGTTCCTGGACTTCATTTGTTCTTCTTGCCCATTAATCCACACCTAGACATTCTTCGTCCACAGGCTTAGGAGCTCTCGATTCCATCCTTCCTACTTGGAGATTGGGAGCACCATAGGGGGGCCTGAAGATTCTGCAGAATACCAATTGGCCACACCAGGGGGGAGTCGAATGAGGGATCACGATTATAGATTTTGCCTCAAACATTTTTTCCCTTCCTCTTCTCATCTAAAGTCCTAGAGAGGTCTGAAGGAGAAAAAGTGTGTTTCTGTGTGTGCATGTGTAGTTAGGCGGGGGCTTAGACTTGAAGAGTAAGAGGGTCATCAAGCCAGTGTTTACTGCTGTTAAATAGCAAGCATCGTGTCTTCGTCAAAAGTTCCTCACTGCAGTGTGTGATTTACGATCCCCTTCAGCAAAGGTCCTCTCACACACGACAGGAAGGGATGAGTTGCAATATTTCTTTATATATATATATATATATATATATGTATTTATTTTTTGAATTATTTTAATTTTTAATTTTTAATTTTAATTTGGTAATTTTTATTTTAATTTTTTTTAAGAAAATGTCTGTGTTTTTTGACCAATGACTTGCTATGCAGGGACAAAAAACGTCTGCAGAGATGAGAGAGGTGTGGAAAAAGGAGGTGAGAGGAATTGAAATGGCTTCATTCATCATGAGGTGGCCTGCCATCTCTCCCACCTCTGTGATTTCACATGATCCAGGATTTGGTTTGAGGTCTTGCTGTACCTTCAAGAAAAAAAAAAAGAAAAATGCAGTCGGAAAATGTGCGGGTGTGGTGCGTGTCCGGAAATCTGCATGAGTGAGACTACAAAATGACAACAGTTGCGCTGAAGAGTTGAAGTCACGCCATAACAACCGTGTGTACAGATACATAGCTACTTGTAAACAATAGCCACCATCAATCCGCTTTCTGGACATTATTTCCGATACTTTAGCTCTTCCACCACAGGCAAGTATGTTTGAATAGTGTTATTTTATCATGTTTAATTTATTTTGAGCTTGTTTTTTTTTTGTCTTTTAAATGTTCAACTGTAGTTAGCTGAAATGTAATGGGTTTCTTCCTACTTTTGATCCACCGCACCATGAACGTAGTCCTCGATAAAGTAGATTTGTGCCATCCCAAAGTCCACAAAGGTCTTAAATAATGTACCCTTTAAGAAATTTAAAATAACTTGTAGGAGCTATCTAATCACTGAACCAGTTGCTGGAGACTTGATTAAAAAAATGGACAACAATCCTCGCAAGAAACGTTCATGGTAGCTGCCACATCCTACTAAAATACAAAATGATGTTTAGACATTGGTTTTGCAGCAGATAAAATAATATGCACAGTGATGATCAAATGTGGTTCCATCCTGCAACAACTGGTCAGATCAGGCGGTCTGAGACACGTTTTCTTCTGATCATTGCAGCTTCTCACTGTCGCTAACTGAGCATGTTATCCGCCCTCACCCTTGGCTTAATCACCCACTCACTCACTCTCACTCACTCACACGCTCAGGCACCAGACAGGCCATCAGTGCCACTTGTTCTTCAGAGTAACAACAACACTGCCCCCTTTTGGTCATTTGGTTATTCATCTACCACCTAGAAAAGATGATGTCAAATATGAAATATGACTTCGACCAACAATTTCTGACACTGTCTTGCTGATTTACAATTGGGAAGAGAAAAAAGATTGTTAATATGGAGAAACGGCGGAAGATGGTGACCGTTGGCACGCTTTTGGGTCAGTCTGACTGGGCTCCATCTTAGGCTGAATCACTGCCGCTCTGTGCTCATTACTAAGACAAGGCCATTTCACAAGTGCTGAAAACTACTCTTGTGGGAGGGCTAGGCCAGACTGTGTCGTCCCCGAGGGGCGTGTAATTATCCGTTATGATCACTGGTAGACGACATGAGGCTCTCTGACAGCTTTGTGTTGTTTTTATCACCAAGACGATGACCAGAGGCCTTTGAGGATGATTAAAAGAGTGCCCACCCTCCTCGTGTCCGGTGAAAGAAGCATGGTGATACCCGTCGAGTTTCTAAGGATGCACCTTGGCAGCAGGGGCAAAAAAGCAATGGACATGACAGAAAAGAGCATTTTATGAAGGTGGCGGTGAGAGGATTGAGATCCCTCCAAGTCCTCCTCCACAGCATTGTTGCTTAGAGACATTTGAATAAAATTCAAAGGAGTAAGAAAGAGATGGGCGGTTTGTTGCGCAAACATGAATAATTATGATTGTGATGGATTTTTTATGTATAGTTAAAAAAATAAGGTTCACAGAAAAATATATCACCTAAACCAAGAGCAGAGAAACAACAAATTCATTTAAGACGTTTCCTCAAATTTGAGGAGAGGATAAATAGACAAAGCTCTGAGGCCTAACAGTTTATGTGCTCATGTCTAAGATGCCAGTTGGTGATGATTGCTTGCCATTCATTCATCAAGCTATTGCTGGGAAAGTTTTAATTAGAGCCCAAAATGTCAGCCATTCTCTTACAAAGGCTTAATAGGATTTGGGTGTTTGAGGCTCTCATAGAGTTCCTCTGACACCCTTGTCGTTCCATGACAAGTCTCGGATTACACCCAGAATGGTTTATTCATTTTTAGTGCACTTTATGGCCAGTTGTTTTCATCTTGGCCCTTAAAGGCGTTTTCTTATTTATGCCCATCTAAAAATAAACATGAAACAGTGGGTTCATAGTGTGAAGAAAAGCTGAGATGCAATAAAAATTCAGAGAGAGAGAATAAGGGAAAAAAATGTATCTCCTGAGTTATTTTTTTTTTTTTTTGTGAAGAGAGATGAATTAGAAATGTGTGGGTGTCTCAATACACTGGTCTTAAAATCCCCATGCTAATAGCCCCTGTGTGTCGGGAGAGACAAGTCCAGATTCCAGCATTTCATCTGCAGTGTTTGTTATCTTTGTTTTTATCGCTTGATTTCTCCATGGGCCATAAACTTTTATAATGAATATACACAGATGGAACATTTTTATTCAACAAGAATACAACTGCAGAGATAAAAATCCGGTAGAATAAAGTGCCACGTGGGTGGAATTCACATTGTACTCGCTAACGCCGTCAGAGTCGTAAGCAGTTTGGTTGTATTGAAATAACTTCAATTAATGTACGACGGACACACTTTTTGCTCAGACATAGAAAAACAATTGCATGTGTTCTTGAATAAATCTGCAACATATAACAATCAAAAAATGGTTTAATACAATTTCATGTGTCATGTTACTTAGCTACACTAATTAATGGCTTTCCCACACTAATATATTAGAATTGTGTCATAAAAACAGAGTCAAATTAGATCCATATTTGACCTAAGCAAGAACACGGGTAAGAGCACCTTGTGGTCTCCTAAATGACCAGGTAAAACGCTAACCTTGTGTGAAAAAGTGCAAACAGACGCTGAGCTAAGCGAATGATAGTTGTGTTGGGGTTTCTAAGAATTTCTCCCAAAATAGATTATCGCCTTTTTTCCTCTACTCTTCCAGTAGCAACTCTACAGCGAAATAACGCCCAAATCTGATCAGCTGGTTTTGCAAGCCTTTAGAATTTTACAGACGATTGCATATAATCAACAAAAAGCATGGATGTCAAACCGTGTCACTGTCACGACTCGTCCCCGGTTGTTTTATTATGTGTAGGTTGTCATGGTTTCGGTCCGCGTCTGTGTACTCGCCCCTCCATTCCTGTGTCTACTCACAATCAATGTACTAATAATCAGCCTCTTGTTACCTGTCTCGTATTTAAGTCATGTCTGCATGTCATTCCCTGTCGGATCGTTGATGTCTTCTTGTCTCACGTCTTTGTCGGTCAGTCCTGTTGTTGGTTTTGTTAGGAAGTTATGTTAGTTTGCCAGTTCTGTTGGTCTTGTTCCTCTCATCCTCCCTTCCGACTACCTTTTACCTTAATAAACCCTGGTTCAAGCTGCATTTGGTCGTCCTGCTCCATTCCGATCTGTGACAGTCATGTCATGCACTCATTTTCACCTGTTACTACTAAAACCGTAGAAACAGATGGGTTTTGATTGCATGTGACTTTACAAATTTGACAAAGTAGCAGGTGATTTTATTCCAATCAAGATCATCTCATATCACTTATAATATCACGTTGCAAACCTGACTATACCATGATTTAATTTCCTCCCTTCAGGTAAGTCCTAACCTTTCATTAAACTTAAAAAAATAACCACATTCGTAATCCATCACAGGCTGTCTATATGTTCAGTTTGTGTTACACTGCGGTCGTCTGTAGAGAAAGGACCACATTTAAATCTTGCATGCTTGCTTTTTGTTAGTCAGGTTTGATTTGCTGACAGTTTTAATCGGTGAGTGAAATGCTGGTTGGCAGTCAGATCTGAAACGGATCAATTCATTTCCCCTCGGGGGTTCTGGCTAAGAAGAGACAGGATGGTGTCTTAAATCTCAACGGCTATTGGAAGAAGATGCGTTTGACCTCACTAACCCTCAAAGTCCCACTTTGCTCTGTATTCACATGGCTTCCTCTCAAGGTTTCTTGGAACTGAAAAGAGGTGAATTTCAAATGAAAGTTTCTTGGTTTCTGTACGTTGCAATGTCTTTGTACAGAAATAAGCTCAACAAAAGGGCTGCAGTCATTTGAGGGATGAATCAGAAATATATCATGAAAACGCTTAATGTAATAATTGATATCACACAAGATTGACAGGAGATACAAAGGCACTTTTTTTTTGTATTTCAACGCACCTCTTGTACGTACAAACTATATCAAAACAACTGCGATAAGAAATACAATACAAATTTCATTCAACACAAAATAGATTTTGTTTGGGTAAGCTACCCATTAGTCATACAGACAGCCGATGGAAAACATGTCCTTGGTAGAGATTTTTAGTGGGTATGATGTCTGCTGACATTGTTCTAGTTGTTTTTTTGTTTTTTTTTTAACTCCTACAGCCCTTACTTTCAAATAAATTTGTAGCTGTACCTAATGTGACCCATAAGCTTATTCAAAACAATGCACAGTAGCTACAAATAGTTCTGATAGCTCATAAAACTATGAGTATCTGTCAGACATTTAATTACATTTTTAAAAGCATAAAAAGAATAAACTAATTTTAGCTCAAAGTAAACAGTTCTGGTCCCAAAATGTTAGATTTGTGTCTTCTAAAATGTGTATACTCCAACTGTCATCATGTCCTTGAGTTCACATTGGACAATCTCCAAATGTAATGACAAAAAAATCTGAAACTTTTGAAATGAAAAGGCATGATACTAATTACCATTTGTCCATTTTCTATACTGCATATATACGTACTAATTCCTACACAAGACACAAATCCTCCTAATTCATTTTAATGCTGCTTATCCTGTTCAGGGTCACATGCCAATACACATAATAATAAATGTCAAATATATTTTACTGCAATAGGATCATGTTATGCATATTATGTCTTTATTGACCAATCAGGTCCCCAACTTATTTGTATCTGTGTACCTGTTCTTTATTGCCTCACCAATTCAGAGGCCTCCTGGTAGTTTCATGGTTCTTTCAGGCTTCGGCACGTTCCCTGAAGATTTGTTAACATCTTCTGTCTTGTTGCAGCTTCTGCACTTAAAGTAACCATCCACGATGTGTTGTTTGTCTCCGTAGGTTTGTTTGGCTCAGTGATTTTTGCAGATGGTCCCCCCTGCCTTCACTTACTGTGACAGTTTGTGAAATGAACCAGAAGAATAGCCAAAGGCTAACAAAGCTCAACATGATTCAGAAATTTGGATTCAAATGCAGACTTTGAGATTAACCCCCAAAATAGTTCTCTCACATAACGTGTATATCTCACTGTGGGTTTTTGTCGAATTATTTTATATATCGCTGGTATCACGCAAAAACATAAGACGCAATTTTATTTTTATTTATTTATTTTTTTAATGTATTATGTTAGTCCACACATGAGGATGTTTTTTATAGGGTCTGTTTTGGATTTGGCCTGGTGCCAGTGATATACAATGTTTCCTATATATCTGGCTATGCTTTTATTCATCTATTTTGTTATTTATAGAGTAGGGATGGTAAATGGCGAATGGATTGCCCTGTACATGTGTCATTCACATTGAAATAAAGAGAATAATGGTACAATAATATTGACTGCATATTGACTGATAACTGTAATGTAATACAGTACTTGCACTGAGTTTGCAAATGATTGTCTTTGCAATTTGTAATACATTATTTTCATACAACAATCCTGCACTGGTTTATGCAGTCATTATGAGCATCTTCAAGAGAACATTTCTTTCTTAAAATAGTAACTAGTTGTCTTTCTTTAACAAATTTTTATTTTAAAAAGTAGAATGTATTGTCACTAAACTAACAAAGTCTTTCCAACCTTGCATCTTGAGGGGCAAAAAACAATTCCAGACTTCTTTTTATGCAATCTATAATTGTTTATTCATTTTCTCTTTTGTCCAGGGGCATAATGCTACTTTGTTGTCATCCTTCCATGACCTTTACATTCTTTACATATTTTCAGTGGCATTTTGATATGGATGGACATGGTGGTCAGGCCCTAAGGAAATACACAGGTTCTGTGCAACCTGGCTGAAGTGTGTGTGTGTGCGTGTGTGTGTGCGTGCGTGTGTGTGTCCTAATTCGGTAGAAGAGCCTAGAAGGCAAAGAAACATGGTAGTCTCTCATGGTTTGGCTTTACTGTGGCAGTGTGAGGCTATTATCAAGCCAAGGCAACAGAGGCGAAGAAAGGGGGCCCTGTAATAGTTTTTTATAGGTTCACCACTGCCCTGTCACTGCACCTGGCATTTATCTCCCCCTGGAGGTGTTGCAAATGATTTTAAATTAATAAGCAGGAGCAGGGTGGGTTGCTAGTGATGAGCATGGTTGCCCTAATGCAATGAAAGTGAATAACCAGCTTTACTATGTGGCTCAAGTGTTTTTTTTTTTTCCTTAGTGTTTTCACATTCTGAGTGACCAGAAGCCATTTGATTGGGGGGGGCAAATCTCAGCCAAGGCCTAAATATTTGTCATATGTGAAGTCAGCAAGGGAACAGCTTCGCTCAATTATTTTACCTCCTAAAAGGTTACTTATTCATGTATTGATGCGCCTGACGTGTAGAAATAAACATAAAAGCAACTGTAATACCAGCCTGACAAGTGAGCATGGAGCACTACTATGCACAATGTGAAATGATGGCAGCATTGACAGGGGAAACATATTTGGATGCCATTGATTATCAGCTAGACCTGGGGGTATCATCTGCAGGTAGCTTCTTCTTATTTGATTGTATACTTTTGGCAGCATTTTACTTTTTCAACATACCTGACGACTGCCCACTCCCATGAACAGGAAGTTTCATTCCAGGTGTTTGGATGTGGGCAGAAAAGGCACAGGGTGGGAGGTTGAAGTAAACAGCATGTGTGCATGCATTTTTATGCAACATCCACAGCCCTCCCGGATCCTGTTTGGCAAGTTGCCTTCTTACCAGAAGAAACACGTTCAGAATTCCACCTACACATAGTCAAGGTTGTATGCACGTGAATGCCCGTGAACTCCAAAACAAAAGGGGAACACAACAATCATGTGCAATAGTTCAAAAGAGTAGATTGCCATTCGGCCTTGATGGTTATAATTAGGTTTACATTCTTCAAGTTCATGCAATAACACAAAAAGTCATTTCTGAATTTATGGGGCCACAAAGTAATGTTTCAAAGTTTTCTTCTAAATTCTCTGTCAGACAGCAGGATCTCATTAGATTGTTCAGTATGTTATTCAGTTGCAGTAATTTGGTCATTTAGAGAAGTGCATTCTCACAGAATTAATTACTTTTTCCAATTTTCCAGGAGTTCCATTTATTTTTTTTTCCAATCCAGATTAAAGACCAAAAATGATTGCTAACTGCAAAGCGGCTATTAGTTTGGAATGAAGATTGCTTTGTGGCTAAACAACACTAATTTTTTGGGAGGATTTATTAAATTTCAGTATAATCCCCTCCTTTGAAAGCAAAGTATTTGTGCAGATGTGAAAAATATGACACGTATCCCTTTAATGTCTCTGCTGTGGTCCACTTCTTCCACTGATTTTCCTGGTCATCATGCATTTGAGCATTACAGTCTGCGATGATTAGAAGAATACATATTTGTTTTTCTTTTTTCTCATCTCTAAAAGCAGCAAAACACAAGTTGTCAATGTACATTAAGTGTTGTTGTTTATGACACCGGCAATTATGCAACAATATGAATTGTCAGGGTTATTTGCTCTAAGACATCCATTAGGAATCCTAATTATTTGCTCTATGGATCATTGTCTCAGCCCTAACCTGTGTTTCAAACCCATGTCATTTTAGCTGATGAGAATAGTCCCCTTGTGGTCTGTGAATCTGGAGAGACTCCGCATTGCACTGTTTTGTATTCCACTTATGCTGTCAAGTTCGGGCATTGGAAATACAGTACACTATCATTGTGGCTAAATGAGATGAAAAAAAAATTAGAAACAGCTCTCAGTCTGTATATCATGATGCAAGCTCGACACAAATTTAATGCAACGTTCAACTCAAAACCGGGTGCTAATATCATTGCAAAGGTTGACTGTTTTCAAACATGACTCCGGTATGAGATCTTTTTATTTACTTATTTCTTTTCCAAATAATTTGTTTTTTTTGGGCAAATATGGACTGAGTAAACATTCCAGTGGGTAAATATGGCAATGTTGGCGCTGTAATTTATTGTACTGGAGCCAGGCTTTAAGTTTGTTTTGACCCTTTTGTACTCTGTGTTTGGAGATTGTCTGCTTTAAATATTTATGCTAGTGAAGACGTTTTAGCCTGCTGTGGCCACACCATAAAGAAGTCAACCTTTAAAAAAACAAAAAAAAACATGGAAGCACAAAAACACAAACCACAAAAAAAAAAAAAAAAACTGAGAATATGTCAGAAGACTGTGACATTATGATATTTCACCTGAACTATACCATATCACACCATTCTCGGACGTGTGGAGAATTGCTTGCTTTCATAAATCAGGTCACAGTGTACAGAGATCCATCCATCTCCAGGGCCCGTCACCTGTGTTTGTCATGTTGTGTCTCACTGGGCCACAGATCACCAGATTACTGGCTGGTTGAGCTGCTTCACTGCACCAAGTATACATACACCTGCATAGCTACTACACCGGCATTATGCAGTATGACGCTCACTTGCACATCTGTTGAGGAAGCGACGGGATGATTTATTTATTAGCTCCCAATTAAAACTTCAGGAACAAGAGCACTTCAATGGGAATATAAATATCAAATAGAGTGAGCTCTACATCACTACTTAGTCATGCAATCTGGCTTTGGCACTATGGCGCACCTCGGAAAGAAAAAGAAGCAGAAGATCAGGAAATTAAAGTGGAAGCACTCACATCTTTTGTGCAGCAAAAGAAGCCTTTTATAGCGCACTCAATTTCCACAACGTCCTCTACCACGTTCTTCTTTCTATGGTGCAACTGTAATTTATTTTTGATTCTGTCTCTTTCTTTCTTGAAAGGCAAACAGTCTGTATTTTGCTACAGCCAGCATGCGGGACGATCGATTGGCCTCGCTTTGTTCTGTGCAAGACTAAATGTTGAAGCCAAGAGCAGCAGTGTTTTGGCTGAATGGGGATTTCAGTTATCCTTAAAATCGACTGACTTGTCTCCAAATGTGTCACTATGACTGCTGTGCACAGCTAACACCTTATATATCTATCTATATCTATATATATATATATATATATAGATATAGATATATGTATGTATGTATGTGTATGTATATATATATATATATATATATATATATATATATATATATATATATATATATATATATATATATATATATGTACATATATATATGTATATATATTAATTTTATATTTTACATTCTCATGGGAAGCCAATCTATCTGCTTGAGAAGCCAATCTATCTGCTTGAGCTTTACTTCTCAATTATTCCTGTACCAAATCGCAAGATAGGCACTGTTAATATGCGAGGCACATTAGCCACTTCATGAATTAATCCAACAAGTGCGAGATACTGTACAGGATAAGTAGCATGAGCTGAATTTCACTTTAAAGTTATTATTTAATCAATGATGACAGATACCAGGGTTTTAAGGATGGTGGTAAGGGGGTGAATTTCTCACATGTGAATGAGTTCCAGTCATTTCCACGTTGATGTCAGTTATAGATTTAATATACCGTAATTTTCGGACTATAAATTGCGTTTTTTTTCCCATAGTTTGAGTGGAGGGGCGACTTATAATGAGGAGCGACTTATATGTGATTTTTTTCAAATATTTTCAAAAAAAAAAAAGAAAAAGTGAAACCGCGATAAATGAACCGCGATGTAGCAAGGAATTACTGTAATCAGAATTTCAAGTGACGTCAGCAGCGCGGTGCGGCGCGGCGTGGCACGGCGGTTGTTTACAAAAAGGACAAAGATTGATCACGGGATGACGAAGATGACGAAGGGCCCCACGTACGACCGGCATCATTAGCAGCTTTGTTTGTAAGTGACACGGAGGGCGAAGTTTGAAGGATTTAAGGATTTGGAGTGACACAGAAGGTTTGAAAAACTATTATGGCTTATGACCTATATTCCGGAGCGACTTTTAGTCCGAAAATTACGGTACATACTGTACAAATGTTGAAAATAGGAAGCAGTTTTACTAATCAAGGACTTTATTTGAGGAACAATTCTTTCAAATTTCTAATTATGTCGTTAATTTATCACCAGGTTTACAGTAGAAAACTGCGTTTTCTTCTGTATAAACATTTCCAGTGGGGCAGTTTCAAATATAAATTTGAGTTATAAGCATTTCTGAATGGGTTGTATCATCTTTTTAAAATTTTACTTTTTTAAAGATAGTAACATAGTAAAAAATCAATAACATTTTGAGACCTCAAATACATGTATATCGATAAATACGTACCATAGCTGATATAAATGTTCGATAGTATGCTGCAATTTACCGTAACTCATTTCTGGTTTGCCATATAGGTCCTGTTTGCTCTGTTGCGTACTGCAGTGGTCCCCAACCTTATTTATTTTTTGAATCCCAGAATTTTTTTGTATCACACCTAGAGTACCCCCACTCATACGTATGTGTTGATAACAAACTACAAATACAAATAAAATAACAAAATACAATATTTAGGCCCACAACAACTGTGTTACTATTTTTTTTTTTTTGTCTTTGCTTCAGCATGAGCAGGTAATTGTGCGCCCGGCCAATCAACTTGTAGCACACATAGTATAATTTTGTTGACAGGACTATGAAATGGCTGAAAATATTGACTTATTATCATGGAAATAAATTAAACATTTCTATCTATCTCCTGCTTATAAACCTACAGTTGCACGTACATTTTCCCTAAAAGAATATCTTTAACATTATTGTGTCATAATACCTTTGTTCTATTCAGTACTTTTCCAGTCACTGAGCCCGGTGGATGGGTGGAGCCTCCAGCACACACCTGTTTGGCAATAAAATGAATAGAAAACTGATCAAAACTAACAAACACGCACAGAATACCTAAAGAATAAACCATAAAAAAATCGAAACAAAATAAAAACCAAATATAATGAAAAATCCAAAAGTATTATAACCTGATTCAGATCCCCCCCCCCTTTTAAAACTCAATTATATACCGTAATTTCCGAACTATAAGCCGCACCGGACTATAAACCGCACCAGCTAAAATTCAGGGATATTTTAGTTTTTTTCTTAGATAAGCCGCACCGGACTATAAGCTGCACGTGCACATGAGTTTTATACAAAGAACGATAGTACACAGAAAGCCGTAAAAATCCATAAATACGCCGCGCCGCCATTTAAGCCTCAGGGTTCAAAGTAACCTTCTGAATAAAATGCATTAAAAGTTCACATTCATTACAACTTGTTTTTGGTGAGCAAAATGTCAGAAGAATTGAATTGAAATGCTGATTGATTGGGTTTTAATACAATGCAGATGGTCCAAACAGCGCCACTGTTTTTTGTAATCTCTGAGTCACATGGCAGAGTAAGAGAAAGGGTTTAGAGCCCTTTGACGCAGGTCACCTAGCGTGCATTCCTACTAAAGCTCATAATAGTTACAAGCAACACAGCCAGAATAAGCAACAGCCATAGTAGTGTTTCAAAATAGTATTTTTGTTGTTGTTTTTTTTCTTCATGATACCGCACAACAGTGGTCCACAGCCTTTTTACTAGTGATCAAGTCATCACAAAAATCACGAAAAAAATCTTATATAAGCCGCACCTGACTATAAGCCGCAGGGTTCAAAATTTTGGAAAAAAGTTGCGGCTTATAGTCCGGAAATTACGGTACCCTTTTTTAAAGTCAAAGAAAAAGTAGAACAGAATGGAGGGCAGGGGGATCATATCTTGTTAAAGCGACTAATGTCACTTACAAAACAGCAGCATGTCTGTAAAATGAAAAGAAAAGCCATCCATAGCAGGGTGTCTGCCACCTTGCGCCACAGTGTCCTTATCACATCTGGCCTATTAGATGTGATACGTTCTGGAGGTGTCATCATAAATGGAGACCCCCAACATCCACACAACCCCATTGACTGCTTGACATCACATGATCCATTTGTCTTTGACTTGCTACTGCTGATGTTCAGTTAGTCGACAGATGTTCAAACGCGCGTACGCACACATACGCACGCACACGCACACACACACACGCGCACACACACGCACGCACACACACACACACACACACACGCGCACACACACACACGTGTTAACATTTCCACAACGTATCTGAGGATTTAATAAAATGAAAAAAAAAATTAAAAAAATTGCAATATAGGGAGATGGGTTTTTAGACTTAGACTTAGACTTAGACTCAACTTTATTAATCCCTTGGGATTACTCCTTCAGGGAAATTCAGGCCCCAGCAGTATCCATACCACAGAGCGGGTATACAAAAGACACACAGATGGCATGAGCGCAACTCAATAGGCCCTCATAAGGCTGCCATACAACGGCGCCACAAAGAAAGCCAGAAAGTGCGAAAGATAAAAGCCATCAAAGCAAGGCAAAGCAAAGCAAAGCAAAAAGACAAAAGAAAAAAGTAACAGTGCCCAACCAGCACTCCTCAGTATCAGAAAACACCCCAAAACACACAAAATAGCCTCCACGGGGTCCACAGACAGGTGTAAGGGTAGTCCAGTTCAACGGCACCCAATGGACCGTGGTCGTGAATCGGTGAAAACATCACAAAGCAGGCAAACGTGTGAGCAGCGTCCTGGGCACCCAGTCGGGGCACGTGCAGATGGTCACCACGGGGCTAGCACGGCGAAGGTCGCTGGTTCTGACGAGCACGAGGGAGCACAGGGGTCGCGGCTGCAAGGCAAGGGACCTGGTCAGCATCAGCCGGATAAGCAGGAAGCCGTCGTAGAGGTACGCCGGTCTCGACCGATGTGCGCAGCCATCCCGGTCCCAGGGAAAAAAAAAAAAGAAAATCACATCCAAAGCGATACCGAGGTGCGGTAGAAGGCACCAGCATCGCCGAATGGACAAAAAGACAGAAAGAAAAAGGAGAAAAGAAGGAAATAAAGAGAAAAAGAGAGAACACTGCTGGGAGGCTGCCACTCACGTCGGCGCCATACCAAAAAAAAGACATTTTTTTGTCTTCAAAATGTATTCATAAAATAAATAATCAAAAATTTACCTGTTAGCAGCAGAAGGTGTGCTTGAATCAGTTCATCATAGTATATTTGGCCTTTGTGACGATAAAGGCTTCATTGAATATTAGAAATGGTTTTGCTATTGTTCTAATGTGTGGTCAAAGTGTCCGTGACAATATTATTGCTACATAATTTTCCTCCATTCTTCTCTCCTAAACTGGTTCATATGTTCTTTTTATTCTTTCCTGTTCTAAAGTGGACATTTGCAGTCATCAGACTGTCAATTTGACGATCTTTTGCTGCATCCACCGAGAAGAGACAGGACAGGTTGGAGGTACACGGGAAAGATTTGTCACACTGTCCGACAACAAAAACCTGCACACATGCTGAGCTTAGGATGATTTATAAGGCTTATTTCTGAGAATGGTAAAGTGAAATTCATCACGTTCCCAGCTGACAGTGCTGCTCAGCAGTGATAAATGACAAGCTGCCAGGGCCAGACAGTGAGCCTTCCATGAAGTGCTCCGTCGCCAGATAACCTGACCCTGGGTATTGGCTCGCCACATGCCCTGCCTGCACGGCCAATGCCAGGCGCACTAGAGCGAGCCTCCCACTGCACGCCCTCCCAGCTGGGCTCCCAAGTAGAGGCCTAATGACTTGGGGACAGCCAGTCAAACAGATGGCAAGTGGAGTGGGGTAGCTTAACAGCAAGCGGCATCGTCTTATATGAGAAAATAGGAAGATGTTAAACTGCACACGAATACATTCAGTCCGATATTCGACAGAGCGTGCCATGTTGAGGAATCGAAAAATACAACTGGTTCATGAAGCAAACTTGAAACATCATTTTACCCTCACTACTTAACACTTGACGTTGCTGAGCTCCTAAGTCATATTGTTAGGTTTTCCCAACAAAGCAGTGACTCCTTACAGCACCAAAACATCTTGCAGTTCTCTGACGATTGTGAGCAAAGTTTTGATTAAATAACTTAGTTACAAACTTGCGAGTCAATTAAAAGTAACACAACGCTCCATTAAAATGTTAATTTCTCCTTGTTTTTTCAGCAATGGCGTGTAACTCCACAACCTTTTTACTTCTTGGGTGTTTCCAATTGTGCGATGAACCCCGGACTCTGATTTATGTGTTGTCACGGAACGTTAGAAGCACATTCTTTCAGATGTCCTGCTCCATCTTTCCATTATTAGACTTTTATGAGGACATTTGGAGGATGACAAAGCAGCCCTCATTACTGTCAGCATTGACATGGCCACATTTGCTTTCTCATAAGTCAAGTTAGCCATTTAATTCTCTGAAGAGGCCTGGAGACTTTACAGGGCTTTGATTGAATGTTTGTTTCCCTTTAGTGTTTGGAGGTGCATTTAGACGTAAAAATGAGAGTCCAGAGAAATTACCTACGATGTGATTTTCATCCTCTCAGCCACGGAAATAATCTTCACCCTTTGACAGCTACATAATTAATTGATAAGTTTAGCAGATCCATTTCAAGGGACCCTTTTAATCTAATTTTGTTTCCACTCTGTGATTTGTAAATTACTGCAAAATGATGTGCCATTTAACACTGTCTGTGCCTGTGACAATGGTGATTTTTCTTCCTTTGCGATTCTCTCTTTTTACATCTCCTCTATTTCTTTTACCGATCGCTCGCTGCTTTGCTCTCATTTAGCGGCATCTGCATTAAATGCTTTTACAGCTTCCCTGGAGCTTATATGGAGCACTGATGTAAATGTCAGCACTACAAATGCTATTCCCACATTCCACTATTTGCCGTAATAAATGCAGATTATTTGTTACGCTGACATTTAAGAAGTGTGACTTACCATTTGCAAAAGAATGTTAACAAATGACAAATCCATCAAAGTGTCATTAGGTTCTTAGTCAGATAGATCGTGTAGGATTATCTATTGGTAAACTGTGAAAAGGTTACATTAACTTTAAACTTGTACTGTCAGGAAATAATATCTTGCTCAGTATCATAGGTGACATATACATAACCCAAAACACTTATTCACTCCCGCTGAGGTTTTGCAGGCTTCTTTTTCATCTCTTTCTCCTTTTTTCTTCTTTTTGATAGCTCGAAAAGCCTGAATTTGCAATGTCTCCAGTAGCTCTGTTGACAAACCTGCCTCCGCGTTCAATCGTCCTTCACTGCAAGATACACAACATAAGAAATGTTTGCATGCTATTACCTCGAAATATGTTTTGTGGACATTTTTGCCGACTTACTTAGAGTTTGGAATGGAAGGTCTCTCATTATTTGTGTGCAAGCTGATGTCATGTCCACCCAGATAAAAAGGACAGGCATGGCAAACAGCCAGAAATAACCAGTGTCTATGTCTTACTTTCATATTTTCCAGGAAAATTAATGAGGCAAATCAAAATGCTGAAGCAAACCTTTTGGCCCAGAGGAGAGTGGTGCTGTGACCTGACAACTATTCACAATGTCAACTAGGTGGACTGTCATTTTATACACGCATGGGAAGACTAATGAAGCCTGACAAACGCCACCAAGTAAGAGAAAATACAATTAGCAGGCTCGTTGGACAGGGCAAGAGGCTCTCATTTATTTATACTGCTGCCTGACAGATGACCGCTGGTGGCTCCACATCGCAGCTCTCCCACTCTGTGTGTACGTGTGGTGTGCGTGTGTGTGTATTTTTGTGTTTCACTCTGCAATATATTTGGATCTGACCTTATATTGGTACAAGTGTAAAGTGTGTACTTTAATGGATAACTGTCTTAATCCATAAAGAGAAGTGGACATGCTGCCTAGAAGCGTTTAATCCCCACATAAGGCACCATGATAAACAGGTCTCTAAGCGATGGTGTAAAGAAACTTTTGGGAGGGATAACAAGGCTTGTAGAAAACAGTGATTGATTAGCTACCAATCCATTTATGTATGGCTGTTGTTTTACTCAGTCCCCCCTTAAGACATGGCTATGTTTACAAGGACAGCAACAAAAACAAAACAAAGACGACTATTGACATCCTTCTATGTTGGATAGTTTTTAATTATAGTGTTTGCATAACTCTCCCATCCATCCATCCATTTTCTGAACCGCTTAGTCCCCACGGGGGTCGCGGGCGTGCTGGAGCCTATCCCAGCCGTCATCGGGCAGTAGGCGGGGGACACCCTGAACTGGTTGCCAGCCAATCGCAGGGCACACAGAGACAGACAACCAATCGCACTCACACTCACACCTAGGGACAATTTGGAGTCTTCAATCGGCCTACCAAGCATGTTTTTTTTGGAATGTGGGAGGAAACCGGAGTGCCCGGAGAAAACCCACGCGGGCCCGGGGAGAACATGCAAACTCCACACAGGGAGGGCCGGAGGTGGAATCGAACCCGCACCCTCCTAACTGTGAGGCGGACGTGCTACCCAGTGCGCCACCGAGCCGCCGCATAACTCTCCCATTCTAAATTTTATTCACAAACCTATTCAGGGCTAGTAAAAAATATTGAGCAATACAATACAATAAGATAACCACAATAAGGCCCACTTTCAACAGGTTCATATCAGAATAATATGGCTTACCATAGAAACAGAGCAGTTGATAGAACGGCTTTACTGTCACTGGCAGTGTATCTAAAGGGGATTTTATGAATCATTCAAAAGACAGTTAACAGTTTCATTTAACAGTGTATTTGTTTCAGCTTTTATCGTATACGTGTAAATATAAAGCATAATGCAATTTGAGAAAGCCTGGCAGAAACACTATTTGTCTGTGCGTGTGATTGATTTGAGCCATCATCTGAATGTTGCTCCAAAAGTCATTTTCATTGTCACATTTAAATGTTGCATTAAAATGTTTGCGGCGTGAATTTCTCGTTATCTGAGCCGAGTTTCGCGCAGTGTGGACCTTTCTCGCTGTAGAAAATCATCAACGATATGCTATACATTCAGATATGCTCCTCTCTATATACCTAAATCTTGATTTTATGTGGACTTTGGAGTCCTTAATTTGGGAATTGCGTTTACCCCAAAAGCGCATTGTATAGAAAGTTTTGGTTTTCTTTAGAAAGGTGTGTTTTTAGCCAGCCGAAGAGGTTGTTCGTCATGTTAATTTAGGTCAGGAGTGTTGTTAGGCAGCCATTTGCCATCCGTCACCTTGAACGCTCTGCACACATCGAAGTTTGTTGACATTTTATTAAAAGAGAGGCAATACGCAGATGACAATTTCAGGAGGACTGAGTAAGTCATGTTGATGCTATGTGAATTGAATGGAAGAGAGAATAAACCACCCACTTATTCTAGTACTGTGTCAGGCCATGCTCTTTGACTTGTGACTGTGTAGATGTGGTGCTTCCGCTGACGTGGCTATCGGTAAGGTTTACGCGCTAGTCATTTAGCTTCATACAGTCCTATAGCGTCCATTTAAAATGCTACTTGAAAATGTATTTATAACAAAAAAAATTGGGGTCCATGACCAAACCTCGTTAGACAGAATGTCGTGTAAGGATCGAACCGAGTAAAATCGAGTTTTAGGTGTAGCACCTCTTGCCTTCTGCAAGTTGTCTTGACAATGTCTTCATGTAGTAATACACAGAGTTCCAGTGGAATTGAAAAAACATGTTGGGTAAACAAACTTTTAAAGTCCTTGTAAAGTAAATTAAGGTATTGTGCTCTAGGATATTTACCAGGACTTCCACATTGCACCTCACCTCGACAAGTGACAAATGAGATTTGAGCAAGATGAAAGAAGAGTTGCTTTGTTTAAAGCTAAATAACAATTTAGCTGTACAACTTCAATACTTTATTTTATTTTCTACAAGGAGCTGGGAAAACAATAGAGCAATGCCACAGACTGTGAGCGCGTGTCAATAGGCTCCCACTGTCGTCACAGGTAACCGGGCGAATTCTCTCAAGGACTCTGATGCAGCCAAACAAGAGTCATGCTGAGGCGGGAACTTGAAAGATGAGAGAAATTTGTTGTAAAGAATGAAAAGGAGGGAATTACACAAGCACTTCTCGCTTCAACCACACACAAACATGATCAACACACATACTGTTTTCTTTGTTACGAATATTATCAGCAGTTCTGAATAAATCTCAGGTCACTGTGCTTCAATGTTTTGTTTTGTTTTTTTTGAAAAGGTTTAAGTGTGACTCTGATAATACATGGCTCAAAAGATAATATATAAAAAAGTGAAGCCATGACCTTGTTGAGGCAGCGTTTTGCTCAAGTTTTATTTTGCCAGATCTTATTGTACGAACTGGATTTGACCGGTTGATGTTTTAATTTTAAATGAGTGAACTCATCGGAAGCAAAAAACAAACAGTGAGGAAGATGGACTGATCGGAATGTCAGGGCTAGGGGAAAGAAATGAGAGAGGCTCTAGACTTGTTGAATTTGCACTCTCAAAACAATTGGCAATTAAAAAATCAAGGTTTGAGAAACATCAAAGAAGGCTGTATACATGGACATCACCAGATGGAAAAACAAAAAATCTAATTGACTACGTCATGGTTGAAAAGCGATGGTCATCTATAATACAAGATGTCACGACAAAACCAAGTGCTGACTGTGACACAGACCATGAACTTCTCGTAGGAACAATGAAACTGAAATTAAAGTGTAAGAAGACAACAACAAGACCTGTCCGTTACGATGTACGAGACATAGATCAGAACTTCACCATAGAATCAAGAAACCGTTTCCAAGCACTGTTGATTGACATTGAAGAAAAAGAACCGGACGACATTGCAAACGAGGCAAAAAACATATTAATGGAAACAGCCAAAAACATCTAAAGAAAAAGTGAGGTAAACAAGATCGACGAAAGAAAAGAAGCAAAGAAATCCTATGGACTACATAGCAAACAGTACAAAGCAATAGCAAAAGTTGTGAAGCAAATGTGCAAGGAGGATAAGAAGACATACCTGGTTAAAAAGTGCCAGAAAATTGAGGACCATATGAGAAAAAACAAAAGCAGATAAATGTATGAAGAAATAAAGAGTCTCACAAAAACTTTTCAACCCAGTCTTGGGGTAATTAAGGATGAAAACGGCAACACACAGACCGAGAATCAGGCAATTGTGGACAGATGGAGGAGGTACTGTGAGGGGATGTACGCACAAAATGATGCAGGAGAAGTATTGGACCAGATAGAACCAGAAACAGAACCACAACTACCACCACTCAGATCAGAAATCGAATGGGCTATCAAATCCCTTAAAGAAGGAAAAAGTCCTGGATGCGACAACATACAAGCAGAAATGTTGAAAGCAAGTGGAGAAGAAGGAGTAGAGGTATACCATAAATTGTGCACAAAGATATAGCAAAAAAAAAAACAGTGGCCGACTGACTGGAAAAGGGCAATTTTCATAACTTTACCAAAAAAGGGAGACTTACAATTGTGTTCCAACTGTCACGTCTTGTCCCCAACTGCTCCACTATGTGTCTGTTGTCTTGGTTTCAGTCTGTGTACTCGCCCCTCCCCTCCTGTGTGCCCATGATCAGTGTGTTTATTCCCACCTGCCTCTCGTTACCTGTCGTGTATATAAGTCCTGTCTGCCCCTCATTGGTTGTGGTTGTTCGGTGTTGGATTTATGGTGTGTGTTCATGTCATGATGTCTTTTTGGTTCCTGTTCCTGTCATTGGTAATGTCACCCTGTCTTTTTGTTTCGCGTCTTTTTGGTCAGTCTCTTTGTTAGGTTTTGTTAAGTCGTGTCAGTTGCCGAGTCTGTTAGTTTGCCTTTTTTGAGTTCACCAATAAACCCTGGTCCAAGCTGCACTTGGTCGTCCTGCTCCATGCTCCACCCGACCGTGACACCAACTACAGAACAATATCGCTTATCAGCCATGCAAGTAAAATACTACTCAAAGTTATCATGAAAAGACTGGAAAGTAAACTGGAAGAGGAAGTTAGCAAAACACAAGCAGGATTTAGAAAAAACAGAGGAACGAGAGACCACATTTTCAATCTACGAATGATGATTCAGAAACATCGGGAAGTGAATGTAAATCTTCATACATGCTTCATAGACTACTCAAAAGCCTTTGACTGTGTCAATCATAAAAAGCTCTGGCTAACTCTCCAGGAAATGAACTTCCATCCACATCTGATTAACTTGATTAAATCACTCTACAAGGGCAAACAATCAGCTGTACAACTCGAATGTGGAACAACAGAATGGTTCCCAGTAAAAAAGGGAGTGAGACAAGGGTGCATACTTTCACCACACCTATTCAGTCTTTACACTGAAGGAATCATGAGGGAAGTGGAACACGACCATAGGAGATGTGAATACAACGAAGCAAGAATGCAGGGGCTGACCATCAGAGACCTAAGGTATGCCGACGACACTGCGCTGCTGGCCACTACTCCAAGAGGGCTGGAAAATCTCATCAGGGCGGTCAAACAACACAGCGAAGAGAAAGACTGATGATATCTGAATGTGAAGAAAACAAAAATTATGGACACGGACAAGTGTGAAGAGAAGGCGGTAATAACGATTGGTGATGAAGAAATAGAAAGGGTCAGTCATTTTGAGTATCTTGGAGCCAGAATAGAAGCAAATGGAAAAACTACCCCAGAAATACGGAGAAGACCGGCAAATGCCATTGCCAAGTGAAAAAGATGGAGAAGCTCTGGAAAGGACAGCGTATAGACACAAAAATGAGAATTCTAAAAAGTACAATATTTCCAATTGCAACTTACAGTTGAGGCGTGGACCATCAACAGTACTGACACCAAAAAAGATCACCGCCTTC
Organism: Syngnathus scovelli; assembly: GCF_024217435.2. NCBI lineage: Eukaryota > Metazoa > Chordata > Actinopteri > Syngnathiformes > Syngnathidae > Syngnathus > Syngnathus scovelli. Next base: position 13,934,046 of record NC_090847.1, read on the forward strand.
GAATTGAAATGCTACAGAAGGATTCTGCGGATATCGTGGATTGATAGGATATCAAATGGCGAGGTGTTGACAGGAATGGGAGTTGCATTGCCAGTACTGCTGCAGACTGTGAAAAAATTGAAACTGCAATATTTTGGACATATCAAACGCCATGAGTCACTTGAAAAACACATTCTGGAAACAAAGATGGAGGGTAAAAGAGGAAGAGGAAGACCAACAAGAAGATGGGAGCAAGACATACAGGACTGGTTGGGGACGACAACAACAGAAGCTGGCAGAATAGCAAAAGACAGAGTGCTGTTTCGCAGGAAGGTTTAAGAGGCAACATCCTACAGCGGGACAAGCTGAAGAAGAGAGAGAGAGAGTGAACTCTGAACTGTTATGAACTTGTCATCACTGTTAATTCATCTATTCAATAGATTCAATATTCTTTTGCAGAAGCCCATTAAACTCATAGCCTTCGAGTGTTCATCAAAACTATACTGACCCACTGCCAATTTTCCTGCTTGTGCTTTTGTTTGTATATGTGTGTGTGTGTCTGTGTGTGTGTGCGTGTGTGTGTGTGTGTGCGTGCATGTCCATGCATTCCTCTCACATGCAGCCCTGTGGATGTCTACTTAACATGCTTATAGGGATACAGAGGCCATTGTTGAGCACTGAATCTGTCGCACTTTTTCTCCTTTCCATTTGCACTTCTTTGAGTTGAATCAATGTACTGTTTTTACTCAAGCCCCTTATGTAACGACAGTGAGAGAGCTTTGTATTATTCATATGCCTGAGAATATTGCACCACCTCGCCTCTTGCACCTTTTGGTCCGCTTAGTTGTTATCTCCTCTGATTTGTACATCTCATTTTCTATTCCTTTGCCTACTGATTTACAGAGGCTTCCTTTCCAGCTGGGTCATGTGCATGTATGCTTGTGTTTCTACTACAATGCTCCAGCGGTCTTTGCATTTCAAGCAGGTCAAGCCCGTCCCACACCATGCTCCCAACTGTCTAAATGAGTATTTGCACTGTATTGATTAGCATTAAACCCACAGAATTGTCTCTCATTTGCATCTAGCATCCCTGGTGGGAAGGGAAAATGGAGGTGGGGGATGGCTGCAAAGAAGCCACGGGATGCATTAGAAGAGATGAAATGGGAGTTGTGTGGGTGGTTGCAATGATATCAGAAAAAAAGAAAAAATCTCCCCGACATGACTTCTCTTAATAATCCACCCATTATCTTGTGTTTCTCTACTCATCAATGGGCCTCAGACCAGCATGAACCGCAATCTGGTCCTCGTCAGCACAGGCAGCCAAATAGAAGAAGAGCAGCCATGCTGACAGAAGTGTTAGGGGTCGCGGTTCATGCTTGACTTGGTTGCTCACAATGGTAGCACTACAATCATGTGTGGAAGAAAACCAGGATCCATGTATGTCTTGCAAAAAAGAATAATTGCCACCCCTTTTCACATTCCATCTCTTAATTGGCCCAGTGCTCCTGTTTAGGAGAACTTGGAAAGAGAAAGACTTCAGGAGGAAAAGTAGGAGGAGGCACATCAAGGTAGAGACTAAAATCCTCTCTAGTGTCACAGAGATGGGTGTGGGTCTCTTCTCCTCTACCCTCTTGTGCACCGCTGTTACCGTGGGAGCAGCAGTCACACATTTTTCACACTTGTTGAAGTGTGACTGTTTTGACAGCTCACAGTTCATACATTAGGATTTTTTTTCCCCACACCTTTTTGTAATTTATAGAAACCTCCAGAGTCCTCAGGGCTGAAGCATACGGGCTCGGATGGCAAACTTGCTGTAACGTCTTTAGCCTCATAGCCTCATTTCTCTTTGTCTTACTGTATGAACACAGAAATACATTTTGTTTTGTTTTTGGGAATACCGTAATTTCTGGACTATAAATTGCACCTGATTATAAGCTGCACCAGCTAAAATTAGTCACACCGGACTATAACCCGCAGGTGTTTTAATATTTTATTATCATTTGTAAGAGAATATACACTAAGAAGATTGTCAGGAAAGTGATGTTTCTTTGGGGAAGAATACCTTTTATTAACATAACGTTTATTGTCAGAGATGAAGGAGCTCTGAAAACATACAAACATGCGTAAATCTCAGCGCCGATCATAATAAAATCTCATGTCCAGGGAACACGAGCAGCACACTAATAATAAATAAAATGGGACCACTTACAGGGGCAAAGTTGGCAACGCGATACGAGCTGCACATAAAGCTCCGGAGAAGACATGACCCAGTGCCCTCTAGTGGCCGGAAGAAACCTCTACAGTCGATGCAGCAGCTGTTTCCTTCGTTAAGAGCCAAATCTACTGCCTTTAAAAGCGGTACCATATGCATTTCTTTTGTCCCCCCCCATAATGAGGGTTTGTGTATAAAAGCTTCTTTTCCCCAGTAATGCCAGTCTTGCTCTTGTTCTGTCTCTTGTTCGTGTCAATTGTGCAGACATGCGATCGACACATCACTCTTCTCCCAGTGACTGTGTATCTGGTCACATATCCCTCCGCCCAGCAAAGCGGTGCCGCACAAAAGCCGTCCACAACCTTTTTACTAACGAGTGTATAAGTGTATTGGACATCACAAAAATCGCGAAAAACAAGCCATAGGGTTCAAAGCTTTTACAAAAAGTAGCAGCTTATAGTCCGGAAAGTATGGTACATTGCTTTTATTTGAGTACATCCTGCATCCTTGCCTTGCTTCTCTTACTTGGCTGCACCTCTCAGCTCTGCCACCACCACAAATCATGTAAAACAGTAAGTAATGTGTTTAAGGTACTTGTTGTTAGTCACTTAAATGTTGTACGGAGGCTAAGATCAACCGGAGTCAAATTCCTTGTTTGGCATGCACTAACTTGGCCAATAAAGCTGATTCTGATTATTTAGTCTCAATTTAGTGAAGCATGGCTATTTCACATATTCTGTCACTGGCAAACTGCTGGGAAACAGCAGAGAGTAAATTCAAAAGTGTAAAATAGAAATAGAAAAAGAAAAACATAAGCATTTTAGTGGGGAAAATGACATCTTTATGAGGTTTGAATCCTTTGTAACAATTGCGCAAAATGGTTGGCTATCAAAAGAGAAAGGACCAAAAATATATTGTGTCAGCGCACTGGGAAACAATGTATTTTCACCACGGTTCATTGCATATGTACGTTATTGTTTAGGGGAAGTGGACTCAGATGAATCATTTTACCGGGAGCAAGTGAAAGAGACAGAGGGATATTTTGATTGAGTGCCCACTGAGGTCCCATCAGATGTGGCTTAAAGGAATAAAAGATTCATTTGAAGGGGGGTGACGAAGATTACGGTCCTCACATCTATTCAAATCCCCCGAAATCCCTCGACATCGCACTTATCAAGCCACGAGCAGCGTGCTGTACTAACCCGCACTAGGCTTGTCGCCATGTATCATGGAAGCACGAAGCAGGTGGAACTTATTCCTCAATAGACTTAACACAGTATATTTAACTAAGGTGCTTACTGACGACATATTCTACTTCTCTGCTGAGGTATTTTCTTTTTTATAAATACGGTATTTAAAATAAAATGTAACAGTGGCCATAGTTGTAAATAATTAATTACAAAACACACCAAATCGTGTGAGAATTAAATTCAGTATGAAATTGGATGTTAATTGGTGATAACGTGTTTTTGGGGTGTTTTTTGTTGTGCAGACCCCTTGCATAGCAAGGATAAAAGCCAAGCTCCGCCACCGGCCATTGCACTTCCCCTCGACAAAGTTTTGATGATTTGTTTTTTGTATTTACAAGTTATCCTACTAAAAAAACATGATCCTATTAACAAGAAAACCAAGAAAGAGCCTTTAATGCATTACCTCTAAATATACTTTTTCAGCAAAGGGGAAAATTCATTCAAGCAACAATGGCAATTGCTTATCATTTCTCTGTCGTGACAATACAATGAAATACTGATTTTCTTGTCAGCTAAATGCAAAATATTGAAGTGGCCAATGATGCTCTCCTTAGACAAACAAAACAATTCCCAAAAACATTTTGGTTCCTGTTCCATGATTCAACTTTTTGTTTTTCTCCTTTTAGTTTCTGTTCCATTGCGAAGTCTAATTGGGTGGACACAAATTGACCTAACCGGGATTTATTGTACATGCACCACATTATAATTAGATACACCTTTAAACTCCAATGAGATTGAGCGGACTTCATCTGCTATTTTGACTTGTAACAAAAAAAGTTGTTATTGTTTTAACCATGCATTTATTGTTTTAACCATGTATATCATTAGAGTTTTCAAACTAACTCATCGACATTAGACTCGTAGACTGCCGTATGCTGAATAATAAAAAAAGAACAGATAGAAAATATGATAGCATAGAAAGCAACATTTATAATGGGGATTGGCTTTTGTTGACATGTCACTGTGCAGATTTTTTGCAGTCTATCTAGTCAAACTCTCAAGGTTGCTGCATAATTGCAGATTTGTGCTACTATTTCTTTGCATCGGCGATGTGTATGACTCACCCGATTCACCCTCTCAATCGAGCTGCTCCCACTCCAAGGCTAATCTACTTTGTGTTCTCTATCAAGCATAATTTGGCGCTGCATTTGGCTATTCACATGACTAAATTGCGTTAAGAGGGATTTACCACAGGAGTGATAAACTACTGACCGATAATGAAAATCAGTCACTGACACGATCCCTCTAATAATGAGGGCTGTGTTGTGTTTTGAGAGGCATGAAGGCAGACAGGCAATCTACACAAAAAGAGAAAATGTACCTCCTCAAGTAACTCAATAGAGCCCGCTGAAGAATGGAGCTTACCTGAATAACGAACAAAAACTGAATAAATGAATGCTTCTCATGAGTGGAAATTCACAAGGTGAAATATAGCACGGGTTGAATGCAGGGATGTCTTTGCATTAGTTAAGAAGAACAAACAGCCATGTGTCAAGGTCCAAAGCGGGGAATCATTAGAGAAGAGGACACAAAGTGTAGGTTGGGCGAGGCGTGCATTTTTAAAGGTCCGTAAAATTTACTGTTGTTTGAAAGGTCACTGTCTGGTGCTGGCAAGCAGCTGGGAGTTGTAAACGAGCCTCCTTATCAAATGTTAATGCTGGCACAGCGCATGTCACACACAGCAGTGACTGGAATATGTCTTTGAGGTCCCACAGGTTCAATGGAAACAAGTCATTTCATTTACATGCAGAAAGGCGAGCGGCTAATTGCTTTTCTCAGAACATCAAATAGCACGATGGCTTTTGGAGGTGGACGCTTAACCAAGGGGCTCGCAGGAGGGAAGGAAATGGAAGTCCCCCCGAGGATCACATCAGACTGTGTTTATCGCCATTAGATTTTGTGACAAGTCTCAAACAGAAAAGATTAGAACTAGGTAAGGGAGGGCCTGATTATATTAATTGTTGGTTTTGGAAAATGTCAATCATCTTCTGTTTGAATGGCACAATATTAATACTGTATCTGTGTGGACATGGTAAATCGCCACCAAAGAGCAATTACAGGATTTCAAATTGACTTTTACACACCAAATCAGGCCGGCGCCAAGCTTTGTTGCATGAACTAATGAAGCCTGCTTCAATGAGAAGCAAGAAAAGCCAAAACTACAAAAAGCAAACCTTGAGTTGTATGATTCCAGAAATGGACAAAACACATTTGTTCAGACCATTCTTTTGATGGTATACTGAGGAAATTGCAACTATTGCTCACAGTTGATTGAAGCACTGTTCTCCTAAAGTTTGCATAATAATGCACTACTTTGAATCACTTTGTAGTTTCAATACATTTGTTACTACTCCTTCCCTGCAAATATGCCTGATGCTAGTTATTCTGAATATTAAAAACCTCAATTCAATCATTGTAAGAGCTCTGTGCATCAAATTAACAGCACCAGGGAGGCGGTTTCGGAACAATAGCAATTTTTATGTTTAGTTATTATTATTTTGACATGTGCATACTTCTTTTGTACATTTAAGGCTTTGGGCCTCACCATATTTGTGAATAGTCTTTTGATATAATCACTTAAGATAGAAGATTCAAGATTTGTTCTTAGTCATTCCAAAACATATAGAAATACTAAAATGGAGTCCAGTACACTTAAATAGGCCTACTGATAAAAAAAAAAAAACAAGAGCAATAGTATAACATAATATTTTCAAAACAAGTACACTTGTGCATTACACTATAAACTAGTGAACACAGCAAAAAAATAATATTTCCTGCACCTTTTGGATGTTAGTCACTCACAGCAGGTGTTGCTTTTGCATCAGGGAGGAAAATTATCTCTGCAAATGTCTCACCTCTTCATTAATTGGTAATGAGATAACATTTGCAGACAAACATAGCAACGAGAGCCATTGAATTCCTATAACAGCACTTCTAAATGCTTGATTATGCAGTTTTGTTTTTCCACAGTGTGCTGGAAAAAATCATAATCAGGATTTACAGATAAGCTTTTGTGCAAGTGTGCGTGTTCCTGCAGAAAGCAAATATGCAAGATAATCTGTAGTTATCAAAAAAAACTTGTTTATTCACACAGCTACTAATTATAAGTTGTATCAGGTCGGGTTCTCACTCTTACTTTTCAATAAATTCCACAATTGAGGAGCGTGATTTATGACACTCACTCTATTATGCACATCAGTGTAATGTGGTTCGGACTGCCTCTTGCAGAGCAGAACGCTTCAAAGATGTCTTTTTACTGTGTCTGTCTCACATCCGAAGGCTGTTAACATGATGTGACGGCTGACAATTGGATTTAATCAAGTGCAGAGCGATGAATGTTAATTTTCCTCCAAAGTCTCATCTTTGCCATTGAGGGTTTGTTGTGCATACTTTAGCCGAAAGAGCAACTATTGTTATTGTCCCTTTGTCCCAGCTGGGTAGGTGATCAAATGATTTGTGATTAGTATGACGGGATGTTGTTTACACCTCAGAAAATCCCGGAAGAAGGAAATGCACCCTGCAAATCTCCCCAAATTATTCATAACGCTAATGTTATTCTGGCGGAAATAAGGCATGCATATGAATCCCCCTTTGTCCTTGAGAGCTATTAATAAGAGTAAGTTCACAGTAATGGGGAAGAGACAAAACAAATATATGGCTAACGCACTGATGGCCCGCGGTTTTTGTATTTATGAGTGCCCTGGAGACAATGAGCATACTAATCACCTTGGCGCGGCCCTCGCGTGTGTCTGGAAAGAAATGTACCAGTGTCAGTGGTAATTACACATGTACAGTGGGGAGAGCCACGAACACAGTTGAGATGTAAAACAAGGGGCTGAGCGCTGTCCATGCAGATGTAAAACCACTGTCAAGAGGGCTTGTGCACTGCAGTCACCAAGCACACGCCATTCCTCTCTTTGGTCTCCACCCTTTCATTTTCTCCTTGAAGACCGCACAGGCCCCCATCACTTGCCAAAATCACGAGGAAGAGCCATACCTCATTTAAGACTGCCCCCTGATGGATAGAAAAAGTAAGGACATCTCAAAAGGGAAAGCAGAAACTTTCATTGAACTCTTGTTTTGCTCCAACCAAAGAGCCATGACTGAATTTGACATCAGCTCCTTGGTTCGCAATAAGGAAAAATACAGTTTTTACCCTCCACATGAAACATGTGCTATGCAAACTAATATTGTATTCATATAAATCGTCAGTTTGATTGTGATGCTAATATTTAAACTGTTTGCATGTCACAATACAAACATGCACCATGAAGTCGGTAACACAGCAATAATAATTTTCCTAAACTACTATTTGAATAGATTAAATCCTTCACAGTACCAAAGGAATAAATTAACATTGATGCCAATCAAATTTGGGGATTATGAAAGCAAATCTTTTCACACAGGTCTTTAATAGATCTCATTGCGTCTTCTTACTGTAGATGTGCCTAATAAAGGGATCGTCTAAACTACAATAGCCTATATAGCCTATTTTTCTGTTCTTTTTAAATTTGAATCTAATCATAAAACATTTGAAAAATAATTCATTACGAAGACTGAAGCACACGTTTTTTTGTATCCAACCCTTTTCCCGTCAAAATGACAAGATGCAAGAAAGTCAGTGCTGGCCTGAGATTTTTGCGTATAGCAGATACGGTACAAATCTAAGTGGAAACTGTTAAAAATGTGGAACAGAAAAATCCTTTCAGCTTTTTGTCTGGCTTCAATGTATGTAGGAAGCCATTTCAGCCTTGGAAATGTATAAAGAGAAGAAAAGCAACAGTTATGTTGCTCGTGCTTTAGCAGGAGATACAAAGATGGGTGAAATGAGGCACATGTATAAGACAGACAGAGAAATGCATTAGGGCAGAAGAACATAGATTTTCTGTCAGGACGTCATTGCACAGATGGAGGTCATCTTCTTTGTTGTTGAGAGTGTAAATGAGAGCTAACGTAAAGTGTGTGTGTGTGTGTGCGTGCGTGCATGTTTGTGTGTGTGTCTGTGTGTGTGCATGAGTGTGGATGTGTACGTGCATGTGTGCTTAACAAGACACCTTAAAAACAAAGCCAAAATTGCCGGCACAACGGTTATAAATGGGTGCTATTCTCGACATCCATTGTTCCTTCTTTCTATCATCCCTACCTCCAGCCCCTCCACTCCCTCGATTGCTACTGTCCGGGGGAAAAAAAAGATCAGCGAGAGCAGGCACAGCGTGAAGCCGACGTTAACTTAGCACTGTTATTGAGGTATTCTTTGAATTGTGATGTCCAAAGGTCACACTTTCTTGCCTGCCACCACAGCTTTGAGTGCTCAATCCTCACCGACTGATCTGGCCTCTGTGGAGCAGGTCCTCTGTGGTGGACAGCTCCTCAGATCGCAGCACGCCAGCGTCAGGATGCGCACACCCACTGCCCTTGTCACAAAGAGTGCTGACCAAAGCTGCAAAATGGACGGAAGTCTTTCCAATATGAAGCTCAAATTGTGAGCCGATGGAGAGGGAGAGAGAGAGAAGCCTACTCATGTGTAAATCTCTTTTTATTTTTGGAGCTTTGAAAATGCAGAATGCTGAATCCCTTCCTTTTCCCCCTTCTCTCCCTTGTTAAGCCAAGTCCAAATCTGGAGCCCCCGTGAGTCATTTTTCAACAATGCTTCAGGCTGCCTGGCCTGATGGCTCAATGCTCCCTCTATGACAAGCATTGCCTCAAATGGAGGTCTGCGCTTTTATTCAGCTCAAAGTTTATACCAAAGCTGTTCAAATACCAAGGACCTGTCTTCTAAACGCAGAATAAATGATAAAAGATATGCGTGTGCGCGAGCGCGTGTGCATTCGTGTGATGACAACACAACTGTCTTGTCAAGTGTATCTTTTTCTTGCTTTCAACCATTCTTCATTCCAAAAGCAATCTCTCATCTTATTTGCCATATTTTTTGTGTCATGTCCTTTTCACCCCCATCCCACCCACAAAAAAAATGGAGGTATCGTGAGCCTCGCTGCTAGAAAAGTAAATTACACTTTTATCGAGCATGATAGATTACAAGATGTCTTCAAGTAGGCAACAGGCGTCTTTATGTACTATTGATCCACGTCCTTTTTAAAAGCCACAAATCTAGCCCGGTGTATTTATGTTTGTACGCATCACGACTTGGGGACATAGATTTGTTTCCGCTGTCAGTCACAGAGTCTAAAAGTCAAGTCCCCATGAGGGAGAGAATTTTCAATTAATCCAGCAGCTACACTGGATATTCCTGTGCAGTGTGGGCTCCGTGCGAACATACAAAACCCACTTGAGCTGGCAAAGGTTTGTCTCAGCCAAATAATTCTCATCAACCTGCGGCGAGAGGGCAAAGTTACCCGTATCTGCATTTTTAGCAAGACACACTACTGATCTCCAGACAGATGTGTACTGGGTGCTCTATGAAGTGGAGAAAAAGCACTCCTTAAGGATTAACACCGGGAGGAATGGATGCCCTATCGCAATTCTCCTGACACCCAAAATGACATGTACATTACCATGTTTCGGGTCAGCCCAGAAGTGTTCTTGAAGACAACCAGAACCTGTTTGTAAGACCAGGAGCCCTGAGACACATGCCTTTGCGACCATGCAAATGATTGTGGTCCAAAGGCTCACTCACAGTACCTCTGCCATGCTGCTTAAACATACGTCTACATTGTTGACTGTGCTGAACATGAGGGACACCGAGATGGACATATTGGCCCTCGGGCATAACATTAAAGACCATAGTGAATTCTACCAGCACGGAGGGAATACAATTCTGTGGTGGGACTTAGAAATGTGAAATTGTGTTGAAATTCCATAAAGCCAGAATTAAATGATGCTGATCTGAGTGTGTGGGGGCAAAAAAAGAAACATTTAAATAAACACTGTACTGATCAAATGAATTTGAGCCACTAAAGAGTCATTTATTTTGAGGGGAATTCTAACTGTATACGACGAGAGTTGGACTGCTTCTTAGAAGGGCTCTGGCATAATCCTCTCTCATCTGTCTCTTGAATCGCTTTTATGCGAGACAGCATAATGGACTGCAACTCAACAACATTGGAGCTAAATGTTTTAAACCTTACCGATTCACTAAAGAAACACCACGTAATAGTTACATGTAGAATCAGATGATCCTCATTGTGTGTGCGACTCAAATGTTTGTTTCTTTTTCTTACTTTTCCCACAATGCATTCATGCTCTTCTAAGTAGGTTGGAAATCAAATATATTTGTTTTATCTCTTCTAATCAAAACTACCCTATGCTGTGATTTTGTCAGGTATTTTGTTTTCATAACAGCAGTCAGATTAATTCCTTTTCGTTATGCTCCCATTTGTAATCAAAGGTGTTCAGCTGGGTGATGAGGAGTGAGGATCCTCTGCTGACTGAATGGCTTCAAACTATGCTCTTTACTGCCATCATGTGGCCAAAATAATAATTACTGTTAAACTGAATGGAAGACACATTATCAGACTGATGCGTTTGCTGTTCACTCGTCCATTTGTTTCCGTACAGCTTGTCCTCATTAGTTTTTGTAATATGTGGAGAAGCTTTCATTTCAGGTTTCTCACTTTTTTTCTCATGCAGGCACGCACATTATAATGTACTCGTGTCTTGGGAATCAAAGGTGAAGTCGCTTTCTCCCCCCCACCCCATCTTCCTTGACTATTATAGTATATCCCTTTGTGACATTGCACCTGACTGAAGGAAGTTCAGGGTTATGGCTAGGAAAAAGAGTCTCTCTTGCAAAGGGAACCTCTGTACTTCGTGGGAAATCATAAATAGTGTATATGCTGTTTTATGTATATATAGTTGAGATGAGGAACACGCGTGGCACACCCGGATATCTTAACAAGCAGCACCATCACAGACATCCCTTTGTGATTACACAGCGAGACAATAACTCCTGAAATGAGTTGCCAAATTAGAGGAGGAATGGCACAGCAGATTAGAGCAGTGCACCATGCCAACAAAGGGCTCTTGGAGAAGAGCGAGCAAAGTTGATGGAAGTATCAGAAAGATAGTGAGAGGAACAATCAGAGGACGAAAAAGTTTCATTCCTTAATTACTCCCTGAGATAAACCATCTCCGAGGCTTGCTTTGAGTTTTGGCCCGGCTACAAAAAGAGTCGGGATGAAGGGGCCAAAAGGACAGTTTAATCTTGCTTCCCTGAGTATTTGTGCAATAGATTCCTTCGCTGTCTCTTTCTCCTCCAGTAGTTTTTGTCTACATGCATGAAAAGACTCTGTTTTGCAGCCAACCTTGCTGCAAGATAATGAATTCAGACGAGAGACTGCAGGTTATTTGAATTGTGGCTGCCATCAAAGGTATGTTTACACTTGTGTGCTGTGCTTTTCATCAGCAAATAATTGCAATTTTTGTGTTCTGTTCATCCGCAGTTATCAGCAGGTTGGGACCACAATGTTAAGAAACATTTGTCCTTTCCTATGACGATTCAAATAAAAATCTAAAGTTTTCAAGGTTATTTCAAAAGTATGTCAAAAGTTGTAAAAAAAGAAAATTGTAATGGTCTTGCAATGTTCTGAAAATAAGGTCATAATATTACAAGAAAAAACGTTCATGAATGTGAAATATTTTAAGTGATAACCTGATTTTATAATCTTAATATTCATCAGAAAGTAGCTAAATATCATTTTATTTCAAACATGACAAAAAGTGTATCTATTTAGTTAAAAAATGCCTTATAAACATTCACAGTGCAGGTTTGAAAAAATATATGAACTTAAAGGTTAATGACTTCTATAAGAGCTAATCCGAGTCAAGGGTCAGCAACCTGGAGTCCAGTCAATGTGATTAGATTGGAGGTGTTGGTTAAAGCACAGAAAAAAAACACACACGCACACACGCACGCAAACGCACATGCATTTTGATTTTCTTACCCACAAGAAGCATTGCCCACACAAAAGAGCTCTCCGAACACCTGTAATTAAGAATTGTTTACTTGCACAAAGCTGGAAAGAGTCAGAAAGTACTAAGTAATAAGAGTTCATGTTCACCTTTCTACGGCAAGCCAGACTTTCTCTAAATCGAGAAAGTTTAGCACTGTTGGTTTCCTCCCTCAGTGTGACCGTTTTATAAAGATGACCCTGCAATGCCAAATATAGTAGTGCAGAATGCACTGTGTGGTAAAGAAGAATCATTTGTATCTCAGCCACGGTTGGACTGGCACCTTCAGCCAATTTTGTGCTTGTGCACACATACATGCTCGCCTCTTGGGAGTCATTAACATAAAAATGCACACAATAGCCAGAATCTAGCTCAACACACTCAGAACACGATCAGGGGTAAGTCTACGTAAAAATTAAAAAGAGTTTATCGTCATGCACTGATTTGCATTTGTTTTGCTTCGGTCCATATGCTGCAATTAGCGGCCCATTCATTCAAATCATGTCTCAGGCACAATGACACAAAAATCTCCCAATTCTCTAGGCTGCAGAATGCATAGACATAAATACCGCTGTTATCAACTGGAACCCGCAAAGCCCCGTTTGCGGCTAAAAATGTTGTCCATAATCGGTCATATTACACTTGGTGTTCAGTAAAAAGATGTGGAAGTATCCGTGATTTGTGAGGTAGCCTGTTATGAGGTGAAGAGAAAAATCACTTTTCATGAGTAATTTATGCACAAATAAAGGTAATTCCCAAGGGCTGACATATTTTATGTGGAGTGTATTTATCCTATTTATTTTTTAACCTTCAAACAAAAAGCTACTTTTCCAAGAAGAAAAAGAACTGTACACTGTGTTTTTCTGATGAGGTACGTGATCACCGAGCGTCTCGTTATCAGCGATATGGATTGATAAGCTGTTCTCTCTCTCTCCAGTTTACGTATGCACACAAACATACGCACACGAATTGGAAAAATAAACAATGTTTTGAAGTACTATTCAGAGCACAGACTCAAATCTGTAGTTCCCAAAAATACTTTGTTCAAAGACAGACAGATGGATTGATTGACAGACAGACAGACAGACAGACAGACAGACAGACAGACAGACAGACAGACAGACAGACAGATAGATAGATAGATAGATAGATAGATAGATAGATAGATAGATAGATAGATAGATAGATAGATAGATAGATAGATAGATAGATAGATAGATAGATAGATAGATAGATAGATAGATAGATAGATAGATAGATAGATAGATAGATAGATAGAAAGAATGTGGCATTTTCATCACATAATTCACCAATAATGTGATATTTTATCAAGCCCTACAACACTACACAAAATGGACAGTAGGAGGAACCCCATGCTTTGTCTTCGAAACTTCCTGACCTAGTTTCAACTCAGAGTTGTCTAGGACATGGTGTTCCCGTCTCACTCGTCAGCCCTTCATGATCTCACACGAGTTCAACTGCTGCTAAGTAGCTTATCAGCCAACAGTCAGTCATCTGAAGCCAAAAGAAAAAGAACATGGGACAGACCTTTTTTCAATGAATGAACTCAGTCCGCCATCTAAATAGTGGCATTACTGAAAGTGTTTGAGACAGTCAGACATTTGTTGGCAATGATCCAATATAGTATAGCTGGCAAGTGCAGACATAGGTTTTGTAGTTAGATTAGAAAGGGCTATGTTCATTTCCTGAACACTTTGTTTATTACTGTTCTTGCAGATGCCGAGTGGTGTAATACAGCATATGCATTACACTGAGAGGTGTGGCTAGTATTTTTGTTAACATGAGACTCAACTGCATCTGGTCATCATGTTGGGGCCGTTAAAATGTGGAATATGTGGTGACAATGGTGAATGAAAGAAAAATGCTGTGCTGTTTTCTGGCACACTCAGTCCTATTTGTGCACGTGTTGAGAAAATAAATGGAGGCCTCGCCTTGGAAAAAGAAGCAGATGTTGTCACGGGATGCAATTGGAGCTGTGTAAAATGAAAAGAAATGTTATTCGAAAAGTTCTGTTCATTATGTAATGACATTTTTTATACGCTTGTGTCTGTGCGTGTGTGCGTGTGTGTTTATGTCTTCAGATGAGATAAGAGGCTTAGAGGATGCGGGTGCATACGTGAAGAGGAGCAGGTGTACAGAATGACAACAGTTCCCAAATGGTTGTGTCTTGTAGAAGAAAAAGAAGAAAAAAAGTAATCTACCTTTCAAGTTTCCAATTTCATTGGATTTGATACGCACCTCTTTGAAATGAGATGCATCTTTCGTGCCACTCTCCACTTCTTCTCCACTGTATTCTCCTCGACAACACTGACAGCAGTGCAATATATATTAGTATCTGACTTTTGCTGTCATTGTTGTGTTGGTGAAAAAGATTGAAATATTTTGTAGTTATGATAACTTAATGATTGTCACATCACACTCAGAACAGTGCCAACAAGTTTATCTGCCACCTGCCTTAATCAAGTCTTCACATTCGCAGTCTGAAAGTGCAATAGTCCATTGCAGGAGAAGTGAGAAGGAAAACTCAGAACGATCAAGATTGATGATGATTAAGTATTTTAACATAAAACATGAAATAAGACAAAAATACTCTAAATGAAAGAAAATAGTATGAATTGGTTTTCATAAGAGGTTTGGAGGCCTCTGGAAAGCTCAGAGAGGCCAAGGCAACTGCTTGTATTTGCCTAATTGAACGCTAACCTCTGCATGGAGAATAATAACAAATCCAACCTACACACGCACTGGAACAGAAAATTATTTTCTGTCCCTATCCATGTGTTGTGTACACAGCAAGGTAATGAATGACACACAAACACAAAGATCCCCAGCTTATGCCTTTGTTCACTCTGAGAGGTCATTCTTGAAATTCCTTCTCATAGAAAAGATGTCTGTCGCACACTTGTTGCTGACCTCTCTCGCTGCTGGGCAATTTGAAAGCAAGCACATTATTATGTCCTTGATTAGGTTTGAGAAAGGAAGTGGCTGCAAACCTCCTACACACTGACACAGACGTGGGGCTTTTATTCATGTGCACACAGACATATGTACTTCACAAGGATATTCAGTTAATGAATTGTAAGGATAAGATAGATGTGTTGACAGCGAGAGAAATAAAAAGCTGAGATTCTCCAAACCATGAGACACAGGTCTTGGTGGGTCAGCCAATTTTCTGACTTAACCTCAGGAATTACCCTGGCTCCCTTGAATACATTTGAATGAAAGGAGAGATGAAATATAGTCTGCCCAAAAGGTTATTGAAAAAAATTAATTGACATGAAGCATTTCTGGTTCAAGTTCCCATTCCAGAACTGCCACAGAAAAAATAAATAAAGAATAAAGCCCTACAAATTGTGCAGAAGGGGTTTGTAGACACGATAATTTATATCAGGGGTATCAAACTATTTTTTGTTGCAAGTCACATTTTAGTTAAGGTTTCCCTCGTGGGGCCATTAATACTAAATTATATAAAATGTTCAACAGTTTTCTAATTTATTTTGAAAGTGGGGTTTTAAAAAGATGTTGCAATATCTCACTGTTATTAAAAGGGAAGACAATTTACAATTTTGGTATTTTAACAAGAAACATTGAGTTGACACACGAGTTGCCTTCGCGGGCCACATAGTAAAATGATGTGGCGGGCCGGATCTGGCCCTCGGGCCTTGAGTTTGACACCTGTGATTTATATGTTAGCAATTTTGTAGCTCTGGAATAGCATAAGTGGAATGCCAAGATAGCTAAGTAATGAAAATAAAAAAACAAAACAATAACAAAACAGACAAAAACAACTTGAGGAATAATAGCAGCTAACTACCGGTGATTTTCTCGTTCAAGTACTAGGTTCCTTGTGCTTGTTCATTTTCGATACAGTAGAGGGTAGACTTTGGCCTGCTTGTAGCCAATGTGATGAATGACAACATCTTTGTTGGCGATTAGAGCAAATAGTCCCAAATTGGCTGTCACATGACAGTGGAACTACTGTTTTGGTAGCACATCTCTCCCTAAACAACGAGACTTCTTAGCTCTGCAGATAGAAATTGCTAAGGGCATTAGTAATCGAGTGTTATACATAGAGCACCTCCTGCTCTTTCCAGTGCATTACATTCTTTGAAGCAAGTTTTGCTTGTTCTTCTGAGCAAACGTTTACTTATGAGGGACTTGCGATTGATGATTTTAAATTGCTACGTTTTTTTCCTAACTTTTTCTCAACTTATTGTCTCCCCCATCCGTCCAACCCAAAGTGTTATGAAAAGTCTGCATATGCTCCATTTTGAAAATTCAGGATAAACCAAAGGGACAATCTATGGTTTTAATCAGAGCTTTCAAAATATTCTTGGTAAATGCAACAAAGCATGGGCGTCAGATCATCTGATCTCATGAGTGATTGGCTTATATTTAGGGAATTAACAAACAAATGATCCTCTTTAAACAAGAAAATCATGTTGGAATATTACTTGTCAATTACTACTGACAGTCATAATGATCCAAAATGTTTCTGGAAAATTATCATTGCTTGGAAAAGCTGGTTCTGCAAAATGTAGTACTCTCATGCAATGGTAAACAAGAGATGTCAGTGAGATAACATACTCTGCAAAGATGTCACAGACGTACACACAGACACAAAAGGCCTGGTAAGTCATGCAGTTTACTCAAGGCCCCAGATACAAATCTACCGCGACAGCCATGGCACGCAAGCAGCAGAAGGAGCAGCAACTGGGCGTTGTACCAGCCTTCAAAAGGTACTGTGCTGAGGAAAAGGCGGGTACATGCAGGAAAGTGAATGTGATTCTGTCATAATGGAAAGAAAAGTTTTGCTGCAGCTATGGCTTTTAGCATAAAAATGTGCAGCTACATGTGCACTATGTCTGAACCCTGCAATGTGCGCTGAGTGAAAAGTACTTATGGGCAATCGTTTTTGCCCTCATGCCAAATACTTCATGTCCACCATGAGAAGTATCGCAATACAAAAGGAGTCACCTTTATTCCTCATTCTTGCCTTGCTAAACTTCTGAGGAGCACATCTGAGGAAAAGTAATGAATTATTAACATTAACATAGTTCCTCAAAATTGCCCTCAGTTATTTCACATATTTATGCATCCTTTTATCACCTTTGTAAACTCCAGTGTCACAAACGCTGGATTTTGCAGCAAGGGTGCCAACTCAAAGTCAACCTCTAGGGGGCACACTAGTACATGTTTCACATGCATTGCTGTGGAGGGAAAAGGGCAAACAAGTTCAGGAGTACAAAAGTCACATTTTGTCCTGTCCTGACAATGCACGCACGTCTTTAGTTTAAGTAGTGGGGTAAACATATAAATGATTATCGTAAGCCTCAACTTTAAGAAATTTAACACCAGGATTTGCAGATGTGATAAGTCGACCTATAAATTAATTACACAAAGGTTCTCTTCTAAAGGTGGACTTGGCTATCAAGAGTCATATAACCCTTGACCTCGAGACAACATACTAACACTGATTGTGCTATCTGTACACATTATGTTGCATCTGTCAGTTTGTGTTGAGAATTTTATTATAGCCCAGTTTGGCAGCTAGATAATTTGCTTTCACTATGTGAATGCGCCCATATGAGGTAGGGATGTTTGTCCATTATGTGCAACCTTGCACATTCCGTATCATTAAGCTAATGGTCATAGCATAAACAGCTCAGGTGTGGCTATGCAGAGCTTCATAAATGACATTTTATGTGTCACTGGCAAAACCATGTATCCTAATTTCATCTCGAAAGAAAACACAAGCATTTTGTCATCATGAGCTTGCTGCTCGAAAATAATTGCCAAGCTTTTGCAGCTTGCCATTACCTCAACTTCCCTGCTGCATCCGGCTTGCACTTGTCTTAAATAATTGTGACTGTCATATAGAATTATATATTTAGAAGTTTATAAAAAAAATAAGAGCCGAAGGTATGATGTGGTACCAGCTATATGGAACAATCTATCAGCATGTTCATGACTTTCTCAAAAAGTGTCGTATGAGCGCTTTTGAACTTCCACACGAGCAATGCCATCCAAGGATTTTACAACTTCCCGCACTGTTTTTATATATTTGTAGGTCATAATTTCATTTTGAATTTGGGTTTTAATTTGTTTGGCTTTCACTGTCCTCATTTCCTTGGCATACGAAGCTGAGGTTTGATGGTTGAGGAAAGGCACGAAAAGGAAATGAGCACCTTAAGAAAGCACACCAAAAGAACTCTGATGTGTTCAAAACAACCACAAACTTTCATGGATTCAGTTTCATTTCAATAGTTTCCATGTAATGTGAAGTACATTGATGAAAATAGGTGTTATCCACAAAAGTCTTGGAACACACTCAAATAATCAACAATTTAACCCCAAAAGACATCTTAGTGGAAGAACAAGAATATAGATAGGTTCACAATCAGTGAAGTGCTGATCTCACCAATTTTCCTGGATTTATTGACAAAAAAAGATAAGACGGTGTGAATGACCTGACTTTTTTTTATTTTTGGCAGGGATACAAGCCGTAGGTTGACTTTGACCTGCGAGCAGAAAGTTTGAGGTACGAGCTGTATGGTGAGCAGTGAACCCAACTCCCTTCTCAAAAAGCAGCAGTTTGGCAATTCTTCGTTGTCTTCTCTAGATGTTTACCGTTAAACTAAACATGAAATAAGGAGGATTATCTCCTTTGGGTTGGGTTCTCATTTCTACACACTTCTCGATGGCGCTTGCAGAAAGGGGGAAGTCTTCAGTCTTTCATAAGGTACATTTGTATTTCAGTGTGCATGTGGCGTCACCTGGGTGTGATGAGACTCAAAAGTAACACCACGGTCATGTGGTCCACTTCCCCTTTGGTATGATATAAAAGGAACTAGTGTTATTTTTGTCTTCACAGCACTGTGGTGTTCTGACATGGCAACATCTTCTGTATGTTGATTTTTCTTTTCCTTTCTTTCTTTCTTTCTTTCTTTCTTTCTTTCTTTCTTTCTTTCTTTCTTTCTTTCTTTCTTTGTGCCAGGTAATTTACATGTTTTCAGCAACATGGCATAATTGCCCAAGACATATTTCAACATTTTTGAAAGACAAGAAAAAACACAAATTCTGACGTAAAACATTGTCATTAATATTGTCTTATCATTGTTATTGGGTAAGGAAAAACCTTTTGCATTCTTGTTCACACATTTGATTAAAGTTTTTATGAATGAATGAATGAATGAATGAATGAATGAATGAATGAATGAATGAATGAATGAATGAATGAATGATGCTGTGCGAAAGCAGAAATCAGTGGGGGAGTAGAAAGCCAGTAATGTGTGCTAGCTGCCAAACTCAATTAAAAATATTTACCTTAATGTTTCATATGAGGTAACGCCGGTCTATGAAACAGCCTTTTCTTAATGGTTTCATATTCATAACAACGTACATGATGGTGGACTCTAAGGTAGTCTTGTTTATTGTTTTGTGGCCATATTCACTTCCACTTTATGCATGTTACATAGACCATTTGTGGTAACATTTAGAAGTATAAAGCTTAAGATATGTGCTGCTCAAAGCGCATTCTATTATTTTTTAAATCCATAATATTACCATTAATGTGTTTTTTTGTTTTTTGTTTTATGATATTCATTTTATGATTTTAGCTTTTGTATATTGAAATTCATGTTTGATGCAAAAACAGCTGCAGTAATAATATGAAGTACACAATACCTTGTAAACAAGTCAACATGTCAACTGGAAAAAAAAACCCGCATGCCACTGCCAAGGGTGACTCGAATAATTAGCCCTTTTTCCACCTGTCTGGAGATGTTATGTAATTACAGAAAACTAGCAACGCTCACGTCTCATGCTGAGGCACATGTTATCCCTCATCATCCTGCTGTGCAACACACGGGCAGGCTGTCGAAGGAAAGGACACATTTTTCTGTAATCCAGAGTCCTTCACTCAGGCTCCACTGTTGAAATAGTATTTCTCATTTGAAGATCAAGAGGGATCCTTGCCATTCTCTCAGATTTTGTGTTTGTTAAACAAAAATGTTCATCTGTAATAATGAGCACTGCAGGGATTGTTGAAGTTGCTGTCCATGTTTTTGTTGATTTCCAAGAAATATTGTTTGCAAACTAAATAATTTCATCTCCATAAGTGGGGTGCTGTAAGAAAAACTTTGGGAGTCATTGCTTTAAAGAAAGCGTAATCAGAGCTCAATGCACTGCACCAAATGAACATTTTTAAAATGTAATATTCAAAATGTCCTTGTTGTGTTGTTTACAAAATGAATCTCTGTGAGCTCACCCACTTCTGTGAACTCCCCACCCCTCGACAAAGCACTTGTTTTGCAAACGTCCCCCTCCGGGTGGTAGCTGTGTGTTTTAGCCAGTCATAAAGAATTTTCAACGGGTGATCAGCTTGTGGCAGACACATACAGGCTTGTTAGCTGTCTGGATCCAAGGTCTTAATCCATGCGCTGCTTGGAGTTAAAAAGGCTTTCGAGGCGGGAGACCATCTATCCGGGCAAAGCTTGAATATCCTGGCTTGATGTAGCATTCCGGAATGTGCTTCTGCAGCCAAACACGTGTGCCTCCAAGTGCATGATTATGAACACGTATCACATACAGCCAGGTGCACCTCAGTTTGGCTGTCTCTTCTATCAAACATTAGAATTTTAACAATCGAGTTGATAATTACATCAAAACAGAACACTTAAAAGGAACATTCTTCAACAATCATGAGAAATGTTATACTCTGGTTGATAAGAATGGTTAGCAGCGCTACTTCTTTTCATCTTATCCCTCCACTAACCCATTGACCTTGCTAGTTAGATTAAAGGAGCTTTAACCGTCATCTCCCCTTTATCACACACTTGAAGCATATGGTGATAATGACAAGCACTGCTGTCGTCGGCATGTCATTATCACGTCATTTTGTATTGATGTCCATTATATCATCTAGGCTAAATCCATCAATGACTTCCGTGAAGAGGGTAGGCCCCCAACCAAATTTTGCCGCGCCGTCCTCTGTCCTGCCGACGCGAGCTGGCCACCCTTCCTTCATCATGACATTTTCATCATGTCATTCTCCTATGCTCTGAGTGTGAAGTGGCTGCGTGGCTGCTTTTTGCAGGGATGTGACTGGTTCCCTGCCGGTGACCGTACTTTGAACCAGGTCTGCGAGCCCAGCCAAAGATATACGATGAGCTGGAACATACAAAGACGACCTCATTCTCTCATGTGCTCTTTCTATCTTTCTGTATCCCTTAGTCTTTCTGTCATGCACCATCTTCTCTTGCATGCGAATTTAATTTGTCCTATTTATTTTGTCCAAGTGCCTACTAAGTGAAAAACATCAATGCTGTTTTTTGTTCTCAGTACTGATTCAATGGCATCAAGACAGGCTTTTCCAAAGAGAAATTGAGTCAATGGGGTGGTCCCTGTATGCGTTGTTGGTGTTGGAAATGTATGAGAGCTGTTTCCACAATGACCTCCTTCCATACGTCACACATTCAAGGCTTACATGCACTTTGTCTTGTTTTTCCAGCTGTTTGTCAGTTACAGTTATTACTAGGAAATCAGAACCAGGATTTCAATAGAAAAAAGAAAACCCACTGCTAATAATAGTGTAAATTATTGACGTAGAGCCAATAATCTTTTTCTAGTTCGAGTACTTTGTGTGATTTTCATTCCTTAAATAAAAAACAGATCCTCGCCGGAATCTTTTCATTTGCGTCTCATGTGCTTCAAATTTTGCTGAGCCAGGGAGTGGGAGGGGTTCCAAGCACAATTTTATGATTAACTCTTAGCTGCAGAGATTGCAGCTCAGAACAAATTAATTAAAGTCAAATGGTCACCCTTAAAGTAAACAAAATAAAAAAAACACCTCCCGCACACATAGTGTATACACACAAAATCTACGCATCTATGCAGGTTGTTATTGACACAACTTTTGTGTCAAATGAAGGCCATGGCATGCATCCAGACCTGTCTCCCATTGAAAATGTGTTATGTTATGAAACAAAACACGACAATGGAGACCCCGTAGTGTTGAACAGCTGAAGCACTACGGGAAACAAAAATGGGACCGAGTTCCACTGTTGTTATAAAGGAACGGTGATGTAACACAGTGGTAAACAGGCCATTGTATAAGCTTTTTTTTTTAATATGAGTCAAAATTTGCAAATCAAAAAGTGTGCCAGTTTGAACATTAAATAACCTGTCTTGGTCGCGTATTCACTTGAATATTAGCAAATGATTGTGTTCTGTCTTTATTTACATTTTACACAATGTTCCAAGTTCATGGAACTTTGGTTTATAGAATGCAGGAAGAAGCTGGAGTACACACAGAAAATGCATGCGAGCATGTGGAGAGCATGCAAAAGATTTGAGTGATGCACACTATTAGTTCCAGATAATTCATTTACCCTCTGTCTTCACGTGGAATACAAACTGACAGCACTCTCTTCTTCTATAAAAGACTTAATTAACATGAATCACATTTTGTTTTCAATCCGATCAGCTGATTGTCTGCACATGCAAGTGAGCAACAAGCTAATTACATTTGGCTGAACATCTTGAGGTTTTAGTTCTTTCTGTACTTTTGGCTCTACAGCTAGGACATTTCTGAATGACTTCAGTTCCGTCGCATGGAAAATGAAATACTTTGAAGCAAACTCTGGCTTCTATGTGCGAAAACACAAACTTGAAAATACATGGCTGAAAGTGGTGCAATAATTAAAGTCAAATGACGGCTGACGTCTACACATAGCACCCTTCCAACATGAGCTTACTTTTTACTCCTGCCCTGATTGAGATTACTTGAAGTTTTTCAGAATGAGGTAAAAATTGCCGACATTGAAAAGTGCAGGTGTGGCTCATCAGGAAGTTGATGTACCTCTTCTCTAAATAAAACGAGTCACCATTGGGAACGTGAATGATTGGGTTGTTTGTGACTCGGAATGCCTCCCACCTGTGCTGGGAAAACAGCTCTATTTATACATTAAAGCATCCATTTGGGACCTCCTTAATGGGCTTGGGAGTGGGCCAGCTCTTGTTTTGGCTGCTGCTCTGACAGAGACTCTTTACCTGCCAAGATGTCATGTCTGATTCCAGGATGGACTTTGTGAGGACAGATTTTGGTTACCTCGTTAAATGAATACAAATGTTGAAATTGGGGCACTTGGGGACAAGAGTGTTTGCTTTATAAGAAAGGAGAAAAAAGCCCAGTGAGGTTCGACACAATTATTTTCCATTGGTTTAGTTGTTTTTTTACATAAAGAAAAATATCTAAGTGTTATGAATTCTTATCATTGGCATCATAGGGCTGTCATAAAACATGCACAGAATTGTATCCTATATGAATAATAAAAATGTTATTTAATTTTCATTTGTTAATTAAGGGATGTCCTGACTGGTTCATCAATGTCAATGATCTCGAAAGGTTGCCAAGATAGGACCATAGCAAGTTTAACATGTTTTTTTTAATATTTTTTTTATAGGAGCATTTTGAAATCCTTTGATTTGGAAACATTTAGATTAAATAAATACGGATTATTTCCTTAATCCAACAGCAATAATTATGAGTTTGAACGTCATACTCTTGGCTTCAATAATTCGAAATCTTTTTTGAGTTACGAGGTGTTGGGTTTGACCCGCATTTGCTCAAATCTGAGCTGCTTACCTACTGTGGTGTCTGGTATCATTGTGTGGGTAATCCTGGTGCCAGACCACCTAAAACATTTCAGACTGACTCACCTTTGTCCAACTGCAGCAACAAAATCAGTGTGATTAATGCCCAGTTCATGTTTCCTGTCCAAATTGAAAGTGCACAATATGTCTTTTACAAACCTATTTTTAAATTAGAACCTTAAAATAGATGTCAATGAACTAGAAAAATGGCTTATTATACTAAGAGAGTAGGGGGAAAATTTAGGTTAGACCCAAAAATAGAGCCATATTTTTGCAGTGAGGTCAGTGGAAAAACAAAATTATGGGGTGACCAACTTTCTTCCTAGCATGTCCCCTCCCAAAACAAAAACATGAGAAGAGAAAAGCCTTCTGGGTCATTCATCATGCAAGTTTAGCTGGTTGTGTTTTATAAATATTGTCAGATCAATTATTAAATCAGGAATACAAGAATTATAGTATGTCCAAACACCGTTGAGGTGAATATTGCCATTGGGAACAGCAATTTGCTAAATAACGCTACAAATGAAACCAACCCTGGGAGATGCATTCCTCAGATGGGCAGTGTAGTAAACATCTCCACCAACTTCTATGTGGTTTATTTGGGCTGTCTGACTAGCCCCACCTTCCTCAATCACCCCTGATCATGATGAAAGGAGTTTCTTGGTGGCTGAGGAGTGGAAGGGGAGCGGATGAATGAACCTCTTGTACTGTCACGTCTGCATCAACAGCTTCATTGACCACCAGTTGTGTTGACTTTAACACCAAATATAGAAGCGCTGCACGACGTAATGTGCCCTCTTTAGAAACTGCAGTGTGAGCGTGCGGCTGTGACGGCCCGGTGGTATGACATCTCCCACAGCCAATCATTCAGTACGCGTTTTCCACCTCCAACTCAACAAGGCTAACGGTGAAAACAGAGCCAGATGACGTCACTGTGTTACCCTTACACTGCTACAGCAGTTTCATGGTCAACGAGAATACAAGGAACCAGGCCACGCCAGAGTTATGATCACAAAAAAGGCAAGGTGCAGTGTGATAGACGATTGATACATTGATGTTTTAACACAGAATTACAACCAAAGATAAACAGAAATGAGAGCACAAAAAGAACACAGTTATTCTCCAAGATAGAGTCTTTTTTGCCCCTTTCCGACTGCATGCTAAATAAAGTCCCAATGATCATCGTCACACACACATCTGGGTGTGGTGAAATTTGTCCTCTGCATTTAACCCATCCCCATGTGATTTTGATCCATCCCCTGCGGGAGAGGGGAGCAGTGAGCAGCAGCGGTGCCGCGCTCGGGAATCATTTGGTGATCAATCCCCCCAATTCCAACCCTTAATGCTGAGTGCCAAGCAGGGAGGCAATGGGTCCCATTTTTATAGTCTTTGGTATGACCCGGCCGGGGTTTGAACCCACAACCTTCCAGTCTCAGGGCTGGTATATAAATACTACTCTATATTGCACTACGCACGACAGGCACTTTTTTGTTGATGTCAAAAAGAAGATAATTGCCGATTCTACCACCATTTCTAGTATCTGGTCAGTTATCTTTCCAAGTGTGCCTTCAACAAATATTAATTAGGAATATCAATTTAGCTTTTGCTCAATCCTTCTAGACAACACAAAGTGGTGAGACCAGGGGAAAAAAAAGCATTTGTACATTTGTAGCTGATGTGCCACAGTGAGATTGTTAGTTTGCCCTCACAGAAGACGGTTGAGAAACCTTCCTCTTTTTACATGACTGTTTATAAGCATCGGATGTTGTCATAGAAACTGTCTCTCGAAAAAAAAAAAAAAAACACACGCATAAGCACAGAAACAACAATGTGATGGGGGAACATGTAAACAAAGTGGAACATTACCTCAACTACTAAAAATAAGTGAGCTGAGCATTCATGTGTATGCCGTTTTAATATACAATACAGCAATTCAACAGGCCAGATGGTTGAAGAGTGGAGCAATAGCGGGGGTGAGGGGAGGTTCTACATGGAAAAGCTGTCTGGGTCTGGCCGTCTTCCTGATCATTACCGAGGGGTTTCCCACCACTCAGCAGTAACTCTGACCATCTTTACCCGTTTTTAGTTTCTCTTTCCAATTCACCAACTCTCTCTGTCATACCACCCTGCTCTGTGTTCTCTGAAGAGTTGGAACCTTTCCATATAAGGTGTTGTGACAATAGGCCAAAGGCCGACTTCTCCCTGGGAGCTAAGTGCTAGGTGTTTCCCGAGGCTCCCGCTGACAGACTTAGACGTGCAGGAAGGTAAACAGGAAGCAGATAAAAAGGGCTGACATCACAGCCTGTTTTCTCACTGCCTGTGTATGTTCATTTAAGGTAGTGAAATGTTATGTCTGTGGTGCAAGCCTGGGAAAGAAGCTTGCTCAACAAAAAGTTGTCACTCAGCAGAAATTGAGAAACAAAGTCATTTTCTTGTCATGCGGGCCTTACTGTATTTCTGTGTCTCCATTGAAAATGTAGAATGCACAAAGATAAAAATTGTTTAATGCTTTTCTGCTTTCTGTGCACTTTTTAGGCCGCTTGTATATAGCCTAAGGTACAAATTCCAGCACACTTCCCAATTTTCGAGAATGCGAGTACACAAAAGATTTAAAGATTTCCTGTGATGAATTATGTAAAATACATATGCTATATAACATATATCTTCCGTCTTTGTTGAGGAATTGTTTTGTGATGGCACCTTGACTTTGCCCTGATTTCTGCAGGTTAAAATTTTGATTGATGAAAAGAAGGGTGACAGATTTTTACTTGTTGGTTTCCTTCAAAATTACATTTCAGTTTCATTATGAACTTTGACTGACTAACTTGACACTTAAGAAACAACATTTTTGCATGCATTTGTCACATTCATAGATGATACTTGACATGTCAGTAGACCCTAAGAGATGTTGGCTCTGGTCGTATTTGTTGTGCACGTGCCTCCTTGATTTGACTGCAAATGAAAATTGATATTCTGAGCCTATCCAGGAAATCCCTTGAGTCCCCCTAATAACATTTCATTTGTTCTCTCAAAGTAGCAGGGTAGGTGCTAAGTCGAGATAATCAAATTAGGTCTCAATCTATGGCAATAAATAGAACTGCTGTATGGATATGACTTTCTCACACGGAAAACAATGATCCATGTAGGGTGACAGCTCAGCTGACGAAAACAGCCTTCAGGTTTTAGGTGGAAAAACAGGTATAGCTAACATTGTTGACATTGGATGTGCAACTTAATATTTCCCAAGCGATCAATTGGTAAAAGATTGAGGTTTCGAGAGTATGCTGAAAAAGGAAACATTAGTTAGAACATAAAACTAGCGCGTGGGTTCTGGTCACATAGTGATGATGAGTTGAGATGTAAAAGAACTAGAATAAGGGTTTCTCTTCAAAGAAGAAAATTGAGTAGACAAACTGCTAACCTTTGACATTGTATGACTCATACTCTCACTCTGATAGTACACTAGCAACACCTTGCATTTGCATTGCAAACTCACGCCACCCAGCACACACAATGTTGCTATGGAGCAATGTGGAGCCTTTGTTGTTGATACCGGTAACCAGACATGGAGTAAGACAAAGTGACTCATCCAGAGAATAATTGACTACTGCCTATTTGTGGACTGAAATGTTCCAAATGGCAGCAGTTTGTCACAAGAATTCTAATTCTAATTGTATTTGTAATGCACGGTAAATAACCAAAGAGCATAAGACATAGTATAGTGTAACTAAAACAAATTATGGTAAAACTCTTGTCCTGTGCTTGTCATCTAAAAGGGTTCCCGCCATGTACCGTCAGCACAGGCGAGGCAGTAGACATAATTGGATGGATGGATACATTATTGAAAGGATGATCAGGCTGATAACTGTTGGCATGCTCTCTTTAACTTCCAAAATCTTCACCTGCAAAAAGCGGTCAATAGACTTTAAAAACATAACCCGCTTGTCCTGTATGCCAGATGGTCTTGAAAAAAATCACTGCTGCTGCCAAAGAGCGGCACTGAGAAGACTGACGACCAGACATGACCCGGACGCTCTTAAACCCATGGGTCAGTGTGTCACATCATGTCGCGAGCCCTCAGCACATGGCGCTTTGCATTTGTCAAGATGTCTTTACTTCCGCTTGGAACAGAGATCTTGTTGGGAATGTCAACACATATTGTGTTGATGTTCCAACCATATGCTGTGCACCCACTCGGAAAAAAAGCTCTGTCTTGATGTATTACCAGCCACCACATCATCTTGTGCTGCTCTTCTCACTGGTTGGTTTTGTTGCTAACCACAATGGAGATACACAATTTTGTCGCTGACCACAATGGGGACGGTGGGTGACACACGTATTGTACTTACATAACACACAGTTGGCTGCAGAGGATGTGAATTCAAGCAACATGTTCTTTAGTAAACCATAACAGAAGCAATGTTTTGTTCTGTTTTTTTGCTCACTTTTAACATTGGTTTACCACTTATATAAGAACATACATTGGCCACAACATCGGCTGCACTTGCACAATTGAACATGACTAAAAAATAAAAACAACGGTATCATACAAGCTTGCAGACAAAGAAAAATACGTGTTTTAAGTGACACTGTAAAAGTAATTATTATGATCTTGTTTATGACCATAGCAGGTGAGTTCAGTCAGTGCAATTACTGTTATGTTGTTACCCAATACTTTTATTTTTAATACAGTTGAGAAGTTAAAGGTCAATTACAATGTTATGTTTATTACAATGTAAAAGTATCCAGAGTCAAAAACAAGCATCATGTGATTCTGAATGACCTCAAAATGTATGCATAAAGCTCTGATATTACGCTAGGGTGAATAAAGATGCAAAATAAAACATCTTCTGATGACTACAATGACTGTGCAAACAACAAACGTTGGTTGTAATAGTCATAATGATTTGCTACTTTAGTGAGTGCAAGCTAGGACAGTTTTTGCATGTGTTGTGATTCTTGGTCAAAGCTAATAAGGACCGAAACTCCGTCCTTAACCTGAATCGCAATCAGTATTTGGAAGTTAGACATGCACTTTGTCAAGGATGTCTGTGTGTGTGCGTGCGTGAGAGATCCAAATCAGCAGCTTAGTAATGTTTGACTTGTGGCAAGTGTAGCTTTGGGATTCATTCTAATTATTTTGTCTGTCCTATGAAATAAAAAATGGTGATGACTTACATAAGATGATATACAAGGGAAGAAAGTAGTTGTGTAATCCTGGAATGACACTCTTATCGGGACACGCACTGGCCACTCTGAAGGTCAACCGATAGAAGGTGACTTGATTAATTATTCTTGCCCATAAAATATTGTCACATGAAATGTCATGCCATCACCCTGACAGAAAAATCTTCATAATTTTGCACATAACCATGTGTTCTATTCCATTCCTTTTAATTTTCATGTTCCCTTCAAAGAAATTGTTTGGCTCAAATTTTGAATGCTGTTTTGATTCACAAATTTGCTGCAAATGTTTTCACTTCAATATGTGTCAACATATGTACAATATTATCTTTAAAATCATGTGGTCCATGTCATCTGGGGGTTGTTATGTCATACACAACTTGGAATAAAGAGCAACATTGTCATTTTTCTGTGATGCAATGCTGAAAATAGCGTTGTCGCATCCGTTATTCATGGATAATCTGTGATTTTCTATAGATAATTGCCATGATTCATATTTTCTATCTGACTCAATGTCAACATCGGTCATAAAGCGCATTTGACATTAACATGAACCAGACGGACTTCTCGTGAAACATTATTCAGGGTGCAATTGTCTTGTCACGTATTAACCAGCAGCAATTTCCTCAGAACTAGACATGCCCCTTTCAAAATTCTTGTGCTACGTGATATTAAAATTCACCACATTATATTTTAAGAGGTATTAATGGTATAACTTAAAAAGTATATTGTTAAGTAGCACATCTTTTGACCCTGTATGCTTATCACTCATGGATACTTACAGTGGAACCTTAGACACAACACATCACAGGAGACTTCTGATTTATTAAGTTTACAATCAAGTCAACATAGGACAGGAGTTTGAGAACTTTCATATCAGGCTATGTTGTTATGGCTGCCTTTGAAGGGCAGAGTTACAATGTATAAGCAGTGCAATGAAAGGCAAATAAAAAATAAATTAAAAAATCACAATTCTTTCTGTACCTTCGGTTTAAATTCAGCGTTTGGTTCACATTAGAAAGGGAACAGAAGAAAGATAAACTTTTTAGGAAAGTTCAATATTAATAAATTGGCATTTTAACAGAGAATTATTATGCTATTAAACACATTCATACTCAGAGTGGCCTTTTGTATTTGCTTTGACATCTTCTGTAGCGGGGCGACACGGTGAGCCACCAGTTAGTACATCTGCCTCACAATTCAAAGGTTGCGGGTTCGATTCCACCTCCGGCCACTCGTACGGGGTTTGCATGCTCTCCTGCAAGGGTTTGCCTCACAATTCAAAGGTTGCGGGTTCGATTCCACCTCCGGCCACTCGTACGGGGTTTGCATGCTCTCCTGCAAGGGTTTTTCCGGGTACTCCGGTTTCCTCCAAACTCCCATAAACATGCTTGGAAGGCCGATTGAACACTCCAATTTGCCCATAGGTGTGAGTGCTAAAGCGAATGGTTGTTCATCTATGTGTGCCCTGCGATTGGCTGGGTGTCCCCCGCCTACTGCCGGATGACTGCTGGGATAGGCTCCAGCACGACTGTCACCCCTCGTGGGGACAAGTGGTACAGGTTAAGGGTGGATATATGGATAGATCTTCTGAAGCACTTGAGAAAGACCGTTTAAATGGTGCAGTTGAATCACATTGCTTTTTTTGCGTGTGCCGGGGTGATATTCAATTGTACATGACGCCATTTCACATAAGTTTACATGTTTGACCTTTTGTCAAAAGCATGTCACAAGGCGTGATGTCCGTTGGTCAGAAACTGAGCTGCACTGTGTTTTTGGACTAAGCATGTGGCCAGAGCACAAGACAGCTGCACTTCTTTTCTCCAACCTAATATGATCTGTGTGGTGAATGTTAATCATTGCCTTAACGTTTATGGATTTGATTACAATATTTTGATTAATAGGTACCGTATTTTCCAGACTATAAGCCACAATGTTTTGCACAAGTTTTGAACCCAGTTGAGTCCAATTTGGCTTATTTATGGATTTTTCATGATTTTTATGATATTGTATGAGTTCTGCATATTCCATTATATATGGAAATTAAACATTGAAACACCTGGGAGATATAGTCCAGTGCGTCCTATTCATGAACAAAACAGGATTTTTCCCTAATTCTAGCTGGTGCGTCTTATATTCGGATGCGGCATATTCAGTCCAGGAATTATGGTAGTTATTAACAGAAGTCAAGAAAAAAAAAAAAAAATCATGGGCCACATTAAATTCACGGATGGTCAGATCTGGCCGCCAGGTCTTAAGTTTGGCCCCCTTAAAATGGGAACTCCATACTTGGGTAATATCTTCATAGCTGTTAATGTTTAAAGAATTAAGTGCCTTCACAGACAGTAGACTAACTTTGCAGTGTATCGTCTGTTGTTCTAATATTAACCAACTTTGCCATATTGCAATGAGTAGCCAGACGCAAGTGTAATCTTTCCTATGTCACCGCTTCAAGCGTTCTCTTTTCCTTCTTGTCATCACAGGACACTTCTGTGAGTCAGTGCAAAGAACACATTTGTGGAGCAAATGGTTCAGATATTCAACTGCATGTGATGTAAGACTAATTTTTTTCTTTAAAATATTGGTCTGTAATCTGGATTTTTATAGCGTGCTCAGTCTTGTTTTAAATTGTGGGTCACTTTGCAGGAATTAACAGTGTAAAGTGATTACATCTGAATATGTTGAAGGTTTTTCTTTTGTATCCCTATATGGGCAAATTACCAGTATTGGATTTGAGCCAATGTCTGCAAAATGATTTCATTGTTCCTTTCTGCATTTCATAATAAATGCCAACGAGTCATTATTTTTGGAGTGTGGAGAACACTCCCAAAAGAAACTGTTGAATGCTTTAACTTGTCGACACTACTGCAGGGGAAACACACCCAGGAAAAACTCATTCATCCTGTGTCAAGCAACACTAATGTATCCCAAATATAGCTTCCCAGTAACCCACCTTGTTTCGGTCTATGTCATCAGGAAGTCATTCATGAGGTGGGCTATTTTAGGACTAATAACTGAAACAGGGATGACTCCTTATTGCGCTTTCAAGTCTGGGTATCGCAGTGTTTCCAGCTGTGCTATTTTGTCTTCGCTTGCTTTCATCACCATGGAAACGAGTTCCAACCAAGAGAGAAACCCATAATCAGACTGACTAATCATTGCTGGGGAACTCCTTCTTGGCTCATGTCAACAACATGCTTCCGAATAGAATATCACATCCAAAATTAGTTTCCTGTGTGCTTAATGACACAATCAGAAGGACATTTTGTTTTAAAAGTTGAAATAAATTGAATCAAGCATGAAGGAGAGGGTAGAATGGAAAGTGATTCACACCATGGTCAGCATTGGAAATCCTCAGCTCAGAAATATGTCACGGGAGTCCCAGCGGGAGCTCTTTCAGCAGAAAGCAAGACAGAGTTGACACAGTGCCTGGTGGTCATTGTGTGTCACAATGTGTGCTGCTGCAGCCTGTGCCAGTGGCCACCAAACACTAATTCCTTGTTAGGCTCTTTCAGATAAGTCGATGGATTATCTCTGAAGAAAGGTGAAAAAAAACGGTCTTGAACTTTACTTGTGATCAAGTGTTAGTTATGCAATAAGCTATGCAAATGCGTTGATTTATTTGATCTGGTTACCCGAGAGTAAAGAGTAGTGTGTGTTTATGTATGCAGCTGTCGAAATAGCCAATGAGGCCTTGAAGCACTCTATGTACACTATGTTGATGTGTGTGTGTGTGTGTGTGTGTGTGTGCGTGCGTGCTTGCGTGTGGGTGTGGGTGCAAACCGGCAGCCTGCATGGGAAAATGTTCAAAGCCACAGTGAATGAATTTAGCACTAATTTAACTTTGTCAAGCTAAAAAAAAATGGCAAAACATAGTGCAAATGGCTCTTAAATCTGAACAACAGCGTGCAACCCACCTCATTGAACACCATTATTCTTATCATCTCTATATTTCTTCTATTGGGGTGGGATGTGGGTTGTCACACACAGACACGAGCAATCAGGCAGGAATGCAGTCCATTAATGGAGTAAGTGGAAATCTCCTAGCCGTTCGTTGAAAAACATATGCACATCAATCTCCTGCATGGACTCCAGCCATGTAGACCATCTCAATTTAAAAAGAACGAGATGAGCTGTTTACATTTGGCAGGAAGCGAGTCAGCTGTGTTCACACCCACAATGCAAGTGCCCGTTTTAATTCCACCCATGTGCACAGTTAGGCTGTGTTTTGCGCTATACTTGCACTGGGCACAAACTTTTCACCTCGTCTATGCATACAAAATTACGCAAGGCAAAGAGGCAGGATGTCTTCTTACTGTCGTTTTAGTTACTTTAATCGTAATTATAACGCAAATATAATCTTTAACTAATTGAAACTCTGCAATTAGATGTTTCAATTTATAAACTTGCCAGGTAAAAGTCAAAGCTAATGCAAACTGAATGTCATTCATATTTTCATTATGGCTAAACCATGAAAGGCTGCCATGAAGTTGCCAAACAGGTTAAGCTTATCTGGTTAATGATCAGAATGTATGCACTAAACACCAACACCCAAACACTACCAGCCTCGCGCTAACTCTAACTGTTAGAGGGCCGTACAATGCCCAGGTTTGCTCTAACACTATCAAATCTTCTCAGCTTTAGGACTAGAAATAGAAGCTATTATACACTTTATACTCAATCTCTTTGTTATTTGTCCGTACAACTGAGCAAATCCGTTCTGAATGGAGACTACACTTTGTGATGTTTGTGTTTCAACATGCTACTGCACAAATAGAACTAAATGTTTGTGGTCTTTTTACAACAAAAATATGACAGTTCACCCTATAATATAACTATCCACCGATCTCCTTCAACTGTCATTTCAGGTTCATAATTTTATATTTTAAGTGTGTGTGTGCGTGCGTGTGCGCTTGATTGGAGGTGATTTCTGGTGTGGTGTGCTGGAGTCACTCAGCAGCAGTCTTCCATCATCATCAATGCCTTACTTAAGACAGACTCAAGCACGGTGTCAGATTTTCAATACTCAAACACGAACTTGTATATCTAAGTACTGTGCACAATTTTGCGACTTTAGAAAATCCTGATGTGCTTTTGCTCCCAGTTCCCAGTCTGCAGCACTGCCCACATTGCAAGCCCCCAGGAACCTTGGCACTGCTCCCGCTCCTATCACCACTCTACCCTGTTGAAAACAAATTCAGAATCATCTCCACTCCATACTTTTGTCCTTCAACAGCATGTGGGCCTTCTTGGAATCCTGTCAATTTGTTCGCCAAAAAGTAAGGAAAACAAAATCATCCCTCTATTCAGATATGCGCCAAAATATAACAAAACAAACATGACTAACATATCGTCACTTATGTATTTGTTGAAAAAAAAAATGCTACGTTTCATACATTACCACCCACTGAGTAATCCTTTGCCTACGCAATGGGGCTGCCTTGCTCTCATTTGACATTAAGGGCCTGCCAATGTGGGCAGACAGTACAAGAGTGTCCACTGTTCTATTGTGAAAGCCTTTCTACACACAGACTGCAAGGACACGCAGTTACATTCCTAACAAGGATGACATTCTCTGCCCGACTGAGCACATTTAGTGTGTTGTTTAGTAACATCCACGGGAATGAGCATCAACAATGTAGGTCAGAAAAATAGCTGGCGGTTTTCTCCTCAATAAATTTGAGTCTGATGATTAGTTTTATTTTACTTTGTAAAAGAGCTGCAAAGTGAAGGTGACATGAGAATTACTTACTGCAGTTAAGATCTAAATGCCTTTAAATACTCCCATGTAGCAAGTTCAGGAACAGTTTTGCCTGCTTTGCTTTATGGGTGAATAAATAGAATTGTGTCAGTGCACCAGCGACTTTGAAGGCATAGTGCGTGAAATCTGTCGTAAATCTACAAAGCAATTTTGAATTTTTAACTGCATGGCGGCAGGCTAGATAAAGTATATTTATGCAGACCACCTGCAAGTAGGTCCTGCTTTGCACGTTTAAAAAAGGCGTTTGCGTCTTTGTAAGCAACTGTAACTGATTTGCTCTTGTCCCATGGCAGGTTGAAGCGCAAAATTACGTTTATAAGGAAAAAAAGTAAAAGAACTCCTCGAGTGAATGCTGTCTAGGCAGATCTATTAAGAGGTGGCCCCTTGCAGACCCCTTTCCACAGTGATCATTTATGTCCGTGCGTGTGAACTACCCAACAAATTAACTTATTTACAGCTTGTAACCCTATTTGAGCACCGTATGCCTTGGAGTTGGAAAACATTACACTCTGATTGGCTTTTGTGGTTAGAATCAGATTATTTACAGAGTAAAGAATATTAGGAGTGATTTGAAAGGTGCCAGCATATTGTAGCTTGTTCCCAAGTTGTAGTGCAGCTCAAGTCCATTTTAGCTACTTATCAGCCAAAATATTATCTCTGCCAAGTTATTAAATATCTTGATTAGACAAATTTTGTATGTCTTAATAAAAGGCTGATCTTTGAAAACACTGAGTTACGTATGTACATGCTGTAGAAGTTATATAGAAGTTTTCTTTTGTGTTTTGTGATGTGTTTTAACATAAAACATGTGAATCATTTAGATTTACACTCTAGTTGAAATCCACTGACTGTTAAGGTGATTAAACACCAGGCAAAGACACAAGAGAGGGCAGTTATGAAACCATGACCCTAATTTGTCCATTGTTTAGGTAATGCAGAACATACATAGTGTACCCCTACCCAGTCTCCACCACATACAGTTAGGCCCTTCAAAGTCATTTCAGCTAACTATAGTCAGAAGGAATGTTCTCTCCTCTGTGAGCCCCATGACCTAAAAACAAAGCGAGGAGCCTGAGATTAGTGCGAGAGGTTAATGCGCGAATCCATGTGGGTCCGTTGATCCACCGCCATAGAATGTCGCATACCATGACTTTAAGGGTAATGGAAAAAGTTCATATGGGTTTTGTGTTGGGCTCCTTGCATACCCCGAATTAGCATATCTGCACACATACACTGTGTGTGGCTCACATGTGTCTAGGTTGCGGGCAAACTGAACTCAAGTTATTGTACAATGTTTAAAAAAAAGAGAAAAGCCGCATAAATCGGCAATATGTAGTGACTTTCCACATTCCCTTTCGTGCGCAAGCATCGAACACTTTGACTGTAATATTGGTGAATGGGGTTCTGCAAGACGCGCACAACTTGTTCCAATAATTCCACATTGCAGTCAACTGCTCATGTGGCCAGACTTTTGGGACACGCATCACAGATGGGTATTTTTAGAGTTTAGCACATGTTGTACACTCTTGGAAGGATACATGGAACATTAAATTATACATCTCAGATTGTATCAATTAAATGTTCTGGTTGAGAATGTAAGAGGAAGAGAAACCAATGACATTATATGGTATGTGGCCACCACGTGCAAATCCATTGCTTAAGGGTTGTCTCGCTTGCTTGAAATACAATATTGCTCCATCATCATTTAGGACAGCTTGAAGTGTCATTGACATACAATCACGCTAATATGACATGACCTGTGCATTCATTTTGTCCTCAGGTAGATTTTTAGTTTATAGAAAGATTTTAACAGCTACCAAGGGACATAGCCAGAATTTTTCAGTAGGGGGGAGAGTGTGACAAAACATTCCACGTAATACATTTAAATCATTAATACATAATAAAAACATGTTCACTGCATATATAAATGATCCACTATCCTCCCAACCTAAAAGGGTCTGAAGCAAAACATAATCACATACCATCACTTTTTTCCATATACAATTATTACCATGCAAGTGTAACACAAAACAGCTGAAGAAACTAACTTTGTCGCAAAAACGTTTGTCCTACATATCATTTGAATCCCTTTTTTTTTTTTTTTTTTTTTTTTTTTTTGCCTACTTCAGGTGGTATACCGTTCAACAGTATAGGAACCAGTTTAAAAGGTGGGCAATTTACCAAACTTTGTGGTTCAATCATCTGTCCTTTTGTCCTTTGACTGACACCGACAGTAGAACTCAAACCTTCCTCACGTAGATTCTAATAGTGTTTGCATTAAAATCAATTGTAAATGTGTTTTTCAAACGTACAGTTAATATAAATAAATGTTGGCAGATTATTAAGGGTTTAAGATTGCTGCATCCATTTGAAAATGACAGGAAAGTCAAGTCCCCTGGCCACCACGTAGCTTCGCCTCTGTTAATTCCCCACGCAAAGTCCTGAGAAATTGCTGCAATTATTGTCAAACATCAAATAAGTAAAACTATTACCTTTTATAAAGAAAATGGTGAAAGATTTGGCTCCTTTAATAGCGTAAATAGTAGGAAAATACACTTAAAATGTGAAAGCTATACGTATTTTGATGTTTACCATCGGTTTTTGGTTCAGGGTAATTTCGAAGGATCCTCAGGAGAAGTCCAGCAGAATCAGGAAACGTGTGGCCGTTTATCTTGCAAAGGTCTCAACAGTGACACTGAGAGTAACTGCCGCCCTTGGGCGACCGGCCACTGCTTTGACAGCTGAGAGGAAATGACACTGAGGCTGGCCACTGATCCTTCCTGTACAGCCAAAAAGTCGACAAGTCACAGTGGGCGTAGAGGAACACACTTGTCTCCCATGCCCAGCCAGAAGTAAACCAAAAACATGTTTCTTAGGATAACTAAAGACTCTAAATCAGTGAATTTGAATGCTTGCTTGTCTATTTATCCCCTCGTGATTGTGACCAGTTGACAGTGGACCATGCTTCTTACCCAAAGTCAGCTGGGATAGACTTCAGCTCACGCACGACACAATTGCAGCCAAAGGTTTTAGCTTTGACTTACATGCAACCTGTTTATCAGGCATTCTGAGTATCCCCCCTTTTTTTTTACGCATGGTCAACAACTTCCTGTGTTGGAATAAGTGTCTAAACACTATGGACTTTACTTCCCTGGATTATTTTTCCATGTAAAGTTATCTGCTAAGATCTTGGCTCATCCTAAAAAAAATGAAAGTATGCCAAAGGTTATCATTTACATGAATATGGGAAAAAAATATTAGGCATGGGTTGTATTTTGTTGAAAAACATTTGCATTACCGGAGTTGGGTTAATTTGCAGTTCTAAAGCAACAGTTACATAAATAGAGCATTTGAAATTAATCACACAATCATTAAAGAATTGGAAAAGTTTCCGTTTTTAAAGTTGAGTGTCTATGTATTGTTTATAATAGGCTCAGAAACAGAGCAAATATGAGTCATTGGTGCATTAAGTACTCAAGCAGTCACAATTTCTATTTATTCAAACTCTTATTTATATAAAGCGTAGATGTCATGCTAGTTTCTTCTTGGTTTGGTTGATTCTTGGAAGCAATTCACAGGTAATATTGTTAGCCACTTGAAGAAATTATTGTTTTTAGTTTGTATTTGTCGCTGTAGTACCTCTATCGTTGTTGTTTTCAAGCCTTTATCGGTTCAAGTTTACAATCAAGTTGTCGAACTGTCAGGGATTACTGTAAATTCCTTGTATTTCATTTACTGCTGACCTTGTCAACACATCTGTAGAGATTACTTGTGTTTCTAAAAAACAAGAAATCTTTAAGTTACTATTGATTCGATTATTTGAGATATGATAGTCAAACGAGCCTCCACTTTCAGAGAAGTTGCCTAACTCAGCTCAAGAATTACATTGCACGTTTGTCTTGATCCACTGTCCATTTCGTGTAAGTCAGCATTGTATGTAAAGCACTTGTCGTGCACTTCTATAGTACAATCAGCTCAAACAAAGCAGAGCCTCAACACACGTGCCTTTGACTAGGTAATATTGCGTGTGAAGACTAGTGAGTCTCAGCCTCCCGAGGTTACGCAACACAAGGTTCGGCAATACCGCACACTACTGTCTGACTAGCTCAATGGAATATGATCCTTTGCGTGCCTGTTCCCTGGAACATTTTCCGGCTACATTTAAAAGTCTGTTTGGATATGATTTAATGACAGGTTTTATTGCAAAATGAAAAACAAAAACACAACGCTGAATTTTAAATTACCTCAGGCATCTTAATTAAAAATAGTTCCTCTGGAAGATATAAAACTCAGACAAGTGAAACAAGGATAGAGGAGAAAAATGAAGTTAAATAAACAAACCTAACCTAATTCTGTTTTTTAGAACTCACATCAAATAAAGGCGGACTACATTTCCACTTACATAAGAATCCAAATTCCACATGTGGCTGCTATGAATCACACGGAAAGCTAAGATGCCGTTTGACCTCTTTATGCAGACCAGCCCAGTCTCATCAAAATCCAAACAGAAGACAAAATCTCAATCGAGTAACAATTTCTAAACAGGATTTATGATCAACCCAATCATTTTTTGCATGCTGTTTATTCTGTAATATAACAAAAAAGCAAAAGCATTTGCATTCAGGAATCCTTGTACATATTGTAATCATTACCTTGACTCCATCTGTAATTTTTGTATGAGATCATCCATCCATCCATCCATTTTCTGAACCGCTTAGTCCCCACGGGGGTCGCGGGCGTGCTGGAGCCTATCCCAGCCGTCATCGGGCAGTAGGCGGGGGACACCCTGAACCGGTTGCCAGCCAATCGCAGGGCACACAGAGACAAACAACCATTCGCACTCGCACTCACACCTAGGGACAATTTGGAGTGATCAATCGGCCTACCAAGCATGTTTTTGGGATGTGGGAGGAAACCGGAGTGCCCGGAGAAAACCCACGCGGGCTCGGGGAGAACATGCAAACTCCGCACAGGGAGGGCCGGAGGTGGAATCGAACCCGCACCCTCCTAACTGTGAGGCGGACGTGCTACCCAGTGCGCCACCGAGCCGCCCTGTATGAGATCAATGTAATTATATTTCTGTTACGTAAAATGCATGCAAAGGAATATGTGGAATAACTCCAATTTTGTTATTAACTGAATGTTTCTCTAAGCATGCATACTGGAAGCTATTGACTGACAAATGTGTGAAGAGGTGTGTGTTTGAGCTTGCATTTATGCATACTATTGTGTGGTAAATCAGTAAATGCTCATGTTGGTCTCAATAATTAAATCTACAGGTGTTACACAAGCATTGTGGTCTTACCCTTTCCTTTCTACATTGGCTCCAGCAACACTGTTTGACAACATGAGAGAAAAAAAAAAGACTGTAAACACTGTTCTGCTGACAAGCCAGACAGACAAGCACAAATGGTTGTGAAGGGTGCCTTTGTCAATTGGAAGTAACTTACCTTGACCCACATTAGGCAGAGGCACACCATTAATCAGCCTCTGGGGTGGTAAATCACTATCTAATGCAAACACACCATGGCAGGACATAAAATAAGCACCAACCACAGCCGTTGGTTTTAAACTCTGAAGGCCCTGACCTGGCATCACTCCTTGGTTATCTCAGAATATTGCTTCACATATTGATGCTAGAAGACTCAATGAATTGTGTTTGAGTGAACCCCCACATACCCTTGTGATGCACAGACGCATTATTTAATGAGGTTGTTTTTGTTCAATATATCTTTTTTAAAGCAATTTTTTGGGGGGGGAAACGCAAACCAGTCTTTTTTCATAATTTTTCAATCATTTTGGTTCAAATGGTGATTCATATATTTTTCCAATGTATTCATAATGGTCATTGTTTTTACGCAGATTTTTGCTATTCGAGGATCAGCCCGGTCGCAATCCACTGTGAACAGCGGATACTCATACAAGATCCACGATCAAGGTAGTCCATCCATCCATCCATCCATCCATCCATCCATCCATCCATCCATCCATCCATCCATCCATCCATCCATCCATCCATCCATCCATGCATGCATGCATACATGCATACATACATACACGTATGTACTGTATTTCAACTACTATTAGTATTTCAAACAATACAAAAACAAAATCCAGCTGTGAAGACATTCATTAGTCAGCATTTGGCTTTCTCCTTGCAATTTTTTGCAATTACACATCAATGTGAACGTCAGTGTGAATATTTGTATGTTAAGTAAGGGTTTATGCCGCCTCTGGCTCAAAGTTAGTTTATATGGGCTCCAGCTCACCTGCAACCCTTGTGCTAATGGTATAGAAAATGGTCAACTAGACATATATATTTTTATGATGTAAAATACAGTTTACTCAATGGAGATTGTGAAATACTGCCCTGAGAGGTTTAACGCTACCTCACCAACCAACAGATTTGCTCTCGTTTCAAAAGCGTGTCAGTCAACAAGGTAAAGCTGCTTAAGAGTTCATGAACTGTTCTTGTTTCGCTGTGCCATAGTTGTGTATTTGTCAGTTGCTGTTCAGTCAGACACTTTTCAACAGTCTTTACTGTTACTGTGATTGTTTCACAAGAGATGATATATGTTTCAACACTATGCGTCTAACCTTGAATTTATGAAGACATTTTTATAACTATGCGAACAAATTAACACATTGACACATATTCCACTCACGTGTTTTGTAATTTCTAATAATCACCACCATTTATTTAAAATGGAATAATTAGTTTCTATATTTGGAACGACTAAGACATTTAACTAAAATGTCAAGATTGGTTCAGCAAAATGTGTGTCAATGTGCCAGCAAGTGATGGGCAGAGATGACCTCATGAGAATTCAGATGGAAATTGCAGAACAAAGCACATTCATCATAGTTCCAAATACCCTGTAAAAAAATAGTACACATGTTCATCCATTTTCTATACTGCTTTCCTTTACAAGCTATTGCAGCTGACTTTGACACATCCTACTGTATGACAATTCTATGCTTTTTTTTTTGTTGCTTTTTTTCTTACTTACTGTACCTGCAGGCCGTTGTCACATAGTTTTCCAAAATAGAAATAATTTAAACATTTAAATCGGGAAATGGCAATAAACACAATATCATGTTCAAAACAGTCTATTAAAGGGACCTGATGTACTCCCATGGCAGCCTTTCTCTGTAGACCATTTATCATTATTACAGTTAGTCAGCTTTGAAGACTCTGAGGTGTCGATTTGCCTTGGGGGAGTTCATGTCGGCAACTAGCATTCCCAGCTGCTTGATTTTGAGCTGACGGGGTGCCTGGGAGGAAGATGCAGCGTGTGGGAGTGCATCATGGAATGATGCCTTCGAGAAAGCAGACATACT
The DNA here is from genome assembly GCF_024217435.2 of Syngnathus scovelli. NCBI lineage: Eukaryota > Metazoa > Chordata > Actinopteri > Syngnathiformes > Syngnathidae > Syngnathus > Syngnathus scovelli. The sequence continues at coordinate 13,976,353 of NC_090847.1, forward strand.
TGAACTCATACGCCAAGTGCATAGTGTACATTCTCATAGTATTGAAATACAAATCAGCACGATGCAATTAGTCACCGTGTTGTAGGAGCAATTGAACTCGAACACCAAAGCAGGGGAGTCTCCTTTCTAAATCATTAGCCGACATTATAGTTTAAAGTACTCATTTGTTTGCAACAGCTCCATTTTAATCGCACAATTTTACATCTTGCTGTCCTTTGACTTTTTATATTCCAACAAAAATAGTTATGCCCTATAAAATTTTTTAAATATAGTGTAAGCTGGAACAAGGATGTAGTTAGTTGAATTGCTTGGATTGGTTTCCGACACTTTTGGTGAGATCATACATTTACATGACCACTTGTTGCTATGCAGAGCTCATAAGCCTAAAACCGTGTCACCCAATCGACCAACCAAAACACTGGCACATCCAATCACATTCAATAGATTCTGTTCAGACAAATTAAGATCGAGCAGCACGGTGATCCAAGGAATAAAAACACAATAAAAGAAATCAAACAGACATGGGATAGGGTAAATTACAAGACTGTGAAAAAGTTTAATGAGACAGATTGAGATTGTTATTAAATTGGTTACAGTGACTAGAAAACAGATGACAGTATATTACTCTGAATGATGACCCAATTAAACTAATGGGACTCTGCAATAAAGCAAAAAATACCCTGAAATGTGAAATGACAGATAGCAAACTTGGTAGTGTATTTGTTGGTGCAATTTGAGCTTGATACACACGTACTATTTTTGTCTGTACTGTAGACCATAATTCTAACTTGGCTTGGACTCAGTTGGAGCTTTTCAAACGTGGTGATAGGAAAAAAGAAAAAGGGGAATGCAGAGTGTAAAGTTAAAAATAACCATGTGCTTTTCTGCACATGGCTCCAGTCAAACATATAACTCACTAGGATCGCATACAAAAAGCAAAAACAAACTCAGTAGCAAAACACAAGTCGCCTGCACATGCACTGGTAACCTCCCACTGTGAGACTGTTATGCAATGGATGATACAGTTGCCCTAATAAGTGATTGTTGTACTGACTTCTTTTAGCTCAGGCAGGCACTAGCTAGACTCTTCACATAATTGGAGTTGTGTTGTTTGCTACAGTCTATGACTCTGCTTGATGTGATGTGTGGTATGGTGTTGGGATGTGTACAAAATACACAGAGCCTGACAGTAAACACGCACAATGTTACATAAAAGTGTGCATGTCTCCCCTGCGGCACATTCTTCACACCTTTTGATCACCCCACCCTGCTCCAGTGAGTTGTGTGTGCCACAGTGTCTGCTACGCTGCTACAAAAACCGGTTCGGAGTGCTTTCTAAGATGTCATCACATGGCTGCTATTGCAGTTTTTTTCTCAGTCGCCTTGATACATATCTCAGATCAGTTGCAATTTGCAAAACACTAAATGCAATTCTCATCATGGGTTCCTTGAAAAAAACTATTTTCTTACTCCAAACACTCAATCACTCAAAATTAAATATTGGTGAAAATGTCAGTCTTTGTGCCATTGTATGAGGACAGATGAGGCAGTTCAAGTGTGAACTACCTGCTCTTTTGAGGTGTGGCCTGCCACTCAGGTTTTGATGACAAATTGAGTATTCTAAATTGATAATTATACCTTGGTGTATGTGGGCCATAGATTGCAGGAGACTATTTCATAGTTCACTTTTCAAAATTTGGCAAATTTCCAGTAAACTGGCTGATCATTGGTTGATCTGACATACGTATGCAGAAACACATTAAAAATAAACCTGGATGTTTTGACGTGTTATTTAAAATGGAAAATTATAGATGTGAATTGAAAGGGGAAAAATACACTGATGCACAATATCTATTTAGTAACACTACATTTGACTTCCAACAATTGTGTCAAGTCATACACAAGTGGATGATTTGGACTGCATTCAACATGCATTTATGTAATGTACTCCTCATTTCATTGTGATAAGTCTTATGTGGGTTTTCTCAGAAAACTCCCACTGGAGAATTGTGTCACAGATGCTCATGTGAAGTCTTGAGTTATAAATCAGTGCTGCTGCTGAAAGACTGTGTACATTTCTTGACCTCCTCTCATGTGTTAACAATGTAGATTATGCCTATAACCTTCTCAAAAATGCATAGTGGTTAAAAAACAATTCATTATTAAGATGTATGTTAGATGAAGTAAACAAAATAGATGAGTCAAATAGATGAATAGTTTTAGAAGAAAAATAGAAGTTGTGCCTCAACTAAAAGAATGCTTAATAATTGACTGTGACAGATAGGTTATATAACAAAATGGTTATCAGTGTTATTTGTGTGGAATTGAAAGATGGCTCTAATTCTTTGAAAATCTGGAATGAAAAACCCCAAAAGAGTGGTTTCATTAAAGTTGAATTGTTGAATCAACTTGATGAAGTGTCGAGACAGTATTTATTTATTTATTTTCGGTGTTGCAACGGCCTTTATCCAGACGTTGCAGTGTGAAAGAAATGCAATTGTTCCTTTAACACTCTAGATGAACTACAAAATCAGATTTGACAAAAGAAAATGCATATGGAGAACATGTATTGGACCTAACCTCAACTATTTTAAATGTAATGGTCACGACACCTTGTCTCTTTACTTGGGCGGTCCCTCTCCAGAGGCTAACATTCTAACCCTCTAACAGTCCTGTCGACAGACACAACAAGGAGCTCTTAATGAAGACAATTGACATGTTAACAACAGTGACCCCTCAGTTTGAAGACTACAGAGAGCAATTGTGGCTCATTTTCAGATTATGTAACCAACTGTCAGCAGTCATTTGCAGTCCTTTTGAACCTCTTTACTTAGAACCTGGGCCAAGTCCTTACTCATATTACAAGAAATGCCATCTGCATCCAAAATGTCAACAAACATTTGTTTTTTTGTGATCTAACTTTTTTCAACAGTGACATTTCAGGGGAAGCAAAAGTTGTAATGGTCCACCCAAAAGAGTAAATTCTCCCTCTGCGTGCGAACTTAACCACATTGAGGAAAATGTATCCCAGCGCAAGGCTAGAATTTCCATCTGAAACAGATGTGGGTATGATGATTGGTCGCCTTTTTTTTTTTTTTTGTATTGCATAAGACTTGAAATCCAAAACAAACTCTTTTCTTTGCCACTTGATTGTGGGCAAAGTTCAATCAAGCGTTTCTTACAATAATCATAGTTCAAGATCTTTTCAATTTCTGTTACAATATCTTATAATCAGGACAAAGTACCGCTGTTGTTGCTGTGGTGACCCGAGTCCAAACCAGCTGGCTCAACTCTCATGTTAAACACAAACACTGCAATGAAAAACACTTGTGGATTGGTCATTTTGCATGTTTGACCATTTGCTTCTAAGCTGCAAGCTATTTCCCGGGTTGTGGAAATTTAAGTAAAACATTAGACTGTCTCAATTTTGAGGCCAACTTTTCTATATAGGTTTAAGCAAAGGAAGTAAAGGAAAAACCTTCGTGTTTGACTTTAGTTTTAAGCAAAACTGAAATGTTTTTTTAAAAAGGCAACGGAATCTTGGTAAGTTTTTAGTGATTTTCTAAAACAGAATGTATCCAAAAACGAATCTACAAAGACTGGTTTGGTTTAGGCTTCCTCAAGCAGGGTCAATACTCAATACAAACAACTGCTGCTCCCGTTTGCTAATTTAAACAAATAATCTACCTGGGTGCTTATTAAATAAGAGCCCTGAATATTACTCATTAGTTTTGTCACAATGCACAAGTTTCAACCCAAAAAATAAAAATAAGGACGTTATGTTCACTGGCTGGTGATTTGATCCACGGAAGTTATGTTTGTCAAGCTGTCAAGTCTCTGTGCTCACAGTGCTGGATGGAGGACAGTCCTATGTAGGAAAGCCACAACATATCAAGTTACACATAGACTGTACTGACTGTCTGCCAATACGTCTGAGGGAAAATGCTACTGGGGACAAACGACCAAGATTCCAATCTACTGGAATCAGCAGTACTTCACTATCATTAGTGGCCACACTGTTTCTCACACCACTGGAAACAGAAACTGGTTTTGGAGATTGCTTTTACCAATACTCCACGCCTCAACATTGTGAGACGTGTCTGTGCAAGGTTGGAAGAGCAATGCAGGCTTTTGCTTTAATGAAAGCACATTTGTCCCGAGCAGGAACCTCATGGCCTTGTGCGTCACCAGCCTGCAATTTACACATCACATGCTTTTTATTGTCAGGCAGCCAGTCTGTAGCTCACAAAGTTGTTTACAAATACACATCAGTTTGCAGACTTGTCACGATGGAGTTCCTACGACCAGGAATGCACACTTTGTTTTGCCTTTAAGGACACTGAATGTTACTGAACTGCAGTGCTGATTGATTTCACAACCTTAGCTGCGCAAAACGAAGTCAGCATGATTACACTTTTCAATTTTCCTGGACAACGCGTTCTTTTAAATTAACACACAAGACTATAGTTTGGAAAGCAATCGAAGAACTGATCAGATACATTTATCATATGTTTACTGTCAACTGGATAAAGTTACTGAATAATTTCATTAGGCCAATGAACACTTGAAAAAATTGTTAGTTCTGTCAGTGGTAATGATTTAGCAAAACTATTGTGCGTGTAGTCAGAGTGCATCTCTATATCACTGCTATCACACAGAGGTGTTTTTAATGTTTTCATCTCGGGTAAACAAAAGTATTAAAACACCAACATGGGTCAAATTAAGACAAGTAGACTGTTTGCGTTCTGTAAACATAAGGTTTATTGCAAATGTGTAGTTGTATCCAAAGAGGGTAGCAAACAAATGTTTTGTGGATACCTTACAGCAACAATACCGTTATCTTTACAAAACACAGAAATCTTTAGGACTAACTAGAAGCAAGACTTTTCCTGTGAAGTTTTAACCCATGATCCTGCTGGTTGGCTCTTCTTTCTGCTGTTATTAAAAAAAAAAAAAAAAAAAGTCTTTGGTAGTTCGAAAACAACAATCAGCAGAGTTTGAAGTAGAAATCTGTTTCTCTTACAGGCACTGTTGTCATGCCATCGTTTCAAGTTGGCATCAGGGTAGCAACACAGCAGATGCTATCATCTGAGATACCGTCCACTTCCTTGTTCACCCGGCGATTTTACTTTACGCCTTCAGTGTCAGGAAAATAACTCCAAAGAGCATTTATTTTACAAAACAACTGATTCTGTCAATAATAAAACAAACAACGAACAAAAAAAAAAAAAAAAAACTGAATATGGCCGGATGAATTTCCCACATGAGCAGCAAGCCCCAACTGCAGACAATACAACAGATTATTGATCAGTACAGTATATGAATCAGTTCACCAGCTTGATTATACTGCTCTAAGCTTCACCTCTGCTCATCCTGTTGATTATTTTGGTTTAAGTACATCAACGCGTAATACACGGAGGATAAGTCCTTGTTAATGTGGACGTGGGAATCCTTGAAACTAGCATTTGGACTTGGAACTCATCCAGGACCTGGGGACTCCCCACTTGTTAAAACATCTTAGGCGGGCCGACAGGAAGTAGCCTCATGCGTTCCAGGTCGGCGCCGGCAGGACCAGCCCAAACGAGAGCAAAAGGACAGTCGCTGGCAACCTTCCGTCTGAAAGCAAGCGCTTAATCGTGTCCAGCGGGCCCGCTCTTGATTCGGTGTCTGGCAGAAGACACTGTTGGACGGGATCAGAGGACAGCCCTGACAGAGCACCGGTCTGACTTTTTGTGCTCATCAGAGTCAAGTGTTTGTCCCATCGAGCATTTGCGGCCACAAGGCCATGCCCTCATTGCCACGACAGTTTTTCAGCGGCAGCAATTGAGTAGCGCAATAACATGGAGGTCCATTGCTGAAAAGGGACAGTGGCTCTGCCCGCCCCAAGGCAGAGCCACTTACACAGCAGAGCCAGTATTGCGGCTACAGGTCTGCTGCTCCGACGTCACTTGCACGCTCTGATTGTCCAATGGGAGGAGAACATCTGTGGGGATTCGCGACTGGAACTTCTCCAGCTGCTCCGGACTGGCCAGGTTCTTCAGCAGGTAGTTCTCTCTCTCCAGCTGGTTGTTCTTTTCTGCCAGCTCCTTGATCTGCTCCTTGAGGATCTCCACTTCCTCCCGCACGGCGTACATAAGATGGTTCTTGACCAGGTCCTGCAATGTTCGGGGAGGGAGTTGGATCAGCCATTAGTGTTCGTGACGATCCACAGCACCAACATGTGCATAAATGGGCATGCGGATAATGACTGTATAATGCAATTTTCCCCCATTGTGTTGTTTTACGGGTGGGAATTTCAAATAAGAATCTGAACACAATCAATTTTTCCAGATAAGGGATAACTAAACTAAACAACATATTAAAAAAAAGTTATGTTTTCTTATATAACTGCAACTTAAGATGACATTATTCTCAGTTTACATGATAGAAACAAAACAACTCCTGCTTGCATTATGCATTTTGGGGCATGTTGGGCAAGTTAAACTTAACACTAAAAAGAGCAGTCGGTGGTACTGCAATAGTAGTAAAAGGTCAAGGTAAGCAAACTTTGCAGAATTGCATAACATGAAGGACTTGTTTTGAGCGTGTGTTTGTTTGCAGCAAGCTTACCATTGCCTGCTCTATCTTGTTGTCAATGGCCACCACGCTAGCACCAGAGGCACTACAAAACAAAAAGAGAAACTGTTAACTTGGAATCCCCCACAATAGTAGCCTTACACGAAGACAACATGTCACCCCCAGAGTACTTCCAACATGCATCGAACAGCATAGCAGCCAAACGACCACAAAGAAACACTGCAGACTAAAGAAGACATTATGTTCGGTTGGCTGATTTCATGTCGGTCGCACACCGTGCCCTAAATTATTTGCAGCATATTTTTGGGAGCAAACATCAAACAAGCAGCTGTAGACACGAGCATTGCTGCCTTTTAAGATTTTCCAGTGACAGACATTGTTGTTTTTGCAGCACAAAAAACGCCTTACTTTTTTCTTTAGGCTACCGCGTTCCAATATCGTGCGTACGTTGTGATGTTGTTTACCTGTTGTCAAGTTTCACTGACACGACATCTCCTCCGAGTAGCGAGGAGAAGAAAGATATCGAGAAGTTGTGCAGCTGGTATACGGCCACCTCCATCGACGTTTTAGCGAACATCTCCGTGCTCATGTTCAGTGCCAGACTCGTTTGAAAAATGCTTCTCGCCACGTTTGCGAGTAGTTTGTGTCTACTAAAATAACTAAATAAGTCCTCTTTGATTCGGTCGAAGCACCACCTTCCAGGGTAAGTGCGGTGTCGTGATCTTTTCAGCCTCGCTTCCTTAGTGAGCGACTGTCTGGTGTGCTATTTTCTGCACCCGACCACTATATAAACGCCCTGGGTCCGTGACGTCAATGACGTAGGAATATTTTAGTCAAATTAGCTGATGGCCTTTGTTTTTCTTGAGGGAGGGGGGGTGCATTTCAGTGTCCTGGGGAAAAAATAATAAACTAAGCATTCCTATCTTCAAAAACGCGAACTTTTTGATACAGCTTTTGCATTTAATCTAAATGTTTTCAATGTATCATTATTCATAGTATTTCTGAATAAATAAACAGAATAAACAGACATTGCATCTAAAAATGTGCAAATGTTCACACTTCGCTTGATAGAGCCCACATACTATTAAAATCCATACCACACTTTGAGAATCACTTTTTTAGTTAGTGCCTGTACAGTTTTAAGATGATTACTGATTAGTCATAAATAGTCAAACTATGCAACTATAATATTGTTACAATTAGTGGAAAAAGTGGGAAGGCAAATATTAATGGTACTGGCTTGTAATGACACAATGGCATAAATAGATCTTTATTAAACAATGCACAGTTGGATTTGGTTTTATTATTTATATAAACGCTCTATGCAATTCAGTATTGGTAACAAAAAGCTTTTAATTTGGACAAGACAACACAGTCATTTGTTGTTGACAAAATTTCATACTGTATTTGTTTCAAATGTGATGGTACAGATGAACGCGTCTGCCCAAGCCACGCATACATTTTGTCATACAATAACAATACTCGTTTGCAACGGAATGTACCATACTGCATGCACCAAGTGTAACGTGAAGGTAATTTTCCATTCTGTCTTGAGGAAAAATTTCCCCCCTCACTGTCTGCATTTTATGGGCCTCTAGTGGACAAAAAGTATACCACAACAGGCAAAACGTGCAGTTCTATGGTGAGTTTTAAGGACATAGGAATTTTCCATGCGGCTGTTACTGAATCCATAATGAAAAACTATCATCTTTTCCAGGATTTGCTTTTCCATAGGGTTTATTTAAAGAATCAAAACAACTTGTTTATGCAGACCAGCCATATGGAACTCGTGTGTATTAGTAATATGTTAAATCATATAGAGAAATCAGTTACGTGACCTTTGGACATCACGTCATTGGATTATTACTATCAGTACCAAACCTCATGCACAATGTGAAAACGATTTTAGTGGTACATCTTGTCCACAGAGTACACAGAGGGGAAAAAAAACACACCTGTTGCACCCCCCCCACACACACACACACACACACTCATAATTATTGTGCAATACAGCTTGTTTTCACACAGACCTTAAATAAGTGCCTGTGTATGACACAATGTGTGTTCCTGTCCTAGCTTTTAATTTGTTGCTTGTAATGAATACATTACGTTTCTTTTAGGTTTTTGTATGATGCCAGTTGTTCCCAAACGCCACATACAGCATTGTCAGCAAATTATTTGCTTCGATTTTCGTCTGCAGTTTTACAGTACACTCACATAGGATTGATTGAATCTAGGAATTGTGTAGCTTGAGTGGGACAGTCCACAATTGTCCAGGAGTAATGTGAGGAAACAAATAACATTTCATGCAGATTATCTGTAAAATTATAATTCAACTAATGGAATTCTGCAAAATGAAACACACCCTCAATGCATAGATTTGCCTCGTCTCATTAGTGGCAGAAAAAACAACAACATTGCAGTCCAAACAAGTGTAGTGTGAGGGTTGACTTGTGATGAGTTTGTGAGGTTAAAGAGAGAGCCCACTTGCTGGGTCATAGCCGGGACTCAAAAGGCCGAAGTCTGTGACAGTACAGCTGTCAGCTTTGATATCAAGCTCTGTTCTTGGGATGAAGGGCTTATCTAGGTTGTCACATCAATTTCCTGTAGTTGGTTCAGGATGCGCAAGAAAACTACAGACTATAGGGAACATCTTGGTACCGTTAAGTTATTCCCAATACGCTAAATGCAGGACAACAACTGAGAAATGTTTCAATAGAATAAATGATTTTCTTTAATTATGACACTCACAGACAAAATCCCTCATCCTTAAAATGTTGCAGCCGTTCTATGCTTGGTGTGTGCAAATCTGTTCAAAAGCTTGCAAGGACGGGACCTTTTCCATCAAATGTTCCCTGTGCTATAGCCAACTAAGTTGTATAACACTGTGATTCATCTTCACCAATAGCTGAAGACGACTGGGGCGGAACCATAACATCAGTTTCCCAGCTCGAGGAGCACTTTAGGGCCAGAAAAACAAGAATGCACAACACCATTGCATACTGCAAAAAAGTCATTCACGTTCACAAAAGAACACTATCAGAAAAACATCGCTTTCCCATTTCCACCTGGACGTGTTTGAGTACAGAAAGCCTCGAGGCTTACCAAAGGGTGTCTGAAGGGAGCACTAAAGTTATAACTATTTGTGCACTCTATAAATAAACCTTAACCCAGCTTTCTTCAAAATACTCTGAAGTTGAACATTCGGGATAAAGATTCGCATCTCTGTCAGACAACAACCGTCTACTCACAACGATCAGCCACAGAACTTACCGCCGATCTGGCCTCTTGAACAGACTTGGTGAGTATGGAGGTGAATAGCTGAAAGGTCTGTCATGATAGGCAAAGTGCTGCAAGTGACAGCCAAATCTATGGGGCGGTTCAGCTAGGTGGAGGCCACAAACTGATGAACGTTGAGGTAAATTTGCATCGCAGCGACATGTGTGACGCTGTCCCATGGTGGCCTCCAAGTAAGGCAGCACCCCTTTGACTGCCGCTTGTTCCCACAATGGCACAATGGCACAATTGAGAACAGGCAATATCTCTGGACATGCCGTCATGAGGGTGCGTACAATGCTTGAACTGACACGCCTGTGATGTGCCCTGCTCCACAACAACTAGCAAACAAAAAGTTTATGTTTGACATTATCCAAGCAGCTATTTTTTATTCATTGTTTTACATAACAGCCCTGGGTCTTATGTAACCAAAATGTTTTACTTATTAACCCCCCACACGCACGCACACACACACCTTTTTTCTTCTTCTGTCTATTACCATTACTTTTTATTTCACGTCTATTACAAACTGAACAATCATTTTTGGATGAATTAGATAAAGTGAAATTGGATGAATTCCTGCAGCACCTTGCACGGCACCATGGTTGGCAATCACTGCTTTGGTTTTTATATGATAATGGCAGACGAGCCTGAACACCTCACTTCAATGTTAACATTGGGTAACATTCACTTTAACCCTTTAAAAGACACTCAAAGTGTTGCTCTCATCTTTTTGTACTGGATTTTTAATAATAACAGAAGAAGCCTATGATTTCTTTTTCAATATGACCTGTCTGATAATTGACTGGGAGAAAACGCCTGATAGTGTCTCAAAGTACTTTCATGAACCAAATGCAGGTTCTTGTTGCCGAAAAGGCTGACCATTAGAATTTATTCACGCTCATACAAAAGTAACCAATCAACAGTTGAGCCTGTTATAACTACCGTAATTTCTGGACTAATAAACATCACTAGCTAAAATTAGGGGGAAATCCTGTTTTGTTCATATGTACATAAACCGGACTATAAGCCGTATGTGTTTTAAAAGAAATGTCCTAATTTTTCTTCTTCGTCTTCTTCTATCTACCTATATTACCAAAACAAATCATTTTACAATGTAATAAAAGATCATGAAGAATCTATAGACAAGCCGCACTGGACTATAAACCGCAGGAGTCAAAGCTTGTGCAAAAATTAAAGGCTTATAGTCTGGAAAATACGGTGATAACAATGTACAATTTGGAACCATGGCTGAGCTACGTTTGTCATGATAAAATGACTTTTACCGCAACATCAAGCACTCTACCAGTCTTAATGGAGCTATTTATTATTTTATAAGACCAACTCTCAAAGATGATGGCTTTGGCCAAGTTTGGACGCAGTTAAGTGATTGTACTAATGATCCAGTGGGTGTGTTGCAAAATATCAGGCTGATCTGGCTCGATTGGCAATAGTGACTTAAACAGCAGGAAACTGTTCAGTCATTTTACCATTCCAAGTGTTCAGATTCAAAACACCCATCCAACTTTAATTTTAGTTTTCAAGATTTTTCAATTCGTCTAATGCATGTTATTATGAATGACTGAATGATTGCGTGAATGGTGGTGGTGTGGGGGTGGTGGGGTGGCAGTTTGTATGGCTTCTACGATGAGGGCACTGCTGCATAAAGTCCCAGAACAGAGGTTTAGCTGGGTCAGAACCACCTGGCGGCATTCATCTTCTACTTTTCCTTCAGCATAGTGTAGACTTCAGCTGTTGGGACTCAATGAGGTTTGTGTGTGCCGCTCAGCTGTGGAATGTGGACACTGACGGCCGAGTACATACTGTACTGAACCCCAGCACAAATTGCTCGTGGTACAAAACAATAGAAATGCTACAATCCAGAAAAGAATGATTTAAGGCCTTGGGGTGGGCAGTTAATTTTGTAAAAGGCCACATGAGAAACTGTAACACTTTTCAAAGGCCAACCCAACAGGCCAACATCAACTTTGTCTTTATTACTATTTTTAACCTATTTAGAAAAAGCATATTAACGTGCTTCAACAAATCTCGACATGGTATTGGTATTGTCACAATTAGGAAATACACATTTTAAGCAAAATTTTGAAAATTATAACATTCATTTTATTCACCAACTGCCTCTTCACATTAGCCATTCCTAGTGAGAATTGCCAAATATCTGGTGGGAATATAATATTATTTGCAGTGATCTATCATGATACGGTGATGACTTGTACTACACCCAATACGGATGCTATATGACACTATACATTTGTATACAGCAAATCTTCTTGACGGATCGTACTTAGCCTTGGTCTGATTTAGACCCAAACCAGGCACCCAAATAAATATTTTTCAGAATTGATGTTCACTGCAACGTCACTGGCTATATTCACACATTAACATTTCCTCTCACTTAAATGACAGACTGCACATTGCCAGTGTTCCCATAATGACATAAATGGCAGTGTCTGAGCCACTTGGGTGATTCTTGGTTGGATTCACCCAAAGAGATCACTTAGTAAGGCAAACATTGTGGCTCTGGTTGTCAAGGCTTCAGTGCTGGAAATAAACACCCGACTTACATTCCAAACTTGTGAACTTTGTTATAAACATGTAATTCATGCACCAATGGCTTCCAACAAGAAATCCTAATTCTTTTTACAAATATATAATTAGGCCTTTATTGAGGTGAATCCTCATAGGAAAGCAGTCTAGTATTTGAAATGCGTTCTTCTCTTGAAACCAAAGGGAATTTCAAATCAAAATGATCTGACATCATTGAATTCGACACAGCCTATCTTGCTGTCACACCATCTTAATCCAGTCTTAATTTCCCTGCTTTTCTCATTATGTTCCAGTTGGGCTTGCAGCTGTTTGACCCGAGTCACAAACAACTGGGACAAACCCTGGAGGGAGCCATGCCCTCTGTGTGTGTATGTGAGTTTGTGGGCTTACTTGTGTTTGTTTGCGTGCAGTCGGCCACGTGTTCTCATCCGTGCACACCCCAGCATGTGTGAATTTCTCAGATGGGGATTTTTGGTGCAGCGCAAACTCTCGCAAACACTCAGTCCATTCCCACAGACTCCAGCAGACTTGCCTGCAGAGCTGTGGAGCTGACTGGTTGTCACCTGTGACATGAGGATGAAGAAACAGCTACGTTCCCATGGGTAAATGCAGACAATGTCATCTGCGGTTACTTCTGAGGGGACTGAATGTGTCGACAGCTGGAAAAACCGCTGGCTATGTGGATTGTTTACATTTTGTGTCAGTTTTGAAAAATACACAATTTTAGGCTAAGATGCAAGTAATAGAATATAGAGTCAACTACCTGTACGTATAGTGGGAACAGTGAACACGGATCCAAAATTGCTTTGGAAGAAAATCCAAATGCCGAATGATTATTGTATTCTTTAGTTTTTTTCAATATTATTTGGTTTGTTTGGAATACATTTAAAGTTTTGAGGCATCCTACCTGGTTTCGGAGGACGTTATTGCTCATTGGTAAGAATGTTAGTGGGAGTGGTTGTTTGCCTATAAAGGGTATACTACATAAGAGTGGGGGACCAGTCCAGGGTTACCCTTCCTCTTGCCAGATGGAAGAATGATGGAGAAACAAAAAAGGAAAATCGTCCCATATCATTCTTTTTGTGTAGTTTTGATCATATAAATTTTTGAGACCCATATTCAGACCGAGTCAAGGAATAGTTTTCACCTGAAGAATTTGAAGGTAAATGCATGCCATTTGTCCGGCAATCATCCAAATTCATAATGCTTTGAAAAACACCTCTTCACATGTTTGTTTGTTTGACAGCTAAAGACAAAAAAAAAAACTGAGCAAAATCATAGCAAAAATAATCAAAACATTTTACCAATTCAATTTTCTGTTTGATTAATCTACCACATATCATGACCTTTTCTCTAAAGATGTTGATACTTTCTCCTGTTAGACAATAACTTCCAAGCATTGTTCCTGCGACCGGTCTTCCGCTGATCTCTACAAGACAAACAAACAATTTTGTTCTTTTTCAACAAGAACACAAGAATGACACAGATCATACTTCAATTATCTTTCCATTTTCCCTATGCGTGGCACACTCTGCTGTTGCCCATATTAGGTCATTTTTTTGCACGACATGACTGATAAGAATCCCACTGAACACAATGAAAATATCTGTACCAAAAAAGACAGAAAAAAATATTATATTGCACAAAAATCAATTAATTCATTAATGTAAATCATTATAGTGAACTATATAATTCATACAAACACATATCTGAGTGCCTTCCAAAGGGGTAGAGTGCCTACACTATGTACTTGTCCAGTACCGTGTATAAACTACTAGGGATTAAAAACATGACTACATGATCGTAAGAAGAGTAATCTTAAATCAAATTTAGGAGGCTACGGGTATGTATTGTTCTGTGTGCCATACAGCACACACCGAAATATTGTTCAACAGCATGAAAGACGTACTGTTGTGGGAAACAAACACAATCATTAAACCGTCACACTGAATGTTTAACTGTTGACTGAAACAAGTGACTCTTCCACCGTTCTCACACAGGAACCAACCCCCCTTTTAGGGAAGACTGTCACTCTGTCAACAGGTTATAAAAGAATGCCGCCATTGAGAGCTTTGATTGACTGCTAAGAACATAGCCACTGTTCTGTAACATCTCAAGCAAGTGTTTTGTAAACATTCACAGATTCAGACAATCCATAGTTACATTAAGGCTATTCGGTTTCAGTACGTTTCACCCAAAGGGTGTTCAGCTGGGATAATAGGAAGCCTCAGACTTGGTATATGTTGTCACTCCATCACATCTATTCATTCAACTAAAGAGGCTAGAAAAAAAAAAAAAAAAAAACGGTAGCGGGGTGACGTGAGAACCAAATAAGGGGCAGGCCTGAAGAGGAGTTGGCGTTACATTGTGTACCAAAGTTTTCCTCAGGCTGTCACAGTGGTAAAAAAAGGCTCTGCATGGGACAGGCCAATAATTTATCTGGTTTATTCCAGATGTGCAATGCACATTATGATTATTACAGGAAACAACAGATATATAATGAATCTGCCAAACTGTTTAAGTCTTTGGCCAATACTATCTTTTTCTCACAGCCCAAATTTATTTTTTTATCCAGTCCTCCACCCTCCAGTCACAAGGTGCTGTCATAACCTTAAGAGACTGTGTTGAGTACAAAAAGGATGAATGTACAATTTTTAAAAATATGAGCACAAAAATTGCACACAATATTGACCAGTAATTTTCACAATCCCAAATTAACAGGGTCCTAGTGGTCTAAAACTATTATAGATCATTAAGGCATTGATAGAGAATCTCATTTTATAACAAGATAATCTACAAAAAACATGCATCCAAAGGTTAACGTTTATGCTTCCGCTGTTATGTCTTTAATGACTTGCAATATCTGCGTAAGAAAAGGCACCAGCAAAACCATTCTGGCTAATTCTTGATTTATTTCTTTTTATATGTGGTTCGAATATAGTTTTCTATCTAAAACAGAAAGCCCTGAATAAATCATGTTTGATTTATGCTGCAGTGTTACATAGCCCGCGTGCCTGTGACATGGATGGTTTCGTAAACTTGTTAGCATGTTATTTATGCTATAGTTATTTGAATAACTCTTAATATGATGTGTTAACATACCAGGCATGATCTCAGTTTGTTGTTTATATGTCATGTAACATTAGCATACCATATTCAGCCTGTTGTTGCCTCTAATCTATTTCTATTTTAAATTGCCTTTCAAGACGACAAGTCTGTTCTTGGTATTGCATTATATAAAATAAATTTCCCCCAAAAATGCGACTTATACTGCAGTGTGACTTATATATGTCTTTTACTTCTTTATCATGCATTTTATGGCTGGTGCGATTTATAGTCCGGAAAACACGGTATGTACATTAGATCTTTAAATGTGTATAAAAAAGTCTGTGAATATCATAAATTCATTGAAACACCATTTGCCAAATCATCAAATATGAATGAATCATTTGTTTCTGTAAATTGTTCTTAAACTTCTATTTAAAAAAAAAAGACGAGTGAATATTTTTGCTCCCTCTATAAACAGAAAACATTTCCACTTGTGACTCTGGAACTTGGAGTGGGCCACAGTACACACGAATTATCTTTTGACTTTCCTGGTTTTAAAGTTGCACAGATGAACACGTATGAAAATACAACCAGCCAAGACAGTGATTGTATAATAAACACTGTTGGTGTGTACGTGAGGATTCCAAAGTTCAAGACACCATTATTGTGCGTCTCACAGGTGGCAGGTACGCAATGGACAAGACCAGCACCACACTTATGTACATGCAACGATGTGCACTCGAGCATGGATGCCAACCACACAACAATTCAGGTCCATGCATGTAGCTAAAAATAACAGGCAGACACTCTCACACACAAAGTAAATCTACTGTACGTGCATGTCAGGCACGTAACAAGCACCCAAGCATGAAAAGTACTGAACATACTGTAACAACAATCCGGTTACGACCAAGTTGAACAAGAGGTCAAAATAATGCTAACAATAAAATTAGTATGTGCATCCATTGAAGACGGCGAAATGTGGGACGAAACCCCATGCAAGCACGAGGAAAGCACCAAACTCCACACAATAGGCCAGCGCTGAATTTGAACACCCATCCTTAAAACTTAAACAGCTTGAATATTTACTGGACTCATTCCAGTTGCAAAATATTTCATCGGATTTGTCATTGGTTAAAAAAGAAGTGCGTAAGAGGCCTTTGTTGTTCAGGTGCCCATGTAAGCAGCTATCTTATCTTTACGCCCAAACTGCAGCAGGCAAGAAAACAACTTTCTACCAGTGTGGCAATAGAATGTGACAGAGAATTAAACCCCATGACATTTGTTTTGCCTTCTGTATCATCCGGAAATAGAAATACTGTCTGAAAAGCAGGAAGCTATTTTAGGGAACTACTCTACGATTGCAGAACAGAAACAAAATCAGGCATTTTCTTTTTCCCACACCCTTGTAATCTATCAGTATATTCAACATGTCTTTGTTTCAGACAATTTACCATTCATTAAATTACATTCATGTAATGTTCTTTCATTATATAGTGTTGGACCACAAGGACTTACTGCCACGTAGTTTGCAAATTAAAAGGAACATTAGCAGTGGGACTGTATCATTACTAAATGTGCCATAAAGAAAATGAAATTGTTCCTGGTATTTTGTGTCTCTCGTCTGCCACCTAGTGCATGGCCGTTAGTCCTGCTCCTGCAGCCTCAATGTCTTCATCCGTCTCCTCAACAGCCCATGAAGCACACCTCATTCAAATCTATTATTATTCCTGTCCTTCCACACAGTCGCTGAGCAGTAAATCCCATCTGACATGCTTGAGCACGGCCTAACCCTGAGTCGGTGTCAAGGTAATTATCCTGTCTCTGACCTGTCTTGTCACAGCACTCCCTGTTGTCTGGTACATTTTCAACTATTTTGGGCACAGGTAGACTACCCATTGTGGCATGCAACCTGTGAGACAATGTTTGCTATGTAAAGTTCTGCAGTACTCTTGGGATTAATACACAGCATAGCTGTCATACCTTAGCATTTATTTGCATGAATGCCCCAATGCATTTTTAAGGACATACACACCAAACTATATAACACTAAACTTACATTAAGGACATTGTGAGACAACTCTTATTCGTTTATCTATAGCAATTGTTTTCTGACACACCAAGTCCAGTGTGCATGTTCCCTCAAACACAGAGATAACCACAAACATAATTTGATGTAATGCTTCCTCCATTTGACTGCAAGGCATCATGTTACGAAACAAAATTCTCACTAAAGCTCCATTATGTCAACATCTTGTAATAAACTTTATAAAATATTGCGGTAGTGACCTTGAATCAAAAAATTTCGTGCTCTGTAAATGTTTTTTCTCAAACTTTTTTAGAAAAGGCCTTATGTCACCTAAAAAGAAACACCAGACTCTCCAAATCAATAAGCTTATTACAATAAAAGTAGACCACGGGACCTCAGAATTCAATTGGTTCATCAGACAAACAACCTCAGAATTCAACTAAAATAATTTGGAAAATGTGGTCCAATCACACTTTCTGTTAAAAACAGACAACCATTCACCTCCACGTTCATACCTTCACTGAGTCACACAATTAACGACAATTGCTTTTCCCCTTCTATGACAGTTAGTGCAAGACCCAGTGTGTAGTAATTCGTGCAATCTGAATGAATAAAATACAACAAAGGGCATGCATTTTCAAGCATGCACACTCCAGTGCCACAGAGAGACTACACTTTGCAAGCCTACCACTCATTTCTTCAGCAGAGGTGCAAGCAAAATGTCATCACAAATGACGTCTATTCTTCCCTCAAGTGATGAGGTAAATGCATTGCATTTGTTACACATGCTGTAGTTATTGAGGCAGCAAATTTGTAATCGGGTGATTGTTTCCTTCCGGTATCTGTAGCAGTAGATGGCGTTGACACATGTCAGCGTCCTGACCTGAGTACTTCGTGAGATAATTACGATAAATACGATTATATACTATATATATATATATATATATATATATATATATATATATATATATATATATATATATATATATATATATATATATATACCGTAATTTCCGGACTATAAACCGCACCGGACTATAAACCACACCAGCTAAAATTCAGGGACTATAAGTCGCACGTGCACATGAGTTTTTTACAAAGAAAGACAGTACACAGAAAGCCGTAAAAATCCATAAATACGCCGCGCCGCCATTTAAGCCTCAGGGTTCAAAGTAACCTTCTGAATAAAATGCATTAAAAGTTCACATTCATTACAACTTGTTTTTGGTGAGCAAAATGTCAGAAGAATTGAATTGAAATGCTGATTGATTGGGTTTTAATACAATGCAGATGGTCCAAACAGCGGCACTGCTTTGTGTAATCGCTGAGTCACATGGCAGAGAAAGGGTTTAGAGCCCTTTGACGCAGGTAACCTAGCGTGCATTCCTACTAAAGCTCATAATAGTCACAAGCAACACAGCCAGAATAAGCAGCAGCCATAGTAGTGTTTCAAAATAGTATTTTTGTTGTTTTTTTTCTTCAAGATACCGCACAACAGTGGTCCACAGCCTTTTTACGAGTGTATAAAAGTGATCAAGTCACCACAAAAATCACGAAAAAAAATCTTATATAAGCCACACCTGACTATAAGCCGGGTTCAAAATTTTGGAAAAAAGTCGCGGCTTATAGTCCGGAAGGTGCGGTATATATATATATATATATATATATATATATATATATATATATATATATATACGGCTAAAAATGTTGTCCATAATCGGTCATATTACACTTGGTGTTCAGTAAAAAGATGTGAAACTATCTGTGATTTGTGAGGTAGCCTGTTATGAGGTGAAGAGAAAAATCACTTTTCATGAGTAATTTATGCACAAATAAAGGTAATTCCCAAGGGCTGACATATTTTATGTGGAGTGTATTTATCCTAGTTATTCTTTAACCTTCAAACAAAAAGCTACTTTTCCAAGGAGCAAAAGAACTGTACACTGTGTTTTCCTGATGAGGTAGGTGATCACTGAGCGTCTCGTTATCAGCGATATGGATTGATAAGCTGTTCTCTCTCTCTCCAGTTTACATATGCACACAAACATATGCACACGAATTGGAAAAATAAACAATGTTTTGAAGTAATATTCAGAGCACAGACTCAAATCTGTAGTTCCCAAAAATACTTTGTTCAAAGACAGATGGATGGATTGATTGACAGACAGACAGACAGACAGACAGACAGACAGATAGACAGATAGATAGATAGATAGATAGATAGATAGATAGATAGATAGATAGATAGATAGATAGATAGATAGATAGATAGATAGATAGATAGATAGATAGATAGATATGTGTATGTGTGTGTTTTTAATTAATGAAGACTAAAAAGTATGAAAAGTCCCTTTAACTATGCCAAAATGTTACATACAATTTTAAATGTCCACTATAACTGGGCACTGTGGCAACATACGACCGCTACTCATGGACCAGGCACCACTGGTTATCTAATATTAGTTTAGTTTATAATACTAATGCCTAGACATGTCATATTTTGTATTATTTCAGAGATGTGCAAGATGCCTTGTCAAACCTAGATCCACACTAATACATACATGATTAATCAGTTTTAATTATAAATACACAATTGTTTATTCCATACTATTGGTTTTGTGTTCATTGTTTTGTCGCTGTTGCCTTTAACCCTTGTTATCGTAAGGTGGTCAGCCAAAAACAAATACAAGCAGACAGACGTGAAAATTATAACAAAACAAGATTCCATGGTATTGTCAGGAGGGCAACCAGTGAGTTGGTTGATAGCAGAGACGAAGCGGCTATGCAAATGACATAACAGGAAAATACAAAAAATGAGGAAGAGAGAAAGCGGGGAGGAAAGCGACAGAAGCAGAGAAGGCTTGCGCAGCTGTTGTTAGGTGGCGTTTCCTCTGATTGGAGGCTTTGGCTGTACTCCCAGTTCTTGAGGTAAACATTTCAACATTGAAGACATTTCACTTGACCCAAATGCTCCCAGCAGCAGGGAAACGATGCCACACTATCTTACAAGCAGCAAACAATTAGGCAATTTAAACCATTCTTTTGTGTTGTGGATGAAGATTTATTGATTTATTTGTTTATTTGTTTGTTTGTTTATTATCTGGGGATGCCAATCTTGCTTACTTCATAACATTGCAGACAACTGCAAAATAACAGTGTAAACTTCATATTATGGGATGAAGGGTGATAAGTAGCATCGAAGTGTTTAATCTGCCCCGTGCCATGCCTCATTATGCTTATAATGGCCATGTATTAATTAAAGTGTTACTATAGGCCAAAATATTTGTTTTATCATATTTTTTTTTACCTTTTGACCCTGCACTGTCCTTTAATACACAAAATGAAGAAAACAATTCGGCAACAACTCCTACTCACTAATGTGTGGAATGGGCTAAATTTGATCAGAATATTCCAAATGTGGTGTGTATATGAAGCATTTTTATTCCGATCAGGCTTTTACTCCAAATGACTGTGCCCATGTAAAGGTAGCTATTGAAATGCAAAACTGTAAATGGGCATTTATGTATGACAATAACAGAGCTGCGCTGTCAAATATTTTGAAAATTCCTGAACGTTGACATGTTATGTCCCTAACACATCATGAGTGTTCCAAATATTTGATATCAGTGGACGCCACTACCATTTTTTTTATATTCCTCCACTCCCGCTGTCCAGCAGGTAGCGCAGGAGCCCCAGTGGCCCCTTCATCACCCAATAGGAGTCCCAGTGAGCCTGTCATGGCGGCGAGACTGAATAATTGTTGCATCTACATTCGCTACAGCTGGTTTTTATTGGATACAAATATGTGGAAGTATCCTGTTTGTTTTTTATTTGTTTCTTCATTTTCTAGCTGGATAAAATGGGAGTGAGCTTTATTAGTTAGTACTTTAATTATTTTTCAAATCAAGATGTTTCACTGAAAGTTAGTAAGGGGTAGAACGTTAGGCAATATGTGTACAAAACGAAGTCCTTTAATCCTCTCTCAATAATTATTGCATTGACAAAATAATAATTTATGTAAAGATTACCTGTGTTTAGTCAATAATGGCATAATGTTTGGTCTGCCTGTTTGTTGTGTAACATGGCAAGAACAGGGCACTGTCTCGCCGCCAGACGCCAAAATAAGATTGCTATTTTTCATCTCACAACACTTTGGGCCACGAGATGACCTTCACTTGCCGTACACTTTCATTCATACAATTACATACGTATTGTACATGTATTTCGCAACATGAAGTGAGTGTGTGAACCATTGTTGCAAATGATGCATTTTTTGCGTGAAACGGCATTTTCATATGTGTTAGTGAACTCATTTGACCGTAAAAAGACTTGGATTCTAAAAAGGTAACATGCAAATTTAGTCAACTCATCCCCATATTGTCTGCCCATCCGAACATGCAGATGTTTTTCAAGCACTAAACTGTTTTAACAGGAAGACAATTAATATATTTATCATGGAATATTTGTCCATGTTTCACTTTTTTAATTCATGGAAGATAATGAAAAGATGTTTTCATTTGGTAATTGGATAGGGGTTCTGCTAATCGTCATGTTAGCTACAAAACTTTTTTCCCCAACCTATTAAGTGCAGATCACTAAACTGGGGTTTAATAAGTGAAGGGAAGGTCAGGGGTCCCTCTTCCTGGTCAGTAAAGCGGGGGGAAAAAGACAGCCCTGTTGACATAAGTGTCAGTTCACATCCACACCAAAGCACTCTGAGGCACTGAAAAGTTGAGACCTCAAGTGTTACATAAATTCCATTCTTTTGTCACCCACTGCCAGAGAAGCACTGGCCTCTACTTCCCTTTTATATGACACCTTGCATTAACAGCAGACATAAATAGGTCTGTGGCATAAATGGAACTTTATGTGCCGGCTCTTGACAAGGATATGGATGGGTGCCTGAGTGGAATTTGCATAAGTGTGTCGCCTGTTTGCGAGATGAACCCATTCCAGTGCAGTGGGTTCCAGTGCTGGGAAGTTAGCAAGAAAACTAATTGCTAAAATGAATACTTTGACGAAAAGAGTTGTATAGGCCTAAAGACGTTTCTTTGTCAACACGATTTCAGGCTCTAAAATGATACTATCAGGTTACAGAGCTAGAACAAAACATGGAGATGATAACTTACTTTATATGAGTTGAGGGCGAAACTATTATTTAAACAAGTTGGATAAAAACAAATCAATTTCTTCCCATCCAATCCCCCTCAAACGTTAAGAGGATATCTAATGGAGGAATCCCACATTTTTTTAAAGCTCATGTCGCACAAGATGACCTATGATGCGCAGGGCGATTTTGATTTTTTTATAACTTTATGATTAGGACTTCACTTTGTTGTCTGCCTGACTGCACAAATTCTATTGGAATTATTTGAAACAAATTATAATCAGAATATCTGAACCTAAAGAGACATACTTGATATAAGTACACTATGTACTGTACTGTATTCAAAAAATAAGCTCAATGTCTGTAATTATAGTTGTTTTGCAGTGGGACTTTTGGAAGAAGATCCCGCAAACAAACAGAACCAGCAGATTAAAAAAAGGGGAGTAAGAAAGTGTCATCAAAATTCCTGCCCGAGTCCACATTTTCTTGGCAGTGTCCCTCTTGTGATTCCAGCATCAGCGTTCAGACCCATTTCTGCAAAGCTTACATTGACTTTGTGGTTAAACAAATGATTCACATGCAGCATATATATCAATTCGGGTCTGAGTCAATTGTTCCCACTATGTCAGCAGAAGGAATGTAGAACTATGTCATTTAATGTCCCAGGCTTGATGGTACAGTGCAAAAAGTACGCCCATTTGATCCAGGGACTGGCCTTCGCCAGGGTTCAGCTGTTGTTTTGAGACGCAGGGACACAAAGACACAAATGAGGTCTTGAACAGGATACATCTTGTTATGTGCACTCATTTGACTCTGAATTAGGCACCCTCTTATCTCACTTCCCATTTTTGAGTTGAGGAAATATCCAAAAGCAATCAGACTCACTGAAACTTGGCAAGTTCTACTGTTTTAAATTTCTCAGAAAAAAAGAGCGATCGGGAAAGAGAGTGAGAGAGAGAGAGAGAGAGAGAGAGAGAGAGAGAGAGAGAGAGAGAGAGAGAGAGAGAGAGAGAGAGAGAGAGAGAGAGAGAGAGAAGAAAGGCAGTCAGTCAACCTTCTACTCTGATTGAGAGACTTTCTATAAGTTTCTAAAGCGTGAGACTTTGTGTTTGTAACCTTAGAGGTTACTGATGTTTGCTCTGATAGTTTGTTACAAAAGTGTTTGATGGGCTTGAGATAGGGCTGTCAAGTTCTTGGAAACCAAACTTGCCCAACCTTGCTTTGTCCACCAGTGTGCTGCCGTGTTGGAACACAAAAGGGCATTCTCAATATTTAAGCCACAAAGAATCTTTGTAAAATGAAGAATCAAAATTTAAGAGGAATAAAGGAGAGCCTAAACCCTGATAGAGGAATTATTTAGGAGTGATATGTACATAAACAGTGTGTTAAATGTTCGTTTTTTTCCCCTCAAGATTTCATTTTTCTCACATGTCCTGGTTGGTATAAAAAAAAAATTGAAGGAAATGTTGCAGTTTGGAACCACTGTTAGGAACAGGAACCCATATTCATTAAAGTTAAAGATTGATTCTCATGATACAAAGAGTCATTCATAGTGGCAGGTCATAGTTCATTTAGTGGCAGTTCAGTTCATCTGCCGAGCAACAATGTACCCAACAAGTGGGCTCATCGTTTGCTTAAAACCAGTTGTATCACAATAATTCAATGTTTTGAAAATGAGTCAAACTCTTCAAATATGTTAGGGCATTGTGTACATGCAGATCAAATTGAAAATTATGTGAACGTGTTTTCTGGTCAACAGTCACATTTAAAATATAAACGTTTAGCAGACCAAAATAATTTAGCCAAGTCTGGCACACTCCCTGAATGAAACTGATTTTCTTTCCTGTTTCTACAAGCTCATTTCCTTGTTTCCCACTATTTGACATTTGACTCACGTTAAGGGAAATTCAAATGGCATGTTTGCCACAAGAGTTCCCAACTGTTTATGAGAGCAGAGTCTCTTATGTAATTGAACTTGTAGGACTTGTACTGTAGAAATCTTGGCCTTTGCAGTAGCAAGCTTTTAGCAAGTACACTGCTCAAGTATTTCTAACTTAAGCACGAAGGAAGAACTTCCAATGAATGGGTGTGCATGTGCGTGCGTGCGTGTGAAGATCCAAATCTGCATTTCCCCATGATCTTAACAGAGCTCCCAGAAGTTGTGTGTGTCACATTCTTCCTTCTTCTGTTCAGCAATTTAAAAAAAAGTTAATTCCATGCCAATCAGACTGGGCTAGAACAAATAATCCTTTGCTCCTCAGCCATGGAGTTTTAAGCGTGAAAGAAATTCGAGTCTAAAGAGAAAAAAAATGGACTGCAGATATTTTCTATTTTCACTGCTGCAGGTTTTTGCACGCCAGCTTGCAGGCTGATGAGCAGAAGAGTGCACTCTACCCCTCATGGCCTGGGTTATGCAAGGTGTGTCAACGTCTCTTGTCTATTTAAAGGTTGTAATTGTATCATATTGTCTATTTGTGAAACTATTACTCAGCACTGTCTGGTCTCATGTCACGGAAGGGGCTCTCTCTGTGTGTGCGTGTGTGTGTGCGTGTGTATATGTGTGTGCGTGTGTGCACGCGCGCAGAGGATAGTTTAGATTGTGTGTGTTGACAGACTTTTTAACTATATGAATGCGTGCCATTGGCAAGGTCCAAACAGATAAACCCAGCTCACAAGTCTCCAAAATCTCCACCCTCTGCCCTCCCCACTCGTTATATAAGCGCAACGACTGCCAAACAACACAACTGTGATGTAGACTGAGGCAAAGTAAATAGGAAGTTTTAAGAAATAGGAAAAGGTGAGGATGTACTCTATTCTTTTAACAAAAGCATTTTTATGCGTTGAAGAATGCAGTTTTGCGTGCTTTTACACATTATCCCATTAACTCTTTGCAAAGCTACCGTGTATGATTTTGCACATTATCCAATTAACTCTTTGCAAAGCCACCTTGTATTATTTTGACCCATTTTACGTTGGAATTGTTTTTGCTGCCATTTAACCTCCTATTAAAGGTGTGTTTATGCGACAAAGCCACAGGTTTACTTCAAAGGGTTCCCGGCAGACACCACAACATACTTTAAGGCTTTGCTTCGGCACGTTCCTTGACTCATGGGTATTGTATTATGATTTACGAGCCAGTGCAGACAAAATGACAAGGCTATTGTGTCTTGATATTTGAGATTTTAAATTTGATGCTCAAGTTTAAATTTATTTTTTAGCAACTAAGGTGGGGGCAACAGTGACTACAATTAGCAGTTGCTTCAGGGTTTTTGGTTTTATGAAGATGTATTTACTGCGATGGATGAGACGGTAGATAATCAGCAAGCTGTCATGTGGAGGATTTGACTTTCTAAGTAGAATAGAATTATAATCCACCTGTATTGTCTGAGTAGCCGGTTATGGAGGACAGAACAGCTTAGCTGGATTCAGTTGACTCATCAACAACAGCGTTACAGTGTGGGTCACCTTTATGAACTACGCGCGTTCATATGCATAATCTGATATGTACAGTGTGTTTGTTGTCAAGGTCACAGTAAGGTTATAGCTGAGATATTGTATTGTTCTTTGTCTTCGTCCTGTGTAATAAATATAACACAACCGATTTCACCAACATTTTAATTTGCTGTAATTAAAAATAACTGTTTTGTTTTGCTAGAAAATATACAATATATTTTACTGATAAAAATGTTCACAACATTGTTAGTCAAATGTTTTAAGTGTTCATAGTTACACACCAAATCAAATCAATATTATACTAACTTCAGTGACTGCCTTTCTGTAAAAGCCCTACACACCCGTACAACCAAAGTGGCAATGTGCAATGTCATATACTTGTGACAAGTTGCATCAACCGGTACGGTAAGGGTGTGGGTTGCTCCTTGTTCATGATAATTGTTCTGTTTAGTGAGACTGTTCCGATGTTAAATGTCAGCTATGCATCATGAGTCCTCACGCAAATATCATCCATCTGGCAGCCATTCAAACAATTCAAAAGTTCAAAGAGTTCATCCAGTTAATGTTGTATTTCTTTCTGCTGGTCCATTTATTGAGTGTACTATTTATTGGATATTATATTATTTTAATTACTAATGAGAAAGATTATGCAGTTGCCAACATTTTGAGTGTGCAGAGAAGAAAATAATCACATCACTATGTAGCTGTAGCTGTTGTTGGTGCTAATTTGAGGTGGTTTTGTCCAAAGGTCTGTCTGTATAGACTTTTTTAATTTCATAGAGACATGCATGAATCTGTTTGTCGTCAACTACGTTAATCCCAAATGTGTACAGCAAGTCTTTGTACTTAATTGAAATCTCTGATTTGATGTACAGAGTATACTATGGATTGTGGTGCTAGGAGTTTCAGAATGGAATGCTATCCTGTAGACAGCCAGTGTTTTCTTTTCCTTCCTTGCTTCTAGACCATAGCCACACTGTCTTCCCTTGGTGTTTGCTATTGTGAATTTTTCCATGTTTTGCTAATTCATCGCGCTGCAACGTAAACACCCTGTCATGTACTATGATCCCTCACTGTTAGTGTCCACTATTGGAACTAGTCCATTCAGATAATGCTCTCAATACATAACTGATCCTGTATCATCAGATGTGGCCTGCATGTCTCTGGGCAACATTCATTTTCCATGTGTCCAAAGGTCTCACACACTTATGGTCATCGTTATATACGGAAGGTATCTTTTTTTGGATTGTATGACCTTTTGTTAGTGGATCGAATAAAGGCTTCTTGCACTGAAGCTATTTTCTGATTTGTATTTGGATTACAGAGTGGAGTTTTTATTCCCCATGGGGTCTGCACACAGCTGGATACCGTCTCCACGGCATTGTTGGACGGCTGTTCAGTAGTCCCCTGGACCATGGCCAGAGCTGGTGATCTGAGGCCAGTGTGAGGGATATTTGAAGGCATTACGTAGGTACCAGGACGTGAATGTTGGGACAGATTAGAAAGATCAAATCAGCAAAGTCTTCTTGATCACTCCTTATATCGCATATATATGGGAAAAGATTATGCCTATCAACTGCTGCTTCTTTTTGTTTTTCTAATTCAAAATGAAGTCAAAACAACTCAACTACTTCCAACTTCCTGTCTTGCATGCAACTTATTCTTTCTTGGAATGTTATATTTTAAGGTTTATGATTTTGTCATACTGGGCTTCAGGCAGGGAAAGTCTTGCTTGGATGACTTATTTTAGTTGATGATCTAATTTCGAGGACTGAATATAAAACTGACTGTCTTATCGCCACTGTTAAAAGCCTGTAGTTTTTTTTGTTTTTTTTCACTTGAGCATGTGATTGGGTAAGCGTCAGAGCGGACGACTCTTTGCTCCCCTTTAGCGTGGCAAGCCGGGTGTTTACTGGCTGCTAAACATCCATGAGTGACTGTCTGAAATAAAGTTTACAAACATTGAGCTCCCGTCCGGGTCGAGCATTGCTTTCTTAGTTAACCAGCACATTTCCTTTTAGTTTTATTCATCACAGTTAACAAACTCGAATCTTCCTTAGACTTTCCTGGCTCAACATGCACGCAGGTCTCGAAAGTCAAAATTCACCTTTCAGCCCGTTTCTGTGACCCTTGAATCATTTACATAGATAAAAGGTTTGCTGGCCCTTGGCCGATGTTTAATTCTAAAAGATAACCTGGTATGCTCTCTATTGCTAAACACGGGCTCTTAAAACTGGCATAGATGCAAGATTTGATACCCAGGGTAAAGTCAAGGCATACAACTGCTCTATTCAGGTCCTCACAAGCACTTGAAAAACACATGAACTCTAGTGAATCTCAACGAAACAGGACAGCTGCCTCACTCTTGTTTGAACTGACAGGATTAAAATGCTCAGCTTTTGAGAATGAATGTGCCTGTTTGTGCTGCCGCATGTGTGCAAATGCAAAAAGTTTTCAAATTTTGACAATACTAAAGTCTAGTTGTGACAGTCACATGATCCATGACACTGTTGTCTTTCAGCACTCTTTCAGGAACTATATGTACTAGCTGCATGCAAACCTGTGTTTGTCTGGCAAACAGAGACAAGATCATTCTGGCATCTTTCCTCTGATGCTTGAATGCCAAACATTTTATTGTTGTTTTAATAGAAAGTCGAAAACTGGTTCGTAAGTAAATGCAAAAAAAATCACGAGGCTCCGGGGTTTGTATCTCAAAATATTTGTAAGTATAGCCGTTCGTAAGTAGAGGTACCACTGTATTTGGATTCACCTGCTTCAAGATATAACCCCCCCACACACACACCACTTTAAAATTCGTAATGTTATTTTTCCTATTTATGGATGGATGATGGCTTGAACCAATGAGCATTTTTGAAAAGCAAGTTCGACGAAATTTACTTGTGTAAATATGAACATCATTCAAAGTAAGCCGTTTAAACGCAGACTGCAGTGAATAAGAGTTAGTCTTAGCAAGAAGTTGAGTCTGACACAGTACAATATTGTCATGAATGTTTAGGAAGGACTCTGAAGTTTGATCATAGATTATGGCTGACATTTGTTTCCTCATTTTTGTTCCAGTATGAGTGAAACACGCCCTCTTGCTCCTACATGTAATTAATAACATATTGTACTTCACTAACCTTGTGTTTCAAACATTAAAGTATTCTAATATCATACGACAGCAAGTTAAACAAATTGGCATGTAGCATGCCAATCAAGTAGTCTGATCAAGAAAAGTGATCTAGCAACAACAGAGGTATTTTCCAAAATGAAGCGGTGGAGCCTGTCATCACTCAGCTGCAGTTTATATCAAATATGTATATCAAAGCTTTTGTTTATTACTAACTGTTTTATGTCTGGTATACTGTGTACTATGCATTTGTTATCTTCAAAACAGCTCAAAGATAAGAGCAGCATTAACATGGGTAAAAATTAACTAGGTTTTATTTGGTAGCTACAATTATTTAGTAACTAACAGAGATAACAAGTACCCTTGATATCACTAGTCTAGACAAAATCTGGGTTCAAAGGATATGTGTTAAGTAATGCAAGGTGACCTGTTATTCTCATGAATGAAACATTATACTAACTCATAATATATCTATCGAATAAGACAAAACAACCTCATATGTTGAAATATGGTCAGATTAATTTTTTTCACTAATTATTACAAATGGTCCATCGTAACTTTATTTACGCTATACATTATTTTTTATGCAATTGTAACCAATTGTAACTCATCAATCTGCGGAAACCGTGTGGTGGGACCATCACCTTTATTTAAAATTGTAATTTTTTTTTACAATAATGAGTAAAAATAGTAAGGTTAGCTACACCTAAATTAGCTAAAAAGAGGCGGTATTAACAAGTCAGTTAAAGCAAAGCACACACAGAGAGCATGAGCAGAAAGGGGGGGGGGACAAACAAAAATTTAGAATAGGTACGGAGTGTAGCTGAGTTTAGATAATGCAGGACACATATTTGCTTTTGTTATGTTTAAAAAGGGATATGCAGTGGGGGATGCTCAACATGACTGCGGACTGAATCAATATCAATCAATGTCAGCGTAATATACACTACCGTTCAAAAGTTTGGGGTCACCCAAACAATTTTGTGTTTTCCATGAAAAGTCACACTTATTCACCACCAAACGTTGTGAAATGAATAGAAAATAGAGTCAAGACATTGACAAGGTTAGAAATAATGATTTGTAGTTGAAATAAGATTTTTTTTTACATCAAACTTTGCTTTCGTCAAAGAATCCTCCATTTGCAGCAATTACGGCATTGCAGACCTTTGGCATTCTAGCTGTTAATTTGTTGAGGTAATCTGGAGAAATTGGACCCCACGCTTCCAGAAGCAGCTCCCACAAGTTGGATCGGTTGGATGGGCACTTCTTGCGTACCATACGGTCAAGCTGCTCCCACAACAGCTCAATGGGGTTCAGATCTGGTGACTGCGCTGGCCACTCCATTACCGATAGAATACCAGCTGCCTGCTTCTGCTCTAAATAGTTCTCGCACAATTTGGAGGTGTGTTTGGGGTCATTGTCCTGTTGTAGGATGAAATTGGCTCCAATCAAGCGCTGTCCACTGGGTATGGCATGGCGTTGCAAAATGGAGTGATAGCCTTCCTTATTCAGAATCCCTTTTACCCTGTACAAATCTCCCACCCTACCAGCACCAAAGCAACCCCAGACCATCACATTACCTCCTCCATGCTTAACAGATGGTGTCAGGCATTCTTCCAGCATCTTTTCATTTGTTCTGCGTCTCACAAACGTTCTTCTTTGTGATAAAAACACCTCAAACATGGATTCAGCCGTCCAAAACACTTTTTTCCAGTCTTCCTCTGTCCAATGTCTGTGTTGTTTTGCCCATCTTAATCTTTTTCTTTTGTTGGCCAGTCTCAGATATGGCTTTTTCTTTGCCACTCTGACCTGAAGCCCAGAATCCCGCAGCCGCCTCTTCACTGTAGATGTTGACACTGGTGTTTTGCGAGTACTATTTAATGAAGATGCCAGTTGGGGACCTGTGAGGTGTCTGTTTCTCAAACTAGAGACTCTAATGTACAAATGAAAAGATGCTGGAAGAATGCCTGACGCCATCTGTTAAGCATGGAGGAGGTAATGTGATGGTCTGGGGTTGCTTTGGTGCTGGTAAGGTGGGAGATTTGTACAGGGTAAAAGGGATTCTGAATAAGGAAGGCTATCACTCCATTTTGCAATGCCATGCCATACCCAGTGGACAGTGCTTGATTGGAGCCAATTTCATCCTACAACAGGACAATGACCCCAAACACACCTCCAAATTGTGCGAGAACTATTTAGAGCAGAAGCAGGCAGCTGGTATTCTATCGGTAATGGAGTGGCCAGCGCAGTCACCAGATCTGAACCCCATTGAGCTGTTGTGGGAGCAGCTTGATCGTATGGTACGCAAGAAGTGCCCATCCAACCGATCCAACTTGTGGGAGCTGCTTCTGGAAGAGTGGGGTGCAATTTCTCCAGATTACCTCAACAAATTAACAGCTAGAATGCCAACGGTCTGCAATGCTGTAATTGCTGCAAATGGAGGATTCTTTGACGAAAGCAAAGTTTGATATAAAAAAATCTTATTTCAAATACAAATCATTATTTCTAACCCTTTCAATGTCTTGACTCTATTTTCTATTCATTTCACAACATTCGGTGGTGAATAAGTGTGACTTTTCAGGGAAAACACAAAATTGTTTGGGTGACCCCAAACTTTTGAACGGTAGTGTATTTGTATTTTTTTTAGCATATTTAAGGTTGAATGTATTTTCTGGGTAGTGTTGTGTCGATGTGAGTGTAAAAGAGTATATGATAGCAGTATAAGGAAGCGGTGTCTGCTGTTTATTTGATTTGACAGCAACAATACACTATTCTCATTTTGAGTCTGAGCACTATGGTAAGGAGGTCTATTATACAGCGCTCACTCACTTAGTGCAAATTCTAATAAATAAGATTAGGGGTCATCTAGCCAAGGAATGTGGTTTTAAATCACCAACGCAACAACAGAGAACAATTTGCATCTTCCTCAAAGTCATAGTGTTCTATAAACCAAGAAAACAGAAAGCGCTCAAATTTAGAATAATGAAATTTAAAAAGACTTTCCACATCAACATTTTCCTATTCATTTTCTGGAAGGATTTTTTTTTTGGGGGGGGGGGCACTTTCAACATGAAAACTGGTCAATTCGTCAACAACATGCAGCATACCACTGTAAATATCTACCACTGCACCACAGCAGACATGTTATGGTGTTATACTTTGCCATAAAACGACATATACTTACGTACATTACTTTAATTGGGTGTGTTGGGAATTAGTTAACGTGGTTGAAAATGGTTTATCAAGCACCTCAAAAATATGTCCACATCGTAAATGAATTTTCACATAAATGGGGTTTTACGAGGTGTGTCAGAAAAGTTACAGGACTGATGTCACAAGAAATATATTTGGAGTTGTTTGTGGTTTCGATTTCAAAGTCATTCCCTGGTTCCTAATGCCCTGTGCCAGAATTATTTGGTAAGCTTTCATACAATCCTGGAAGAATTTATATGGGATCTACGGTAGCTATGTCAGCATGCCCGTCTTGATGTCCTCCTGGTTCTAAAACCTTTGGAAGCAGGGCTGGTGTTCCATAGCATCATAGACCCAGTTAAACCCTGGAGAGAAACAATCTTGGAGCTGTTCCTGCTTTGAAGACACCAACATAAGCAATCAGGTAAGGTAAGCAGGGAGGTTGCTCTAGCAAGGCGATGTTCTTCATAGTCAGGAACTCTTGGCTGCTCGGGGCATTGTGCGCAGCCGTCATTATAGACCAGCCACTAATTGTCTCAACCCTCTAACCCCTACTCTTGCCTCTTCTCACAGGCTGAATAAAGCAAAGCAATTTTGTTGTAGATGTGCTGGGTGATTGTCTGGCCCATAGTGAAGGGGAAATATGCATGTTGAAATCTATATTTTATGACACCATCTCTGACACTCCTCAAACATACATTTGGAGCTTTGTTCTGGCCTTGCTCAATGTGTAAAGAGCCTTAAGTTAACTTCTGTTGAGAATTGGTGGTGAAGAAAAGAAACTAACCTTTACATATTTAATCTGTGAAGACCAAATGTTTCCCAAGCAAGCGTTGTACAGTACCAGTCATGAAAAGGCTCTACTTTAAGGCTGAAGTGATTCAACAGGAGCAAACTAGCAACTCCTCTGGCAGGGATCTATCTTTTCCTCGCAAACACGTTTTTTTAAAGACCATTTGGCAGTGATGCAAAGGCCTCACACGAGTTTTAATTGAGCCCTCGTCATAAAATATCACCCAAATTGATTCCATGCGATGTCATTCTCAAGTTGTACAATAATTATGTGTTTGTTCCCTGCAGGTTGGATTTTGTTTACCTCACTTGGCTTTGCGGCCCAACAATTGCCTTCATTGTTTTCTACTTTAGGTGTGAAAGTTGAAATGGTCACAGGAAACACGTTTGACAGTGTACTGTACAAATCCAATAACGGTTCACCCAGTCAAGCAGGTTGCAAGGGTTAACAAGTTATCATCATGTTTTGCAACTTATCAGATTGACGCGGAGGTATGAATAGACGCCCTTTGGACTGGATACACTGTATTTAATGCTTTGTTTTGGACCTGAGTAAGAAACTTTATCATAACTACAATTAACCCGATCCTTAATGCCACACTATTAACACTTAGGTCAGCCTTTTGAGGAAAAAAGTGCTGATCCAAAGAGATAAGTCTGCTTCAGCCATCTGGTTCATGTAAAAACAATCACGAGCACATACGAACTGTATATGCAAATAAATGTGGTGATGCACATGTACAAATGAGACATGCAAAATCAGATTGAGAAACAAACCTATGGAAGAAGAGCAGGATAGACAGCATGGTCTGGTCTATGTTGCTGTTGCAGATTCCCTCATTAAGCAGGAAGCAGGGGTCCCTCACTACCGACTCCAGCGAGTCCTGCCGCATGATATTA
This sequence comes from Syngnathus scovelli, assembly GCF_024217435.2. NCBI lineage: Eukaryota > Metazoa > Chordata > Actinopteri > Syngnathiformes > Syngnathidae > Syngnathus > Syngnathus scovelli. Next base: position 14,010,424 of record NC_090847.1, read on the forward strand.
TTCAGCTTGTCCGTGTTGAGATTTTGGTACATCAGCTGGTTGCGGAGTTGGCGAAAGTGACTGACACTGGGACTGGTGGGACTCGCCAGTGTCGTGCTGAGACCCTGAGACACCGGGTCATCGCATCCGTTAGCCAGGTCCAGGCAGCAGCTGCAGCAGTCCAGGCCGATGGGTGAGCGACACTCATCGTCTGACATCTTGGAGAACAGGTGGATCAGAAAGGGAGGGTATGGGGGTCCCAGACAAGGATATGAAAAGTAAACGCAAAGTCAGGAAGAAAGTCAATATTTTATTGCACTCGTCAGCTTTAACAGAGCTATAAAAAGGAAAAGAACCTGCCTTATCGTCACGCCTGCAGTCCAGGACCAAAATGAGATGTAGCAGCAGGTTCAACTCCTCCCTGAGAAGTGTAGTCCCACTGGGCCCCTTTGCCTTCTATCCTCGTATCACCCCTCCTGCGGCTCCGCTGCGTTTAGCCTTTTGTCTCGAGCCAACACCGCTGCTGTGCGTTCCTACTGTTGCAGGAGAAAGAGTGAACACCCCTTTCCTTAACACACAAACATGCTCTCACACACATTCAGCGCGAGTGCACTTGAAAGCAACACCCAGAAGCTGGTTGCTGCTTATCACTTTTTTTCCTTGCACTTTTTTATATTGACTTGTGCTTGAGGACACAGAGGGAAGGAGCAGAGGCAAGTATGGTGACGGAGAGGGCGGGGAAAGCGCTGTGATTGGTAAAAAGCAAGACTCTGTGGTTACACGTACCAGGGCCCTCCTCTATTAGGTTTTAGCCAAGCTCTGTGCACATTAGGGAAGAGAGACAGCAAGTGAGGGAACATTTTGGAGCATGCTGGAAACGTGCAGCTAAAACCTGCCATGCTGACAGCAGAAGGATTGGCTTGAGGGAACACACACAAAGCCACGCTAGCAGGAATTCATTGCTGAGCCGTGAAAATAAGAGGAGGAAAAACACTAAGGATGAATCATACACTCCAAATTAAAAGTATACAGTACCATAGTACTTGCATGGTTAAGAGTACAGCATTATTATTATCTTCAATAATTGAGCTTTTTCCTGTGTGTAGCAATTGTCTGTACAAAATTCTGTGTCAGATGTTAGTTTAATATGCTTTGTTTTTGGAATCAAGTCACAGTTAGAGATGTCAAAATTAATTGATTAATCGACAACAAAATTGATTACTAGATTAATCCATCCATCCATCTTGTTCCGCTTACCTGGGGTCGGGTCGCGGGCGCAGCAGCTTTAGGAGGAACGCCCAGACCTCCCTCTCCCCAGCCACTTCGTCCAGCTTATCCCGGGGGATCCCAAGGCGTTCCCAGTCCAGCTGAGAGACAGAGTCTCTCCAGTGCGTTCTGGGTCGTCCACGGGGTCTCCTGCCGGTGGGACATGCCCAGTGAGGCGTCCAGGAGGCATCCTGATGAGATGCCCGATCCACCTCATCTGGCTCCTCTCAACGTGGAGGAGCAGCGGCTCTACTCCGAGTCCCTCCCGGATAACCGAGCTTCTCACCCTATGTCTAAGGGAGAGCCCAGACACCCTGCGGAGGAAACTCATTTCAGCCACTTGTATCTGTGATCTTGTTCCTTCGGTCACGACCCATAGCTCGTGACCATAGGTGAGGGTAGGAGCGTAGATCGACCGGTAAATTGAGAGCTTCGCCTTTTGGCTCAGCTCTCTCTTCATCACGATGGACCAGTACAGAATCCACATCACGGCCGACGCTGCACCGATCCGCCTGTCGATCTCACGCTCCATCCTGCCCTCACTCGTGAACAAGACTCCAAGATACTTCAACTCCTCCACTTGGGGCAGGATCTCATCCCTGATCAGGAGAGGCCATTCCACGCTTTTCCGACTGAGGACCATGGTCTCAGATTTGGAGGTGCTGACCCTCATCCCTCAGCTTGAAGAAGCCAACAGCACCATGTTGTCTGCAAAAAGCAAAGATGCAATGCTGAGGTCCCCAAACCGGACACCATCAGCATCTCGGCTGCGCCTAGAAATTGTGTCCATAAAAGTTATGAACAGAATCGGTGACAAACGGCAGCCTTGGCAGACTCCAACCCTCACTGGGAACGAATCAGACTTACTGCCGGAAATGCGGACCAAACACTGGCATCGATGATACAGGGACCGAACCGCCCTCAGTTGGTTCGGCACCCCGTACTCCCGAAGCACCCTCCACAGAACTTCCCGAGGAACACGGTCAAACGCCTTCTCTAAGTCCACAAAACACATGTGGACTGGTTGAGCAAACTCCCGTGCACCCTCGAGGATCCTGCCGAGGGTATAGAGCTGGTCCACTGTTCCACGGCCAGGACGAAAACCACACTGCTCCTCCTGAATCCGAGCAATTTCTCTTGCCTCTTGCATTTAGGATTGTAAGGTGATTGCAGCACCTGGATACTAGTGTGAATGGAATGGGTGAAAATGCCAATATGCCAACAGATCGCAGTAACCTTTTTTTCTTATGATCGATTGGTGGGAGGAAAAGAGCTTTTTCATTTTTGGAACGATGAACTTACGTCATAAATTTTCAATTATGAACTATGAACCGAACTAGTTCATTTTAAAAATTGTGAACTGAACTTTGAACTAGTTCATGTAGAAAATGAACTTTCCTAACACTGACTGTAGCTCTTTCTTATCTGGCCTGTTTGTTTACAAATACATCAAGTCCGTTATCGCTTCTCATACAATTTCACATTGCGTAAGACATAAGTCATACTGCTGCCTACGAAATGCTTCAAAAGACCGTAAATAGCACACAAAATCATCACACAACAGAGCTTGTTCCTCGTGGTAGAGCATAATGACAGGATGATTGCCTGTGGTATGTGTGCAATGCAATGCAAAGTTGGGTAGCAGTGGGATGAATTAAGCAGAGCGAATGGCTGACTATTGTTTTATTGAATGTGCAATGATGTTCTCTGGCAGCATGCACGCGAGTTGGACTAATTCAGGCGCACACTCCCCTCTTGTGGTAATTTGCTAACACAGGAACTTAAATCATCAAATTGTCAAATTTCATCTTGATGCTTTCACTAGAAAACAAGAGGGGGAAAAAAATAACCAGATTGTTGATTGTCCATCAGACACGAATTGGAAATCCTACTTGAGTTATTTAAAAATGACTATTGAAAACATAATACATTTTTTGCTGCAGACAAGAAAAGTCCCTTACACAAAACATGTGACTAACATATTTTTGGGAAAGCAGTTTTAGGAATGCAGTGTAATCACGACCTGCTTTCCAAATGGCCTAAGGGAGGCATATACTAGCTATCTCGCCATCAAATGAAATGCAATCACAGTCTAAAGTCGTGTAAAAAAATCAGCCCCATTGACGCCATTGAATTAACTCATCAACATTATACTTACAAATGTGTTAGTTATGTGGAGTGTAAAAAGATACTGCATCCTCGAGGGCCGATTTGGTCATGAGAGGGACAAAATGTTCACAACTCTCGGTTCCACAATACAGCGCATCAAATTACAACCACAATAATAAACTTGCAAATCTATTGTGCATATGCACCTAATGTTGTGGACAGTGTATTCCAACATAATTTCACTCTGTAAATCCCGATTTCCCTTTTTATTTATTAATACTGAGCTCCACATTACAGTAGTCTATGTGGTATTGAAGATTGTCCATAGAGAATAAGTAATTTTGGACGTTAACATATGTGGGTCAGAAATGTCTTTAGAATTTAATTGTGAACTGATGTCAACATTATATATGCATTTTCCATTTGATCAAAACTGAAAGTGTATGCTATAAAAAGTAGGTCAATGAAACTAGGGTACACATTTTTAAAATTCTACACCCCAAAAAAGGAATTAATTATGACCTGAAGGTGTATATGTTTTCACACACTTATGTCAGTGTTGCCCAAGTCTGGTCCTCAAGTGACCATATCCAACCTGTTTCCGATCAATTATGTGTTATTAAACATTTAACATTTGTCTCTGATTTGCTGAGAGAGAGAGAGAGAGAGAGAGAGAGAGAGAGAGAGAGAGAGAGAGAGAGAGAGAGAGAGAGAGAGAGAGAGAGAGACCTAGTGATGTAATGCTAAACATTTTCAGTCAAACCTCAAATAGTAGAAAATTCCAAGAATTTAGCAACTCCATGTTGTCCCCACCAATCACTGTCGCTATTAAACTGGCTTTTCTACGAGTATTGTACTACCAGTATATTGACACAGGAGGGCCCTGAAAGTAACCAAAAGACACCATTGAAATTTGCCATAAAATATTTTTCCTCCTCTGAGACCAGTCTGACAGGATCAAACAAATTCATGCACTGCTTGGTGAGATATTGCATTTAATTCCTTAACCCCTTTCTTCACAGTCCACTCATCTTTGTAAAGGCTTCTGTTCAAATCAAGCACAAACTATTTGTTGATTCTTTCATCACTGGGAACGTCCAAAAAGTGACCATTGGTACTCTGTGAAGCAGATACAGCCTGAGGTAATTAATGTTTTCATGAAAATGAAATGTTTTTCCTGCCCCCAACTGTCAAGGTCAAATCTCACAGGCTCTTTTCACAGTGAGTGTGTCTGTCTTCTAATTCACTTTTAGCCTTATCTCACACTCACTCTCATTCTTCTTTATTGATTTTGACTTCTATCTGCCACTGTTTGGCCTCAGTTTGCTTTCTATCAGCTTTACTCGACACATGTGACTGGTTTGCCGTCAGCGGTAAACCCCTCAGTGTGCCCTGTCACTTGTGCTTTCATGGAAAAGCTAAAGAGTAGACATTTCCGAGTTTTTTTTTTTCCCTGTGCTAGCCCCCGCATTATGATCCTAAAGTCACTGTAAGGAACATTGTTTTAGGTCCGACATTTCGCCGAAGGGTGTTAAGTAGACTTTTTCTCTGTATATTTTGCTTATTAGGAAGCATATTTAAAACAAGTTACTGTATAAGCTAATTTCAGACCTCACGGTCAGTCGGGCGGTGTATTGAGGGTAAGCTAATTTTTGTGGTTATCAACTTGGCATTCAAAACTAATGGAGAGTAGATAGAAAGTTGTGATCGGGTCAATTCAGCCACTATATGGATGATGTTTTTATTTATGTATTTATTTGCTGTATTTTAATGTATTTTAGACATGCATATTCTATGTCTGTCTGTTCCCTTGGTTTCAAGATACTAACAAAATACAGTAAATTTGTTCAAGAAATGTACATTTGAAGTACATTTTATACGTACCTCTGGAATTCTTCAGTCAGAAAATTGGGAAGAATGAATTAAGGTTTACTACCATGTCTTTGGCTGAACTTGGATCTGCAATGAAGCCTATAAATTCCATTGGAGCAATTAAACATGGCGCAAAGCGCCTGTCGTTTTGTCATTTAAGGCTTAAATTCTTTCAATCAATGCCTACCTCTTTACGGTATACAGAAATGCCGTACGATAATACTGTGTTTACTAACATACAAAACCGCTTGCTGTTTGGTAGCTGGTTTTATTTTTTATTCAGAGGGTGCGGGTTCGATTCCACCTCCAGCCCTCCCTGTGTGCAGTTTGCATGTTCTCCTCGTGCCTGCGTGGGTTCTCTCCGGGCACTCCAGTCTCCTCTCACATCCCAAAAATATGCATAGTAAGCTGATTGAGAACTCCAAATTGCCTGGCATCGGCGTCTGTACGAAACTGATCACAATATATGCGGGGAACTAAAAACAATTATAAAATATATGCATAGAACTAAAATAATATTTTTGATCTCTCTGAACCTACAACTGTTGTGTTTATGCAAGCACCATTTCAGCATGACTGTATTGCTATTCACATCTGCTTGTGCTGCGTTTGCGTACTTTAAAGCAACTTCCACAAAATGGAACTAATTGCAAATAGCATATCAATAAATCATTGATTGTCTTTAATGGGGGCAAAAATAAATGAAAGTCCCTGGCTAAATGGCACTGCTTAATCAAGATTATCTTTATACAGCACTCTGGCTTAACCCTTTATAGTTTACTTGTTGCATGTTCTAAACCTCTACTTTCTCTATTTTTGCAACGAATTGTTAACCTATTCATGAATTAATGGCCCTGCCTCCTTCAAGAGACTACATTATCTGTGGCCTCGGCAAAATCAGCAAGCTGAGAACTGTCCAACTGCACAACAGCAACTGCTTTAAAACTCCACCTATTTTTGAGTCAATTGTCCTCAGCAGATCAGTGAAAGAATAGATGTCTTTATTTTGAACTTTCCAATGCTTTGGTGATGACAGATGAGTCTAAAAACAGAGTGGAAAACCAACAAACGCCCTTAAAAGCTTGTGATGCTAGAACTGTTTGGGGATTGATTGACTGCTGCTGTTAAATGCATGTTTGTTTGTTCCTGCAGCTGTCTCTAGTAGTCGTCGTTCATGCTGCCACCTAGTCTGGGAGGATATGCGTCTCAAAGGCACATTATGGGGGAAACATGCACTGGCTGCAACTATTGGTGAAACACTCATGAGAATGTAGGATTTCGTTATCATAAAATACTCATTTTAAGAGTGCATGAATTTCTGCTTCTGACAGAACAACATTTTTATCATTATGTGAATTTGTCCAAAACAACATAATCTTTAGAAAAACAACATTTTGATTGAAACTATCGCATTGGTATTCATTTCAAAATTATTTGTTTCATTGGGGGTCTCAATCATGAAATGTATATTTATGGGTAGATTTACACAAAAAAGTCTTGGTACTAAAGACCCACATGGAAGACCCACATGCATGGAAGCTGCAGAATGCTCTGATTTAATCGCAAGTATGTGTGTAGTTGATCAAACTAGCCGTGCGCTCCCGCCATTAGCATACATTTTGGCCCCTGAATTGCCCAGTGATTCCATTTAAGACGAGTAATTGACAATGCATAGTGACATTATGCTGGCTGCGAGCATGGCGCAAGCAAAGAAAGAGCGAGCGAGGAAAAGGAACCTTACCGAGGCTGAGATTGAAATTATTTGAGCTGAAGTACAAAGCAGGAGTGTTAAAACAAAAAAGGCGTAAATTCATATATAGAAAAAAAACTTTATTCATTGCTCTCTGTGAGGTCAAGCATTGAATCCATTCACTTAACAAAATCAAAACCTTGAAAATCTGCAAACGTGTTGGTATTTTTTGTACCCCCTGGCATATGATGATGATTTTCCACACCAGTTTTTGTTTCATAGAGGACTTTCATCCTTTATTTTAATATTTAGATTGATGAATTGTCTACAATGGCGATCCATCTAAAATTTCTACATAATAGACTCGTTTTCTTCTTTTTTTGTTCTGAAAATTAACGCTACAACTTATAACAAAAGACCAGGATAATCAGACATGTACTTTAACAATCAACAATCAAACCTAAAAGTTTAGTTTTAAGATATATGGCTCTAAATACTTCACATTGCATAATTTTATACCTGTCAGCATGTCTATGCATATTGCATCAGTTTTGGTGGCTGGTTAAAAACAGAACTCAAAATATGGGAGCTAATATGGAAGCGGAATATAAAATGGATGGATAGAGCATGCGATCTTGACTCATTGGTTTGACACTAATGTATGTCTAGTTTCAGAAAGTTGGCCCTCTTCACTGAGAATAATCTCACAATCGGTTGAGTATCTCAGTTACACTTAAAATTTACGCTACATTTCTCATTGCCATTTTTTTTCTCAGCCTGATCTGGATCACACATCTGGATAATATTATTTTAATAATCTTTTTCTTAATTGCTTTTTATGGATGACACTTTGATCAATCAAATCACCAAAAGTGCACAAAGAATCAATTAACAGTCAGACACTCAATGGAGGTAGTCCATTTGGGTGAGCTGAATCTTCCCTTAAAAACTAGGGCATTCAATGAAACAGGACTTGTGGTAATCTTGTTCGCAACGCTTGTGCTTTTCCAAAGCCAAAATGAAGGCCATGAAATTGTTGCATCCCCTCGACATCATTTCACATTGAAAGTTTGAAAGAGGGCATATCAATGCATGTCAACATTCCACAGGAAAAATGGTTTGTTCACAGTCTCAATATGCGCTCTGTCTGTTGTGGTGTGTTTTTTGTCATTTTTTTCTAGCGCGACGTACCGACGTCACAGGGTGTATGTGTCGGATTACTCTCTCTTGGTCTTGTCTTTTTGTAATGAAAAAACATATTATATAAGAAATATCGAATAATAATGTTATGCCGAGATTAGATTGTTATTTGCAGGTGGGTCCCCCAAGGTGACTGTCTAATCCAGTTTGCAACCACTGCTGAAATTTGGTTGAACACCTCTTGCGCTTTGAATTCCTTTCCTATTTCACTCAAAGGTTGACCTATCTGCGGTTGCCTGGTAACCTCTGTCCAACTTATATGCTTCGATTCCAGATATAAATATTATGTTATTATACCAAGGTTTGCTCGACTGAAGCTGTCTGTCCCGGGAGTCTTATTAGTTTTTTTTCCTGCAGGAATAGAAAAAGGCAGAGCTGGCGAGGGTGGGGGTGCTTCTGATTTATAGGCTGCCTCCCCAGTTGCACACAATCATATTCAACTTCTAAAATGGGGAAAATGTGTTTACATTGCCTTTACATGGAATGCAATATCATAACTTGAGCAGAAATAGAGTATATTGTATCTGTATGGATACATTGTTAAGTTTTGACTCAACACTGCAAGAAATGTATGAATTTAATAATTGTTTACAGTGATCCCCAACCACAGAACCAGTAGTGGCCGTTGGACCAGGCCCTACAGGTACAGTCAAACATATTTGGTAGTCAAAATATTTTAACTCCACATTGGCAGCTCCATGCTTCTATATAAAATGCAGATGTATTTGGAAAGTTTCTTTGCGAAGGGGAAAGGGCCCAGTCAAGATTCAAGAAAGAAAAAGGTGCACTTCACAGATAATACCAGGAGACAGACACACTTGAAATATTCATTCATTCATTCATTCATTCATTCATTCATTCATTCATTCATTCATTCATTCATTCATTCATTCATTCATTCACATTGGAGTCCCCCAAGCATTGCCAGTCCACGCTGGGTATGGAAGTGTATAAAGTGGTCCGCTACGGGACTACTGATTTGATCAAATTTATAATTGTGGCTGCATCTTGTGTGGCTTATTTAGCAATTTTGTTGGTTTGACAAAACCAACAAAAGTCAAAATGATACATTTTCATCCTCATCACTCTGCATAACTTGTCTTTTTCAACATTCTACAGTTCGATATAGTGAGAAACTTCCCTATTTTGAATAATATCCTATGAAAGATTATTGAAGTACCTGTAGGCAAAGATCAGATTGCTACATGTTTTTCCGTCAGGATCCCATTTTAAAATGAGTTTGCTTACTGCTAATAAGGTGGTAAGATTGTTTTGTGGGAACGCTACACTGTCATCTGCAGTTACTATTTGATGCAAAAGACAAATGGCATGTTGTAGACACACGCACACGCGCACGCACGCACAGACACACACGCGCGTATATATTTTTGTAGTATGGATATTTCCATATTACTTTCTTCAAACTGATTGCAAAATGGGTCGTGTGAATGTGTTTATTAGAGATCATTCAAATCATGAATGTGTGGCACTGTGGGGAAACGAGTCTCAAGAGAAAGTGACGCGGACGCGAGGCATTGAGGCTCCCAGTGGGCTGGTCACGTGTCCACGCCAGGGGAGCGTCAGTTCTAGTTCGTGGTTTGCGTCTCTTTCTTTTAAGGACAGAACACCCATCAGAGATTCAGTCGCGATCTTGATATTGTAGGGCGTCACAGTTCACCCAACCCACGACGGGGTGTGACACACCCATCCACCTGATCTTCGTACTCGTCCAAACTTCTGTCTGCTGAAAACACTGATCCTGTCAAGACGTTTTTTGGGGGGGAAGAAGATCACAGTGAGTAACACGCACCTTAATGTTATCGTTTGCGAATGACTCATTGAGTGCGGATGACATTTAAAAACAAAGCGACGTGCATTCGATTGACGTTTATTGAGGAATGAATGCAAATTGTAATATTGTCATCCACCTACCTAATATTGTTCCGCGGGTTGTTAAGCACAGAATTATGAAGACGTTTGCGTGTTGATATTCCTTGCAAAAATCATTTGGTCATTTTCCAACAAAGAAAGTGGTCCGAGATGAACTCCCACTCATTATATGATTTGCTGGCACGATTTAGCTGTCAGATTATGGCACAGCTGCACAATTAAATTAAAACAAACACAATAGCTGTCTTCCAAAAATGTGCCACTATGAAGATAATTATGCACTGTTTTGCACCAACACTAAGGCATTTAACGGCGATCACGAGGTGGTGTAGAGGAGAACTGCAGTGCATATGTAGAAGTCAAATTACAACAATTTGAATGGATATTGAATTTATACTTATAAACATGTTTCCCAACCTTTATCAAGCTGAAAATCTCAAGGCACACCACCATCAAATTCTATGTCTCCGAAAAGTGATTACTGGATGCAGGTTGATTATGTGCCTTCAGTCATATAGTGGTAGAACATTTAATTGTTCTCCACAATATGTCACTGGCAAACAGAAGAACAGGGACACAATATTTCTTTTGAGTAAATTATGTATGTATTTTTAGACCATGCATCCATCATCGAAAATTTCTACCTGAAATTGGATGAATTCTCATAACACACCTGATGATCACTCGCATAAATATGCTTCAGTACAATGGTTGGAAAACTGATCCCTTTCTCAACATTTCAAAGCACAAGTGAAACCGAATTGCCACAACAACTTAGTTACTTACTCCAGTCTGTGTTTAATGCGGGCACAGGCTCCTCTGGTTTTTGAAATGGCCCATTTCCTCTTGAAATTTAAAAAAAATTGAAATCCAATTTCTACATCTGCAAACAGACAACAATGTTGATATAATTTGAAACTATTCAAAAACTATAACAACGCCACACGCACAAAAAAAAGTCCATACACAGTGTATGTTTGCCACTTATTTTCCTCAGTGATGTGCCCGAGGGTTTTGATGACGTAGGACAGAAAAGGATTTGTAGGTAGTTTCACTTTCAGTTTTACTTGCTTGACGCGTGTTGGCGAAATAAAAAATAATTTACATGCCTAATTCAAATACCACTTAAGTTTTCTGTGTTGGGCATATCACCTCAGAGCAAAATATCCTGCTCAAGGTAAGCTGCACATTTCTGAACGTGTCTATCAGCCAACAACAAAAAGCTCATTGATTATCCATAAATATTTTTGGGTGGAGGTGAAAATCATGCTCGTTTTTATTGTTTGAACACTGTCATTTTGAATGCAACAAATGAGTTGCTCATGTTGTCCACTAAAAATTTAGCGAAAGATTTCTTCTTCGTTTGTGTCTTCTGGTCGGTTATCGTTTGAGAACATAGAGTTTCTGGTTCATTGAGTGGTTTTAACTGTCTAGTTGGAGCCAATATTTTTGCTGCCCTCTTTTAGTACCTAATTGCTCCTAAAGGGATTCTGCCAATAGAACTTGACCCTCTCAGAGACATTTTGTTCCAGTTGGATGCATACAAATGACACCTAGTATATATCATGCCTCTGCTCACACTCTTCAGTGCCTTATTGCACCTTGGACTGACAGTTTTTTTTTTTTTTTTTTTTTTTTTTTAACACGAGTCAGATCCGGTACATGCAGGGAGGATAACGAGTGTATTGATAGCAGATGCCTGCTTGATCCCTGTGACCTACATTACAGAGTAAACTTAAGCGTCACGGATGATCCTTTGTAGAATTGTACTTTAAAAATCGGATAAAATTGAAAAATCATGTAGACTTTAGACAACAAGGGATTGAGTGCAGTTGGTTTCAAGTTTCTGAACTGGAAGCATACCGTAATTTCCGGACTATAACCCGCGACTTTTTCCAAAATGTTGGACCCTGCGGCTTATAGTCAAGTGCGGCTTATATAAGATTTTTTTCGTGATTTTTGTGATGACTTGATCACTTTTACTCTTAACACTATTATATACAGTAAAAGCTACAAAACAAACTGACAAATAACTCATTTTCAAATTAGACGAGTAAAAACTGGTCAAATATTTAAAAAAAAAGATATTAAAAGTGAAGACAATTTGCAATTCTAGTAATGACACACGAATTTGATGCACAATTTGTCTTCGCGGGCCACATAGAATGATGTGGCGGGCCGTATCTGGCCCCCGGGCCTTGAGTTTGACACCTGTGCTCTAAACCCTTTCTGTTACTCTACCATGTGACTCAGACATTACACAAAGCAGTGGCGCTGTTTGGACCATCTGCATTGTATTAAAACCCAACCAATCAGCATTTAAATTCAATTCTTCTGACATTTTGCTCACCAAAAACAAGTGAATGTGAACTTTTAATGCATTTTATTCAGAAGGTTGCTTTGAACCTTAAACGGCGGCGCTGCGTACTTATGGATTTCTACGGCCTCCGGCCTCCAGGGGGCGCTCTAGCAGGAAGCAAGAGCGAGACAGGCGAAGAAGAGATAATGCGCCGAAGAAGACGTGCTAGTTTGTGTTTGGATCGTCTCGCGCATCACGCACACATCATTATGGGGGACAAAAAAAAAATGCATATGATGCCGCTTTTAAGCTATACGTGTCGCTTGCTAGTTTAATGTAATTTAGCGCTTCGTGCATGAATAAGATTAGCATGAACAGACCCTCATCACACTCGAAGAAATGCATAAAAGTGACGACGAAAGAGAGACTGAAAAAGTGTGAGGCGAAGGATATCTAACGCTATTCCAATCGGACACTAAGGAGGAAGACTTCGATGGTTTCAGTGCACAGGAGGAGATGAAGACGGCTCCTTTTTTACTTTTACTGGTATGTTTTTTTTTTTTAACCAGCCCTGTTAGTGCTGTGCTACCGTGTTGCTGCTGTGTTGCTGCTGTGTTACCGCCGCGTATCAGTGACTTTGCTGTGTTACTTCCGTGTTGCTGCGGTATTACTGCCGCGTCACAGGCAGTGTTTGGAAAGAAATGTTAAGGTATGTTATTAAAGCTTTAAAAAAACGTTCTGTGTCCAGTCTTTCTTTGCTAATAACTCGCGTGCACACTTCCGCGTTGCTGCGGTACTACTGCTGCGTCAAAGGCAATGTTTAGAAAGACATGTTCAAGTATGTCATTAAAACGTTAAAAAGGCTTTCTATGTACTGTCTTTCTTTGTAAAAAAAAAACTCGTGTGCACGTGCGGCTTATAATCCGGTGCGGTTTATGTAAGAAAAAAACTGAAATATCCCTGAATTTTAGCTGGTGCGGTTTATAATCCGGTGCGGCTTATAGTCCGGCAATTACGGTACATATGGATCTTTTTTAGCCAAGGACCACTGAAGTTCACATTCAATTTAAATTTAAGTGTAAGAAAAACTGTTGAGTATCTAAGAGGTAAAAACCTATTGATCGTTGATTATTATGTGAAATGCCTTATTTTCTGTTGGATATTCATAATTGTTCTTTAACCAAGCAAACACGTTTCATTCAAATGTGATTGTTTGATAGAATGTTGTGTCAGGCAAATATAGTTAAAACCACTTGCATAATGGTGATAGTTTGACCCTGTGACACTTTACTACGTACTTATTTCCTATGGGCAAAGTAAGAACAAATCAGAAGTTGACATCCGAGAATGATTTATGTGTGTGTTTGTGTCTGATTGAGATGTTTCGCTCCGCCTCAGTTTAACTTCTCCTGCCAAAACCCTGACAACCTTCCTCCAAACATATGCATCATCCATATGTGCTTCCTTTTAAATAAGTATTATATTTTACATACTTCATGCTGCGTGTATATTATAATGTTGCTCTACATGCTTGTTTATAGCGAATCCTCTCAGGTGAAACAGGAAATGGCTAAACTCTTGTTTTATGAAAGAAAGAAAATCATACTTCTATTTTGGGGTGGAAAAGTTATCATAGCTGATTCTCGTTTGTGCGCGAATTGACTATTACGCCTCATGTCAGCTTGTCCGAGGGAGTTTCACACAGAACCCCTCTGGTCATTGGAGAAGAACCAAAGTCCAGCTTCCTGTGGAGAGAAATGCATTTGATGACATTTATCATCTGGAGGATTAGATTACATAATGTTTTTTGCACTGCACTGGGTTATAATTAGAGCATAGCAAATGTTTTACTGTGCAATTCTGAGAAATCTTTAAAGAACTGTGACAGATCATTTTGGAACTGGTACTTTAGCTGAAGGGCGCAACTAATGTGTTTTTAGCAATCCTGTTTTCTACCATAACCAGCAAAAGAAGTCAAAATTGCATCCAATCCTACACTTGTCTTGATAGATTCTTTTTAGCTGTTTCTGCCCTGATTTCTTCTGACTAAGTCTAATATGGTTCAGCACAGGACGTCAGTAAAGGCCACATCCAATTTGGTCTCTGAAAAATAAAAATTATGTTCAGTTACTCATGCTATCATCATGTTCATTTTGACCAGGCGATGCTAAACTGACGTTAAAAAAAAATGTAATACTGTGTGTCACCTTGTAAATATTAAGTTCTGCTGTTGTAGAAGCTCATTTGATAAATAAACACTTAACATTTCATGGCGTACACCACAGGTGTCAAACTCAAGGCCCGGGGGCCAGATAAGGCCCGCCACATCATTTTATGTGGCCCGCGAAGACAAATTGTGCAACAAATTCGTGTGTAATTACTAGAATTGCAAATTGTCTTCACTTTTAATAACATTGTTTTTTGAAACATTTGACCAGTTTTTACTCATCTGATTTGAAAACGAGTTATTTTTCAGTTTGTTTTGTAGCTTTTATTGTATATAATATGACGTGCTCATACATTTATTTGGGTTGACAGTCATAATGGCCCTCCGAAAGAAGCTATGACTACATTAGATATATCTTCAGTTTTGATTGGAACTACCAACAGTCATTGTACCAAATTCTTCAGATCGGCTATAAGAAAAATTGGTTGACTGTTTTCTCTGCCCATTAGTTAAAGGTGAATCAATGTCTGAATGGTTGGAACTCCCATTTGCCAGTGTTGTATTGAACAGATAACGGTTTGCAAAGACGTTGCTCAAATAGCTGTCACGCAGCCTTCTTAAAACCGCAAACTAATCAAAAGTGAATCAATAAAAAGCTCTTTTGTTTGCAGCCACATATTGCACTCCATTTTGCCTCAACTTACACATTTAATCAATCCATTTCCGATTCATCAATTATTGTGCTTATTTTTAGTTACTGGTGTACTGAATGCAATAGAAAATCCAGAAGATGTTTGTTGGGATCATTTGTGGTCGTTTACAACCCATTCTTCTCAGTTAATGAGAGCAGCAGTTTTGCTTGCTTCATTGAAGCTCTGGTGTTGTGCAGCATTGCTCAGTGTTAGTGAGACAGACATGAAAAAAAAACAACCTCAGGGGAGACACAATGTAACGCTACCACACAAACCTTCACTGACAGGAGCACCACTTCTCATCTACAAGCTACTGGTGTGCCTCACCACTCATCATCTGTTTATTATTCAATTACCAGGGGCCTTGAGTTCAAGATGGGCTCAGTGGAGTGGAAAACAGACCCACTGATTGATAAGCGTTTGTCTCGGCTTGCAAACTTGAATGCATAAACTGTATGTCAAAGACATCTGTGTTGAAGGTTAAAGGGTGTGTTTTTCCAAAGGCCTGCAGAAACCTTCTATGACAGTGTGGCAAAACGTAAACTCCCACTGTGCTTGCAGACATTTATCATGCAGGTTGTGTTGACAAACAGTCGGCAGCCAGATAAAGAGGCAAACAGAGAGACAGGTGGCAAAATTCACCTCCCTTCCCCTCATGGTGGTTTATTCTTCAGCTGTCAAGTGTCTTTCAGTCCTACTGGTGGGCTTTTACTTAGTAGTAGGAATGTAGGACCAAGCTGACGGTGAGATTATCACAGGAGCCTATGGTGGGAGAGCAGTTGTATCCTCTGGGGAACAGCCGCCAGAAAGTGCTACAAATTCCCAGATACAGAACCTGCTCACAAATAAAGGCATGCATGTCAAAGCCCCACCAATGACTGAATTGAGTCCTTTAAGGGTTGGCTCAGTTAAAACCCTGACATGAGAAACTTTTTTCTCCTCTGTGCCCTGCAGGCACAGGTTGATTAGCACGTCAACGAGGAATCATCATGCTGCATGACATCCTACATCATATGATATTATAACATGAGTCTATCTTACGTGATACTAATTCTAATAGCATACACCCCTCATTAAATCTGTAAGAAAAATGTGATTTCCTCCTGCCATATACAGCCAGATTATCTCTGTCTCGTCTTTTGATGACTTGATTGGAATGTTACCTATTGACGCTCATGGAGAGACATAACGATTAACCATTACAGAATTCCTCAACTGCGGCTTTACTTTATCTTTGGAAAAACCATCAAGTATTTTTTCTAAATCTTAATTAATGACTAATCCCCCCATTGTGTGTGCAACTTTTTTGTGCATTCTTGTGAATACTGTGATTATGTCTGCTGTCATGTGTCATATTTCCAACCGTCAATATGAACACTGTAGACAGTTTTCTTTCTTTCTGTATATTTTCCTAGAGCTTGCATCGGTTTGCACCATTGTGGGATGGGACATGGCATGCTTACAGTCGGTCATAGCAAATCCCCTCATTTACATTAAAATCACAGCGGTTTAAGCGCATGCGGGGCTTGACATTAAGGTAGCAGAAATAGATTTGCTGATTTACTACCATACCAAAGCATGTTGGCAAATCCATCTTTGAACATTGGCATGCATCCTTCTCCAGCATTGAGCTTTTCACACTCAAAACAAAGGCTTGCACTATCACCCATGTTCTTCCCTCTCCCAGTAATATTTTGCTCTTAACCCCCCGCCCAAAAAAAGCATATTCTCATGCTGCAGCACTACTATTTGTGGAAAATGAGTTGGAAAAAGCTATTCCCACCATCCCCTTCGTTCTGCAGCTGTGTGAAGATGATGTAAGACAAAAAAATGCTTTCCTGCTACCAGTGTGTTTGTGGATGACAGGCAGATTTCATTCTTTGAGCTCAATTGTGTTGCATGTTTTTTTGGGCTTTGATGCTAGCAACTTATCGTGGAACTTATCACGTTTATTATTATATTCTACCATTCTTTCTATGCCAGTCATATTGTTTTATTTATCCGCCACACCTTAAGGATCGGTCCGTGAAAATATTATCTGATATTAATCCGGTCCTTGGTGCTAAAAGGTTTTGGGACTGCTGAATTAGGGAGTAAATTATTTCAGTATTGATAATATTTGTGAAATTTTTGGTGGTGTAGTGTGCTGTCAGATTTTTTACGTGAAGAAGGTGCTTAGTAAAAGTTTGCTTTAAAGGTTGATGAAAGTTTCTGGCACTGCATATTTATCATATTTTGATACAGTATCAGACATGCCCATCTCACAGACATTCTGTGGTTTGTGTGATTTGCTACTCCTTGCTTCATGAGCTTCAATATTTTCATCTAAAAACTGCACAAGTAGGGCAAGCTATTGTGTGATATTGTGGAAGGAGCACACAATCCCTTTGGGTGGTCAGGCAGTCAATGAAGGATTCCCGTAAATGCAGACCTACTTTTCCAAGTAAACGTCAATCAACACTCTTTAAATATGTGTGCAATTTAAAAAAATGCTAATCAATATGAAAAGTCATATTAAATCACCCTACATACTACATTGGACATACCACCTCGTTTTTCATGACTAGATGTTATCTGCTCCGGGCACATAAGGTCTGACCTTGAAGTGCAGTCACTGCCCACACTGCTCCCAGCACCAGGCTTGATAGAGGAAGTGGCCTTTTAGAGAGACAGCTTGCACAGTCTGTGTAAGGCAAAAAATAAGTGCCACAAAAAAGGGCCAGAAAAAAATAAGGGTAGCTGCTTGCGGCTCTTGAATAAAAAATGTAGATCTGATACTGAGCATAATCTGAGCAAATTAACCAAATACTGTCATTCTAGTTGGCAGTACATCACAACTGGTCTGTATCATATTAGGGGGTTCTCATACTTGAATTGCCTTATTTTGCCATTTGAGAAGAGCAAAACATTGAGACTTTTGTCAAATTGATGTCACAACCACAGACTGAATTTTATTTATTGTTGTGTTATTTATTCATTATTTATTCAGCACGCTTTTGTTGTACTTGTTTACTTGTTTGTCTGTTGTGAGCCATGTCTTGTCACCGTGGGATAGGGGGGAACGAAATTTCGGTTTCTTTGTGTGTCTTTGGCATGTGGAGAAATTGACAATAAAGCTGACTTTGACTTTTTAAAATAATAAATATACGTGTTGTTAAATGATTCCCTCTCTGACAGTCAGTCAAAATTGAGGACTATTGATGTTGAATCAGAATTGGATTCTTCATTACAGAATCTGCAGGTGTACCTAATGCTGTGGTCGCAGAAGTCATACTACATTTGTATTCTAATACTTTAACCGACTTTATTAGATCATTCATGCATCCCTTTTAAAGCGTGACGATTTGCCCAGAGTGTTTGCGCAAACCTTCTTGATGGCCTCCTTTTCCTTTGTATAACATGACTTTTTTAATCCCCAGTGGCACAAAAGAGATGCGAGCCCACCCTCCATCGTACACACTGCAGCACAGTGTGGACAAGGCATCTGCTCATACATGACAATGACATTTCTGAAGTCACTTTATAAAAAACATTGGGAAATCACACATGGCATTAGATAGTTAGTTGAACTCAGCAAAATATTGCTATTATGTTGTTTATAATATACAGGAATGTTATTCAGAAGTGTTACTGGTCGATTATGTGCGTGTTAAATATTGTTCTGGGTAGGTGTGAATTTTATTTCATGAAATGGTGACTGTGGGCGGAAGCTTGCATTGGTTAGGGTTACACACTGAGATGTTTTGTCGCTGTGGTCAGCCCACTGAAAATGTTATGGTCATGCCCCTGTCTGGGTTTTTTTGTGCCTCAGTGACCCTGAAGCCAACTAAGTCCATGCAAGTGCTGTCTCCACTCATTTGACCAACACCTCACTAGGCTTAAGGGCTATCCCAAGTGAAGCTTTGTCTTGAGTCGAGAAATCCAGGCTGGATTTATCTCTTGGAGATTGGACACAGCCACTAACCTAATTCCATGAAGAAATACAACAGCAGATACGTATGTGGGTGCTTGATAAGTACCCCCTTCCACATTTCTTGCGGTCCCTTTGTGGATGCATACTTAGAAGTAGCCTTTCCACCCTGTACACCTCCAGCCACCGGTATAGCAATTACTTGTGAACACACTCACACAGCCGTTCAAAGCTGAGGTCTTTATGGCTGCAAGACGAGCTCTGTTTCATTATGCATTTCACAGCATATGGCTCCTACCAGTTGCTTTGTATTGAATTTCAGCAACAACAAAAGCTCACGTGACTTTGCTATTCAATACTTCAATAGACTAGACACAGCCGCTTCGATGTCTGTGGCATTTTGATTGTTTATGTCCTCTCCTTTTTTGGATGCACTAGTATTGGAATAAAAAACTCTTACATGAACTGAAATTCAAGAATACATTTTTATTTTTTTTATTTTTTTATTCTTCTGCAAAGACTTTTTGTATGGTGGGGTTTCTGTCTTTGGTGGGGTTTCTGTGTTACATTTATGTGGTTGGAGGTCACAGATGTTTGACCTAAGAAAGGCTCTGGCTCACAATGCCTATTTTACCCATCCTTCCATTTTCTATAGCGCTTGTACTTGTTAGAGTGGATGTTGAGCTGGGGTCTATTGCAGCAGGACTTTAGGCAAGAGGTGGGGTACACCTTGGAATGGTTACCAGTCAAATAGAGGGCACATAGACAACCAATCTGACTCACATTAACTCCTATGGATAATTTATGGAGACTTCAATGCAGATGCACACTTTTGGGAGTGTAGGAGGTAGCCAGAGAAAACCCATCCAGCGGGCATCATGTCAATTCAACATCAATATGACATGTTTGATGTCAAATTGATGTTGAATTGCTATCAAATGCCCACTGGGCACACAAATACGGGGGATATGAGACACAGTTCAAAGTCAGAACCTCTTAACTGTGAGCCGGATGTGCTAACCATTCAATCAGTATGCTGTCCTATCAGTTACCGGTCATACTAAAAGTGTTCATTATTAAAGTTCCTCCACACCAGACTCGTCCAAGAATGTTTTCGCTAAGTTGAGGGCAGAGAATTGTCCCAAAATTAATTGAGAATAGAATAGAATAGAATAGAATAGAATAGAATAGAATAGAATAGAATAGAATAGACATTTGTCATTTTTACAGGCATAATAAAAATCAGTTGAGATGAAGAGGTCTGGCCCAATCTGTTTGATTAAATAAAAACATTATATCTTTTGTACTTGAGCATCAAATTAAAAAATATTTATTGTAGTATGTAAGTTGTATCCTTTGTCTTAACGAGTGTCTTTACAGAGAAGACCTATAAAAGTGAATGGACAAATCATTATGCTGAGCTTTTAGGATGCCGTCAGTTTGAGAATCCGTGACTCATCCAGATGTTTCCTGCACTTGCTCAGCTGAACTTTAGTGTGTGTTTTCCGAGAGACACTAGATGGCACTCTGGATATGTTATTCTGTAGAAGTGTTATTTCCTCTGCTCCCAATTCAAGTCGGGTTTAGGTGGTACAAGAGCAGAGTAGAATTGGGGATAAGGGTGATTGGTTTCATGATACGTGGGAATCAGAATGTGTGCTTGTGCATGTATCAGAGAGATCACCTCATTTTATCTAGAATCTCAGGTACTGAAGAATAATTACAACATAAGCAATATTATGGTACTCGTGTCACATCAATGCAGCAGGGTGTACATGTGTGCCTATGAATGAGAAGGGAGGGAAAAAGAGAGAACAAAAGCACTTTTAAAGGTAATTTCCCAGCTAATATCGTCCTTATGTATGCAGCATTTACATCCGTGGGTGGGATTTGCTTCATTTTCTTGCATTTCTTTGCCTTCCTGCTCATTTCCCTCCCCTCCCCCTTTCCTCTGCTTTCCTCCCCCTTCCATTCCTCCCTTTTCATTTCCCTTTGTGTTTTTTCACTCATTTAAGTCTTCTGTACTTTGCTTTCCATTTCAGGAGTTTCTTACTGAGCTTCATTATGCAACAGACAGACAGACTATTAATGAATGACTTGTTTCTGTAGATCCCATTAGACTGGCTCTCCACATATACTTGCCAAAGCTGTTGTGTGTCTCCATCCCATGTGACCTTTTCGTCAACCAAACCAACAAATCAATCCCAGAGAATGCTCTCTTTGCTTTAAACAAGTGCTCTCCGATATTTATCCACACTAATTAAGGCACTTCATAGTCAAGAGAGCTGTCTGGCAAATTTTGTGTGTGTGTGTGCGTGTGTGTGCGTGTGTGTGTGTGTGTGTGTGTGTGTGTGTGTGTGTGTGTGTGTGTGTGTGTGTGTGTGTGTGTGTGTGTGTGCGTGTGTGTGCGTGTGTGTGTGTGTGTGTGTGTGTGTGTGTGTGTGTGTGTGTGTTTGTGTGTGTGTGTGCGTGTCTGCATGCGTGACAGACTCATCCAGGCAATATCAAGCCCATTAAAACTGAGGTGACAACAGAACAAAAGCATTTCACTTCAATAAGGAAACATCGCTAATTGATTTTTATTTTCCAGCAACCATTTCTCACTAAAGCAGCCTTTACATACCAAGATTAGTAAACAGGAGGTTGTGTGATTTATAGTGTCATATAGTGCCATTTAGAAGCTTATGAACTTTAGGCATGTGCGCACTTCAATGAATTGGATATTTGCGAGCGCTCCAATATTGTATCTTCAAAGGGATGCAAAAGAAACTATGACATGGCACCTTAAGGCACGTGGCACTTAGTTGAAACTGATTAGCAATGCAAATGTTTAGGCCAGTACTGTATTCCCAGCTAGCTGTAATTAAATTAATGGAGAAAATTAGTGAGCTATGAAGTGTTTCAAACCTTCAATTCAAATGTAACACAAGCTAAATATTTTTCAGTATGTGCGATTGGCTGGCAACCATTCAAGGATGTACGCACCTTTCACCCAAAGTCATCTGGGAGAGGCTCTAGCTCAGGGGTGTCAAACTCATTTTGACGCATTGTAGTCATAGCTTCTTTCGGAGGGCCATTATGACTGTCAACCCAAATAAATGTATGAGCACCTCATAATATATACAGTAAAAGCTACAAAACAAACTGGCAAATAACTCGTTTTCAAATCAGACGAGTAAAAACTGGTCAAATATTTAAAAAAAAGATATTATTAAAAGTGAAGACAATTTGCAATTCTCGTAATGACGCACGAATTTGATGCACAATTTGTCTTCACGAGCCACATAAAATGATGTGGCGGGCCGTATCTGGCCCCCGGGCCTTGAGTTTGACACCTATGCTCTCGCTCAACCTCGACTCCAGTGAGGATAGCGATATAGAAAATGGATGGATGGATTGGATAGATGAAGTCCAACAGCATTATTGAGTAAACATGGGTTTTTGACGTTTTGCTCTTTTTTTTTTTTTTTTTTTTCAGCTTGTACACAGACATCATCAAAGTCACACTTTCTTTACAAAGCTTAGAGTTCGTTTCGTACTTGCCGAAAACGGAACGGGTGGAAGCAGTCTTGCTTATCGAGTCCCGTCCCAAAACTTTCATACAAAGATGAAAGCTGAGTGTGCAGGGGTTTTGTACTCATGGTGGAAGACCGACCTGGATGACCTGCGGCTGAGACAAAACTTTCTTTTAATGGGCAGCATATTTATCTCAAGTCTGTATCACTATTAAAAAGAATAATGACATTGTTATACTTCCAACATGGTAGCCAGTAACAGGTGTCATGTTGAGTTTGAAAGTACCCCTGACTGCCCTAAATTCCCCTTGTTAAAATCGCTTTGATAACAATGTGTCTTAGCGTGTTGAGATGCTCGCCTCATGCTGCTGCCAAGGACATTTGTCATTTGTTCATTTCCATCTGCAAAATTCAGCAGCCCAAAAGAACTCAAACAAAGGGTGTCCTGTCATGAGAAGTTCAAGCGGGTCTGTGTTCTTTTAACTTGGGAGTGCAGAAAATGTCTGCATTAATCCATTCGCTTGCTTCTGTGTCTTTGTGTCCGTCTTGCGCATATGTGTCTGACACGAGCAATTTGGGAAAACCCATGAGGTATTGTGCCACTGTTCTCTGTAAGACTTACCACAAAGGCTCCGTTTGATGCTCAAACTCTTTAGAAGCCTGTAGATCAAATATGCCCCAGGGTGGGTAATGGGCTTTATTGTCAGCGATTTGCTTGAGGTTTGTATCCTCGGTTTGACTCATGGGAATTATTTGGCCTTGTGTGGTGGTTGTTTCAGCTTTCAGTCTTATCGTTGAGTAAAGTCCCACATTGCGTATGAGCCGGTGAGGTATAAATTAAGTCATTGAAGGGAGGGAGTTCACTCTCGTTCGTGTTCTGCCAATTCATGTGAAACTGAAGTAGACCCGCTGACGCATTTCTTGCGCTTTAAAAAAAATCATTTAACAATCAGTTACCCCTATGTCTTCTCTTGAACTGCATTACACAAAATCTTCAATGGTAATGAGGCACTTTTTTGAAACACTCCAAGTGACACCGCAAAAAGCCGCGATGCACCGAAATATCCACAATATTTAATATTTTTAAAAACACGCGATGCACTGAGGCTGTGAAAGACAAACTGCAAAATAGTTAGGAATCACTGTACATTCTAATGCAGTTCTCATGAGGGCATTTTTTCTTTTACAAAAATAGTTTTGTCCAGAAAGCAATGTAATTTTTAAGAAAGCAGCATTTTCTTGAGTTTTTTCGATGTGTGAATTTTATTTATTATTTTATTTTATTTTATGGCCTTGCTCAGAAAGCGTTGGAAAAATAAGACTGGTAATTGAAAATTCTGGTATTTTCAGTGTACCGGGTCCCTTTTTAGAATGTGTTTCACAGTAACTACTTTTTGGAGCATAGCTGCGGGTGTATTGACGCTTGTGGCTCTGAAAGTTTTTGAACATTGTAGGGCTTTACTTTCCATGGAACTTTCTACTTACTTTTAATATACTATATTCCATTTTAGTTTAGCAAGAGTGCAATTGATGACATGGCCCTGCGAGTGTCAACAAGACTGTTCATGGTGCTGAATGAATTTGTACAAGTTCTACCTGCTTGGCAACTTGGGTCAAGAAAAGATAAGACATTTGCAAATTGGTGGAGACTGGACACTTCACCAAGAGCATTCAGCGCAAGTTAAGGACGTGTGTGTTGTAATATCTCACTCAGTAGAATTAAGAACAAATATATCATATTTATTAAGTTTAATGACTCGCACTGAATCAATTGCTCGTGATGCAAATCTTTACTGGATGAAGTTCTGATGCGCCTTCTCGCTGAGTTATAAACAGTTTTTTGGGACCCCATGTGTAAATCAATTACTGTCAACTGTATGTTGCCAAAATTCAGAAAAGTATCAAAAAATAAATATTCACTTGAACAATTTCTATAACACATATTTGACCAGCTTAATGTCTTTTTTTTTTTCTTGTTTTGCCATCCTCACGCTTTCTGTTAACACACAAAATCTGTAATTTGTAACTAGTTTGGCAATTAATTAATTGTTTGACACAATAGTGGCCTGTCATTTCCCTTTTTTTAGCATGTCTGTTTTTGCCAGCACACAGAAAACTCAAATACAAGCTTGCGTGAATCACTCGTACATTCTCCTATATTATTTGATGTTTGTTTGCCATCAAAGCCATTTGAAGACAAGCTGCTAGTCCCTCTAGCGAATGACAGCAAGTCTTGGGAAGTTTCAAGGACATGCCGAACTGCATTCATATTCATGCATGGTTTTCAAATGTAAACGATTACCCTGAGGATTATGGTAGCAGCGCTTCCTCTCGCTCACAGATTTTTAGACATTTTTAGATACTTGTTTTTTGTGGGGGAGCTGCACAGCAGTTTGAGTCTCAAAGGACCAACATTTTCTTTAAAAAGTGTTCCCATTATAAGGACTTGCATTTTTAGGCAGTGATTGCAGTCTAACAGTAAATGTGCGATGTTATACCAATGTCGTTCCCTTACTATCAAATTGTTACACCAGCAAATTAACTTACTTACTTTCACTTACTTATCATCTGGCTGATGCTGATTATTGTTGCAAAAAACTTGCAGTGACTGTCTAATAAAACAGGGTTATTGTTCATTATTTACTGACGAGCTGTTTCGTTTGAAGCCTGTCATCTTCATCACATTGTTTCTCTGTCAATGGCTGACTTTGCACCAGCAAAGCATCCTTGACAGCCAATGTGATCAAAGAGTGGCAAGAATCCTTAAAACAACATCAGGCACTGTATGAAATATTTAGATGGTGCAGAGGAAGACGGTACAATGAGAACAGAGCAAAGCTTGAGGAAATGCTGCAGGAAGACAGAGGACTTGGAACACTTGCACTCATCAACCTCTTTCTCAAGGTCAATTTAATGTGATCCACTTTTTCTACTGGTTGTTCTCTAATAAGTAGCTGAACGGCAAAATTCACGACGGGCATTCCATCCGGGAATGTACCCATAAATTCAGTGGTTCAGTTAGGATGTTCCTCTGACGTTTCACATGTTGACATCATAACACCAAGATGACAAGGACTGTTTAGCAATACTTGCCAAAGTTTCACATTGATTTTGAAAATTATGGACCGGATATGGTGTCCTCCGGGCCAAAGAGGAAAAGGACCGTGGTGATTGTCATAAGCATAAAGTTCAGAAGCCTGCGCTTGTCATGGTATGAGGATGAGTTAGTGCCCATGGCATGGGTAACTTTCACATCTGTGAAGGCAGCAATAATTGTGACACATTTTGGAGCAGCATATGCTGCCAGCCAAACAAAGTCCCATCGTAGTGAGACAGTAGTTTGAGTATCTGTAATCGTACTATATTCCTTACAATTGGGGATTGTACGTTAGCAAGTTCTGACAGGATTCGCCAGCGGTAGCGTCATGTCATTGTCAAACCAGGAGAGAAATCGCTTTATATTTTCAGGGTAAGGAGTTGAACCCCGCCTAAAAAAAAAAAAAAAAACAGCTCAGACCAGCGCATGATTTTGTGGTTTTTATTGCTCATGCTGGTCCTGCTTGTGTCACCAGCAAGAGAAAAAAAACATTAGTAGCAGCAGAGGCAAAAGAAAACAGCCAAGCAAGATAATATATGTTGCTGGGGTTCAGCTGGTCGCACTGGTGTCACCAGCTACTCTCATGTTAACAACAGCATGATGGTGTTGCACAACACAACAAAACCATGCTGGTTGATGCTGTTTTTGTTTTTTGTTTTGTTTGTGTGAGCAGGGAAGATCACACAATAAATATTCATGTTGAATTCATGTTCTCATACAGCTGAAGCAAGGAAGAGATTACTCATTAACAACAAACCAATAAAATGGTTTTGGCACACTTGGGACCCACTGTGTTAGCATTCCCAACCAGACTCACGTGTGATACACTTTTATTGATCCAAGCACCTTTGGAAGGGGTGGCGTGGGCTTGCACATTTCACTGGCACTTGCACGAGCACCCAACAAAACCACCATCTGCTGTCATAATAGAAATAAGTTGAATAACTCTAAATACAATGGAGTACAAATTTATTTACGTAGCGCATTTTACAACAGCTGCAGTAAAAACAAATTACTTCACATATAGCAATGGGGAAAACACAAAGACAATGAAAACAGTAAATGGAAACTCTATAACAGAATATACATAACAAACATAATTTGCAACATTAATTTGGTTCTGTGTGGGCCCTTATCATTTCAAAATTAGATCTACTTTGTTTATAGGGAACATTGCCAATAAACTAGGCAGCCCCCAGTGGTCCATCTTTAAATCAAATGAGATCAATCGTTTTCATTCACTGTTAGAGAATGGCTATATGCATTTGGCATCAACCTTGGTTAGCTGACACGTGTGAGGTCTCACCAGAACAGGAAGCAGAGCACGGATGTGTGACAGCCTTTCTGGCGATACGTCTGTCCTTTGTGTTGTGGTGTTGTTGATAATGAGCCTAAATGGGCGTGTACTGAAATAATTCTGGAACAACGAGCCCACAACGTCTCTTGTAAACGAGTCATCCTGTGTTTTCAAAGATTTCCAAACCAGATTTGCTGACTTTCAATCAATATTTTAGAAACTTTAAGCCACTGGGCGGTAAAGCTTGGCGATTGTTTGCGCATGACTCAAATCTTTCTGAATGTTTAGATGGGATTCAGTTGCTATTCAGTGCAGGGGCGGATATTTTCCAGTGGGTTTTAGAGTTTTGGACCACCCCAAAACTGAGTAAAACCCTTAACTATTTAACTTTTAGAAAGCTGTTAAGGTAGTAGTTTGAAATAAGTACCAAACACTAATATACAAACGATTTACAGTTGCTATATTGACATGTTTTGGTACGCTTGATAAATAAAATTAAACAATTTTAAGCTTGATGTAGGATTCAGGATTCGTTCAGTATAAGAAAATCTTGCAAAAATGTTCGACAGATATTCACCAACAGTTTTAATGGTTGCAAACAGCAAAACAAAAAAAATGTTTGCAATCTTGCTACCTGCGCAATCACTCGCGACTCAGTGAGGTATTAGTATTTTTAGCTACATAGAGGTTTTGGGCCACACATAAAATACCCCACCCCCCCTCCCCCCACAGACACAAAAAATACAGAGAACAGATATTTTTGAATTATAATAATTTAATTCAACAATATGACAAGTTGGAGGTTCCTGACTTTCTGAAATGTGATCACTAATTGTCTTATTTTGAAGTGTGGGGCTTTGCTGCATTTGGGCCCACCTGTCCCTGCTTCCACCACACCACCTACTGTGAGAAGAAACTGCAATTACCAAGAATGTCATGGCATAATTGCAGTTTTCTAAGAACAGAACAACTCTTTTTTTTTATGTGAAAACAGCAAAGAATACCAACAAAGGCATTTGTTTTGTACAACCAAGCTCTTTTCCATAAAGGTATATCTTGAGAAATACTATTTTGCTTTGACACTTCATTTCCAGGGTGCCTTAGCTCGAACCGACCCCAGCATTACCTCTGTTCAAAGCTAGATAGTAATAATTGAATACGGTAAAGCAGTCTTCCCTCTTGTCCTCTGTGCTCCAAACTCATTATTAGCTTGTGTATAATGCACTGCAAACACCAACTCATTTTGTCATGATCATAGTTTGTTTTCGATGGCCAATATGAAAAGTAATTTTCCAATTTGGGCAAGGTGGATGTGGTGTTGGATGTTAACATGATTATAGTACATAAAGCAAAGTATTGAATAAGCCTGTCAGTGGCTCACAATCTTCTTGAGATGAGCTACTGTAGAAAACTGTGGCTTGGCTAAGTGAGTTAGCTGCTCTCGTGAGACAATTTGTACTGTGGTTCGTTTGGCCAGTTAAGGGTAGTGGTTGTACTGGGCGGACTTGCATCACTGCAGTCAGGAAACTGTGGTTTGGAGTACTGGAAAAGAGGGGTGCAACATTTTTTTCATGGAGACTAAAGCTGAAACTATAAATAGATAGTTGGAGGCTGAGTCATGTAGCTGTTTGCTTGAAAGAGCTTCATGGGTGTAGTCCATTGAGCACCTTGAGCTTCAATTTTACTCAACGAATGAAATGAGAAAATTGTGGAGGTACAAGCTTCACAGGATCAAGGCCAAATAATTCCCAAACACAGTCTTCAACCTTCAGCACATAAAGCCTGACAAGTTTGTGGCCAGAGAGGCCTTTTATCCATTGCCGTGGCTTTTTAGGAGTCCGTTAACACAAGCTCAGCTCCCCCCATCCCACCACCACTTGTACTCTATATGTGGAAATAAAATACTATTTTAGCAATTCTATTTTTGACACTGGCTTATGACAAGAAGAATATTGTCTTGATTATTATGGTGACCTTGGATCTGTAAAATTGGTGGACAAGCTTAGACATTGCTTACATTATCGTATGTCATACGTGAAAAATCTATTCCACACAAATAGGATCCTGCGTCTTGACCATTCATTAGCTTCTTCTCTTTGTGACATAACAAATGTAGTGCCAAACTGGATTCCATAAAGTGATTTGTTACCAAAAATAGTGCTTACACTTACTACTTGTAGGCAAAAGACATGAAAAATTGAGACGTTTGTTAGTTCTCTTGCATTATATAACATTGTGTTTTTCTGCATCGCATGCATCAACCTGTCTTTTTGCGTATATTCATTTCTGGACCTTAAACACAAGCAAGAAACATAGCCACAAGCGCATTCTGTAGTTTTTGCATTCGTATGTGCATGTGCAATTTTATCGCTGATGAGGCATCCTTGATTTGCAGCAATCCAAAGTCACTAAACTTTCATCTGCTTGAAAACATTTTTTTTAACGATTATATAACCCTTTATCATTCCTTCCAACATTATAATCTGCTCCGATGATGTATTTTATTACTGGCAATTCTAATTGTGTGTGCGTTTCTCTGCATTTGTATGAGGTCAGATCAAGTTGATACAATTACACATATATTATACAGTGCCAATTTTGCATTTTAAATAAAAGTAAAAAAAGTTTAAAAAAAAAAAAAATGAAAATAAAAAAACTTTATGATTGTTATAGGATGTACTTGAGCCAAGTAATTCTGATTGTAAATTACAATTGCCAATTTTTGTCTTTTCATTGTGCAAGAAGTGTGCAGAATTTTCGAAACTCACTTTTTACCCACTAGTTCAGGGTGTAGTCTGCTTTTCGCTCGTTGCCGACTGGGAGAGGCTCCAGCAACCCCCGCGACCCTGAACAGGATAAGCGGTGTTGAGAATGGATGGACTTTTAGCCCAAATATTGAACTAAATTGACATTAAATTTAGAAACAACTGTTACAGACTTCCACATCTGGTGAGACTCCAACCAGAAGAATCAAAACTTCTGGTGTTATTGATTCCTGATGATGAACCTCAGGTGTTTTGTGTCCACATTGGTATTGTTTGGTGCTAACTAGGCTGCCTCCAAGCCCACAGGTAGTATACGGCCCCTTCCACCTCTCCCCCATCCTCTTTATGTTCTATTTTTAGCTACGCTATGTCGGATTCTTCCCTGGGATTTTCCCTTTCTCTGCCTCCCAGACTTTTTGAGTTCCTACCACTCCAACAGTGCCTGCTTGATCATGTATGCCAATGCATCCTCACGAACTTTATTTTAAGAGGAAGTGCTACTTCAATTAAATTCAGTCCCTCTGTAGAAAGTGATTAATGTTTCATATGCTCTGCAGAGTCAACGTGAGGCGTGCATGCAGTGAGTTATTTGCAATCAGAGCTTACTCATGTTTGATTCCGTTACAAGCAGATGCATCTCCTCTCAGATATGGCTGCACTTGTTGGTCTGTGGAGATGAAGCGTCCTTATCTGAAGTAGGCATGTAGAATTTAACCTCCTTTAGGCTATAAGTATCCTGCTTCAAAATCTGTTTGTGTGACTGTAGTGTGGTGATATTTTTCTCAATTTAAAGCAGTCCCCAATGTCTTGACAGCATATCTGTTGGCAAAATGGATCAAGAATTATTGGCATTTTAGAAACAGACAAATTGATTTTTAACTGTTATGTAGATTCATGAAGAGTTTGTATTAAAAATAATAATAGAGGGCTGACCTTCCATGTTTACTGTTTGTTGAAGTGGCTGACTATGCTTGAGGTAAATCACATTTTGTCCACCGAGAAACGAGTGGTGTGACACAGACGAGACTGGTGAGCCGTATGTCTGTTGCCTCAAGTGGCATTTTGACGAAGGACAGACCGGCTTTGCAGCATTCTTTCATGACTCCCTCGTGTACCCTTTGCACAGGAAGGTGACAGGAATGAGAAGAACCCATTTGTCAAGTTTCCAGACCTTTATGGCGACAGACTGCGTTGGTTGATCTAGATATGTGCAACACGGAAAGAAGCGTAAAGGCTGGATGGAGAGAAGAGTCAAGCAGAGTCCAGTTGTTTTATTTGGTATTTGACTTGGAAGACTGAGAATTTACACAGACATACTTGAAACTCATGCATTCTTTGTAAAACCGTCATTGTGTTTAGATGACATTTAATAAGTATTAGCTGAGGTTTGCTGGGAGAAAATACCACTTAATTTGCCTCTCTTGAGAAATGTAACATTAGCCAGACAGAATTATTAATTATTAGTACAGTGGAAACTCCCCATTGCCAATTATTAAATCGTTTAGAAATACCAAACAATTTTAAGACAGCCTGGGTCACTGAACAGACTCAACATTGGAGGTTCCAATTTTTCAATAATCTATTCTCAGTCACACTTATTGGGCTTCATTCCCTTTGCTTTCCTCTTGTGTCCTGCTGACTCCTCCCTCCACCTCTCTGGCGTATGGCTTCTGACAGCTCAGGTAGCCTGCAGCCTCCCTTGGCCAAGTACAGCGCGAGATGAAAGGCTTGCAGCAGGAGCTCGTTCAAAAGTACCGTCTGCTCTACCTGAGCTGCTCTTCATAGGCACTGCCAGGCAGATGGAGTGCAGAGGAAGAGTAGAGGGCAAGGAAGAGACAGAGGGGGACACATAATGTAGATAATGACAGACAGAGAAAATACAGTGATGAGAGACCAAAAAGAATTGTTATGGTTGCCTTGCTCCAGATGTGGAAGTCTGTCACAGTGACCAAAGGAGTTTGCATTTCTTCTTTTCCTCCTGTTTCTTATGATTTAGTACACCCATACTAGAGGCCGCTAGGAGACTTGAAATGGATTCTGAATGTCCACATATTTTCATGTACCGAATCAAGCTGAGGTCTTGACAATGTAACCATCTTGCGCCTTCCACAAACTCTACTGACCATATTATCTGCAGATGAAATTCAGACTTGCTGCCCAAAGTCAGCATGTATTGCATCATGTATATTAACTCAACTAGGCCAAGTTTTATCTGCTCCCTACTGGACACGCAGAAAATGTCAGAACAGTAGGAAGTCATGCAATCATTTAAAAATGCTGCCACCACATCAAATGTTTCTGTTCTACTTTTGCATTGCTGTGGAATGGAATGAATAATTCTCAGACAGTGCCACTCAACTAGGCTTTCCCATCTTCGTATAGGCAGATATTTGCATTGGAGCTAAAATGGGCCTAATGAGGTGGTCGGTGACTCGACTAAAGAAGCTGTATTTTGAGGTTTATGGTCTCTCCGATTGGATTTCCATGAAATTTCCATTGCATGCGCCTTAAAACATAGTCACAGTGTATACTAAAATGTCTTGGCTAAATGATCGATTTCTGTAAGCTAATTGATGCAAGTTCATCCTCAGTTAAAATTGATGGTCTCCCTGTGCAGTAAATGTGTCTTGCAGTGTGCCCTTATTAAGTTTAATGAGGAAAAACATTGTTAAAAGTCATTGATATGGTTGATTAAAGGGTACTTTACAAATTCAAATCATTTTAATGAATGACCTTCTGTGATTGATTGCATGGCTCCATGGGGCATATATATGATGTGTCCACTAGCTGGGTTAAGTATCGTAGGCCTGATCTGGAAGATTCAACATTGGGGTGTTGCAGTAACATGAAATAGTAGGTACTAAAACACTTGACAGTTGGTGATAAGGAGAAACTCGGGCGGGCCAAAAAGCAATCAAATTCACACTGCCCTGGACATGGCTGACATCTGCCTGATGAAGACCTCTGCCATCCCACCAGAACATAACAAATGTTATGAGATGGGGTGTAATTGCAACCCATTTGTTGGTGTAATCACATTTGTGGATAATTAGTTGGGCTGTTACCTCGCTACTGACTGGCAACCGGTCCAGGTGTAGTTCACATGCTTTACTACAACGTTAGCTCGGAGAGGCTCCAGCTCCCCATGACCCTGAAAAAGCCTAAATGGTATGGAAAATTGATGGATGGAATGGATAATTTGGTTGTTTGCTTCAAGCTACTTGCAGTATGTTTTACAATGTCACTGACTGATGGAGAACCCACCTCCATTCAGTTTCAACATCCACCGCCCCTCCCGAGCCAAGCCACTTCAACAGCTCTTTGTTGCAACGTTGGTCATGTATAGTTGGCATCCACTAAGCACTTTCCGACAAAACGTGCATTTAATTAGAAACAATGGCATTAGCTAATGCCCAGAAATGTGCATACAGACTTGTATTAGCTATAGTTACAATGTTGTTGAGCCCTACAATTGACATCCGTCTACGATTTAATTTATCTCTTGAAGTGAAGAACGCAGACACTCAGAATCTTTTCATGCCTCTCACATTTTCTATCCCTCGCGCTCACTGCCGCTTTTCCTGTTCTCCCTCTTCTCCAGCTTCAATCGAGCATCTGATCACAGGCTCAGGAGAATGGGGGATAATGAGATTAGGCCTGTACATGTTTACACATTCTGATTTGCATTGAGCTTTTCCTGTCTCTCAGTCTGACCCACATTTCGCTTCTCCTAGTTTGTATTTTTCATGTCGCAATTCACTACCTCCCTCTGGTTGTGTTGCAGCAGTGGCGTTACATGCATGCGCGAAAGATATGTTTAATTAGCTAGATAAGAGAAGATTCAAACGTTTCGCCAATGTGATCTCAGTTGGTTGCAGCCTGTCAGATCCAATTGACCACTCGAGTTTATGCATTCTGGGCACGAAATGTGCTGTAATATTGTCAATATACGTGATGACCTTTTTAATGGGGGGCAGCATGCATTTGCAAGATGTATTTGAATGAGAGATTGTGCAGTACACTTGCACTATGCACACACAAAAACAGTCTTTAAGTGCAGCCGCCCGATGGTCTCAGAGCTCCACAAGTCCACAATTTTGATACACCGGAGCTTTCTAAATGGAAAGAAATCCCACTGTTGAGACTACAACTAAAACAACTCAAAAGCACTAGAATCTCACGTTTCCACTGCAAACATTTAGAGGAAACCCAGTAGGCAAATTTGATTACAGAAGCTTACCACGAAGGCCCATATGATTGACATGGACCAATTGTGGTGATTGGGGCAAAGTCGTTTTTGCTACATTAATAAAATTGTACATATGCTAAAATTGACAAGAGGAAATTTATTACACAATATTTAGTTACAATGTCAATTACGTATGCACCCAAACATTGATTTCTGACTACCATCTGGCACTATTGAGCCTTTATTTTCCTTCACAGGATGGTAGAGAGAGCGGCTGTATCTAATGTAACTGGCGGTCACCGCATATGCTCCGATTTACAGCCTGAAGGTTGAATGTCTCCATCTATCTGTCACCAGTTCGTTTACAATCGATCCAGCCTGTGGCAATAATATGTGTGTTGTATATACTATGAAGCTAAGAATTTAATTTAAAGCTACAGTAAGGTGCACTCCATTGTAGCCAAGTTAAAGTATTAAAGTCATAATGTTGCGAATTTGGATGAATATCAGCACTTCATTATTTTTCTGCTTCTTTTTTTTTTATGTTGAATTCATACTATGGATGTTATGTTGTGTGATGTCTTTGCCCTTTACGATCAAATTCTCAGCAGCTCACCATTGGTTTGGTTTATGATTCAGGGGGCTACGATTTGATTTGATTATAAATGTCAGTGAATCCTTTATCACTGCTTTTTGAATTAATACAGATTTGTTTCTGTGAATGCCATTCCTTTTTCGGGCCGAACTACTTACCGGTACTATTTTTAAAGCAGCATTTGCAATGTGCCATAGTTCCATAAAATTGTTTTAATTAAAGCAAAATGGAACTTGTGTATTATTTAGAACAAACGTATGAATTACAATGTACACAAATGTTTTTCAGTATTGCAACAAGCCACGACTGTTTTTCAACTGGGTATTCTAATTATTTGCAAAAGATAACGTTACTATAATTTTGGTGTTTTATATTTTATATTTCGCGCGTACACACACACACACACACACATATACAAATCAATTCCCAAATCAATAACATGTTGCACATTAAGCATGGTACACGCTATTACCTCGGCCCTTGAGGACCAAGTTTGCACACCACTGCTGTAGAATGTGTACTCCATTTCTGAAATAAAAACAAGCCAAGCCAAATGTTATAGTCTTCTGCCTAAACCAACAATTACATCTGTGATATACACACGTTCAAGCAGACTTCATGGTATAACTAGAACTCATCTTGCTACGTTATTGGAGCATAAAAGCAGCTCGTGCAAGCCAACAGTTTATGACAGCTGGCAGCAAGGAGCATGCTCCCAAGCCGAGTTGTTAGTCGAGCAGATAATATGAATGCAGCGTTACGGAAGCAATGATGTGCAAGGAGTGTTTGATTCTGGATTCCTTTTAAAGGCTCTAAACATTTCTTGTCATATGAACTTGCACACATTAATTTGTTGTCATGTGAGATTGACATGTAATGCTTGTTGGTGACTGTGTCTGCCACGTGTCACCTCTTTTTTTCATCACTTTGGAGGCTGGGTAATTGGTGTCAAGTTTTATGTTCTTATTTACTTGTGCCTGTTAAGTGAGTGACATTTAGAATCTCTTTTTAAAACGTTTTTGGTGTTGTCTTGAAAAGAAAAAGACTCTCCTGGTTGATCGTATTTGACATAAAATGTAGCAGAGCTCCAAACGTACTATATTGTCCTAGTTGCAATATTTAAACCCACTTTCACGAGATTCTTGTGCAGATGTCAAAACAAGATCTCCGTCGTTCACTGTCAGTATATTGTTTTAGTATTTCAGGAATAGCTATAAGTGACTGCTTGAATGTATTAGTTGTATTAATTACTAATCTTATCACTAAGATTTCAGTTATTTGCCAGTAACAACCAATATAAGACCTGTCCAAAGCACATTGCGCTTAGAGGGTGAATAAGGTAATGTGACAATGAGAAAAAAAAATCTTTGCCTTCCCTCGGCTCAGCGCACAAAATGCACAGTACAGTGATGCGCACGCACAAGCATTCGCAATTCAAAGGTCATGGCATATTTTCATTAGTTTGTGGCTTAAGTGAAGCCACAAGAAGTTGCAATCATGCTGAGCGATTTAATCAAAGCAAGCATAAAAATATACAGTCGCCTTTTTAGCTGCTCTGATGGATGACTGTGTAAATGGTTTGGAAAAAAAACTCAACAGATTGCCGCAGATTGACCGGTCAAGTTATTATAGGACTCTGCTCTCAATGCAATGGAAAGAGATCGACAGTGAACAGACTGCAACATAACCATGGGGCAATGGATCAATTTCTTGTTTGTACTCCGATGTTCTGAAACGAATACGTAGTGTCTGTTGATGGGCCAGTGCTGCACAATGCACCCCCAGATGAGCTGCTGCTTGAGAGGTGGGGGAGGAAACAGGAAGACATGATGCATTTCCTCTCCCACTTGCGCTGGTCATTTGTCATGCAAGTATGCATCATGTGTGTGTTCTGGGTGGCCAACTGTGCAGGTGGTGGTGGCGACTGTGATTGAATACGAAATGTATTTCAGTGGCCAATTGGTAGCTGGGGAACAGTAGAAGGTCCAGTCTCGTGTGGCCACTTTATATTGTGTCAGCAACCTCAGTGGCCCAGCCTGCTCTCATTCCGTCACCACGTCTGTGTCCCATTGCAACAATTCATCACACCTTCGTGCCAAACTGTTGACGGAATAGCAACAACTAGACTGTTGTGATATTTCAGTCAGCCAACTGACATGGAATTGATTTGGAATG
The DNA here is from genome assembly GCF_024217435.2 of Syngnathus scovelli. Taxonomy (NCBI): domain Eukaryota; kingdom Metazoa; phylum Chordata; class Actinopteri; order Syngnathiformes; family Syngnathidae; genus Syngnathus; species Syngnathus scovelli. The sequence goes on from NC_090847.1 coordinate 14,047,131, forward strand.
TACTAATCTATCCACAGGATGGATAACTTTGTCCTTCCCACCAAGACGGCGCTGGCGGTAGAAGCTGAGAGTAACATTGCTGCATTGAGGTGAGATTGGAGGCAGCGGGCATGGGAGTGAGTACAAGAGTAAATGCGATACTGATGGCACTGCAGCAAACTTCTGTTGACGGCCTTCCTCTGACTGTATTTCAGGTTTTATTAGTTGTTCATTTGCTTGCGCCTGCTGAACACAGGGCATTACTCCACTTTTATTTAAGGTGCATCCCAGTGGCTAATGTGTCTGCTAAATCATTGTCAGCTTCAACCTGGCATATACTTGCAAAGTCCCAGAGTAAACAAACAATATTAAGTGTTGAATTTCCAGAGGCTGAAGTTTCTGAAGTTTATAAAGCAATATTACCTTTCCAAGTTTGCAAAACTAGGGTGTACAACCGTTCCATTCATTTGGACATTTTCTATTCCAAAGATCCTGTTCAGGCAATACAGCAGCATACAGTATGTTATGTCCTGATGTTCTTTTTGGTATTAATCAGACTAATTTTAAAACTCTGCACTCTAAATCTACCCAACCATTCATACAGATTATCCTCATTACGTTTGTGGGTGAGTAAAACTGGTTGCCAGCTAATTGCGGGGCACATAAAGACTAACAACCATTCACACATAAAATCGTTTCTAAGGACAATTTAGATACTTAAATTAACCTTGGTTTTGTAAGATTGGAAGAAGCCAGAATAGAGAAAATCCTGGTGCAAGCCTGGGGGAAAAAAACATGGCAACTATATACAGGACAGCCTGAGAACTTCTAACCTCTCAGCTGTGATGCAAAAGTGCCACCCACTACCACTGTGCTGCTCCAATCTAGATCTAATAAGCTCTGCAATTCTACTCCGAATGGTTCATAAAGAAACAAGATTCTGTAGGATCCAGTAGAGTCCGACCTCACTTGAACCTATACACGATGATGAATAATAGTAAGATTGTGGAGAGAAATAAAAACCAATGACGTCTGTGTGACTGTCTTGATTACATAGACGTGTAAGGTGAAATAAGTAAGACTGATGATTTAGTAGTGTTGCTTGAGGACAGTCAGCACACACACCTGCTTGTTTGGCCATGCCTTGTCTGCCACATAGCTGAAAACAGGATCTGGACACTTTACAAAAGTCAACACAAGACATTCCATTGGAACTTTCTTATAAAATGGCATCTGTTTTTGATAAGAGAGAAATGTTTGGTATTTGGCACGAGCAGTCACGGAATCTTTGACGGGGCAACAGTTTGAAGTCATTCCTTCGCTCTCTCTTTCCACGTGCCTTATACTATCCATAAAACTGCATTGCTTGTTCAGTGCATCTTTCTAACTCTGCAGGTGCTCTAGGTGCTCTAGGTTTCTTGTAAAATCTTCCATTGTAGAATATTTTCCCCTAAGATTCCAATTGACTCAGCAACTTGCAAAGCACAAAAAACTTGCAAAACTCTTTTCCAATGTGGTTTTCCACAAATGGCAAATAAACTGACTCTGACTTTGACATGGCTCTGAAGGCAAGTATGGCATAGAAGAGATCAATTAAAAAAAAAAAAAAAAAAAACGCATTCATAAAGAAGAAGAGGAAGCAATGAGTGGAAACCTCAACAAAAATTGTCCAATCGCAAAATTGTATTCTAGAGCAGGGATTCTCAACCGGTGGTCCACGGTCCTCTAGTCGTCCATGGAGATATTGAAGGTGGTCCGCGAAATTGAAAATGCAAAATAATTGTTTTTTTGTTTTTTTTTAATAAAATTAATTAATTTATTTTCCAGCTAAATTTGGAATCATTTACCCATCCAATGTCAAATGTATTTGAAATTCCCAAAATAGACATACAGATGCAAATAAATGTCCTCCTTCAGTGTAAAACAAAATAATATTTCACCAAAGCAGTGGTCTCCTAGTTGCTTCTTGGCTATAATGGTGGGCCCTAGGACAAAACTTGTTGAAAACCCCTGTTCTAGAGCAATAAAGATGTGGTACTCATTGAGAATATTTTTATTATTTTTTTAATTCATTTTTTTCCTGGATCCATCCCAGATTGGGACCATGCATTCGCAATATTTTTTGTAATCCTTTTCATGAGCAAAAATGTCATCTTTTACAGAGTATTATTAGCCCATTGTGAGTAACACTGTCCAATTTTTTCTTTTGAGGTACTTTAAATATACTGTATGCGTGTAAGTGTGACGCAACAACCAATTATATTCATGTTGTTAAATTTATACCTGTTACCTTGCAAACAGTATGTGCAGTGCTATACAAACACTATCTTAAAAGTATGATGACTTGTTTAGAAGTCGATAAACAGACACAAACAATTTAAGACAGGTATCGCCTGCCACATGAAATCGGACTGTTGTCCAATTAATCCAGCAATTAGAGCTTTAAACATCGCAACAATTATAGATGTTTTTTTCTCAAATTCAGATGTGAGATTATTGTAATCACTGCCTTGAGGCCTTTTTGCATTTGCACTGGATTCCGTCTCTTTTAAGTCTCTTTATTACCCAGAATTGCATCATTCTGCACAGAGAAAACTAAAGTTGTTTGTTGGACTTAATTCTATCATGAAACCTGCACTAATTCATTCTGAAGGCTGTGCTTGGTGACCTTGTTATCTGACCCCTGGCAGCAGGTGAGGCATTTTACATTGCATTGTGATATAAATATCGATGCGCACTGTAGCATGTGCACTGTAGTATGAGCAACTCTTTAATGTAATATACGGACAAAAAAAATCTTTATGCACACTCGTCTTTTGATTCGCAGCATTTCAGTTGTGGTCTCACATAAAAGGGTTTGAATCCTCTTGTTTTTAATTTACAGCTAGAGAATGGGCAATGCTGCTGTGACCTCATCAAATTTGAATACTTTATAATACTTTAATTGTATTCTTTCCCCTAAGTATTTGTTTGCCTATAATTGACTTGTGTCCAGTCCAGAGTCCGTCTTGCTAAAAAAGCAGCTGAGAGATCCAATTCACCTGTGACATGGAACAGCCTAGAAAAATGGATGGGTGAATTTGATTGACCTCAAGAATTGGAGCATTTTGACTTAGCAGTCTGTTTCCTGTATGTGTAGGTGTACGTTACTTCCCACCACCGGAAGACAGACATGATACGATTAAAATAAACATGCAGTTGCACGTAATAAATTCTCCAGCATTTCTAATGAAGGTAAATAGTGTGGGCTGTTCATCATGATGTGACGTGGTTTGCCCCTATCTGCTGCTTTATGTGTGTGGATTGATGGCCTCTGGTAGGAGGAGCTACTCTGCAAACTCCACACTCCTCCCTCGCTCTCTCTCTTTCTCCCTGTGAAGAAGTTGAGGCGTCGACTTCCCGAGTTGGAATATGTGAGCCACAAGAGCAGACACGTCAGTGGGCGCTCCTGTGGTCTTGTACCAGCTTTGCGCTGCGCACTCCGTGGAAGCGTCTCACAGAGAGGAAGTTGTCAAACAGTATCCGGAGTCGCTTCTTGTCTCCGTATTTCTTCGACTCCTTCAGCATTCTTTCTAACTTTGCCCCGCTCCAGCTCCACGATGATAAGCGACCAGAGCGCTCCACATGTTGGGCTGGTAGGTGTTTACGCGCAGACGCGTCTCTCGTGCCGGGTGCCATGGACTCACCGGGAAAAGAGCCGAGCCGCGGCATGCAGTCATTTTACAATTAATTGCATGTTTCTCGGATGGTTTAGATTTTGAAATTGGTCAAGCGTGTGCTGCTGGTTTGAAGTTTGAATTTACCCTCTTTGTGCGTAATGCGTCATTCGCTTGTGATAGACAGGTACGTGCGTCAATTATGGACTACCCTGGTCGAGATTGGAATATTGGGGGCCAAGATCAATTATTATTACTTTTTACTAATTTCACATTTTAAGGCTGTATTTGGAAGCTGTGACTGTACAAACCACAAAACGAAATCTTTTGTTTGTATTATACATTTTCTTAAATCACGGTTATTGTTTGTTTCATTATTGGTGGGATTATAATGGAGTTGCGCGATTGGGAGGAATGAGCGCCGGTTTGATGCCCAGTTTGGATGCTTGACTCTCCTACTGGTGCTCTGTAGTCACAAGAGTTTTATTACGTTATGGAGTACAGTAACACTTCATTGCTTACGAACAAGACACCCTAACATTGAAACAACTATACCTGACTTGCTGATACAACAGTATCTTTACCTTCCCACATGGTGATAAAATGCAGAATCTATCCAGAGAGGGTGAAAAGTGTGACAATTGTGTTTCAGCTCTTGCAGGTCTGAATGTGTGAACATTGATTTGCTCTGTCATCCTCCTGAGCTCAGCAGACTTTATGAGATATTGTTCACAGTAATATTTTCTTGAGTCTTGGGGCTCAGATGGAGTGAGATGAGGAGATTATTTTGACTATTTATTTTCTTATTTCTTTATAATGTGGAAATTTGATCCTGTGTGTTTTCTGAATTTTGAGTCCTTTTTTTGCATCCCGTCTGTCTTAGACCCTCTCTTACCATGTTCAGTTGATGTAATCAGAATAAATTCATGACCATCTATGATTTATTCTTTGATACAGTGGTCATTCACCCATATGGCGAAATGCACAAGCACTAGCAGATAGTAGTTGCTTATCCTACTATTTAATTTGTATTTAATAACATTACATATTTTATAACATTACAGAATAATTCCAGCACACATGAATGATCCCTGGCTGGATTTTTTTCTTTGATTTTGAACAAATTGAATAAAATCCTTTTCTGTTAGTGTTACTTTATTAAAACTTTCCAAACCCAAGTCTTATTTGCAATATCTGAAAAGATGTGGTGACACCGGACTGACTCTGTTGGGATCATTCTTTGTGACTTGATTATTCAATAGAAGAGTCGTTAGGATGCTAAAAGATTTCGAGAGTGACAGCCCTAGTAAATTTACATAGGATAGTGCAGTACTCTAGTAATCCTCATTTAAAAGCGCAATCCGTATAAGTGCTTGTATGCATTGACAGTAGCTTGAACTGAAAAAAAAAAGAGTAAAAAAATATATATATTATTTCAGTTTTATTGGAATTTTGAAAAGCTTCATTAACCCTAGAAAACTTTAGGCTAATGACCCCTTTATTATAACTTTTATTGTAAATGAATATCAGCTCCAAATGTCATTGTTTTTGTCCTCCTTTTCTACTAATAATTGGTACCGATATCTGCGGTGAAAAAAAATAGAAACATATCATCTAGCCCTAATACTGTATAACAGTACACTCCCAGTACCTGGCAGTAATTTCTATATAGAGTGACTGACGTACAGTATACTACATATCTCCAAGCTCCATATGGTCTCTTTCCTGCCTGTCTTATCTTTAGGTGGCAACACTTTTCCTCTTGCATTACTTGCTCGCCTGCCCCGTTCTGCCGCCGTACAATTTCTCTTCAAAGTCTCTCGTATATTCAGCTCAGTCAGTGCACAAATGTGGTGCACAGCAAAGTGCATGGTTTGCACCTGCTTTGTTTACTGTTAACATGACTGAAATTTAGGGGGAATGTGTCACACTACATCTAAAAGTGACACACTATTTACTGTAGACGATGCTTCTCTTGCAAATGTTTGTGCAGAGAATGATATTGCTGACTGTTAACTTTAAAGCCCGTGCGATTGGTGTGTTGACTTAGAAACATGATGTTTGAAATTGTTAAAGCAGTACAAAGCAGTGAGCTGCAGGCAGTGTGCACCCTTCAGACCGACTGCCAGTTATAATCTGAAATGCATGAGACCCAGAATACAATAAAAGAGGGCAGAGGGCCATCTCTGTAACTTCTTGGCTTCTCTTGCTTTATTTACTTTTCTTACTCTGCCACTGTTGCAATCCCACCATCTTCAACAACTGGTGTAGCCTGACCCTGTGAAGAGTTAGACCATGTTTTGCGCCAGACGTACAAGCATGATGTAGTGAAAAGGGACTTTTTGTTTTTGCCATTTTTGAGAAGCTTCTTTATGTGCCGGCTATAACTTAGAACAGTCCCCCAAACTGTGTACGTAGTCAGGTAAACACTCAGCCAAAACACAATTTTTTGCCCCCTGCTTTTAGTGGAAAAGAGCCCAGTTTGAGATTTGTGATTCCACCCAGACAGGAAAGCGTGAGTGAGAGTGTTGTTTCTCCACCCCAGCCGAACCGCAGCTGAGGATGAAGAGGCAGCTGACCTCCTCCACTCAGCTAGTTAACTGCCAGCTGCTTGTGTGTTCTCCTGCGGCGCTGCACATGTTTCCCATGATCCAACCTGCTGGCACCAGCAGTATAGGCCCACGCCCAACCCCTACCTCATGTCAACAACCCCCATCCAGACAGACACACACACACGCACCCACAAAGGAACACTTCCATCACATCATCACCCTAAAGCTCTCTGAGTTACCACACCTCTTATCTTCTTGACAGGCAGAGATGCTCAGAAGTTTGTCAGGGGGAGGGGTGTGGTCACAGGGTGACTATACCACTGAACTTCATAGGATGGAAAAGCATTTTTTTTCTTTTTACAGAAATGCATAATTTTACTTCAGGTTGTGTTTCCATCAAGGTTTCAAGGACGTACAGTATATATAACATTTGTGGGTCTGTGATTGACTGGCGTCCATTCTTAAAATTAGTTGGTATAAAAAAGATATTTTTTACAGCAAAATATCTCGGTACTTTTGTAGGTACAGCACACCATGCAACTGCAGTACAAACTTTTGTGGAAACATTTTACCAACAGTGATTATGTTGGCATTGGCCATGGGAGACATTTTGATTGGAAAGTTGAAGCAGAGAAATATGTACCAAGAAACTGAGAGGATGACGGGGACAAGAAGAGCCAGCAGCTTCAAGGCATTCACAATCTATGAGGAGTGCCATATCATGTACAAAACAAAGCCCATTTGCTAGTAATTATAGTGACGCTGCCCAAGTGTTTTGTTCCGCTATGAGAGTGTGACATGTAACACAACAGTGTGGGTTCAGTATGATGTCGAACATTCACTGTCCCTGCTGCTACACAAATTTTTGGCATTATGGTTCACCCTACTGCTGGATTAAGGGCCAAAGAACAGAGCTGCCCCCTTTTTCTGTCTTTGTGCTGATACAGACTGGTAAGGCGTAACAATGGTGTGCAACATTTAGCCCGGAATAGGACACAGCAAAGAGGCTGTTCGGGAGAGAGGAGGGGGAAACCTGATTGGAGTCCAAGCAAAGCAGTGAGTGTGAGGGATTTGGTTTCGATCCGCCAATTCCTCAGATGTTTCTATCAGCATATCCTGTTAAGTCTTCAACCAATGCTCTTCAAGCTTTCAGCGATTACTTCAAACAAAATAAATAAATAAATAAATACCAACAAGAATCCCTTTGATTTTGGAGGGTATCGCTTCTGGGTTAATGCAGAAGGCTAAGGTCAACACTCAAATGCATAGCTCAATTGTTTTTGATGCTTTGCCTCACACAATTTCCATTCGATAACCCAATGCCTGCTATTGACTGGTCACAATTCCATGAAGTCAAATTGATATGGCTTTACTTACCGAGGACAATAACAAGGACAAGCACTACATAGAAATGGATGCATGAACATACGTTATACAAGTGCTGTTGATGTACTCACTGTATTTATTTTTTCTGTCCCACTACGATTGAGGTGTAAGTGCAACACCATTGATGTTGAATCCAATCCAAAAAAGGGAATAACCAATCCTAAAAAAGGGAGTAAATACATACGCATTTACTCTGCAAGCATTTCCCATTAAAAGCATCTTCTCCATCCATTTGAGATTGTCAGTCACCCAAATCAGACGTGAAGCAAGTTTTACATACCAATTTATTGCCTGCAATATCAAGATATCCCTCCTCTAGGTGGTCCTTGCCTGAAATATTTGAAAATACGGTTATAGTTATAGACTTTTGATAAGGCTTTGGGAAGTTTTTTTTTTTTTTTCGTGGTGGTCTCCAGGCTATCGTTAGTTGTAACACTGATGTAGCAGTGGGCATTGTGAACCTTCATGGTTATTCTCTTTGGTTTTGTAAGGCCCTGGAGACTGACTATTTTTAAAAAGTGTCTGTGTGAGGCATCTATTGTTTAGTTAACAACCTATTGATTTATGTTGGCCTCAGACACATGGCTACTGGGAGGCGACGAAAAGTGTTTTTGTTCTCAAATACGCAATTGCAATTGTTTTACAGCCCGCAAAAATTCTACATCGTTTGTACTCTTACCTTGTGATCGTATTTGTGTCAACATTTCGGATTTTTACTGCCAGTGGCGGCTCGTCACTAAAGGGCGCTCGGGCACCTCCCTACCACCCAGCTGAGTCACATTAAAAGGGACAAAAATTAAATAAGAAAAATACTTCAATATATACGTATGTACCGGTATATGATTTTATTTGCGCGTGATGAGTAGTTTATGGTTATTAATGAGTTAAATTGATTTATATATATTTTTTTATCCCTGGTGTTTCAAATGGCATACAACGGTTAGAGTGCATAAAACATCGCCGCCTCTTGTTAAAAATGTGACATGCGCTGTAGGGCCTCCAGCAATACACTGGAGTTGGGTTGCTGAATTGACGCAAAAACCTTTACGAAATGGAGTTACCGTTAAAGCCGTCATTATTTGCTGTTCAGCTTCCAGTGGCTCGTTCTTTTGATTGGAACGTGATCCAATACCAGATCAACTTTATGGCCGGTGTGTCAACTCACATGAATATTTTCCTATCTATGACAGTGACATATATATAGTGACTGGTCAAACAAAAAATTTGCTTTTTCATCAGATAGCAGACATTACAATAATCCTGTGTGGTCACCTGTTCCCAATTATGCAACAGCTGCCCTAGCTGCAAATATTCAATTTCAATTATGTAGGCCGAGAATCTATATTAAGATCATTGTTATTCAGTTCTTACGCACCCTTAATCATTCATACTTTTTTATTACATTTGTGCCTAGTTTCTAAAGTGAAATGGGCACCTTGCTTGATAAAGGAAACACAGCTTTAAACATTTGGGTTATGAGACATTTTGCGGTTGTTCTGTGTCCCACACAAATTTAGCACAACTTATCTACCACATTTGCCACATAGACTCTGAAAATCATCACTTGTCTACAAACACCCATGATTTGTTACAGCGAGCACCTGTAGATGAGACAAATGAGTGTTCATTAATTAATTAAAGTAATTAGTAAAGACATTTATGTGAGGCAGTTGAGGTTAAACTCAATCAAACAGCAGCAGGGGAAGACAATAGCGTACTCACCCCCATCAAAGGAAATGCTGTACATTAGTGTGGTATAAATAGCCATGTCTGACTTTGTAATACTAAACAGAGGACCGGAACCACTCCCACCCCAATGAACGGAATCTCCATTGGGTCACCCCAATCACAAGTATTCACTATTCCCCTGTGCCTCTCACCTCACCTCACCACTCCTTTTAGTTTGATCTATTTTTGTGATGATTTCTCTTGACCTTATTGGTTTTCTGGTCATCTCTCTCAGTTTACTCTTGCATGCATTCTCCATCTGCCCCCTTCCCCTTTTCTAGCAATCATGAATAACTGAGAGGCCTAGTAACACATCTTGCTTTATTAATGGTGCCTCTTCTTGAGTTGAAGTGGCAAGTGCTCTCCATGGATGTATTAAATTTAGAAGGGGGTAAAAACATGCTTGCATTGTGACTCAATTTATAGAATTATTGATGTAGCTCTCATATGAATGCGTTGATGGAGCCTGTTTAAATTAGGATCATCATTTCACATTTAAAATGGGTCAACCCATGCTAATATTAATACCTAAAAACTATACAATACAATTTTAATAATAAAAAATGAATAATTTAGGCATAAATATATTGTGGTTTACATTGAACATGTGACTCAAATGGCCACACTTAATTACACTTAACTAGCGGTGTCAGAATTAATTAATATTGACAATTAATTGACCATCAAATGAGTCAACAACTATTTTGATAATTGATTGATTGTTTAGAGCGACTGTTTAACGTAAACTAGTCAAAACTCTCTGGTTTCAGCATCTCAACAGTAAATATTCTATAATTACCAACTATCCAAATTCTTTCACAAACATCGAGTGCATCATTACCTCCTGTGTGGTATTACTTAATTATCTTTTATTTGGTTTTGGTATGAAGTAATACCGCCCACAAAACAACCACAAAGATCTACAATAATTGGAAAAAGATGTATTTTGTTAAATATTTTAATACAAAACAATAATGATTATTTGATTAATCAATGGAAAATTGATATAATAATTGAATAAAAATGTTTGATAGTGACAGGCCTACATTATTATCTAATTGTAGAATTACTGTATTTCCTACATGGCGGTTGTTCAAGCCACCCTGTTTTTTTAAGCTTTTTTTTTTTTTTTTTATGGAATCATGACTTTCATAGTGGAATATTTTTCTCATATAGTGATATGTTGAACACTTAAGATAAGGTCACCATTTCTTTAGACATTTCTGCTAAGATAGTGTGAATTTTTTGAGTGAAGTATCATAGCATTACACCATGGCACAAGACAAAACAATCCAAGTGATGTATGAAATATAAATATGTAGTGTCTGCCAAAATGAATCTAAGTGTGCGAACGTGGCAATTCCAGCAAGCTTGTTTTTTGTCTGTACTGTATTTGTGTCAAGTGGACAGTCTAAGTGCTGTCACACCAAAACACTGTCACTGTTTGGTGTCACATTTTGCATTAATTTGACTCTTGAAAAGCATGTAATCCATATCATCCATGTGGTCAGTGTGTTATTAATGTATCTGACGTCTCATGGATTACCTATCTGCCTCATTTTTGCAGAGAATCCTGTGCAATTTATGGCAATTTAACCCAGGAATGTATCATCAATTTTAATACAGGTGTTTTTTTTTTTTTCTTGAATATCTTTTCCAATTGAATATACTGTTTTTGCGGGTGTCTTAGGAATTGCAATTACTCTAAAAAGATTCTGTTTTGGGAAGCCCACAATGCCGTTTATGTGGCACAGATTGCTTTTTTCCCCCCACTCATGTCTGGGGTATATTTACATATTTATAGAAAATTCCAGTAAAAGGTAAGCTTGTAAGGAAGTGTCATGCTCTCTCTCACACACTCGTAGTCATGATCGTGGTATTAAATCAAATCTGATAAAGTGTCAACTGTAAACACTAGCAAGTTTTCTTTCTTAGTTTCTTAGCACTTCTTGAATTCATCATCTTGTACTACATGATCTCTATCATTGATGCTAGTCATCACTGTATACTAATATTAACAGGTTTGAAAAAAATAATACAATAGTACAAGTTGATAATGATTTCCTTCAAGATTGACTGATGCCAAATTTGGTAAACTGCAAAGTGTACACTTATCAAACACTCTTGTATGTGTCTGGATTTAGAAAACACAAAAGTAAATACAGTTCCAGCATTGTTTACTAAGAAATGATTAAAATGTCTCCAAAAAATGCGCCATCGCACAATATTAAGTCTCTCGCCACACATTTTTTTGTTTGTTTGCTTGTTTTTTTTAAAAACCTCTCATGTCGTTTTATTGGGTTTATAAGATAATTGGAGTTGAAAATGCCCAGGATGCCCTTTTCAAGCTATTTTTGTTGGCCCAAATTGCCTGGCAGGTTGCTATATTGACTATTCATCCTTGTCTTGTTCATAGTTCTCACAAATAACTAAAAAATATGAGTTCAAAATCTATGTGTTTTTTTCTATGTGTCTACTCCACTCATTTGCTGGTTGATACCTTCTCTGTTAGTACCTTCAACTCGGGACTTTAGTACGCCGCAAACAAACCACCGCATTCAACTCGTTCAGGTGATAAGCTGTTTCTCTTTGTTGTCTTAAAAGATGTTGACGTACAAACGAAACAGACGTGACTTTGTTAATAGAAGCTATAGACGCTAACCTGCATTAAGATGAAGATTCCTGATCTTTTTGGACACTTGCTCTGAGCACGAGTGTCATAAAGAATGATGTAGTATTTTTTTTTAATATTACAGCTTTATTCTAAATATTGTCGTTCGATTATATTTAGTTTCTGAATAAGATTAACTTTTGCGGCTATACCTGCAAAACACGTTCTCGTAGGCTATATGCCAATGAGCTCTATTCATCTTGGTCTTTACTGCATGCTTGGCCACATCTAAATATGTAATAAGCTGTGGTCCCATCTTCCTCAGTTCATGTGGACAAAAACACATTCATAATGTAAGCATCACTAGAAGCAAGAGTGTGGTTGCACTACAGTGGTGTTTCCCGTTAAATCTTTTGACTGTGTAAATTTATTATGCACTGGCTGGAAATTCTTAGAGGTAGGAGTGGAAAGTCCACTGCCACAATCTGACTTGATTTTTTATTTCCAGGTACAACTGCATTAAACCATTCAATGGGCATCAATTTCCTAGCATTTTCAATTTTTAAGACAAAAACATTGAGACAGTTGACAGCCACCAAATCAACCAAAATGACATTTCTTTTGGTCTGTGCAAAAATCCTCCACCACCTCCATCATTTTAGTGAAATCCATTTGGTAGTTTTAAACAAAGGTCCCAACGGACATGGGTTAAAGTGTAACAACTTAGCAGTGGTAAAATAACAGATACAACTGTCAAACGTACACCTGGGTTGGAGCGTGAACAAAACAAACATGTCTTCCATTCAAGGCGAGCACACAGAGCAAACAGTGAAATCCACACCACACACAGCTAAAATGTAGAAAAAAAGTGACGGATACATAATCCAAGCTAATGCTTTGCTCAACCATACAGAATACAAAATATGAGAAGGCAAAAAAATGTACGCACACACACACACACACACACACGCACACACTGTGCATATTGTTAATTTGTGGGTTTGACCTACAGGGCATGAACATTCAGCGACTTGTCCCCCAGCAGACGCCCAGCCCATGTTATTCCATTAAGTGCTACCTATTGGACCACAGAATGGAAACCGCATCTATGCCTGCTGCTGCCCTTTTTTTTTAGTCCACAACAGATGTAGGAAAGTGAGCTTGAAGTGTAAAAAGTTAAGTTTTAAAGAATTTGAATTGTTATACATTGACAAAAGCTCACACCGGAATGTTTTTACTTTGTAACTTGATATTACACCGCCTCAAATACATGAAAGTTACCTTTCATGTGCAGACGTGGAAGCCACTTCTAAACCGTGCTGCTGAGTGCAGTGAGTGGGGGAAGGGAAACACCCGTTTGGCTGTGCGACTGTTTATATTTTCAGAACAGGCATCAAACGTTAGAATGAAACCAACCTTTTTCTAAGGCTGAGAAAGAGTGAGAATGAAAGAGAGGAAAGTCAGGTTGAGGCTAGGAGTCGAAGGGGAAAATAGAGGAAAATATGAAACATTTGGAATGGATGGGGGGGTGCTAATACCTTTGTTCCTTTTTATCCTGTGAAGCAACTGCTTGCAGGCATATTGCTGGCGTCTAAGACTGCTAAGGACACAAGTTTAAAACCATATGCGTGTATGTAATCTTGTATTTTAGGGTCAGCAGGTTTTTTTGGGGGGTGTTCACAAGTAAAATGGCTGGTCCCACACTGAAACGTAAACTCCCAAAAGAACTGGAAATAAAATGTCCAAAATTCAATCCGATAAGGTTCCTGAATTCCGCTGGATCCACTTAAACAATGTGCTGCTTCTTAAAGTTTTAAAAGCTCCGTTAAGCGCATTAAGGGAAATGCCATGTTTCGGGTTTAAGAGTTATGTTTGCCAACATGGTCAAGAATGAAAGTATTCATGCAGCTTGTTCATATACATGACTTGTGTCCTTGGACGAAATGGAAATGATGTCTCTGAATTGGACAAACAGACTAGTGAGTTCTCGGAACGTGGTGTGTTGGCCTCTCGCTTGGTATGTGGTTACGTCATAAACTCGAGAATGAAAGCTCCTTGTTTGACTAAGTGAGACAGGCTATGATGCAGATGGAGAAAATTTTGATTTGTGATTTGACTTGTGCCAGACTCACGATTTGGAGGCTTTGATTTACAGGCATATATTAAATGATAAGATCTTTGCCACATAAACTGTCCCCAATAAAAAAATGTCTAAAATAAGCCTTTGCAAAAGGTGTAATTTAGTTCCTCAGAGTAGATGAATGTTTTTCCATGATGGGATTACAAATATAGTCTTTCCAATACCACGGTGGGTGCACGTGCCAATGTATCCAAAGTCTGTTTTCCATGGCTACTGCTGCTCCTTTTGATTGTTTTGTCACTCTCCAGGACTTTCAAACAATGCGATTCCCCACTTCTTTTCCTGTCCTGTTGTGAAAGTGGAAATTCACGAGAGCATTAGCCTCGAGATGCACTTGAGGAAGGGAGGGTACTGGGAACGTGGTTTTTGTTATGGTGAGGGACGTGTTGGGTGTCATAGGATGTGGAAAACCATCAATTTGCCAGATTGAAGGCCCTTGATCTCAAATGATTTTAGTCATTATCTGATGCTGTGTGACCTTTTTTTTTTAATTTAACAATCCATCATTGGTGGTTTGTCAATAGAGGGCACTTGTGCTGCCTAAATCAGTCACCTGGAAGGGGACAAAAAGTTCCGCATTGGCGACGCGCGCTCAAGACTACTAGCGTGAAGGGCGTGTCAGCCGGCCAAGCAGGGCGAGAGCGAAGTGGAGACATGACACAAAGTTATGGTGGCCTTGTCAGAACCGACACTGCCCCTGACTTTTAAAAATACTCAATTAAATTCACAATTATCAGTATGTAGGCCTAATTGTGGATGAAATACTGAAGCGTGTAGTCTCAGCTTCCAAAATGCACGCAAGTATGAACGACCAACACAGCCACTTAAGAAAATACCCACATTATCAACTTTTCAGTAGACGGTATAGAAGGTGATTTAAAACATTACATAATCCATCCACCCATTTTATACTGCTTATCCGGAGTCAGGTGACGGGGGTATTTTCAACAGGGAAGCCCAGATTTGCCCTCTGCTCAGTTACTTCATCCATATAATGCTCTTTACATTTCAGTGAAATCTCAAAGTGCATCGAAAGGTTGTCATGCTGGAGCTGTACAAACGTGATTTCATGTTTTGCTTTAATTTGGATTAGTGGCAACAATAACTATGCTGATAAATGTGTGTGAGCGCGTGTGTCTTTGTGTGTATGTCTGTGTTTGTGTGCCTGCGTGTGTTCACGAGTTTTACTGTGCAGCTCTGGCCCTAAGTGGCTCCCCTTACTGTCTGCATTGTTTCCCCAGAGTGACACGGACGAGGCTTAATAGACCTGCTGATGGTGTGTTAAAGTGCGGTCTTAATTATAACACTATGCTCCGTTAAGCACAGTCACATTAACGTTGCATCGCTTGGGCACGAGATGGCCAGACTGCTGATTCATTGTCTAGTTTGGATGATAAACAGAAAAACCCATGCTATCAAATTGATGAGCTAAATCAGCTGATTCCTATCATGTTGTTTTTGTTAATAGATTTGCGTTGTAAGACACTCTGGTGAAGAAGACATTTACTCGAAAATAAAGTATTGGTTGGTTATCTTTATGATCATGTATAACCAGACATGCATGTAAAAATATTGTCATGGTTCTCAAATGGGCACCAGAGGTTGGGCCCACTTCTGACTTGGAATATGGGACCCTGTGATTAACAAAATTCTTTAAGGGCAAGCTGTCCACTTTTCGGACACCTGTTGACGGACTACGGCAGAGCGACACGGAGATGACCAGCAAACGTAATTGTTAGTGTGGAGCCAACCTGATCAAGCCAATTGAAAAATGTTAAATTCTAAAGCAGTATTTGGGTGCCATCATAAGGTGCATCCAATAAGATAGGGATGGCTGAGTGATCATTGTGTGCCAACAGCAATAGACCAAGCGGCGGGAAATGCCTCCCAGTTACTTCCTGGTTGGCTCCTGCATAAAAAACATGGGCAAGCTTGCACTGGCGTGCTTTCCTTGACCCTTGATCTTGCTCTTGTCACATGCTCATGGTCTCCATTTAATCAAACAAAGCATTTACCCATTTGAACACTACATTTGATCTGTATTTTCTGAATTGTCTGTCGCATAGCATTTTAACCTAGTTTCAATGTTTTTAGAAAAAGAGAAAACATTTTTTTTTTAAATACTCATTGGTACTTTTTTCATTGATGTAAAAAAAAATGGATGGAGGGAGGGAGGGAGGGAGGGAGGGAGGGAGGGAGGGAGGGAGGGAGGGAGGGAGGGAGGGATGGATGGAAAATCCCATCTTCAAATTCCTGGATCTCTGAATCAAATCTGATCTAGTTGTAAATTAGTGAATTTGTGAAGGTCATTATTAATGATAGATGGTTCATTGAAGTGGTTCTGCACTGCATGACCTTGTTTTTTCTTTCTTCATTACAGGTAAAAGGCCAGCTTCTGTGGGATTTGATTTTGTCTTTAGATAGGTTCAACTGAAGATGGAAACACTGGAGTCTGAGCTAACCTGCCCGATCTGCTTGGAGTTGTTTGAAGACCCTCTGCTCTTACCGTGCGCCCACAGCCTGTGCTTCAACTGTGCCCACCGCATCCTGGTTTCACACTGCTCATCCAGCAAGCCGCTTGAATCTGTTTCGGCCTTTCAGTGCCCCACCTGTCGTTACGTCATCACGCTGAATCACCGCGGACTGGAGGGGCTTAAGCGCAATGTGACGCTGCAGAACATTATAGACCGCTTTCAAAAGGCCTCCCTGAGCGGCCCCAATTCGCCTACTGAAAGCCGGCGCCTGCAGCGGCCCTACACCGCCACCATTAGCGGCACAATAGCAGGAACAATTGGCGGCGGTGGTGGCGGTGGCACGAGCGGAAGCAGCGCCCGGAGCAGCCCGGCCACTTCCAGCCACCCCCACCAACACCCGCACGCCAATCACACCAATCACATTAACCACACAAACGCCAACCACAGCCCGGCGTTTGTGGCGAAAATGGATCTGCGCATCTGCTGCCAGTTTTGCGAGCAGGACCCACCTCGCGAGGCCGTCAAGACATGCGTCACATGCGAGGTATCGTACTGTGACCGCTGTTTGCGAGCGACGCACCCCAACAAGAAGCCCTTCACGAGCCACCGCCTGGTGGAGCCTGTGCCGGACACGCACCTCCGCGGCCTGACCTGCGTGGAGCACGAGAACGAGAAGGTCAA
The DNA here is from genome assembly GCF_024217435.2 of Syngnathus scovelli. Taxonomy (NCBI): domain Eukaryota; kingdom Metazoa; phylum Chordata; class Actinopteri; order Syngnathiformes; family Syngnathidae; genus Syngnathus; species Syngnathus scovelli. The sequence continues at coordinate 14,064,338 of NC_090847.1, forward strand.
CATGTACTGCCTGGTGGATGACCAGCTCATTTGTGCCCTCTGCAAACTGGTCGGGCGCCACCGGGAGCACCAGGTGTCCTCGCTCACCGAACGTTTTGACAAGCTCAAAGTAAGTCTTTCATGTTAGTTTTTCACTATGCTAATATTAGTCATTTATTGTATTTTAATGGTGAAAAAGTATGACCTGACTTTGTTTAAAATGATTTATCTAGAAACGCCACCGTCCCCATTCCTATATCTCACAATTTGTCACAATATCTTTGGGTGTTATTCCCAACCATTAAAAATTTCATGAGAACCAGTCCTGCCTCATTCCCATAATGTGCACACACATCATCACATTTCATCAGAAAGAAAGACAAAGGCCAGCTTTTAGGACTGTGTGCCGGTGAGCGGAGACAGGCGGTGAGCAATAGGGGAGGCAGTCATCATAATAGTCGATGAGCTGGCATTCCATGTGACCGCTAAGCTTTCAGAGTCTCATCGTAAAGAGAGAGAGCGCTGAGTCAGGTTGAAAAAACAACAGAGTGGTACGAGCTGGAGCTAATTCTACCACCAACGAGCGAGCTATCATTGAAGTTGAACTCATGCTGAGGGACCTGACCGGTCTGACCTTTTTAAATAGTAGATAGTAACGGTTGTGTCAAAGGGTTGTACTTCTGCCCGACTCACATCGTATTCTTCTTTGTTTTTTCTTCTTCTTGTCTTTCTTTGTCGTTTTTGTCGGCAGTGATTGATAATTAGTCCTTTCCTTGTTTGTTTCATACTGTAGTATACAATTGATGCGCCAAAAGATATATTGCTGCAATCAGACTAAATTGGGTACTAATTATAATTATGGTAATTCCTATCATCTGATTTTTTTTTCCAGTTTATCAGTAAATCTGTATTAAGGTGAACATTACCATGTGAAATGTGCCTTGCATTAGCAGCATTGAGAGCGAGTATTTTCTTCAGTGTGCCACAACCCATCTCGAGGGAAACTGAATGGTAGTTCTCAGCTACAACATAAATTTGGTTTTAGAGAAAATTAAATCCCTAAATTCTGTGTCTGGCTTACTTTAGCATTCATCATGTCGGCAAAATTCAACCTGCTGCATCATCAGCTTAACCCACGGGAAAACTGTGTTTATTTTTGCTAACGCGTGATCCTGCCACCTCATTCTTTTTAGACTGGGAGAGTTTATAGGAAGAAATAGCTGGCACTCCTAATGCTTTCTCTACCACTTCATGGCTTTCTTGTGGTTCTTTGGAAAGCTCCCCGCAGCCTAGGCTTTGAACTTTCTCCACTTAAAAATCCTCCATCTTGTCCGCATCTGGGACAGAGGGAGCCCGAGTCCTAGCTCTACTGTAGAGCTGTCAAGTATTAGTTAATGAATAATCTGGTTTTCAATCATGCAGGAGGTCTTACTAGGGCATCCTATCATGGAAGATGTAGGTCAAGAAGGGATTTATGTACCCAGCTTTTTTCTACTCCATTTTGGAGAGGGGAAAGTTTTCTATAAAGTGAAAGGTACCTTTTTATACGTAAAGTGGCGCCTACCAAGGAAAACCACATATGTCCATTTTCAATCATGGATCGTCATCTTAGTAAAAACCTTTGGAATATCAATGGGCATTAGCTATTGCAGTTCTTAAAGTTGGCAAGTATAACCTCAGGGAAGTAATAAAATTTGGCACGGCCTTCCTGATGATAAATTAATCAAATATTTTGATTTGCTGCATGTTCACTTTTTTACATTCTAGCAAAAAATAAGAAGGCTTCTCTCTAATTAAACAGGTATTTCCACACATTTTCTTTGAGCTTCTGGAATATTTGGTTGTTAAACCAATACTGTATTTGACGTGAATATCAGGTTATAGTTAGATGATTCTAAAACCCGATAAATGCATTTATTTTGTTGACTACATTGAAATAATATTAAAAAAACAAGTGAAGGGTTAGTTTTTTTCACACATGACTATACATGCACTGAAATGAGCCACCACAGCTAAACAAGTGCCCTCTGTTAGCCGTGGTCAATGCTGTCCTCACGGCATCTGATTTTTGACCTCTTTATGCTCTGTGTGCACTGGGAGTCATACGTTCACCGATTCCTCACACTTTGGGGAGCGAGCAGGATATTCCACCATGAGCCAAATCTGTAAAAGGTGGAATTCTGGCTCTGCTGCAGCATTATATTATATATATTATATTATTGTCCTGGCCGCTGATGAGCAGAGCTCTTTGCCTGGAAGTAGTCAATTGTGCCTTTTAATCGGCAGGCCTATAAGCGCATGTGTCATTCTTTGATATGCTTGTGCATTAATGGATTTATTTTAGGTCATTTGGAGCGAGGAAACAATGAAGTAATTTATTTCTGATCAAAACTAAAGAAACCCAATGGCATCATACTTAAAGCACATTTTTAATGTTTGGTCACAAAATGTGATCATGTCTAGCGTAGATGGCTGTGGTTGTCTTAAACTAGGAATTGAAACTTAAAAGAAAATGTTCCCAAACCTCCTGCTCCAGTGTGTGCTTGCCATGTTTACTACTGTGACAAATTTTGTTAATATACATTTAAAAGTGTGACATAATGACAATCAAAATAATTATTCCCCTTGGAAATTTCAAAGGAACGAAGGAAATGGGCACTAAAAGAGAGTAGAGGATTACACAACCCCAAAATGCTGATGAAATTTCAGAACTGTGTGAAATACAGTTGATCACATCAGATACAAATGTCTTTGTTCTCTCAATTTAAACAATTATTTTTTTATGCCCCCAAGTTTAAGTGCTTGAGGGTTTGAAGTGCGTTAAGTTCTGCTAGCACGGCCTTTGTAAAAGGTTTTGACAGAGCTCAAGTGTATGTGTGCCTGATCATTGTACATAAGTGTATTGCAGAAGATTTTATTTCCTGTTTTGGAAAAACATGGTCTTCCCACTTCCTTCGGTTCCTTCAGCCCTTCTTTTTCTTCACCCCCCTCAAGCCACCTTCCAGCAGTATCCTCTGCTTCCCCTGCCAATCCAAGCTCCTAAGGCAATGTTTAATTTCGTGTGATGTGTGCATCACATCCGCTCCCACTCCGGCTTCACTCCCACTTTAGCTAAATTGAGCTTGTGCACGAGTGCACACATTGTCACTGGTTATGTGTACTCAATGCCTAAAAGCACTAATACAGTAAGAGCAAAATGTGGCACAGAAGATTTCGAAATTAACATGAACAACAACATCAACACAATATTACAATCCTGTTAATGCAGTCTAACACAAACAGATGTGGCGTGAATGGAATAAAAATACTGCAGTCTGACAATAACATAGTGTGTTTTAAAATTCTTGACTAACAGATATTAAATAAAGGTGAATTCTATCTATCTATCTATCTATCTGTCTATCTGTCTATCTGTCTATCTGTCTATCTGTCTGTCTGTCTGTCTGTCTGTCTGTCTGTCTGTCTGTCTGTCTGTCTGTCTGTCTGTCTGTCTGTATTTATTGTTGTGAGCCACCTCAAAATTATACACAGTAGCCTTAAAATAAACATTCGTGTTATGTGCTGTGAATATACATAATTCACGCTCCCATTTTTTTCGCAAGGCTTTGTTGAGTCAGGCTTTTCTTCTAACAGATATTTTTTGTGTAATCATCATAATTATGGAATTCATTCGTGGGCCCGATTAGATGGTTCGGCGGGCCGGATTGGACCACAGCGAGCTGCCAGTTGATGATTCCTGGTCTACTCCCTTTTGTCATATTTTACCTGAGCACCAAGCTGTCAAATAAGGAAAAAAAAAGCATTAATTAATTTTATATTTGAACAGCTTCGCAATCACTACCTTCATACAAAATTATTTAGTTGAAAACTGACCAATTGTATGTTGAAAATGAATCCTGAATGATGAACAACGGCCGTTAGTTACAAACTAACCAATTATTATTTTGCTCCATGTTTGTGTATTTTCAAATCCATACCAAAGTTCAAATAACCGTTTTATGTTCTACTCTGCCACTTCTCACTTTTTGTTAAATTTTCTTCCTTCACAGCAGCTTTCTTTCTGTTCTTTTACTATATTGTTTATTCCTTATTTAGCACTTAGCCAGTGGGTGTTGTTTAAGCATTGCCTACAAACATGCACACACTGTCAATGTTAGAGAATGGAAGCCCTCCGGTGCGTGTGTGTGAGTGTGGGTATGCGTGCGTGCGTGTGTGTGCATGCGTGCGTGCGTGTGTGTGTGGGGGGGAGGCTAAATAATGGCCCTCGAAAATGTGTATTTACAGGTGTGGGGGATGTGGATACGGATGATATTAGGTCTGATGTGTGATATGACAGAAGGCTGTGAGTGTGTTGCCAAAGGGAAACCACGCTGTGTGGAGAGCTGCTGGGGATGGAGATCACTTAGGCATGCAGACCTAAAATGAAAAAGATGAGTAAAAAGCTTTTATCGTACCACTTGAAGAAGTGCGCATGAGCAGACCCTCATTCTATACACACATGCACATGTACACCCACTGCCTATGTGCTGCCATCAACGTATGGACGGGTGCGGGGGGTCATGGAAGGAACAGATTTAAATAAAAATCAATCCCTATCTGTGCATTGTGCACAAATTAAAGAGAAAGGACACTGTAAGCTTTTAAAAGCTATGATGTCAGCGTAATGCTATGCAGAAAGAAGGGCACAGTACTTATCTGCATCTCCTTTGTATGTTTCACAGCATTGTTCAGATACCTCCATTACAATTCATTCATTAGGTGCTGATCGCCTATTTTTGCAAGTGACCTACAGAAATAGATCTCTTTTGCTATATTTTAATAGAAAAGCAGCAAATGTTAATTTAGTTCATATGGTCCAGAAATCCTCCCACCCAAACCACAGGCTGCCCTTTTTGGTCAGCATGAACAAGCGCCATACTCACCAGCGTTTCTCACTGACGACTCTCTGTCTACTATGTGTACACTGAAGGTTTCAACAAGAGAACATTCAAAGCAAGCAAAATTTCCATCTTGGCAGCTTTCCTTTACAAAAATACTATCTCAAAAAAACAAAATATGGCTGAATGTGGAGGCTCTTCCAGATGTATTATATTTTTACATTGCTGTATTTGTAAGTATAATCTGTATTAATATTAATGTTTTCCACAGGTCGCTGCTAGATGCAACATGATAAGAGGATTTATAAATTCATCAAAATGATTAACTGAAACGTTATTTACCGCTTGGTCCTATCATACGCAAACCTTTCATATTATACTGCTTTGTTTGTTTAAAAAATATGGTGAATAAGCACTCGTAAGTATTAATTTGTGGTGCAGATGCGATTTATACAAATAGCAAGGGGAAACTTTTTGAGGAAAGTGATGACACACACCGTCTATTGGCATCGCTCTGAGGCTCAATTCAGGATAGCATTTCATATTTGCAGAATTTCTTTAAAGAGACTAATTTAAAGCACACAAAAACCGGCAGGCTCCTACATTACTTCCCATGGCGAGCTAATGATTGGGGCCATTTCATAAAATAAATATTTATAGTTAGTGTGCAATATGTGCGCATCAACACACAAACACATTCAAACATATCAAAGCTTACCGATGGAGTATTGGTTGATTCATTCTTATGTAGGGTTTGTTTTGTTTTTTTTCCTTTGATTCTCTGCAATTACTTTGTAACTATGCAAGCTTTCTGCTCCCAAAATTGAGACTTGTCAGTGAGCGTCATTTGCGAGATACTCAGTTTGAACGAATGACACCAGTGTGAGACGAACACCACATTTTCAGTCGCCCAGGGACGGCAGGAAGTTCTGATTCATTGCTGGCCCTAAAATAGCACATTGGTTAGTTTGCTTTGGAGCTACACACAGTGCCCAGTAGTCACTAATGTTTACTACTTTGCTTTTATTGTGGGATGTTATGGTTACAGTTTTAGTTTAGATTAGCTTCATTTTATGAGATCCAATACCCGCGCTGTATCAAGATTTTATCGAGTGGCAGTATATTTGTGTCATATTTTGGCTACCTTTGCTTCATGACTGTGGAATCTTTAGGGAATCTAGACCCGATACAATATGAAGCATAAAGAAAAATGCACAAGATTAAATGAAATTGCGTGATTAAGTACATGATGAAAATAAAGATAACCGGAGTAGGATAAAAATTACCAAGCAAGATTCCCTTTGAAATAAGCAGCTTTCTTTCCATCATACTACTGTTCCTAATACAACAAAGGACTTTAATATTCAAAATGTGCAGTCTTATTTTGGGAGATGAGCACCGATGGTGTCTTGATTGTTCACACTTTGATAGAATTCTACCATTACTTGGGTTCATATCACTTGTCAGTTTGTGGTTGGTCTCAAGGCTGTAAACAAAGAATGAAGCTTAAATAACATGTGAGCATGAAAAAAAAATGAAGTAGGAAATTGCTGGGGTGAGGGAGTTTCTTCTAATTATAAAAATCCATCCATCCATCCATCCATCCATCCATCCATCCATCCATCCATCCATCCATCCATCCATCCATCCATCCATCCATCCATCCATCCATCCATCCATCATCTGTACCCTAATTGATTGCTCAGTAAAGTTGTCTGGGGTGCGAAGAAAAAAGTGTCATTGTGTTTGGTAATGTGTCCTTGAGCTACAGACATACTGTCCTGGTAGTGGGTGCTTTCTTTCCACACTCTGGGCTCTGCTACCACTAGTAGAATCAAGCAGCCAGACACCTTCAAGCGCCACAATAAAACACAGATGTCAAACTCAAGACCTGGGGGACAGAACTGGCTGGATAAAAAATAGTGTGTTGAATTTACTCCATTTTATTTTGTCAAGTGGTTGAAAAAAATTAAATGATTTGGATCCAGAGACAAGTGATTTCATAGTCTACTTTGTCTAAATTTCTTTGGGTCCAGATGATTTTATTTTGTGCCAGCCACCTGATGAAATAAAATTAAGTAAATTCATCATTTTTTTGCTGTAGAGGCAAATCGTGTACATACATCAACTTCATGTTTCTTGCTAAAGCACTCAAATTGCAAATCATCTTCATGTTCAATAACATAAATATAATACAATCATTTTTGTTCCCAATCGCCCTTTCAAAATATATTGAAAAACGTATGAACAATTTTATGAAATGATATTAAAATATATAAATAGATATTAAAAGAGAAAACTATTAAAGAATATAGCAACTGTGAAACATTCCTGGTTGTGTGTTCCAGGCACACCTCTCAGAGTGATTTCCTCTTCAGAATGTGTCCCAGTAGCCATCAGTCATAGTAGTCCAGTTCAATCAAACGTTGCCTTCAGTCAGTCAATAACAAGAACTAATTTGGGACATCTAGTAGGTTAGCTGTAAAGTTGTCACGTCAATTTTATTCTTTGTAAGCTGAACTTTTGCTTTCCGAACCTTTATAACCTCTTTTTGCAAGAACATTCCTGACAGCTACAGTAATTCCCGGATTTGAACAAGGCAGTTCAGCTCCTTGGGGAGTCATACAAAGAAGAGTGTCCGCTCTAGCTATCCGCACCAAAAAGACCACGAGGCAGAACGAATGGACCGCCAGGAATGTGTCTTTGCTATTTACAGGAGGTCATCCCAGTGCCTATCCACAGGGGTTTCCCCTACTGACTGCGGCCACGTAAAGAATGCTAAGCCATGGTCCTGCTGAATTGCATCAGTTGTGTCATCACATTTGGTTGTATAAGATGGCGCTGGGATTCAGCATGTGAACTGCTGCTCATGTAACTTATAACAGTCTGACAGTGTTCGAGATCCAGATATCCCTTCCTCCCCTGCAGTATTCTATTTGATCATTTCTTGGTCATCCTACCATCGTCTGCCACAGTAGCAGGCTTAATATATAAGCACTACTTTCATCATGTGTTTGTTATATAACCTCATCTATAAATACCTGTTAATGCCATGATTAACTGGCCTGCTTGACCAGAGCTAGATCATGCTGCTCAAATTGGAGGACCCAGAAATTCTGATTCACACATCTTTTTGATAGTATTGGAAAGATTTTGATTTGTGAAAAAAGTGGATGTACCGCATGATCATGATTGAACAAGGCGTCCTTGTCACGCAGTCTGTGATTCAGGTTGCAGGCCACTAGTATGGGTTGCTTAAGGGACTAAAACTGGACATTGTTGGCTCAACATAAGTCGCTTAAGTTGCTTGAATCAAATGAAATGTGACAATTGATCTGTGTGACAATTGATCTGAGGGCAGCACAAGATTTTGCAATGTGTTGGGTGAAAAATGTTATTCACACTCGAGTAATGTTTTGTTAGGTGCTTGAGGATATAAAACAAGATAGTGTGCCACTTAGAAAGGTGAAAGTTCAAAGAAATTCAGTTACTGATGAATTTAAAATGCATGGCGTAATATCACTACCATTTGTATTATGCTGTTTTCTGACAACTATGCTTGGTCTGTTTCTTAAAGTAGCTGCTTCAACCGCGTTTAAATTTTAACTGAAAGAAAATGGCATTAAGGCTTCAAGACAAGACTCTTGCTGTCAGATGAATTCTGGCATGACAGTAAAAGCACAGGCAGAAGTAGTCGAGAACAAGAAGATTCAGGTCAGGGCAATGCAGAAAAATTGGGGAAGGGCGACAGCTGACATTGTGGAAGAGTGATGATGAGGCATCGGTTGTGTCAGGAAAGAAAGAACAAACTAGTGGGAAATGGAAAGAGATGTTATTGAGCTCCATTGTTCAAATTTTAAATGACATGCACTCACATTTACTCACCAACCTTCAGGGAAAGCTTCAGGTTAGACATGTGTAGACTGTAATATTGCAAAGTTAAAAAAAACATTAAGTCATATTTTGAGTATATAGACATGTTTTGACCTTTTGAAAGCAAAACAAGTCACCGATGCACTGATACTCCTTTCAGTTTAATCGACAAACGTTTTGTGAAACAAATTTCAGGTGCTCTTCACGTGCAGTATTTTATTCGGGGAAGAGATGTCACGATGCCATTATTTGCAATCGAACTCCTGAGTCAGAAACAATACATATTACATCTGAATGACCTTGAGTAGAGAGTCTAGTTTAAGTGTCACACTCACTTTTTACTTGGTCCTGCAGATAAGAGAAGCATACAATTTGACCACACAGCTCAACCAGCAAGCTTTACGTTTTTGACTGTTTGTGAAGTGAATATAATTTCCTGACTCCCACACATAGTGTTATGGTCTTTGTATGGGAGGTAAGATTATCTGTACTGTCACTTTGCTATGTGCGAAAGAGCGCAAGGACCGCTGCGGGGGAAGCTGTGTGACTGTGATGAAAACTGTTGTTGTCTGTCGTTGTGGTTTGATGGTGACAGTGAGTATGTGACCCTGAATGTATCTTCGGGAATCAGGAGGAAACTATCCCATTACGCTTTTTTCGCAATTATTTGCAGTAGTTCTTTTCACCTTTCAGTCTAACATATATCTCCTTGCTAGCCTGCATGTGATTTCATTCTATGAGTGTGGTCTAATCATTTTTACTGCGGACTAAGTGGAATTGCCCCTCCAATAATTAAAGTCTATAAACAATAAATAGTCAAGCTTTCATGGAGTATAGAGGAAAAGAAGACTCCTACTGAAAAGCTTGAACTCATCTATCAATCCATCCATCAATTTTCTTAATTCTCATGAGGGTCGCGGGCATGCTGGAGCCTATCCCAGCTGACTTCAGGCAGTAGGCAGGGTACACCCTGAACTGGTCACCAGCCAGCAAGGCACACATACAAGACAAACATTCACACTCATGCTTAAGAGCAATTTGGAGCGGTCACACGGCCTACCATGCATGTTTTTGGAACGTGGGAAGAAACATGAGCACCCTGAGGAAACCCGTGCAAGCACAGGGAGAACATGCATACTCCACACAAGAAGGCTGGATCCGGAATCAAACCCTGCACCTCTGAACTGAGAGGCGGCCGTGCTGACTAGTGTAACATTGTTCAACCACTGAACTAATCCAACGCCTTGCAAAAGAACAAACAGAACATTTCATGGAAACTTAAGCAAGATCAACATCTTTAAAAGGATGTATGTGACTGAATGAGCAAACGAGTTTGTTGAGATAAAAGGAATGTTTCTGCTAGCCAAATGCCTACTTGTAAGAAATCAGCTATTGAAGACCCACTTAGGAGGTACTGTATTTAATGGAGGTGTTGTCTCTATCCCTAAAACCTTTCAGTTTTGCAGTCATGTATTAACCTGTATGGCCACTCCTAACCAAGCCTTACAAGGGAACCTTTTTTGGGCAAAGTGATTGGAAGCAGCATACCTCTTTGCAGCCATGTTGCTCATCACCATACAAACTGTATAAATCTTTAGCTTAGTCTCTGCCTTCCTTTCTGTAAGAATAACTCAACATGCTGCTTGCACTCTTGTGGCATTTCAGAGAATGTCTAAATGTGCAACTGTGTCATGTTCATTTCCCCAGGAGCCAGCGCCTAAACCCGTTCGGTCAGAATGTGTTTTTGCAATCCAGACCAGTTGGAAGGTGACAAATCTCTGTAAAATTCACTTAATAAGTTTGACTACACCCTTCAGATTCCAGACTCTGTTTTGCAGTAGTCCTCAGAGGTTATTTATATTCCGAACATAAATGACAAGGAAATAAAGCTACCTTATTTAAGCTGTGCTGCGCCATGGAATTATTTTGACAAGCGCTGAAAAATGCTCAGACTTGAGAGAAAATGCTTTCAGAGCTAATCCGTTACGTTTGCAAAAGCAGTACCTCATTATATATTGAGTAAGCAACTCTTGAGAGAAATCTGTCTACTTAGCACTGTGGCTCAATGTTGCCTTGTGAGATAAAGGGGTATTTCAGCGGATGGACAGACGCTAGGTTGTTCAGTACTCGACTGACCTCCAAAGTATTAAATTTGGTCATGAGTGTTTAACGTGGACACACGTTTGTTTGTTTGTTTGTTTGTTTGTTTGTTTGTTTGTTTGGTTGGTTGGTTGGTTGGTTGGTTGGTTGGTTGGTTGGTTGGTTGGTTGGTTGGTTGGTTGGTTGGTTGGTTGGTTGGTTGGTTGGTTGGTTGGTTGGTTGGTTGGTTGGTTGGTTGGTTTTTTATTTTTTGACAATTGCTTTCACCTCTATGGTCAGCCGTCACCGAAGCCATTTTCACGCAGAGGCTGTTAGAATGACATCAGCAACTAATGTTTTTACAAATGGTCTGCAAATTCTATTCTGCCAAATGTATACTTTCAACCATATATACTTATGGTGTACCTTAACTCCGATTTCAGAAAAAATCCCATTATCGAGTGAGCTGTAATTGAAATTTTGTTAGGTTCCTACAGTTGTCAATCCAGTGATACAACTACAATTTGGCTGGCCTAGCATAGTAGCTAAGTGAAAATGAAAGCAAATGGATACAGGTACATACTGAATACATTGGCTCTAATTCTATTCACCCTCTTGTGTTTTGTCATTTGTCCTGGTATCAATGCTATGTGAGTATTATGTACTTGCCTCTTCTTTTCTGTTTTTCACCTGCACAATAAATCGTAACATTTGATTCAGCATGGCCATTGTTAAGAATTCCGTTTGGCCAGCAGCAAATGAGACTCGCTTACTGATTCATGAGCAGCTGCTTGTGTTTGGCGCCTATTTACTCGAACCTAAGCTGTATGTACAAGACTGGAATCTCAGCTTCAGAAAAACAGCCTGGGAGCTCATCATACTTTGTTCGGTTGTCGTCATTGTTTTTTTAAATCATGTATCATCTGTCTTTACAGAGTTTATGGCTTAGAGAACGTTAGTCACAGAAACATATCAGTAAATATACCCAACATTGTCAAAATCTTATCGAAGCAGTGAATTGACTCTGAAAATGTATCATATCACAGCCAACAGCAGCAATCTGATGATATCATTTGCCAAGGATAAGAATTGACAAAGGTAACAAATCACACTGCACCGCGCTGAGATGATAAAACAATTTCAAAAATCTACATGTGTCAATTTCATATATATTCCGCTGCCCGCGGGCTTCAAGGTAGTTCTCAAATCAGTGGGCAGATGAAGGTTTGACACAGATGAGACCAAATATATTGAAACTGATTACAATGAGCGGTTTTAGGATGAGAAATATAATGACAGCGAATGGTATATAAGCCTCAATTTGTTTTAAACATTTCCCTGAAATACATTTCAGACTGAAAACTACAAAAAGATGTAATAAATATTTTTATAGATAAGTGACTGTCTCACCTTCAGTTATTTGCATTCACTTTGCTTACTTCACAATAATAGTTGCTAGTAATCATAAAAAAAAATGAACTCACATGTGGGATACGGCTACAATGGGCAGTTTAGAAAAGATTTGGTCAAGTATTTGAAGAATTGATTCTTTGTACGCTAGAAATATCATTGTGGCACTGGTCTCAGCGGAAACAATGATTTATTAGTTCCTTTTAATGCACAGAGGGTCTGGGATCTTGATCCTCTGTCCTCTATGGGGCCAATTCTTAAAATATAATCACATTTATCTCTGTTACAACTGGCTGTCCCTCCCTTGTGGAAGCTCTGTTGAGGTTTATTGTGGTTTTACCTTTTTCCTTTTCATATTCCTCTGTGCTTGTTGTTTCTCTCCAAGCAATTCAATTTAGAGTTCTCCATGGGGACTTGAACATAAATGTTAGCATTTTATTTAAGTGCTTCTGGTCATGATTTTTTTATACCATGACTTAAAAACCTTGAAAGGTCACATGAGTTCAACAGTAGGTCAAGCGATAAAAATTAACAGTTTTTCAATGGTGATATGCAAAAGTGTTAAAGTTGCAGCTACTTTCACACGTTACAATTAAAGCCGTTAGCGGCTGGGTGATGGGATGAAGCTCGACCCGCAATGTTTACCCCCTCCAGCTCCCACCCCATTCTCTTGGTCTAAAGGGTTGTGCCCAACAGAATGCTATCCTTAGACAAAAAAAAGTTTCCCAGAAGGCTCATGTTACTGACATGATTTGACTTTTTAGAATCCTCTTGTTACTAACAGCTGTAAAGCAAGCCTGCTTCTATTCTACTTCCCTTTCATGAGTTTTAATCTCTAGCTTGCCTTTAGTTCTGTCTGTGTCTCTGTCCTGCTGAATGGCTTGTGCATAGGGGATGATCTTGAATTAATTAAAGGGGGGGGGAAAGACTTTGAAGTCGGATACTTCCCCTCAGGCCGCTTCGACACATTTTTGTTGTTGTGGTGTCATAATGGCTGAACGATTTAGCAACTGGACTTTTTCATCTTATTCCACGACTAGGCGGCACAGGATTAGAAACCCCATTATAAAGTTTTGTCTTTTTGCTGTTGGTGTGTTGTTTCACGCTTGAACTTGACTGTCACCTTTTCATGGAACATCTTTTAATGTTGCTGAGGAAAAGTATGAAAGTGATGCATCCCTGCATGCCTCAATATGAGCAGTGTAATTGGATTGCCTGGGTTAGAAATGGCCAATTTGTCACAGTTGAAAGCAAAAATGCTATAGTTATTGGAGTATCTTTTATCATCGGCACAAGGCATACCATTATACATTGTGGAGTATAATGACTTGGCTTTCACAGCGTTTTTTTTTTTTGACATTGTCAAGAAAACGAAACATGTTTACTTGAACCATTGCCTGCACAGTTTGTGTGTGCGTGTGTGTGTGTGTATATATATATATATATATATATATATATATATATATATATATATATATATATATACACACACACAATTAATGAATAGTGAACAGATTATTTCTATTTTGATTACTTTGTACTACTAAAAATCCATGTAATATCAATATTAGATGAGAACCAATTTGAGCTCAACTAGCATTCTACAGCAGATATACGACTTTATTTATATAGCGCATCAACGACAGCTGAAAGTCATTTGAAAGCCACAGAATGAAAATGGCTCTTTGAATGAGAGGAAAGAAACAACAACTTAGTAACTCTTATACCTTGTGGCTGATAAGTGTATAATTAAATTTGACAGGGATATCTGTTTATTTCAAAGAGACGTGGGCAGAAGCTCTTCAACATCATGATGTCATGTAGGAGGATTGGCCGGAGTTGTGATTTAACCCGAGACGATGTGCTGTCAGCTGCTGCGGTTGTAACTGTAGCAAGATGGACAGAATAAGGGCTGAAAATGCATAACGCTGAGGGAGTGAGGAGACAGACGATCAGGTTCAAGCGAGAGGTGGTGCTGCAGTGAAGGACAGACAATGCCCAAGAGACAAACAACAATGAGGGTGGAGGGCTGTTGGGGATTGAGCCACAAAAGCTTCGAATCAAAGCAGCAGTCATTCTATGGCCACTGTGCCACTCTGTGCCATCTCCATTTCATCAACCGTCTCCATAGTTCTTGCAGTCTCATTACATGTATTGTCAATGCTAGATGGTGGTACTGTGTGAGTATACATCATTCTAATACTCCGCATACCTGCCCTCTGCAGCCCTCTCCACCCCAAAAATCCGAATTGAGCATTAAGACCGAACCTAGCCTTAAAGACACAATTAAGATATATGTGGAAGCTGTGTTTGTGTTTTGACAACAATTTAAATGAAAATATTTTCCTTGACGAAAGCTTGGTGTGTTTTGCTCGCTTAGTAATATCCCTCCATTTTCATGTATTTTTTCCACACTCAACTTTGCGTGTGCTCACACTTACGCAGGTGTATGTGTGTGTTTGTAGGCTTATCAGGTGAGCCCTGGCAGAGTGTCAGATGCGGTAATGGAGGCTTCAAAGACAAGTGCTGCGGTGAGTTCTCTAGATGTCCATTACCAACTGACCACCCTCACCCACTCATCCCTTCTGCTGGGGAGCACACAGGTAGACGCCTAAAAAGGATGAGGATGGAGAGAAGGCAAATTATTAAGTCAGCACAAACCAAAAGATATGCAATAAAAGATATGAGGAAGAGGAGCAATGGGGCAGTTTGAGCAGTGACCAGGTGGCGGTCTGATCCTCTTCTTCTTCTCATACATGACGAGAACTCCTTAAAACCCTGCCGCTTTTCTGCCGCTTTGTTCTCGTCGCAGCTGTTGTTTCTTTGTTTGCTTATTTGTTTTGGAGTTTTTGTCTCTGCCCGCTGTACTTGCTCCCTTTGAAGCCTCTCTATTTGTGGCCTCACTTGTTTCCATTCATTTTTATTTGGCCGCATGAATGTTTGAAGTGCTATTGACCGTCAAAGCCTATGATCGTTAAAATTCTGCAAGGGCCATTGCTTTTATTTTCTATCGTTTCATTATCACAAGTCATTAAAACACTAAAACATTATATTCCATCATTTAAATGATATTCTGGGATTAGATTTGCTGTAGAAAGAGTTCTAGAAAGATTAGAAAGTTATTTTTTCCATAAAACTTCATTAATTATATAACCAAGTTCCAGTCAATTATGTTTATTTTTGTCTTTATTCTTTAAATTGAATTTGATCGTATTGATCTTGGGCTTCTGATGTTGGAAATGTAAAGATGGATGTGCATCGCTTTAATCAGTAACTTGTTCCCCCGACTTTATGTGATGAAATTAAACATATTAATTGATTTAATTTAATGAAACACAATGCCAGCGTCGGTCAAAATATTTGTGGCAAAAGGGGATTGCACAAAATATTAACATTAGGGGTGCTAATAATTGTGGCACACATGATTTGATGTATAAAAATTATTTCTTAATGTTTTTTCCCACTGAATAAATACACTTCAATTAAACATTGGATTTCCCATCTTTTAAAATCTGGTTGCATATTTTTCGGGAAATAAACTTTATTAAACGCTAAAGAACACATGTTTTGTAAAATTGTTTACTACATCAGGCGACAAAACTGACATTTACATTTGGGTTGATGAATTCTGTTCTTTGTGTCTGCACCTTTTTTCTGCCTCTTTTCCACAGCAAACCTTGGAGAACAACTTGACCAACTTAGTGAAGAGGAACAGTGAACTGGAGAACCAAATGGCCAAACTTATCCAGATCTGTCAACAGGTTGAGGTATGCAGCATCTTTGTATTTTTATGTGTGTGTAGCATAGGATCATTAATTGGAAGTCAGGCCTGGCCTGGATTTTATTTTCGGTGTACTGATTGATCGAATACTCGATTTTCATTTAATTTCTGTTATGGGTTGAGGTTTTACAACCATCAGCACTCAATCCATTATTTAAATGAACTCTTACTGGTCAAATATTGAGAAGTCATGTAAATTTAATTAAAATGATTTCTGAGCAATTTATTCAAGAACTACACTGCAATGTTGTTTTACAGTCATCTATAATAGAGGTTTCATTTAAAAGTGGAAACTGCTGTTTTACTGTCTGAGTGCAATTACTCCAGTTGAGCATTGAAATACACTGAGTGAACTGAGTTCAATGGCGGGTGCACAGCTTCGGAAGCTGAATGTGGAGGTCTTATTGAGTACTTTCTGTGTAGTCAATATTACAACTATCCTCACAGAACATTCCCAAAATGGTCGAGGGGCTGTTAAGTAATTTAAAATACGGTTCGGATTCAACACTGTACTGTCTTGTGTATGAGATTGCTAACTGATTATGTCATGTGGTAATTGGCTCATATCTGCTGTCTCTGTCATCTGCAGTCTTTTGTTTTAATTCCTTGTCTCTCAGTATGTTGATTTTTAGTTTTTTTAGTGGATTGAGGCCTCGTCCTCAATGCTGAGCTGTTAAAAACTCAAAACAGTTTAATTTCAGTATTTATTGGTTTTTTAAATATAAAATCTGAGAAGATGTGCCTTGGTCCATGAAAACACTTGACCCTCAAATTCTTTTTCCCCATTGACATTAACAGAAATTCCATTAATCCATCCACAAAAACAACAACATAAAAAATGGTGACATGGATTTTAATAATTAAAATACATTGTACTTTGTACTGTATGGAAATATACATACACAAATAAAGTTACATTTTGTGCATCAGTTCAGGCTTTAATGCCTATTGATATTGTTTTACTTCCTCTGATGTGCACACCTTGTCCAGCAAGGGATTAATAGAATGCATACATGAATACACAAAGAAGGCAGTCTATTCTGAGCTCAGTAAAATGCAGTAGTTATTTGTTTTTACAGCTGAAGAAAAAAGAATGTGCCTCTGAGTATTGTACTGACTGTATAAATGAGTTGCTTCGCCGTTTGTTTCAAATAAAAAAAAAAATCAAATAAGTGTTATAATGTTACACCACAGATGCAAGTTGTTAGACCTTAAATTTTGCATCATTGTACATTGGTGTTAAGCCAAACGTTAGGTAAAACGTCAAACCCTTAACTTTTTGCTTGCAACTGAAGACAGAACTGAAAGGTCACATCTCAAGGGTCATACTTTGAAACACACACACACACATATACACACACAGAAATTATTTGTATGAAAACCCTTGTAGTACTGAAATAAACATTTTCCTGGATGAGATTTGACTGTTCTCCCTGAGAAGTTACAGGCTCTATTTTCTAAAAAGTCTCTTTGAGTATGTGTATGTTTCTCCTCAGCCAATCAATACTAATTGAATATGGCGTGATTCATTAAGTGCAGACAAACCCAACGGCATGGGGATATTGTCCGTTGTCTGCATGCAAATAGAGTATGCACATGCCTCAGACTAAACAAATAGAAACTAAAACCCTTTACTTTTTTTTCTAGAACATTGGGTTCTTTATAGATTTGGCTTTGCTGAAACAAAATCCACCTGTTCCTAAACTAAACCTAACACTTAATTCACAAAGTTGACTAAATATATAACCACATGACATTTATTATTATTACCGTAATTTTCGGACTAAAAGTCGTTCCGGAATATAGGTCGCATTAGCCATAAAATGCACAATAACGTGAAAAAAAACATATATAAGTCACTCCGGCGCATAAGTCGCATTTTGGGGGGAAATTTATTCGACAAAATCCAACACCAAGAACAGACATGAACAAGCAACAACAGGCTAAACGATAGGTATGCTAACGTGACATAAACACAAACGAAGAGCTGAGAACGGGCCTGACGTAACATTCAGAGTTATTTAAAAAACTATTACATAAATAACACGTTTATAAAACCATCTGTGTCACTCCAATTCATTAAATCCATCGATCGTCCTTTGTCAACAATGGGTGCGCGCCGCTGACGGTGCTTGCGCTTCAAAATATTCCACAGGCCCATATAAGGATATATAAATTAGATATCAAATAACTATTATATAAGCAATAATATTATCAAACCATCTGTGCACTCTAAATCATTAAATCCATCGATCAAATTCCTCCTCCTTTGTCAACAACGCCGCGCGTGCGCCCTGACGTCAGCCTCGTCGTTATTCCACAGATCTAGTATAGAACTATATTGTAGCGTTAACAAAGTACAAGGAAAGACGTGGGTTTGGTAAACGGCTCTTTATTTAACAAAACAAACTTCTAGGCGTGTGGCGGCGTGGACTTCCAGCCACGGAGGTGGAAGAGAGATCCATAGAATAGGACCGGGCGAGCGTAAAAGCCATGACCGAGCCCCATCCACCGTCCCCGGACAGCCACCCGGCCGAGCACCGGCCCCCGACTTCTATCCACGGAGGTGAAAGAAAGCTCCGTAGAGTAGGACCGGGCGTGCGTAAAAGCCATAATAGTTTTTGGCCTTCTGTGTCACTCCAAATCCTTAAATCCTTCAAACTCTTCGTCCTCCGTGTCACTTAGAAACAAAGCCGCAAATGATGCCGGTAGTACGTGGGGCCCTTCGTCATCTTCGTCATCCCGTGATCAATCTTTATCTTTTTTGTAAACAACCACCGCGCCACGCCGCGTTGCGCTGCTGACGTCACTCGAAATTCAAATTACAGTAATCCCTTGCTACATCGCGGTTCGTTTATCGTAGTTTTTTTTTTTTTTTTTTGGAAAAAAACACATATAAATCGCTCCTTATTATAAGTCGCCCCCCCCACACAAATGAAAAAAAACGTGATTTATAGGCCAAAAATTACGCTATTATTATTATTATTATTATTACGTTATTTTGAAAACCTGGTGTGCTTGAGAAAATCGAGGGCAGACTGAATCAATGCAAAAATATGAATCTACAAAAGTTCACTTAAATCTCTGATTTTAAAAATTGTTTCAAAATGTTGTTTACCCGTCTAATTCATTGCATATCTTTTACTACCTTCTCACATATGTTGTAAAGTTGGCGTTAGTTATAAGGTATATCTTTAATGTGTGACTTAGAGACTTACAGCTTAGAGTTTTGGTGCAAATCAGGATGAATGTGGTGTTTGTGAATATCTCCTGACGTTTTTTGCTGTTAGTCGCTGTAGTGGCTTATGGTACTGTGTTTTCCCCACCATTTTTGCTAATCCTCAAAGTTCCTTTCTAGTAGTATGCCCTTGTGAGATGGCTAGTTTAATTATTTATGTGAGGAATGTGAGGATAGTGTTGGTATTAATGTGAATAGAGACCAGTCACCTTCAAATGGGACCTGCCCAGTATCAGACCTGCAAAGAGAATAGGCACAAAAAGAGCAAATTATCATAGAAATGGTTGGAAAAATGAGCATGAGACAAAGGAAAGTGTCGAAAAAACAGATGTGAAACGGAAAGTGCAAGGTACGGTTTAATGGCGAGGTGAGGAGGGCAAAGAGAAGGAGGAAGGATTTTGCACAAAAAGATGTTGGTTGAGTGAGCGTGTGTAAAGAGATAAATCTGAGGAGCTTTGTGGGCGACCTCCTTGTTTGCATCAACCCCGATCAAACACTTATCCAATGTGTCAGCACACATAACAGCTTCCGTCCCATCCTTTGTTCTTCTTTTTCTTTTTTTTTTGGAGCGGGGGTGTGTTTATTTATTCATTTTTATGTGCCAGGCGTTTCAAACCTTGATGCATTGTTTCTGGTTCATTAATTGTTGATGAGCTTACATACACCACCCTTGTGTTGATGATACAGAAAGCCAAATAGGGAACTTTATGCTCATATATTCATGGAAGGGTCGGTGAGAAAATGTGTATTGTGCAAAGACATGTGAGACAATACACCAGGAGAGACTCCTTATGTCTTCTATTTTACTCTTTAAAACTCTGGGGCTTTTCCAGACAACTGTGGAGTGTGAACCCCAGACAACTTGCTACCCCAAATGACTATCATTGTGCATGACTTATTTGGAGTTAATTTAAAACAACCTTCTTTTTTTTTTTTGCATATTTAAAGTATGGCAGTGGATTTGATTTATCACTATATAAACATCCATTCAGATAAAACTTGAACCACAAAATGTCCCCTTTCTACTATGCAAATAGAGATTGGCTCTTGATATTAAAAAAAAATTGACCCTAGACGTTGACTGTAATTAAGTTTGTTTATTATATAATTGCAGGCCACCAAAGTTAATATTCTCACATATATGGTGACTCATTGTTGTCAGCATTTCCTCTATTTTGCTTGCTGGTGCTAAAGTGATACATTATCGAGTACAAGTCACATTGTCCAAGTTATTTTTTTTTTTTTTTTAAAGAACTGTACTTTTACATTTGTATTCTGCATCAATTCAACATAGTAGCCTGAATAATTCAAGTCCTTGAGACCACCACCAAGCCCCGTTATATCAAATTCATGTCGACACAGCCAACCGATAGAAAGGTTCAGCTCAGTTGCTGGAAAATGTTCAAACTTTGGGTTTCCCCTGAGAATGCAAAGTAAAGTTTTGACAACATAAACACGTTTGTAGTGCCGCCTGGAAAAACGTATTTGGGGATTTGTTTGGTGGTTAATTGGGCAGCATTTGTCTTGCAGCTGACACTCTGACAAATGTTCATGCTGAAGGCTCAATATGGGAATCGGCGCATCATTAAAATGCACATACAACTTGTTTTATTTATCTGTCGTCAACAGGCTTGTCTCAACAATTCAACAGAACAAAAGTTTACATTGAGACATCACACTATCAAACTTGACTCAATCATGCCATTGTCTCACTGCTGAATACTTCCTGTTGGCCATTAAAACAAAATATATAAATGAATGCATGTCTTTCCAACATTGTGCTGCAAATGAAACCAACCGCATGATGTCGCTGATTATAACCCGAGGTGAATTATATTCTTCATTAAATACTTTCCTATTCAGTGATTTCACTGATGTGCATCATCGGGATCATATTAGACTACATTGATTTGTACAGTGCTATTCCACAAACAACCTTGCTTCTTTTACGCATTTTATCAAACTGAGTCATGTTATATCTTGCCAAGGCTGTTATATTTTCATTTCTTCAAGGTTTCATCGCATGCGTTCTAATGAGCTTTGTTGAGTAATTAGGAAAACATGGTCATAAAAGTATGATTGCTACATGTCACACAGCCAGAATTTTATACAAATTTAGGGACAAAGTCTAAAGAGGATTATTCTTGCTTGTTGCTCATTAGTTGGCATGGGTATTATATATTCGGTATTTCCTTGCATTTTAACATTTTAAAATGAGTATTGACATATAAAAAAATTCCAAGCCACACTGAGACTAAAGTGTCTCATGTCAACACAAATTCTAAGCAATTAACATGCATTTGTTGACGGAGGTTTTTTCCAAGCAGGAGTACAAGCTGGTGTACCTTGAGATATTTTCTTGTCTTTATGTGAATGCAAATACTGTGCTGTTCCTTTAAGTATAGTCATTCCCTTGAAATGTTTTGACAAAATACATTTTAACTGACAAAATCTTTCAAATATCCACCTTGCATGGTGTGATGCTCTGTTTTTACATTTGACACACTTCGTTCATTGAACATTAGATCAAAGTTCTTAACATGAATACATTTATGGAAGGGAAAAATGTGGTCATGAGTAATTTATTATTCCGCCACTTCATAGTCAAAATGACTGACATGATTGTGCTCTGTAGTATAACAAAATGTGTCTTGTATAATTATATAACCTTAATTTTAAATTGCTATGTTTCTATTCATTGAAGTGTGCCTTCCATTTTTTGTGATACTTTGAATTTAATTCGTATCAGTTGTGATTTTTTTTATTTGCAATAACTCTTTTTAGCTTTAGTTGTTTATTTTGTTAACAACAACACGTAATGTCTCTGAGATGTTTCACTCCTTCACAAATATTGATGACTCCATAAGTCAAAGAACCATGATTTGATCCAGGATGGCGGTCAGTGAGTTTAAAAATGGTGTGACTCTTCTTCTCCAGGTAAACACTGCCATGCATGAAGCCAAGTTGGTGGAGGAGTGTGACGAGCTGGTGGAGATCATCCGCCAGAGGAAGCAAGTCATTGCTGTGAAAATCAAGGAGGCCAAGGTAAATAGATCTGCCGATCACTGCTGATACCGATCATATTGATTCATTGTATTTAATTTACAGCTACAAAAATGTTTATTTTCTTCTGTTGTTTCCATGTTAATCGATGGATTCAGATTAAAAGACATTTTAATAACTTGATTCTAAAAGAGGACATTATTTCAAAATGTCAGTGCAGAAAATGGGCAAGCAAAAATTGGTTTGTAATATATCAGAAAAATAGGCAAAACATTGATTTATTTAGACTGAACACAAAATTCAACAGTGCTTTCATGGAAAACTCAGAGAATATTTACTGTTAAGAGGTATCTAAGATTCTTTGTAATAACGAAGTGGAAACTTATCAAGGATGAGACCCCTTTTGATGTGTTTTGACTTATGCCTTTTGCACTGCCTGGCAGGGCTACGTCCGTCCGTGAAATATTTGCAAAGAGGTACCACGTAGTGAGAGAGCAGATGACGGAACCCATCTTCCATCACAGAGAAACTTTGGTCATTGAGTCCAATTCATTCATTTTGGGGGCTTTATTTGTTTAGCCTTCGAACTGTCACGCCCATACGGCCGGGTTTCGCCCGGTGTGTGCTGCGTAAACTGCTGTTTTGACTGTTGCCCTCCATCTGCCTTCTTGTCAATTCTCTCAAGTAGGCCTTGAAAACCCACAATCTTCTGGCAAATGTTCTACAAATGATGTATTAAATTGGTTGTTTGGAAGCTTTTAACTTGCTGGTGCTGAATGCAAACTTAACATCACTCACAAATCGCATAAAGGTTCCACACGGCAAGGATCATGATCGGTCGCTGACCAATCACAGCACCATTATTCAGGACACTTTCATTCTCGGAAGAAAACTTATTTAACAGGACATAGACAGGGAATAATGCTTGTCTGGGTCTGAGATAGTGGAAAAGGGTGGCACAGAATTACACACTTTAACTACTAAGTGATGTGTTAATTATTAAGAGGAATGAATTCCAGTAAGCACAGATGTTGACAAATGGATGAAGTCAAGCTAAGATGGAAAAGGACGGCAGTGGCAGGCGGGGCTAACCAGAGGGGGAAAGGCAATGATTCATATGTTTGGTAATTGCACTAAACAAGACAGTTTGCACATCAGTAGAGATGACTGATGACCTGCTTAGCTGAGGAGTGGAGGCAAGAATAAATACCTCTATCAAAAACTGTAAATCCTGTCTCATCACAGATATTCCTTTGTGCATTTTTTAAATTGAATGTAATTCCGAGGCCTGCAATCAATAACGCAACTCAATAACAGCATTGGATGTGATTCATGGGAATTTTAGTGAAATGGAAGTTGCAGCTTACCCATGAATGAAATTAACTTTAAAGGTGGGTGGACATGATTTAGAGTTTTAGTTTCGACAAATGACACTATCTAGACACTACATACAAGAGCTGTCATCTAAATAGTTTTCTGGTTTTCAAATTCAGCAGTATATTTTATTTACTATATATTTTATATTGTATCACTAACACCTCCCACTATGACATAGGTACGTATTATAAGGTACGTACTTGATTGCTAGCAACTTTTCATCTAATGTGTTGAAAATGTAGTGTCACCCAAAACATTTCATGTCTGTTTTTCTCTCTTCAGCACTGTCAAGTTTAGGCCATGAAAGTTCACGAGTAATTGCGAAAGAGTCCGATTATAAAATTCCTGACAGCACAGGGACCGTGAGCAAAACATATTTTGTAATTGTGTCAAGCTTCAAAAATAGAAGCTGCTGTCATCTGTGTTGATCTGTGCAAGAGAATAACAGGATTATGCAAGCATTGATCACAGCGGGTATGGCAGAACAAGTCACTCTCATTCTCTGTCAGTTCCTCTTAAGAACGCTGTTACTCTCGAAGGAGAGGTTTCATCTCTGTTCCCATGTCCTGATGTGTTTGCCTTAATGGAATGTTCTTAGTCCACCTCCCCTATCTATATTTTCATTGTAATGTTGAAAACGTGGTTGGATTCTAAAATATCCCCCAAAAAACAAATATTTTTTTTTATTGTGGTGATACAAGAGGACGTACAATTTGCACTCAAGCTGTGAATTTTTTTTTTTTTTGCTTTGATGCACAGGTAGAAGCAGAGGGAAAACAAATTCACACAGGCACCAAAATAGTTTGGGGTTTATTTGTCGAAAAATGGGTCAGAGAAGTTTGGAGCTGATGCCTCACAACTCTGTCTAGTTTCAGTTTCGCTCTGCTAACGTTTTGAACGTTTTGATGCTCTTCTCCCCATGAGCCAAACTGTAAAACTTTCCTATGAAAGAGTTTCAATGCGTCGTCATAAAATGAGACGAGACTGACTTTTTGTTTCTTATTGAATGAGGCTAAATATTACATTGTGTGGGAACGTCACATTAACAATTGTCATAATTAATTAAACCATTCTCCAATTATCTCTTCAGTTAGTCATCTGCATCTCTGCCTTCCATCCAATCTTTTGAAGAAACAAAATTGACTTTTTAAGTGTTGTTCTTTTAATAAGACTAAGGTGGAACGCCATTGTCTTCCGTTTTCTGCTCTTGCACACAAAAAGAATGTATGACTAGGTTCACCCTTTATAGGCAATTTGGATTATTTGTTAAATCTTTTTATGTCATTCACATTGCGAAAACAAATGTGACATTAAATGAAAGGAATGCCTTTGTAATTAGCACGCATGCTCACAAGACATGATGCCACGTGACGCAGTGTTTATTGCAGTAAATGTGGGCCTCCGTGTTGGTCTCAATCCTAACACACCCACAAGTATTTTGTACTTGAACTGACCTTTCCCGGGCATACTATGTTTATCAGTTCTAAAGCATCTTCAGTTTGCCGCTGACTGTATTCTGCTCCTTCTTCCGCCGTTGCTTTTTCTGCCTGATTCAATTCTAATGCATTTGTGGCACCCTCAAGGATTTTGTGCTTGAACTGACCTTTCCCAGGCATATGTTTATCAGTTCTAAAGCATCTTAAGTTTGCTGCTGACTGTATTCTGCTCCTTCTTCCGCCTTATATTTTTCTGCCTGATTCACACACGCACCTAGACTGTTAGTTGAACAATGCCCACGTCACTGGCAACAATGAGTATATCTTTTAGATTCGCTACGCAAATTAATTTTTCATTTAAATTCTAACATATTTTTCTAATGGCTAACATTCAATAGAATTCATGTCTTATGGAAACTGCACTTTCTGAAAATTAAAGGCTCCCTCAGACTTCAACCAGCCCATATGATGAGTGTTTCAGAAGTCTAGTAGGGAGAATTAGCATACTGTGAAAATGGAGAACAAAATCAAAAGTACATTTAAGTGAAAATGAATACAAATATAAAAAAATATATTTGAAATAAAAGAATTAAAACATATAGAAATTGATATTCAATTCGATGTATTTATTTTGCATTTCTTTCCAAATTTATTTTGCGACTCATTTTAAATTTTTACATTTCTCTTTATTTTTGTATTGATCTTTAATTTTATTTTATTAGATAGTTTGTTCATTTTATTTCCATATATATTTTAATTAAAATGTTCAATTATATTTTATATTATTTTTTCATTTCACTTTTATTTGTTTATTTAGGCAGTTTTGGTCCTGCAATGCAGAAGGAAATGTAATTCAGATTAGGGGGCGACCGCTATCAAAAATGTGTCATGGATTGAACTATGAGGCTATTAGTTTATCGAAATCCACTTAGCATTTCTGCTTGCCAGAAGGAAGTAGTGATGGGCATGACAGTTCTTTTACCTGAATCATTAGAATAAGTTTATTAAAAACACCACCGATTCACAGACCGGTCATCCCCACCATGGGAGTAAAAAACAAAAAAAAACTCCAGATGAAGACATGGGTGTCTTTTGGGTTTCAAATATGTATTCATTTATTTCAGTCTTGAAACTTTTCGGATGCATCTCATATGACAAATTGTCCTATCTAACAATGCTGTTGCAGCGTCAGGTTTGCGTGTGGCCAACAAGCTTCATGGATGGAGTTTATAGTGACAGCAGATTATGAAGCTCAACGTGGAAGAGCAGATAAAATAGCCAGTTGACAACTCCATTAGGTTGCCAGATCAGAGCAGCTTCTAAGAAGGAGCAGGCTTTCCAGCAACAGACAGAAGTGCACATTAGGTAACGCTTTGATTCTCATAGAACGTTTGATGACAAGCTCTTAACCAATTCCCTCGCCGTAAGATTTTTTTCCCCCAGAGTGCCTGTTTGCATAATTCAAGTCTCACAAGCAAATGAAAATTGAAATAAGTATATTGTTGAGGTCATTGAAAGGTTTATCTGCAAACGCTAGCTTTATAAAACTATGCTATGTTTGACAATAACTGTAGCAAGGCACAGAACATCGCTTTGGCTGAATAGTTTCTCGATAATAGAAAACAAACTAATGCTGAACTTCAATGTTAGCTTTTTTCGTAACACATTCTAGAGGTCAGCACAAGAATGAGGAGCCAAGTAGTTCACCTCACCTCACACCCATAAACTAGACCTCTGTCCACTAGCTGCATTCTTTCTCCTTTCCTGCCTTACCAGTCTGTGCATCCTCAAATAATCTTTGTCTCTAACAATAGCACAGAGCTCACTTGTTTTTGGAGCTTATTTTTCTCAACAAACATCACCAACTTTCATCAATATAGTGCAGTCGTCATAATAATTTTTCTGTCTGCAACATTTCGGTTTTAAACCGAATATTAATGTATTTTTAGTCTTTTTTTTAAAATGCAACTCTCACCCTGACAAAAGTTTCATGCAAACACATTGGACCTCATGAGTCTGTTATGGAAGTGCAGAATATTATTCCAAAATGTCAGAAAAATAAACAAGTAAAAAGGGGCAACAAAGACAAACAAAATGAACTAGGTGGTCTTTGGAAATGGTGATGATTGATGAACCATAATGTTTTGATGAATAGAAAACATTAAGGAGGATTAAGAACATCTCAATTTGTTTTCCAGGTGATGAAGCTGCGTAAATTGGCCCAGCAGATTGCCAACTGTCGTCAGTGTCTGGAGCGCTCCAGTGCCCTCATCACACAGGCAGAGCAGAGCCTGAAAGAAAACGACCACGCCCGCTTCCTTCAGACCGCCCGAAATGTCGCTGAAAGGTGAGTGATGGAAACAGATACGTAATTTGCATCTTCTTTGAAAAACTCATCTCTTTTCACATTTGATTTGACTGAAACTCACTGAATACTCACGTGCTTATGGTGGTGACAGGGCCCCTCATTTGGTTTTAGATTGGAATGTAAGTAGTACTTTTTATGGAGAGGTAGACCTATAAAAACTGTTGGTTGGTTCTTTCAACATTTCAGATTTTTCAATAATTGTCTCTCCTAAATACATGCCAGAGTTGCCATGGCGACAGCCTCCTCCCAGGTCCTCATCCCTGATGTCAATCTAAATGAAGCTTTTGACAACTTTGCCCTGGACTTTTCTCGAGAGAAGAAGATTCTGGAAGGCCTTGATTACCTAACAGGTGCATTGTGCAACAAACTATCAACACAGACACATTATAAATATCCTATATAAATATAGGCGCTTTTTACAGTTGCTCTTTCAGTAGTTTTGCTTGGCTGTTTTGATGCATTGCCATATGCCATATTCAAAAGGAAAAGAATGAATGAATAAAAAAACACATTTCATAGTCTTACTGTCATGCTTGTGTATTTATATACTTTTCTACTGCTACTACTGTCCCATGCAGCACCCAGCCCGCCATCCATCCGAGACGAGTTGTGCACAGCGTCACACGACACCATCACTGTTCACTGGACATCTGAGGACGAGTTCAGCGTCACATCTTATGAGCTGCAGTACACCATATACACTGGCCAGACTAATTTCATCAGTGAGTCATGTGACACACGTGCACACACACACAAAGTACTTTCATTGGAATGTCAATCAAATGTGTTTAAGAGGGATTGTTAATGTGCAGATCAAACCACAGCATGAAAATATAAGAAAGTGGAACATCTCAATTCTCTATGTATATATAGCTGGGTGTTTTTTGCAACATGTTCAATATTTTATTCTATTCTATTTTAGGCTAACCTAGATGTTCCCCCTTTCTATTGTCAATGTTTCAAGCGAAACAGAGCTGATCTGCGCTGAGTCCTGCGAATTGTTAAAGTGGACCAATGTGAGCAACCACAGTGAGGCTTTAAATGGATACACCAGTTCTTTTCGGCCATTATGAAATATTTGTCCAACCATGAATAATTACTCCCTGTATGTTACTGATATTAGATAAAGCTTTAAAATTGCATAAAATACCAACAACTCTAGTGAAAATAATGTCTCTACTTGTGTATAGAAGGGATTTAAAGAACTAAACCCCAAATTATTTCAGTCAAAACATGGGACTATGATTAATAGTGCAGTTGAGCAATAAGAATTGGACAGGATAATCAATCAAATCTATTAACGCTCTTAAATGTTTGAACATTCTGAGAAGTGTTTGAAACCATGCGTGTTAGGGTGATTGAGCACTCCAAATTGCCCCTAGGTGTGAGTCTGAGTGCAGATTGTTGTTCGTCTCTTTGTGATCTGCGATTGGCTGGCAACCGGTTCAGGGTGTCCCCCACCAACTGCACGATGATGGCCGGGATAGGCTCCAGCACGCCCGCGACCCCCATGGGGACAAGCGCTACAGAAAATGGATGGATGGATGAATTTATGATCTTAGGTTGCCAAGTCATCGGCTGGGATGCTAATCCAGTGTACCAATGGAATTACTTTGAAGTTAAGGGGCTTAGAAACTATATGCATATAATATTACTTAAGTTACATTTTTTTTTCTTCATAAAGATTGCAGCAAATTATTGCTCCCTTGATAAATAAAAGTATATTTAACTCACTGTGGAGGAAGAAACAGAAGGAATGCGAGAATCGGAGTGGATAATGGTTGTAATAGAGGTAATATACCTCTTACCGAGGATGACATGATTATTTTACATAATTACGCACACTGCACCTCTCGGCTTTAATCTGCCTCTTTTACCCCTTCATCCTCTCGTCGCTTTCCTCATGAGCAGCCCTGACTTTTCTGCATCCAACCATAAAAGGGGAGTGCCCTGGCCTGTTTGAAACATCAGGTTACATTTCAACTCTGACTCAGACATTCAGCCTCGTGCTGCCATTCAGTCCTGAGAGAGTCACAGCAGACATTAAGAAAGACAGAACCCATTAGGCCTAGCATGCCACTTAGGTTTCTACCATTGCAACTTAGGTTTCTACCATTGCAAACATTCAAAGTGGCTAAACGCTTCCATTTGAGTACCAACTGATCTCTCCCCTGGCATCATCCTCAGTCCTCCTGGGGGCAACAAGAAGTGGAAAGAGTGGCCTTGCAAGAACTGTCTGTGCTGATTCATATGAGCACAGCACAGGAAAAAAAACAGGCAAGCGAAAAAGTATTGTGCAGAATGAAAGCAAAATTACAAACTAAGCAGACAAAAGAGGTCTTGCACTATGAATATATACATACAGTAACATCTACCTTTACAAGCTTCAAGGAAAACAGGCAGTCAGTCAAGTTTGATTTTATGATACTGACTCAATGCTTAGTCAAAAACAACAACTAGCCAAACACAGCAAAAGAGAATCTTTGATGGAAGTGATTAAAATTGAATCCAGTTGCTTATTAATTGATGAAGTTCTAAAATTGCAAATGACCCACATTTGAACCTTGTTTATTTTTGGTCCTCCTTAGGCTACTTATAAAATTCTCTTACCAGTCTGCATGATCCTTCTGTGGCATCCATACCACAGCCACCAATTTATATACCATGAGTAGCCTAATATTACATATTTGGTTTATTTAAAAGAAAAGAACATCCTACATTTTAACATGGTTATAAGCTAACCTAATACATTATGAGAGAAACCTCATCTAATTGCACAAAACAGAGAAATTTCAGAAATAAATCTCTACTCCTGCCATCAGTTGCCACCTTTGTAACGCATGATGCCATCATCTTCAAACTGAAACTCCACCTTGATATGTTTGTGCTCTTTGCATTTACAAACTCTACCACCCACTTACACAAATATATATACATACTGTGTTGAATTCAACTCGAGCCACATTATTTTGACTTCAGCCCTAGATTTCATAACATTCAAAACCAACAATACTTGCTCTTACAAAATACAGCAAACCTTACGTTTTATGAATTATTGTAATGTTTTTGTGACCAAGATGCAGAACAACCAATGCTTCAACCTTGGCTAATGTTCAATGTCAAGTTTGCTGTTTTTTCACTGAACAAAAATTGCGTTTTTCAGGGGTGACAATCATGAGCAAACATGCCTACGGTTGCCCACCCATAAACAATCTCACCTTGAACTAAGCATTCCATCGTCGAAGAAGAGTCGTGATGGTCTCCTAGGGTAGCTAACATATGTTATGCTCATATCATCTGTCGAGGACGCATTCATTTTCTTTCCAGCCGCCCAGTTTCCTGTTGCTACAACCTTACTTTGAAGCCGCAGTGTTTTACAACGCTGTAAAGCTGATGACAGCGGGCATTTTCCTCACATTTTCTCTTTGAAAACATACCATTGTATAACCCTTTTTTAATACCATATTAAAATAATATATATGAGGGAAAACTGTGTCAGTGGTTAACATTAAAACTATTTACTCAATCACAATTTCTTCATCGTAGTCACTTCAAAATAACTCTCCATTCGAGAGTTCCCTCGCCTCATCCATTCTTAAAAGCAGCTCACATTTAATGGCCTTATTTGCGTCCTGTGAAGTATTTATATTTACAAGAAGTCTCTCTGCTATTACTTATGTATGTATGTTGTTGCCACCCCGCTCAATAATTCATGAAGTCCCAGAAGGTTTGAAGTCAAGATTGTTCCCAGAGCTCCGGATTGCCACCACAGGGAAAGATTTAAGGAACAGAGAGATGAGAAGGAATTATTGTAGTTTCGTCTCTGCTACAAAACCTGAACCCATGGCGATTCAACAAAATGCTCTGTTTTATTTGGCGTTTGAATGTGTTGATTATTGGCAGTTGATGTAAATCCAAAGAGAAGTGTTGTGAAAAGTGCTCTTTTGCCAAGCTGGCTGATAGCATGCTTCACTGACATTGTCCTCTTACGTGTGTACAGCAACAACTCGAGAAAATTATCAAAATGTACTATTCTATCAATTAGAGACTTTGTTTTGCTTTGGTGCTTACTTTATTTAGGATCTAAGAATGTCTTAGATAACGCTGGGGTTCTATTTGGAGTTTACATTTTCTCTCTGTGCTCATGTGGCCACTACACTTCCTTCCACATATCAACTTGTATTGTAGGTTAGCAAAGACCCTAAATTGTCCACAAATGTGAACTTGGGATGAGCTACCGCCTCTTAGCCAAGGTCAAATGGCATAGGCTCCATCTCCTTAGGACAACATGGCTGGATGGATGGGCTAACATCCTATATAAATAAAGGCTTGTGTTTCTCCTGATCAATTTGTTTCTTTGGACCAGAACGCAGATATTTGTCCACATTGGAGAGAATTGAAAACCAAATTGTCCTGTAAATTAGACTTGGGAAGCCTGTAACAATAGTCAGCAATACACAAGCATGTCTATTTCTTTTCAAATTAATAGTTTTAATTACAGTATTGAGAGACAAAAAAAATCAGAAAAGCATAAGCATCCTAGTGGTGAAAAGTGAATTACTATCGGCACATGGCATCGATTCAACTACGGTAGAGATCATGTGAGCTTGACCTGTCTTTCCAGACATTTGAACATGACAAGCTTCCACATTTTTTCACCCCTGGGCTTGTAGTGCACTCTGCACATATCCCCCCTGTCGTATCTCTGTCTCCTGTTGTTAAAGCATTCAAGATTCACGATAATGAGCGTAACAAAGTCAACCCTGGCCAGGGGCGCATGGCATATTAAACCTGACGGAAAGGTAACGAGACGGATCACTACGTGCACATAAATGTTGCATAACGCCTGAGGCCGTGGACTCGCCAAGCTTTTGCACGGTTTGATGACTCGGTGTGCTTTGAGGGGAAAGATAACACGGCTCTGTTTAAAAGTTGGGGGAGAATGTTGTGTTGTTCCCAGTTGAAAATCAAAGAGAACTGCTGTGCTTAACCTTCCTTGTTAGCATAACACTGTCGCTTAGAGAGTTTTTGCGTGTGTTCCAGGTTTGTACAACTCTGCTGACAGCTGGATGATTGTGCCCAACATCAAGCAGAATCACTACACAGTGCACGGCCTGCAGAGCGGCACGCGCTACGTCTTCTTCGTCAAGGCTATCAACCAGGCAGGAAGCCGCAACAGCGAGCCGGCCCGTCTCAAAACCAACAGTAAGTCACGTGGCGCTTGTCTGCAGATTCTCGTTGAATATTTACAAGCCTTATTAGTTTTGGTTTTGATGGCTCGAGCGTTGTACAAGTCCTTTAGTTTGTATTTTGCAAAGCCCACAGTTTTTTTTATGAATGCATTGTTCTCCCTCTCACTAATGGATGGTGGTACTAATAAAAGTTATCTTAATATTATACGTGATTTTCTCTCAATGAGCTTACCTTTGATCCCAATATTTCGGAAACACCAGAATTTCTGGTCTGTAAGGCACTGCTTTTTTTACAAGCTTTGAATAATGCGGTCAATTTGTGGATTTTTAAGGCGTAATGACGCCACTACTACTTTAAGTACTACTTCTAGTTCTACCACTCAGCCCTTGTTTCACACCTAAGCGCGTTTACAAGAATGAAGGAGTGTCCCAATTCTCAGAGGGCTTCAGATCACAAAAGGAAGCGGCGACAGCTCCGAAAAATAGCAACAAGCGATCAATGGGCGGCCTGATGTGAGACAAAGCCTTTTGACATCACAAAAAACGAAGAAAAAATAGTCAACATAATTTCCCATTTTTACCAAGTGTGTCCAAGGTAAGAGTGTAGTGAAATGGTGATGTTGCAAGACTTGGTTTGGAAAATGCTTCTTTCCGTCAGTTCCGTCAGGAGAAGCCTTTTATACAAATCACAACATATTGGGTGTTTTTTTTACAACCATTCCTTTGTTCCTTCCCCCATCACAATTCACAACTCGCACGCCATCATCTTTCTTTGTGAGCACTGAAAATGACTGGTGAAACTGTCTCACAAGGTAAACTTCTCTGTACTCAAAGAAAATACGTCAAAGATAAGCAGAAGATAAATGCCAATTACAGAAAGAATTCAAGCTGTGGTATGTAACCTTTTTATTGTGAGGGAAAAAAAAGGTTTTCACCAAACCCACTATGAGAGATGACAGTGCTGACAATGCCTTTAATTTCTTCTTTTTGCTGTATTTGCCAGTATTTTAGAGTGCCCCCTTGTCTTGCATGTCTAAAAAAAAAAAAAAAAAAAGCCTATGTAAACATAGTTTGTGTTTCTGTAATAGAAACTATTCATACAAGAATTACAGTCATTGCAAAAACAATCATCAACACGAAAATATTAATTAGCCCTAATGAACTCAACATCTTTCTTGGGACCCTTTAGCTTCCCAACAAGGTGCAAGGCCTGTTGTAAAACACACAAAGCACCAACGCAGCAGTGATTGGGAATGACTCACTGCATTTGACTGCCTAGGATGTTTGTCTGATATCATCATCACCATGGAGGCAACAGAAGTTATATAAATCAGTGGAAGTATTTAATTGTTTGAATTTTACTTTTACTCTCGGACTTCTCCAACAGACGCATTTCATTTTGACACCAGCATTAACCCATTGTTATATAAACACAACTCGTACATACAATAAAAGGGTGTCATAGAAAATTGCATAAACTTTTTAACAGTAACATTTAGCAACAG
Organism: Syngnathus scovelli; assembly: GCF_024217435.2. Taxonomy (NCBI): domain Eukaryota; kingdom Metazoa; phylum Chordata; class Actinopteri; order Syngnathiformes; family Syngnathidae; genus Syngnathus; species Syngnathus scovelli. The sequence goes on from NC_090847.1 coordinate 14,098,456, forward strand.
AACATTTGGCATTCTCATCAATATTTATAAATGGCTAAAGTAAGTAATCTAAGGTCACCATGGTAATGAACACAACACCACTGTTCTTTCTATCCCAAGGCAATGCACTCTGTAGTGTTGAGGGATGTAGAGTTAGAAACTTGAGCCATGTAGCTGATTCGAGATGTTAAATTGCAAAAGTAGTTCAGTGAAGCTTAAATAGAGTGGATATGATGACTCCTCTGAGCGCCTGTCAGCAGCCGAGCCGCCGCATTGAGGATTAACCGTAATCTGAACACACTGCTGAGTAAAACAACATGAAATGCTAAAAAAAAAAGTTGCGCTTGAAGCCACTTCAAAGTTTGTCAGACTAAACTTTGAAAACCAAAATAACCAACTTTTTAATTGCAGTGCATATCTAAGACCAAAATCCTTTTATTCCACTGGTTGAGCTCTGGTATGAATATTTAACATATAAAATAATGTTTTATATGCATTGTGTTTTGTTTGCATTGCTTAAAGTACTTTAGGACTCTGTTGCCAATGCTGCTGAGGCGTGCCACAGTGCTAATCTGTTTACATCACCTACCTTTCACTAATAAACGTCTGCAAATGCAAAGACACACCTTATGGTGTAACAAGTACTGGCTACTGGTGCGTGTTACCACTCACATTGTCTCTGACGAGCAAAGCCGAACAAATATATCGCCGCTTCCACACGCAACTGACTGTGTCGCAACCCTTTGCTTCCAGCCAGTCACAATGTCATGCCCATGCAAAAGGGTCTTGAAGTGAGCCGCCTGAAAAACAAATATTCAAATGAGCGCAAGGGTAATAAATGTTTAAGACGCCTAAATTATGATGGACATATGTATAACGCTGAATTAATTTAGGGCTATGTCTGTGTATCATTTGTATGGAGACAAGTCTCAGACTACATGTCCTGACCTACCCAAAACAAATGAATGAAAAGAATTTTAAGTTTGGGCTGACCTGACCTGAGGTAGGCTAACACTAATGGAGTACACTAATGGTTATATAAGGTACACAGTTTATTTAGACATTTAAATTATAATTTTTTACATCACACAATTTTTACAATTTATACAGTCAAATTGAAATGATGATATCAGAGACATATTTATCCAGACACTAAGTGGTGAATTAAAATCAGGCAAATTAAACATAAAACCCCCTTTCTCTGTGAGATTTAATTTTAAAACCATTAATAAAATCAGTTAATTTAATTTTTAAATTTTAGTCTCCTCACAGGATGGATGGATAAAGTATCTGCCAATATGTGTTGTGATAGACCCATAAAGATTTCAATAGGTTAGTTTAAATGTCTTGCATCCTAAAAAAACATTTTAGTCATTTCACAGCAGGGAGATTCACTATGCTTCGCGATGTAAAAGAAAAACAAGTATTCAAATGTTTTATTCAACCTGCAAATGTTTCTGATTAGCCTTTTAGCAGTAACTGGCCTTTTAGCAGTTATTGATAAATGTCAAATCAATATGTTGCTTCATTATTTCCTATCCTGAATGCTTGAGTCAAAGGTGGTTCCAATTGCACTTAGCGGATCAAAGGTCATTACAGGAAAAAATACAATTCTGCTTTTATTTCAGGCCCCTTCTGCCTCACCCTTGTGCGAGATAATGCTGTCTGTCAAATTCTGTTTAATCCTCACTTTGAAAATATTCTTTCAAACACCCCTTCCCTATGTCTTTGTTTGTGGATTAGAGCACCGATGTGATGTGGGCATGACATGCAATCGGGGAACATTTATTAAATTAACAATTAAATTTGTGCTATCGTCTACTTTCTTGCAATGAAGTTGCATCACAATCTGGCTACAATAAGAAATGTACTATAGTAATTGAAGCAAAAGTGGCATACCTGTAGACAGTACCAGAGTATTAAGATGCATATCTCACCATACCCTTTTTAGCATGACAAAACTGGTTCAAACATGTTTGTTTGAATGAGTTGGATGTGTAAGAACCTGACCAGACTAGATACCTCATACTCATAGTATGCTTTCAGCATCACACTTCAGTTTATTTTTCCAAATGCCTTTAGAAAAACCTGCAACAGACGCCACCACTGTGGCATAATAAAACAACCCTGGTAATAAAGGCTTCCTTTATTAGCGTTATAATGTTAGTGTTTATTAAAATGGACCCATAGATTTGATTTACTTTTCGGCTCTCATATTTTATGAGTTCCATATTCTCAAATGGACTGTCTTGGTGTCTAGCAAAGTTGGTTCCATAAAAAACTTCCGTAAGATTTAATAATATGTTTGCTATAAATGTTCAGTGGTGCAGACCGACACCCTGCTTAAAGTTGAGTGTGCTTAAGGAGCAAATGTAAATTAAGTGTACGAGTGTTGTGAAGGTACAGCCTCGGTGGTGTATATCATTTTAATGGGGAAAATAATCTTTGTTTTACAAATTATTTTGAGATGTCCTCCGTACAAATGCATCACGGTCAAATGGCAACATAAATGAATTATGCTGTTATTTTTTAATTAAAAAATGTTTTCTCTCTAGACTTGCATGGTTAGTTATGGTTAGTTAATATGCATTGTTCAAGTGTGACCTTCAGTGACACAATTCACACAAAAAAATATACCATAAAGAGATGGCAAATGTTTAACTATATTTGAATGGTTTATTTTCAAATTGGATTCTTCTCTGTGTCATGCTGGGTTTTAATCTCCTCACTTTCATCCCTGGCACTCTGTCCTTTGATCCCCAGGACTTTGACATACGATCATCTCCTTGTGCCCTTTTCTCCAGCTCATCTTCCCGTTTTTGCAGCCATCTGTCACTTTAGCCTGAAGGAAACATTTTCTATGACAGGACCTTGGGTCTCATGGCAAAGAGATGCTTAGGAAAAAATCTTCAAGCTACTCTCGTTAGATTTTGAAATTCCATTCACCCATGCAGTTAAAGACAGACTGATGAAATGCGTGTTTGGTATTTTTCTAATACCCAATGTTGTGATTTAATCCAATGTTGGCATCAACCACTTGTCTCTTTTTGAGAGCGTAGTCGTGTTCTACTGTTTTAATAACACCAATGGTGATAGAATTGAGGTCAGGAGAAGGCTTGTCATCCAATCCGTTCATGAAGAAATGTCTGCTTTTCACTCTTGGAAAGCAGAAAAGGTCCAATTGTTGGAACACTGGTAAGGCTTTCTAAATTTTCTCGTAATAGATTGTTTCCAGGTTTCACACACTGGCTGTCTCGTGCAACACAGTGGGCTTGATTGAAACACCACTTAAAATCATGTTGTTACACTCTAAAGGCTTTCGCCAGCTTTTAGGTTACTCCAGACTCGAACAGTGAAACCCGACCATGGCTTAATGCAGCATTCTACTATTGTTGATAAAAGTTTCACTGCGCTTTTAAGGTACTCACTGCAAAAAATGTGTCGCAGCATCATGAAAGCATGTATGAATTAAGTATGACAAAGGGGAGGGTCGAGAATTGTGTGACCTTTTACTGCCGTGACCCATACTTCCCCATTTTTAACTCACACTGGCCCTGGACCATCCATTCTCATCCTAAAGTGGCGTGAGAAACCTCTAAGTGGAGAAGAGTAAGCGCATAGATGACAGAAAAAGTGAGAGGGAGAGTGCATTAAAGACACCAAATAGCTTTTTGCAGGGACGAGTGTCTGCAGACGTGAGTGCCCTCAATCTTCTGCTTTTTATCCACCAATACAGTTGACTCACCCGTGCAGGTGAAAGAACGTAAGAACGACCTTGGCATGAGGTCATAAAAGTTCTAGGACTTGCATCACATAAGATATATTTTACATACAAAATACAGAAATTGTTTTCATGGAGCGTTCACGTGTGCTTGGGCGTAGAGACAGGCACATTTTGATTATATGTGCCAGTGCAAGCCTAGTTTACCATGGTTGGTAATTATCCTAACCATGGGCGCGTTTGGCAATACACTCAGATCGTACATTATGTCCATTCATCTGTTGGGAAACTCAGGATGTTGTTTAAATGTGCCATTAGATTATACAGAGTGCACCAAAAAACGGAGTGCCTGTACGTGCTCTCAGCGGGGTAGTTTGTACTTTTGGTATGCAATGTAGCCTTTGTGAGACCGATCTTGAAACAAGTCTGCCACACCTTATATAACAAGGTCATGGTGTCTATAATGCCTGCACTTTCTCATTTGTGACTTTCACCTTTTTAAAGTAGCATGAATGCACCGGAAAAACTCATAAGGATGTAAGCTTGTGACGTAAGCTTCTCTGCTCCAATGCACTTCAATTGTTATGCTCCATTTTAACCCTTCCATAAAAGGAAAGCTAGAAATAAAATATTAGTCATTCATTTTGACCTTAAATCACAATATTATGGGCATGAAATTGAATTAAGCTAAGAGTGTCTGCTAACAGGACAAAAACCACTTTCATCCAGATACAGCTTTCTGGCTAACTTTTTATTGAATTCATATAAGTTAGATGTGTGTGGTTGCATCTCTCCAGCCTAAAGTTGAGTGCTACAGGTCAGTGGCTATCCGGCCATGTAGAACAGAAAGCACACGTTTCTATTACATCTGGCATGGATGCACACTCAGTGGAAATCCAACAATTGAGGATGTTAATTTTTTTCCAGCTAACAATCTGATCGTGGTCAAAAGCAATGTGAAACATTAAAGCAAATGGGCTGGCATGGCTCAGCGGTAGAGTGGTCCAACCCATATGCTCGGGGTTCGAGCCCTAGACATTGTGACCATGTTGAAGTGTCCTTGAGCAACACACTGAATCCCCAGTTGCTCCTGATGTCAACAGGAGCTGAATGAGGAATTAGTGTGAAGCGCTCTGAGTTCCAAAGGTACAAATGGGCTATACAAGTGACAGCCCATATACCGAGTAAATCTTTAATCCTATTTCTCCGACATTCCAACATTAGCATTTAATTTTACATGTATCCTAAGAGTATAGCATTGGAGCATTCTTCACATCATATGTAATTTCTCCTACATTACATGTTGTTTCTACTATGTACATGTATACGTGTGTGACTATAGCAAATACAATGTAATTCTCCAGGGGGATAAAAAATGCTGATACTCAAACGTAAGATTCTTGTTGTTAAGTACCCGAATATGTGTGTCTGCACGTGTGTGTGGCAATATATGTAGTATATGTGTGTGTGTGTGTCCTGGCCCCCAGATGTGAGCCTCTACTTTAACTAAGCCTAAAAACCAGGCTGAAAATATCATGAGTCAAGGTGCCTGGGGGGGTACACATAGCTCTTGAGTTTCTTTCAAAGAGACTGCGATAATATTTACCCAGCGTGCATCCCTGACGAGAAACGTCAAACTAACTCAGAGGCTTTTAGGTAAACAGTGGGAGATTGTGCGGAGACGAGGGAAGAGGAGACGATGGCGACGGTTATGTGGTGTTGAGTGGAGAGTACAAGACAAATATTTCATTTCATATTTCTGGCACTGCTACAGAATGTATTTCTCAAAGGCATATGACATTTTTACAAGTGGGAGAGATTTAACATTAAATTTACTATGCCATGTTTAACACTGCCATCCTATCACTGTACTGTTTGGTTAAGCGTGGCATAATCTGCTGTACATTTCAATGGAGCAGTGACTAAAAGAAGGAAAGCAAGGAGAATAATAGCAGATTTAGCAGAAGCAGCAGATTTTCTTTCTGTAAACAAAAATCACAACAAAAAAAAATAAACTAAGAGCAGAATCCAAAAGGGAGTGAGACAATGCAGCTCAGCAAATAACAAAGATCTAGGGATGATCTGGCACCCTCCTTGTGTGGCCGCAGGCTAATGACTTGGAGTTGCTTCGAGGTGCACTCTTCCTTGTTTAACTCCTCCCCATGCCACTTTGGGGAAACATAGGAAAACACTGGGTGAACTGACTGAAACAACAAAAACGACTCAGAGTGGATCACAATAACAATTAATGCATATTAACCTAACCACATGCAACAAACTTGCCTGAAAATGTAGTGGCACCTGCCAAAGAAATAGCTTTAGGATCTTGTGTTGTGTGTTTGATTAGTGCCAGTTCATCTCACGAGTGTGTTTGTCCTCACGTTCCTCCCCTCCAACCTCAGTCGCCCCTGGCTCACAGGAGTCGTCCCCTGGAAAGGCATGACAGAGGGCCCCAGTGTTTGCAAGAGGCTGCGCTGGCAGCGATAAGCAGTTCAAAGAAGCAAGCGCATTAATGTAATTGGCTGCCAGCAGCACGTTGGCCTCGTCCTCTCAAATCCACAAGCGGTTTCACTCAGCAGGCGGATTATTGGGGGGGCGAGAGGATGAGATTGAGAGGACAGGGAAAGAGAGATGAAGGGAAGGACACAGAGAGCGAGGGGATCGGGTGAGAGGGGGGCTCATTGTGTCTCATTAAGCCGTGGGAGGCTGAGCGAGCCAACAAGCTAGAGGTGTCACAGTTAAATGTCAGGTCTAAGAGGGATGCAGATGACCTCCTACAAGTTTACAGTGACAATCTTCTGCCTGGAATTATCCCATCAACTTCTCCTCTCTAACTGTCTCTCGCCTCATTTGCCCTATCAATTTTCCACCCGTTTCGCCCCAATTGCTGGTCTCATTATGTGAACGCTTAAAACTCAAGCGTTAACAAAATAGGTCTCAACGATCGCCACCAACCCCAACTATCAATAAAATAAGAGAAAAAATGGTCAGTATGTTTGTTTGTTATAAAACAAAAGCAACTTAAGTCAAAATAACTTTGACACTCTACAGATAAGTGTTGTTATTACCATTGTGCCAAATTTGAATCATTAAAAAATTCATTGATGTAAAAGGGGCTTCAAAATAGTGAAAAATGCACTGCAAATTATCAAGAAACTTTCTTATGCCGTCACATCCCTACAGTTTTTGCGCCAACAAAGCCAGAACCCAATTCTGATCCAGAAGACACTGGCCTACTTATCTAATAATGAACCTCATTCCTTTTTCAGTCTTTTTTTTTTTTTTGGTCAAAATGTATTCGTCTGGCCTTATTGGACTTAAAGCCGGGCTCGCAGTAAAATACATAAGGTGTTTTGTCACATTATCAGACAGTTTTCTCAAGTTCTTCTGTAGTTGGGAAGGAAGGACTCAAGCTGCTCACCAAACTACAAAAAAGAAAATCATCTCCACAATTCAGTTGTGGATATTTCTGTCTTTGTTTATGTTTACTTAAACCTGCTGAATTAAATTTTTGCCACAGTTTATTGTGACTAATGATACCGTCATTGCTCTGTGGATGCAAACTCATGAACAAATTGTACAGCTTGTTGTAGAGTGGATTATGTTGTCTCATAGCAAATATTGCCCAGGTTTGATTCATTTGATTTTTTCGTACTTTGTGTTACATTTCATTCCTGAGACGTAATTTCCACTTTCCCGCATTTGCTGTCAGTATTGACACCCGAGTTGCCTATGGAATTGTTGCAGAATGATGGTAGCGTTTTTCCACCATTCCAACTTACTCAAAGTTTCCTTCTGCTAATTTTGAAGTCTGTGTGATGGCAGGCACAGAGGAAGATGCCGGCTGCCTTTCCCCACTCTCACGAAATGTTTTCACCAAGGCTGCGAGAAGCTTTGAAGTTTCGACTGCGCTTTCCTTGTCTCACAAATAACTTTCCCCTTATGTCTCTCCTTGAGGTCTCTGCAAACACTTCTCAACCCACTTTTTGTTCATATTTCCCCTTTCCTGCAGCTGCTGCCATCATTTCTTCTCCCTCAGCTCCTACATTGTCCACACCTTTGAGCGACAATAACTATAGACAAGATAGGAATGACTCAGCACTGTCACTGTCATTTTGAATTAGTGGCTTAAGCGCTGTGAATTGTTGTGGTTGTTTGGTCTGTAGTAGACCAACTGCTGATAATAACAATTCACTAGTTCATGAAACTCACATTCTAATGCATCTGGACTTAAGCATGCAGGTTAATGCAGGTGCTGGATATATGACTACAGCATGTGTAACAATCGCATTGCACTTACGTTGTCACTTGAGGGAATGCTGTCATGACATTTTGCCTGCACCTCTGCTGACAAAATTGTTGGTAGGCTTTAGACATGTGGTCTCTCTGTTGCACTTTTGTGTGTGAGCTTCAAGATGCACGCACTTAGTTGCATTGTTTTAGTTCACCACTAGATGGCACTAAAAATACACGCTGTCCCTTTACTATCTTTCACTAATTGCCCAAAAACCTACTGTTTTGTGGCACTTGTGTGTGCTCGGGTAGTGTACTCAGGTCAATGTCCAATTTAATTTACAAAAGTGGGGCTTTACCACCATCTTGTGGCATTGAAAGGCAATTGTTAGAGAACGCTGGATTGTTGTTGTTACTAATATTTGTGTATTGCCAGGTCAGCCATTCAAACTGGATCCCAAAACTGCGCACAAGAAGCTACGTCTATCCAACGACTGCCTCACCATGGAGAAGGACGAGAGCTCTCTGAAAAAGAGTCATACTCCCGAACGCTTTGGTGGAACAGGCTCGTACGGGGCCGCCGGTAATGTGTTCATTGACAGCGGGTGTCACTACTGGGAGGTGCTGCTGGGAGCATCCACATGGTGAGAAACTTGCACACACACACTTCACAAACATGATTATGAGTGCGTTATATAAGCCCGCAAGGAAGTTTGATGAAGTGAAATAGCTTTCTTCTGGGAGTTTTAATCCAGGCTCTTACACAGGCGCACATCCACAAGAGCATACTGGCACAGTGTGTACTTTTATCCTAATTATATTATTAGCACTAATTGGCTCTGAAGTAGACCACTTCCTGCAGGAAGGACCCCAAGTGCCTATGTCTGTCTTGTGTGTCCTCAGCATGAGGTAGCTTGACTGTGCAAGTAATTAAGGAGGACACTGCTTCTTGGTGGTTAATATATTCCAAAACGTGCTTTTATCCCCACAGGTACGCCGTCGGCGTGTCTTATAAATCAGCGCCTAAAAATGAATGGAGTGGCAAAAACTCGTCGTCATGGGTGTTCTCACGCTGCAACAATAACTTTATGGTGCGCCACGACGGCAAGGATATGCTGGTGGAGGCCAGCCTGCAGCTGAGGCGTCTAGGCGTCCTGCTGGACTACGACAACAATTCGCTGTCCTTTTATGATGCCATGAACTCTCATCACATTCACACCTTTGAAATCTCCTTCCTCCTACCCGTCGTACCCACCTTCATGATCTGGAACAAGTCGGTCATGATCCTCTCAGGGCTTCCCGTGCCAGATTTTGTGGAGGGCATGTCTTTAGATCATCAAGAGCAGCAGCAGCAACAGCAGCAAATGGGCCTGTGCCGGCAAGAATCCCCCTATTTGACCGGAATGAAGGCCTGCCACTGAGGGGACGGTGCACCGAGGAGAGTCCTGATCCAAGTGGTCCGTGTGACTGCCGAGTGTGAGTGAGTGGACGTACATAATAACTTTCTACTGGATGTAGAAAGTGTAGAAATATGCACACCACTCTATAAAATATTACAACCTTTGAGGTCATATACGGTGTTTTAATTATCCATCAGAGGTTAGACAGTTGGAAACATCTCTAGAGTTGACATTTATATCCCAAACTCACTCAGTACGTTTACATGGGAGAATAGTTTATTGTATCATTTTATTGACTTGTATCTGAATCACTGCAGTGAGCTTGCAGAGTTGAAACTGAGTTCTAGCTAGATCTTCTTTACCCGGAGGCTTTTTACTTCACTCCGCTCATGTTAATGAAACTTAAAAAAAAAAAAGACGGACACGAACAAAATTCTTCTTGTTTTTTTTTTTTTTTTTTTAACATGGCTGACAAGCACGCTCTTGTACACATTGCACATACTCCAAATTGTGACTCTCAGTCAGTAGTTGAAGTGTTAGCTTTGACTTTCAATTGCAGGCTATAGGTCAAGTGTGAGTGAGTTGCAATTAAAAGGACAGCAATTTGTATATTTGCTCAGTTTTTTGTTACCGCAGTAGAACATGTTAACGTACTGACTGAAGAAGAGGATTTGCTCTGTCAGGCAGGATTATCATTTCTTGACCTATTGTGGGCTTACTACTTGATTCTTCCAGATTTCAGTCAAGGTAAAGGTCCAAGTGCGAAAGAAAAAGGGTTTCCACTTGACCATTGGGATTAGTAAAATATATTTTGCATCATAATACAGCCAAAACAACAAATATCACTGATCATGTGTTGCTTCCTCACAATCTACTGTAAATTCCTTGACTATACACTTGGAACTGACACAATAGTCTTGTTTGCATAAGGGGGTCAATTTTGCATTGTGTGACAACTGAACTTGTATAATAAGAGTTTTATTGAAAAAGATAAATGTTATTTATGACAGATGTTTAATTTTATTATTAATTGTAACAGATCCACAAAAGACTATTTAATAACACTATTTACCCTCTATTGGTGTGTGCTGTAAGTAGGTGCTGTGAAATCAGTGGATCTTAATGGGAAAGTGACAGCTTGACTGTCCTTCACATTGCTACTTCCCAAAGACATTATGTTGTGGTTTTTAGCACATAAAATATCGACAAACAACTCCATAATGCTTATTGGGGAACGGGGTAGATTTGACACTTTAACTGTCACAATGTCATAGCATGGTTGTGTTTTTCTGTCGGGTGTCCACACACGTGCACGCACAATCTCACATTTTGATTTTATTAAGCTTGGCCTGTTTGTGGTAATGCATGAAAACACTATAGATTAATGTGTGATTTCAGTAGCAATGTCAAGTTCTACACATCTGTGAAATGCACACCTGCACACTTGCTCGCAATGAAATTACAACTCATCTGTCACCAGCCGTTCGGTTCAACTTAGTCCATTGCATTGTGGAGGGTGACAACTTCACTCGTTTTCACATAGAAGGTATGACAGACAGTTTGACACCAAAGTCACAACTCAAAAATCATAAAGGAGCTGCTGTTATTGATGTGTCAAACATTGCTTTCCTTCTCTCTTAACAATGGACAAGTCGACAAACATTTAATTTGTAGCCTCACCCAACAGTGTTTCACATTTTAATTGAGCATCGTTTCACATGAGTTTCATAGGAAATTTACATGCTGTGGACTTTGCAATGCTAAAACTGTCTAGTACTAATATATCTCGGCTTTGCTACAATGGTAATCAATAGAGTACAGACCTCCACCAAGGCCAAATGAATTTTGTTGAAAAATGTTGCCGTGCTGGGAACTTTACCTCATCGAAAGGAATGTTTCCGAATCATCTGTGCAGGTGTGTCAGTGCATGATATGTGCTGCAGCTTCAAAATTTCTTCCACTTGAGTTGTTGTCATAAATTTGGTGAATTTTCTTTCGCGAGGGTGTTGCCAGGATAAAAAAAAATTGTCACATAACATTCATCAAGGATATCAAATAGTTTGCTTTGATTTTTTTCTTCATGTTACAAGTCAATACAGTGAAATATTTACAGTAAATGATTTCCGGTAGCCACCAACCAACCCTGGCAGTGCAGAGTAAAACCCTTGAGACATTGCAATAGATTCTCCTTCTGTTGCTTTTGTGTAACTTGGTGAGTCATTTTTTTACAACTCAGAAAATGCACTTTCCTCTCCTGTTGGCATTTTAGTAAACAGCACAAAACAAGCAGGATTGCTTTTGTGAACTTAGCCTGAGAGGAAAATAATCAATGGAGGAAAATAAAATAACTAATAGAACTGTAATAAATATTACAGTTTTATATTGTACACTATATACAAACCAATGTTATTTATGTGAATCTAAGTCCAATTAAATGTCTCATCCAAAAAAGCACTTTTGTTTTCTTTATAAAAATGAGTGGATTAACGTCAGCCTAGTTGTCACGAGAGTATTAAAGGATCATGGACAGTAGGGTCTCAAGGCTGGCAAGTCATGTAGCGCTGAAGGGTCACCGGTCAAACACGCCAATAAATATCAGAGTATCGCACAGTGACCATTGAACCATAAACTATTTGCTCTTTATTTTGTAAGCTGGTTTGCTGTCATGCAGTGTGAAATTCTATGTAAAGGAGTCCATTGACGAACATGACAGCCACTTGATACTGCAGGCAGCACGACAACAAAAAAGCTGCTCAGTCCAGCTCATCAAAACGCTGTGGAATTGTTTAGCTAAATTAGGCGAACTAGGTCAGGCAAAAACGAGGACAAATTAGAGATAAACCTCCAGGACAAGGTACATGTAAGGTCATGATTTCAAAATTCCCACATCCCACTCAGTGGAGAGTCACCCATAATGGTCCAAGAAGGAGCTTAACATGGCCGCCTAACTTAAATGTGTGGAGATGGACTACAGGGAACTTTTGATGGGAAACCGTGAAATACACTATTCATGGTGGCCAAGAAGAAAAAAAACAAAGCTGAGCTGTGCAAAACCAATCTGGAGTTGGAGAAGATTAAACCAAAGATCACCTTAAGTTGGAGATGGCTGAAATTGAGTCATGCTGGAATCGAGACAAAAGCAGGTGACTTAAAGAGAGAAGCTCTGCTGAATGAAATGAGCCAAATGGTGCAGGATATCAAGCACTTGACCCTCAAGTAAGTGCTCACTACTCACCACTTTATATTTTAAAGTAACCTAGATGTTGTCCTGTTTGTTTTCAGGAGCTTGTGATGAGTACATTAGAAGGTGAGTATACGCTAAAGGTTGAGTGCAAAGGAGGGCAAAGACAAGTAGAAGGACAAGAAGTGCTCTTTATTTGGAAGAACTATGAACCGTTTAATCTCTGTAACAACTCTGTAGCCGGATAGGTACAAAAGCCTGCAAGAGGCTGGTCTAAGAGAGTCAAGTGGCACTCCAAGTTTGTGAATAAAATGAAATGTAAAGCTTTGTTACACTGTTTGGCAGCCACCGTAAAGTGTAGATATATGCACTCCACAATTTTAATCAAATTGGATTTCTCATGTTGGACTATGACTCGTTTTTTTCCGGACGGAGAATGGACGGAGAGACGGAACCGCTGAAAGAAGCCCTTTTCAATAACGGACGGGGATGGGGAACGATTATTTTATGAATAAGGACGGAGTGACTCCAATTGCTTGAAATGTACCGGTCGGGACCCCACATTGAGAGCTTGATGGAGAAAGGAGCAATATTATTAAGTCTGATCAGTAGCTGGTGTCCAGATCTTTGTGTCTGTCTTGTATTCGCCATAACAACCCTCGGATTACTATTTACTGCACGGTGCCATGTTGGCATGCATACGTTTGTATGATGGTATGTCCCCACCATCGCTTGCCTATGGATGGAAACCTTTTTTTTTTTTTAATCACGAGATGACCTTAATAAGGCGCCATATGAGGAAAAAAAGCCCACCGATAAATCTGAGGAGTGGATGGAGACTTTCACAGGATACCTTTTAAAAGACACAACTCCTCTTGCGCCTTTTAATAATTTGTAGTGTATTTACAACGATATCAACATTGGTTTGAAGACTACTCAACATAAAGCTAAAATATTATGCAAGCCTTTATGAAATATCTTTCATCATGTTGATCCCACTCCTTCCCGTGTTTTCCCATCCTCCATCTTTTTCAAGAAGACTTGCTGAGTGGGAGGAGACCATGTTGTTCTCCTCAGGCTGCTTCACATCAGTACACCCACTCATCTACCTTTCATGTCCTATAAATAGCCAATGCTCCCAATTATAATTGCCAAAATAAGATGCTTGTGATTCTTCCTGCCTGTTTGCTGTGTTTCTGGCTGGACACAGTAACATCACTATCTTCGGCGGACTTGTTTTTAGCAGATGAATCAAAGATTGAGAAATGAGAAGTGGAAAGGCCAAGAGGACCAGGTTCATTTGGTGCAAGGTTAGCTAATGTAACTTTTCAGATTTTTTTTTTTTCAAATATAAATGGACACGAAACCAAAGCGGTGATTATGTCCCTTATATTTGACATATGAATATGTTGTGAGTCTAAACGTTGCTCCGGGATTGGTAAAACTGTCAAAAGATAGTCAATCTCTATACTCTCTTTATATCTCTCTTTATATTAGGGTTAGAGTTTAGGTTAGGGTTAGAGCTAGGGTTAGGGGTTAGGGTTAGAGCTAGGGTTAGACCTAGGGTTAGAGTTAGGGTTAGGGATAGAGCTAGGAATGGGGTTAGGATTAGAGCTAGGGTTAGACCTAGGGTTAGAGTTAGGGTTAGAGCTAGGGTTAGAGCTAGGGTTACAGCTAGGGTTAGGGTTAGAGATAGGGTTAGGGTTAGAGCTAGGAATCGGGTTAGGGTTAGAGCTAGGGATAGGGTTAGACCTAGGGTTAGAGTTAGGGTTAGGGTTGGAGCTAGGTATAGAGCTTGGGTTAGGTTTACAGCTACGGTTAGGGTTAGACTTAGAGCTAGGGTTAGACCTACGGTTAGAGTTCATTCTAACCCTAGCTCTAACCCTAACCCTAGCCCTAACCCTAGCCCTAGCTCTAACCCTAACTCTAACCCTAATCCTTAACTTTAACCCTAGCTCTAACCCTAGCTCTAACCCTAACTCTAACCCTAGCTCTAACCCTACCCCTAGCCCTAGCTCTAACCTTAGCTCTAACCCTAACCCTAGCTCTAACCCTAACCCTAGCTCTAACCCTAACCCTAGCCCTAACCCCAACCCTAGCTCTAACCATAACCCCACCTCTAACCCTAACCCCACCCTAACCCTCGTTCTAACCCTTACCCTAGCTCTAACCCTAGCTCAAACCCTAACCCTAGCTCTAAACCTAATTCTAGCTCTAACCCTCACTTTACACCTAACCCTAGCTCTAAGGAAGTGTAATATGGTTACACGAGCAGCAAATTTCTATGATAAAAGTTTTTGGTCCCACTGGGATTCGAACCCGGATCGCTGGGGTGAAAGTCCAGGGCACTAACCAGTACCCTATGGAAGCTCAGTGCGTGGAACATGTATGGTTTTATGGAGCAGCTCACAAGCGACTAGATCAGCGAAGACTCCACAGCAGATGTCATCACAACATGTTGTGTACACGAACACCTAGCAAAGTACAATTTAAAACACTTTCGAAGTACCCAAAGTTAAACTTACAAAAGAAAACCCATAACAAATAAAACTTACACAAGAAGAGCCCTAACGTGGCACTTGACAGCTGTCAGTGTCAAATGCAAAATGTAAACGAGGACCATGTGAAAATTAGGTCAATGCAATCTCCGCTTAGAATATGTTATTTTGTAGGTATTAACAAGTAGAATAGTTTTAAATTAGTCACAATTATTTAGGCAGATAATTATGGGATATTTTGGTACACTACACGAGGTAAAAAAATAAATAAATAAATAAATAAATAAGAAAGTGTAGCAAACGATTTGGTGACCGATTCTTTTGAACAAATATTTTGAGTGAACCGATTCTAAAGATTGAGTTCTGAAATACACATCGCTCGTACAAAACAGTGCAAGCTATTGTAGACTGCCGGTCGAAATAGCCCAGTGGTTAGTGACTTGGGCTCTTGCTCGTCAAGATCTTGGTTCGATCCCAGGAGCGAGGAAATGCTTTTGTTGTGCAATTAACCCTATATTTATTCTCTTTTTTTTTTTTAAACCTCTTGTAGTGTACCTACACATATTGTCATATAAAGCAGTTAACCAAATGTCTGATTTTTATGTTTTAATTGGCGAATATAAAAACAAGGAATAAGACGCCAGACAAGTTTTAACATAAATGTTTATTAAAAATAATAATATTAAAAGCAAATTTCAAACCAGCAATCTAATGTGAAATTGCAGTAGATATATTGGATAACAATATTTAGGCGTATATAGGTATACACGCTATTTAAAAACGACTACAAGTGTTATACTACGATACAAGTGTTTACCAGCTCAGTGGCCTAAGAGGAGAGTGTCCGCCCTGAGATTGGGAGGTTGTGGGTTCAAACCCCTGCCGAGTCATACCAGTGACTATAACAATGATACCCATTTCTTCCCTGCTTGGCACTCAGTGTAAGGGGTTGAAATGCCCCCCCCCCCCCTGCTGCTCACGATCATTGGGGCTGCAGTGTTTCCCAACCAGTGTGCACACTAGTGAGCTGTGAGAGATGTTCAGCTGTGCCGTGGGAAATTGTCCAACATTAAATACCGAGGAGGCTTGACAGGACGTAGGCTCCTCCGAGCGAATCGTCTTCGGTTTTAAAATAACTATAAAAATTATGCGATTTTGATTCAAAACGATACAAAATTATTGGAATTAAAAGGAAAATGACTTTATAATGAAAACAATTGAATTTGTTTTTCCCCTTTTCATGACGGCAGGGGAGGCGTAGCACTCCTTTAATTCCTCTTTAGATAACATCTAAAGTTAATGATGATCGTGGTGTCACATCAGGTGTGTTGCACCAGGGAGACATTAAACATGCAAGACATTGGACACTGAGGACCAGGATTGGTGACCCTTGCTGTAAAGTAAAATATGTAATCAGTAATCATAGATCTATCTAGAGAACATTCTAGTGAGTTTCAGTATTGCATTTACATTGCTACAGAAAATGTTTTTGGTGCAGCAAGACCCAAATTAAGTTTGGTCAACTTACTCTGGTGTCTGCTGATGTAATAATAAATGATGGTCAATGCTGACGTTGGCTTACGCGCAAGCCACATTTTGTGCTCCCTCCGGCCAAATGGCGCTTTAGTTCCAGCCCGGTCAGGAGAGCGTTACGTTTTAATCACAAACACAAAAGCAAAAGGTCATTCTTCAGTTGAATAAGCTTAAATGGAATAACCGTCTTTTTTTTATTTTTATTTTTTGTATATTCAAATTGAAGAGTAATTGTTTGTTCCTTTCATGATAGGGTAGACACTTATTAACTCATGTATTTATTTTATACTATAGATTATATCTATTTATATATGTATTTCTGTTCATGGACTTTGTTTTTGATGAGCCATCTTTTGATCCCAACTGACCTGAACAAGTCATGTTCATGCTGTCATGGAGAGAGATTTATGCTCAGTTGATGGATGTAAAAGTCATGTAGTTAGAATCCATTTAGATAAACATCTGCACGCTTCAGTTTAATTTCCAAGAAACTTAATGGCTTTGATCTATTTTTCAAGCGTTTTCTCTGATTTTGTCCAAAATAATGTGAAATAAGTGAAATTATATCATATATTTCAACTCTAATTGCTTAAGAATCATGAAAAAAGAAAGCATACTTGTGTCGAAATGTAGATGTCTTAGTCTAGCATGTCTGCCATGTTATTGGAGCCTTGCTTTTTGCCAATGCCATCTGTTTGCATCAAGAAAAGTGACCTGTAAAGAAAATTGCATTTGCTGTGCTTGTGTGCTTGCTGAAGCTCGCTGTGTGCTCACTGAGTCAGTCCAAAGTGACTTGCCTCAAGTCAGCTGAAATTGGCTCCAGTTACCTGTGACCTTAAGGTTGTGGTCTAATGAGGGTGGCCCATTTGTGAATTTTTTGATCAGTAAAATTAATTACTAATCCTCCCTGGCTGCAGCTCCGCTGCTCCAAATTTTTCCAGTTCATCCATTCAGGCATGTATTCTCTGCACAGCTGGATTTTTCGAAGTCAAACTCCCAGGGGTTGTTGTGTGGCTGCCTATCAGGCACGAGATGACTACAGAATGAGAAAAAGACAGCCAGGAAACAATATTATAATATTTTTCCCCAATTCCTTCAATGACAAAGTCAGGCTGATGCGTGGAAAAAAAACAGGTGAACGCTGTTTTTTTCACAAATGAGTGTCACTAAGATGTGCTGAACGTCGTTATATTTTTTTTCAACAACCAGATATATTTAAGATTTTTTGGTCTTGCCAGGTCTGCACTGCTTAGTGCATTTGAGTTTGTAAATTGGTGTTCAAAGTCAGGAAGATTGTGCCTGAAGCTTATACATGTAGGATCGGACTTCAGGAAAGACAACTGAAGACAACGTTTATCACCTTCAGCAGCGAGATGACTTAACTTTTCAAGAATGTTGGATGGTGTGGAAATGTTCACCCCAATCAGAGGAAACAGTCCAGTCAGAGAAAAGAGATGAAATACCAGGTTTGTATACACTTCCCTTGATATGCTGAGTGCGAGCTAAAGTGTGATCCGCGCTACCCTGGTTTTCTTTGCCACAATTTATTTGCCATCCATATTTCATTGGCTTCACTTTCTCCCACTTGCTCATCTTTACAGTTTTATTTTGCACTGTCGCTGCATTACATGTCTTCTCCTGAACTTAAGGACCTCCCTCCGCTTGGATTACAAGTCTCAAGTGTTCAAGTCAGATGAGTGTCAGATGTTACCAGTGTCGGGGAGTGGATGCAAAGTAAGTAAGTCATCGCAGAAGAAATGATTTCTGAACTGATAGAGCGCCAGAAATGATAAATTCAGATTTGTTTCTGTCAGTCAGACTCAGAGCACCTTCATCGTTTTCTGATATGATGCCTGGATTTAGTCTGCAGGTGTCACTCAAGAACAAGTCTACGCTTTTTACCCTCCTCCCTCTGAGAGTTGCATTGCTTTTGACGTTAGGATGCGTTGGAGCTACGCGACGTTCTGTATTGTCTGCACTGACAATGTGTTTAATTCAGTCGTCCATATTTGGTCTAAAGAAAAGTGATATGAGGTCTTGATTTGGATGTCTAAACCGAGTCTAGATTTGGCCTAAAGTATAGACCGATTATAGACGGGTGAAGTTTCGTCTTAACATAGAACGTCGACAACACATCTAATAAATGTCTAAGGCTCAGTGGGTTGTTGCCAACTATTGTACAAAATATGCATTTGTTTGTTGATTTCTGCGAGTAAATTGTCACCATTCATCACAATTTCATTTCAAGCACAGTTAACACATGACTTGCTGAAATGGGCAATGGGATGAAGCAATTGTGCTTATGTAGTACCGCCCCACCTATGTAGACTGTTTGGCGGGAATATTTAAATAAATCATTTTATGAAGTTAATTTGTAATTTGACTAACATTACATTATTTGTTTTTGGGACAGCAAATGTCTTGGCACATGGATTAAATGTTAATGTAGATGCAGTAGAACCTCTGACTTCGCTGGTTCTGTTATGAACAAGTATCCTTCCACAAAATCTCAGCAGCTCACAAACTTCACTTACAGTAGGTTCTGACTACTTTTATGAACCATCACTGCCACCTAGTGAATAATATCCACGTGTACATTGTCAACGGTCCTTGTCCCCAAATGCACCACATGAAAGGATTCAAGTGTGACTAAAGGTTGCCTGTTAAAGTTTAAGTCCTAAAAGTACTTTTTGTCACCAAAAGTAATCAAATAACATCAAATGAGATGGGTAATGAAGACACATGCTTGAGTATTTTTGTCAAGATTAATTGAGAGGTTACAATGATAAAATAAAAATGTCATGATTTGACAACGTAAACATCAGTGGTGTTATCTCTGAATAATAATTTACAGCCCCTTTCCTACTCACTTGTTTTCAACACTTGTTCAATTGCAGTCACCCATGACTCACTTGGCCAGGCGACAGTATATGAGCCTGTGACCCTAAGAAGGACAAGAGCTATACATAATACAGTACTTCATCTACACACTCTCAAGAAAATCTTGTTTTTCTCTATTGTATGCATCGGATGAAATTCTAGAAATGACAGTAATTTACACCTGTAGGTTAACGCCGTTGTAAATAGCTGTGCATTTTTCTCATGTAAATGTGTACAAGGAACTTTGAACTGGAGTTAGTTCCTTTGGATTACTGAAGAAGTTAACATGTACCAATGCCTTCTTGTTGTGCTTGCATAACACTTGGTCCCGAACATGATGATTATATACAACCATAGATTGGGACACTCTGTATTTTTCATAGTCTCTCTCTCTAAAAGTGATGGATAGAATTAGCTTTTAGAATTCTATTTTAGTAGACCCAGCGAATTGTAATTGCAGGAGACGTAGATTTGCTCACAATGACAATTTCACTTTCACAAAAGAATAGCAAACACACGCGCGCATGCACACACGCACACACACACTCCAATGCACTATGATGCAATGTTGCGCAATGGCCGCATGCCACTGTGGAGTTCCAGCGCGTCAGCACAAAAAAATAAACCCAGAAGAGAGCATGATCCTGCTCTGAGTGACCTGACTGACTGTGAGGGGCAGGAGGACTTATTCTTCATCGTCATCAATAGTGAGTCTCTTTTAACTCCTTCCTGCCTCGTGCACTCTCCGGCGTTATTAAGGAGCTTAAAAAAAAAAAAAAAAAAAAAAAAAAAAAAGGAGCCTTTTTCTTGTTTTGTTCTTGTTTTTGTTTTTGCTGTGTGCCATGGGCCAATACGAGGGCCCCCTTCTCCAACCCACCCTCTAGCATCACTCTGATTGGACACGATCATGGTCAGGTTCATACACTTCATGGCCTCATTTGATATAAGTTGCAACAATAGCGTCCAAATGCTTGACTGGAAGCTTTGCTAGTACATTTATTTTAACTTGCGAAGAGCACACAATGGAGAACGGTATGTGGAAGTGGGAAGATTTAAACATGTTTGATGCTGCTGAGGTTATTGTCACTGCTGGCACCAAATTTACTGAGAAGATAGCATGTCTTCTCTTATCTAATGTTTAATTGATTTATATACATTATATTATTATGTCTATATTATTATATTTGAAAAGGTAAATACACCTGAAGAAATTTCTTCTGAGATACATTTTCATTCTTATTATTTTATCTGGAGCCATGGTGGCATGCTGGTCAAGTGGTTGGCACCTCTGTCTCGCAGTACTGATGTGTGGGTTCCAAACTCAGCTTAATTAAAGGGACCACATGAGACGGGCTAACCGCGACTTTGTATTTGTTTAAATGTAGTATTTGGAGAAAGAGATAGATATAATAGCGAGAGAGAGAGAGAGAGAGAGAGAGAGAGAGAGAGACAGAGGCAGACAGACAGACAGACAGAGTTTAAATATGGTATCAGGGTTTCTACGAAAGTTTGATAATATGAAACTAAACATGCATTTACAGGTCTGGAAAAGTATGGAAAATATAGTGTATAGTGTATAATATACATGTTTGCCAGACTATTTTCTAAAATAAAATAAAAGATCTAAAAAAAATTGATTGATCCATGTTTTTTCAAGGTGCTTGAAAGCACAAATACAATGCTTGTGTGAGAGCACACGTTGTTACAATATGGTCTTGGAGAATACGGTATTCTGATTGGCTTAGAAGATACATCAATGTGCATTGTCAGCTAACAGTGTAAATGACAAAATAGACAGTTAAAATGGTAACTTTCTGGCCCCAAATCAAACAAATAGTAAGTGTTTTGAATCATGTCAAACCAGAAAATCTATTTGCTAGAAAGGGATGCCAAATAGCGATTAGATTTCCTTAGAAAGTTATGGGATTGGAATGACTCTTAATCAAGCACTTGAGGGTTGCAAAGAAAAAGAATAACGTATGAAAGTGTTAATTAACGTTATTCAAAAATGACTTTGTTAGTGTTTGCAAAACTTCATAAAACAGGTTCAGATGAAAGTGTGAAATTAGGCACATGTACTTGTTTGTTTTTGTTAAGAATGGGCAAGTAGTTACCAGGGATCAGTATTGAGCCGACGCTGGCCTCGTTTCAAGGTATCGAGGACTCACAAAGTTCATCGATAGCAGTCACTGACACCATCTTGTGGCCATTTCTAATACCGGGAAGTAAATGACATGCATGGCTGCCTAAATGTTTTCTGAACTGCATCTGTCCATCCTCTCAAATGCCCATTGGAATCCAATTTTTGTAAGTAGTATGTTTAGAAGGTTTATATTAATGCTTAGAGTGTATTATGAATATGAAAAAAATAATATGAAAATGGGGACAAAGCGGTACAGAAAATGGATGGATGGATGGATTAATGATGTCCATTTTTTCTGGTAAATACAGTACAGGCAACATAGTGGTTTTCCTTGTAGTACTGAAAAAGTGACATCAAACATCCCTAATTTGTAGTCATTGCAAGAAAATGTGTCTTTTATTTTCACATTGATAAATAAACAGCATTTGCATGTCATCCATTGATCCTGTGCACTATGCAGTGCGTAGCACCATGACTGAGTTTTGGAAGGAGCACTCCAGGGAGGCCACAGTGCAGGAGATGATGCTGGACTCGCGCGCCGTTGAGCTGACACAGCAGGAACTACCCGAGATCTTGTCTATGTTGCCCAGTCTAGCTGGATGTCGATTGCTGGAACTGGGGGCCGGCATTGGGTAAGCATGCAGTGGTGGTCTGGATGCGGACGTTTCTGAGTGCAGACTTGTACCCCCCCAATTCTGTAATTCACAACCGAAGTCCTCAACAAAAAAGAACTGGTTTCCAGCCAATTGCAGGGTACACATAGACAAGCATTCATGCTGACATTCATTTAACTACAGTGGCGTGTTTTCATTATGTGGGAGAGTATGTTGTATGTGTCCCACTAGTCTAAACATGGCATTCTGATTAATATTGCATTTGTGGAATATGAATGAAACAGGCAAAAATCCACCTTTTTCTATCCGTCTAACAGGGCAGCTATTTTGCCACTTGCTGTTGGCTGAAAATGACATCACAGTTGCCAGTTCTCAGGTCACAACCAATCACAGCTTAGCTTCAGAAAACTGATGAGGATCACCACTATATAGAATTGATGGATTATTTGCTGGTCACTAACACCAAATTGTACAATAATCTAACAAGAGGTTTATATTTCAAATCTTATCATCTCCAATATACAAGACCGACACACATATGCTTGATTAAACAGTCGATACACCAGCCATCTGCTGAAACAGGCAGACCACGTGACTGCTGTGGATTTCATGGAGAGCTTTGTGGAGAAGAACAGGCAGATCAACGGGCATCACAAAAATGTTACCTTCCTCCAAGCCGATGTCATGAAGTTGGAATTGCCCTCAAACAGGTGTGTATGGCAAATGTGCATCGTCCAATCAGAAGTCATCATACTGATGGACACAATTGTATTGACCCTCACTTATCCCATCCTCCTCAGTGTTGACTTTATCTTCTCCAACTGGCTGATGATGTACCTCAGTGACGAGGAGGTGAACTTGCTGTTAAAAAAAATGCTGATGTGGTTGCAGCCCGGTGGCTTGCTCTTTTTCAGAGAATCATGTAACCACCGATCAGGTACAAAATTCATCCAGTTATCCAAGTCGATATTTGTGTTGGCACTGTATTGGCGTAATTGTGAACACACAGGTGACTGTAAAAGGGAGTTCAACCCAACATGTTACCGTACTGAGGCCCAGTACAACCATCTGACCACTTCAGTCCAAGTGGAGGATGAACAAGCGGCTCAGAAGTTTGGCTTCAGCATCATACTCAGGAAGAGGGTCAAAACCTATGTTGAGGTAGTTTGCTTTGGATGGTTCACAATATAGAATTAAACCTTAACAAGTCGACTTGTTCAGCAGTGTCAAAAAATTGCCACTGAATGTGCTTGGCCTTTTACCTCCAGATGAAGAACAACCCAAATCAGATCTGCTGGTTGTTGGAGAAGGCTGCACGTTCTTCAGACACAAATGAAGCATTCAGCACCTTCCAGATGTTCCTGGACAATAAGCAGTACACCAGGAGGGGCATCCTGCGCTATGAGAAGATGTTTGGCACGGGCTATGTCAGCACAGGCGGGCCCAGCACCACTAAGGTCAATGTTAAAGTTGCCCTTTTTAATTTTAAATGACAATAAAAGCCATCTAGGGAACAGAAACTTTAGATAGTTTTCATTAAAAATAGAGCACATTTGGTCATGTGGTTTAAACGTAGTATGCCTCGTGTTTGAATTTCACTTCAGGCCTACCTGTACGGTGTTTCCACATTCTCCTTGTGACCATGCATCTAAATTTCCTGTAGGTGTGAATGCGCATATGAATATTGTGAATGGACTGGCAACCAGTTCAGGCGTTTACGGGTTAAGCGATTGAAAATGATCAAAACTGAATAAGTTCCTCGGACTTTGTTTTTCCCTGAAGAAAATTACTAAAAGAAAACCGTATCTGGCCTCGGGGCCTTGAGTTTGACACCTATGAATTATCTAATGTCCAATGTGCCTTTCACAATGGAGACTGCAGACAAATTTATTATATAGCACAACCTGTTATCTGAGGCTAAGAGGGATAGGTGGCAGCCTAGATGCATACCAAATGGATGGATGGGGGACCAAGCCCCTCCTCAAATCTTTATCAGAGTGATATCATAGTTTTTGGTTCATGCCAGAATCAAACAACTTCATACAAATGCAGGGACATAGAACATCATGGTAGAAAACAGAAAATGAACTTTGTGAACTTGTGACACTAGGAATTTGTAGATCTGCTCAACTTGCAACCTGGCCAGAAGGTTCTGGATGTTGGCTGTGGTATCGGTGGAGGCGATTTCTACATGGCAAAGGTCAGAGCCAATTAAGAAAATCGCCAAATCAAGCAAGTAACAGAATCTTGAGGAGTGAATGCTGACAAATTAGAGTTGGTCATATTGTATTTCAGACATTTGGAGTGGAGGTGCTTGGCTTTGACCTGTCAGAGAATATGGTGGAAATCGCTATTGAGAGAGCACTTACTGAGAAGCTGCCATCGGTACGTTGAACGGCTCACACGCCAGATAGCCGTACCATTGAGTGTCACGGTTGCAGTCATAGATGAAAATCATGGCCGATAGGTTGAATTTGAAGTTGCTGATGCCACTAAGAGGTCGTTTCCGGAGGGTTCGTTCGACGTCATCTATAGCAGAGACACTATCCTCCACATTACAGACAAACTGGCTCTCTTCAAACGTTTCCATGTAAGTTGCTGTTGATTTTTAAAACTTAACACGGTATACATTTCTTAATGTAACAAAAATTCAATATTTTTTTTTTCAAAAATAAAAAGGATATTTTAAAGCTTTAAGTGTCATACCAGTCCATGCCTATACACCGCACAGAAGAATTTGGGCTGTTTGAAATTCCAGGATCGACTTAAAATGTACGATAATCTTTACATACAGGTGATCTTTATTTGACTTCCTCTAAACTTGTAAAACGCACATGTCCAACTGTTCAGTAGTTCTATACTTTTTGCGATGCTCTCTACAAGTAACTGCTGAACGGCAAATTCTCTACACGTGTGTGACCAACATATTTTGGCATTCATTTCAAACTATTTCTACAGTTCTTTTTATCATACTGTTCACATTTTGAAATGGTGAACTCAAGACACTTCCCAACATTTATTCAACACAACCTCAATATTTTCAGACTTCAAAAAAATATGTTTGTTTGTTTGTTTGTTTGTTTGTTTGTTTGTTTGTTTGTTTGTTTGTTTGTTTGTTTGTTTGTTTGTTTGTTTGTCTGCTGTGAAGTTTACCATTCAGGTTCTTGAAAGAGAACTGCAAGTTGGGCAAACAAAATACGAACAATGAACAGTTGCACGTGATTTTTTTTTCAAAAGCTTTGAGAAGATCAAATTAAGTTCACTTGTAAAGTTTGATAGAGCGTTTTAGCTTCATCCTGAAATTCAACCCACTTAGTGTGAGTCGTATATATGTATGTTCCACAAAATCTTCATGAGTCTCATGAATTGAAAGCAAACTTTTTACTATCCAAGTAAAGTGCATGCTCTCTTCATGTCTAGTCATGGTTAAAGCCTGGTGGCCAGCTGCTTATCAGTGACTACTGTTGTGGGGAGAAGCCATGGACCCCCCAATTTGAGGCCTATGTCAAACAGCGGGGCTACATCCTCTACACGCCGTCACAATATGGAAAGGTAAGCACACAGTAAAGTCTCGTTATGTTAAGGTTGAGGCCACCGTTGCCCGAAATAAACCAACCCCAATAATGATTCAAACTATTGGAAAACTATTTCCTTTGTCCAGTGGCGGACTCAATCTCATCTCTTGACTTGTCTGTTGGAAGTTCATTTTGGAGTGACCTCACCTCATTGCTCCTGTTTACTCATGTTGTCTCCTGTGTCCACTGGCGTAGTTCATTCAGGAGGCTGGCTTCTGTAACGTTCAGGCAAATGATCGGACAGCCCAATTCATCCAGGTCATAAAGGAAGAGCTCCAAAGAGCAGATCAAATCAAGAGTGAATTTATCAAGGTTGTCATTCTCCCAACTAACTACAAATCGAAATGTAGCCGGCACTCTAACCCGTAGGTGTCTCTGCAGGAATTCTCTGTGGAGGATTATAGTGCCATTATAAACGGCTGGAGGGAAAAATTGGAGCGTTCTAACAGCGGAGACCAGAGATGGGGCCTCTTTCATGCAAGAAAGAACTGAGTGATTACCTCTAATTGAATAAGAACTCCTCGAACAAGTGTGTGGGGCAGGTGGAAAAATCTGTGTTCTATGTCCTTCTGACACATGATTAAATCTGTGTTTTGTTTGACACTAATGTGTTCCGTGTTGACATTTGGGAATTTTATTTATTAATTTGCCTTTTTGTCTTTTGAAGGAATTGATCATTACAATGATCTAACCTGTGTTCTGTTTTTACTGTATATCGTTGAAGGAAAATTCATTGATGACCTCATCTTGTAACAATTCAATAAACCAATGACAGTTATAATAATATT